>NC_044554.1:122263767-122907934 GCF_007565055.1 Rhinopithecus roxellana | reverse complement strand
AGAGAGGACTAATAAAACAACCAGAAAAAATGACAGTAGTAAGTCCTTATCAATAACAACATTGAGTACAAATTGACTAAATTATCCAATTAAAAGGTGGAGTGGATGTATTAAAAAATAAAACCCAACTATGTGATGCCTACAACAAATTCACTTGACCTATAAAGACACACATAGACGGAAAATGAGGGGATGGAAAAAAAAGATACTCCATATGAACGTAAACCCGAAAAAAGGTAAGGAGTAGTTATACTCATATCAGATAAAATATATTTCAAGACAAAATCTGTGAAAGAAATAAAGCAGGTAATTACACAATGACAAAGGGGTTAATTCAGCAAGAAGATATAACAAGCAAATATTAGGGCCAGAGAAAAAGAGAGAGAGAAAGAGACAGAGAGATCCCAATACAATAATAGCTGTGGATTTTATCACCCCGCTTTCAGCACTGGACAGATCATCTAGACAGAAATCAATAAAATATTAGACATAATCTATAATATACACCTAATAAGCCTAAAACATTTGCAGAACATTTTATCAAATAGCTGCAGAATACACATTTTTCTCCTCAACACATAAAACATTTTCAAGGATGTACCAAAATGCATCTCAAAAAATTCAAAAAATGTGAAATTGTATCAGGTATTTTTTTCTGATGACTATGGAAGAAAACAGAAATTGATAACAAGAGGAATTTAAAAACTATACAAACACATGGAAATTAAATAACATGCTCCTGAATGACTGTTCAGCAAATAAAGAAATTAAGCAGAATAATTAAAAATTTATTGAAACAAATGAAAATCGAAACACAATATACCACAACTTAGAGCACACAGCAAAATCAGTGCTAAGAGGGAAGTTTATAGCAATAAAGGCGTACATCAAAAAAGTACAAAGACTTCAAATAAACCACATAATGATGCATGTTAAAGAACTAGAAATATAAGAGCAATCCAAACCCAAAATTAGTAGAAGGAAAGAAATAATAAAGATCTTAGCAGAAATAAATAAAATCAAGACTAAAAATACAAAAGATCAATGAAATGCAAAGGTGGTTTTTATAAAAATAAACAAAATCAGCAAACCTTTAGTCAGACTAACTAAAAAGAGAGAAGACTCAAATAAATGAAATTAGAGATGAAAAAAAGACATTACAGCTGATACCACAGTAATTCAAAGGATCATTAAAGTCTATTGTGAGCAACTACATGCCAATAAATTGGAAAACCCAGAAGTGGTTAAATTCCTAGACACATAAAACCTACCAAGATTGAACCATGAAGAAATACAAAACCTGAATAGACTAAAAACAAGTAATGAGATAGAAGCCATGATAATTAAAAAAAAAAAAAAAAAAAGTCTCTCATCAAAGAAGAGCCCAGAAACTGATGATTTCACTGCTAAATTCTACCAAATATTTAAAGAAGAACTAATATGAATACTCCATAAACTATTCAAAGACACAGGTAAAGGGAATATATCTGACCTCATTCTATGAGTCCAGTATTACCCCGATACCAAAACTAACAAAGACACACACACCCAGAAAGAAAACTACGGGTCAATATATCTGATGAACATAGATGCCTCAGCCTCCAGAGTAGCTGGGACTACAGGTACCCGCCACCACACCCGGTTAATTTTTTTGTATTTTTAGTAGAGACGGGGTTTCACCATGTTAGCCAGGATGGTCTCGATCTCCTGACCTCATGATCCACTTGCCTTGACCTCCCAAAGTGCTGGGATTACAGGCATGAGCCACCGCGCCTGGCCCTGATATAATCTTTTATTTGGAAAAACCTAAAGACTCCACCAAAAAAAAGCTATTGGAGCTGATAAACAAATTCAGTAAACTTGCAGAATATGAAATCAACATACAAAAATCAGTAGCATTTCTATATGCCAAAAGCAAGCAATCTGAAAAAGAATCCAAGAAAGCAACCCTATTTATAACAGCTATGAATAAAATACAATAACTAGGAATGAATTTAACCAAAAAAGCCAAAGATCTATACAACATTGATAAAAGAAATCAAGAGGACAGGAAGGAAAAATAATCCAGGAAATGAAAAAAGGAAAGATATTCTATGTTTATAAATTGGAACAATTAATACTGTTAAAACGTCCATGCTATACAAAGGTATCCACAGATTTAGTGCAATCCCTATCAAAATACCAATGACATTCTTCACAGAAATAGAAAAAAATCTATCCCAAAACTTATGTGGAACCACAAAAGACAGAATAGCCAAAGCAATCCTGAGCAAAAAGAGAAATGCTGGAGGCATCACATTACCTGACTTAAAATACTACAAAGCTGTATTAACAAAACAGCATGGTACTGGCATAAAAACAGACACATATACCACAGTGGGTAGAATAGAGAATCCAAAAATTAATCCATACATTTGCAATTGACTCATTTTTTTAAAAGACACCAAGCACATACATTGGAGAAAGGACAGTCTCTCCAATAAATGGTGCTGGAAACATTGGATATCCATATGCAGAAGAATGAAACTATATCTCTATTTCTCACTATATACAAAAATCAAATCAAAAGGGAATAAAGACTTAAATGTCAGACTTGAAACTATGAAATCATTGCAAGAAAACGTTGAGGGAATGCTCCAGGACATTGATCTGAGCAGAAATTTCTCAAGTAAGACCTCAAAAGAACAGGCAACCAAAGCAAAATGGACAAATTGGATCACATTAAGCTAACAAGCTTCATGCAGCAAGGAAATAATCAACAAAGTGAAGAAACAACCTACAGAGTGGGAAAAAGTGTTTGCAAACTAATCAACTGACAGTGATTAATATCCAGAATATGTAAGGAACTCAAACAACTCAATAACAAAATAACAAATAATCTGATTTTAAAATGGGCAAAAGATCTAAAGAGACATTTCTCAAAAGAAGATATGCAAAATGGCCAGCAAATATATGAATAATGCTTAACATTACTAAGCATCACATAAATGCAAATCAAAACCAAAACATGATATCATCTCACCCCAGTTAAAAGGACATTTATCAGACTGGGAATGGTGGCTCACACCTGTAATCCCATCACTTTGGGAGGCTGAGGCGGGTGGATCACTTGAGACCAGGCATTCGAGACTAGCCTGGCCCACATAGTGAAACCTCATCTCTATAAAAAAAAAAAAAAAAAAAAAAAAAAAAAAAAAATTAATCAGGTGTGGTGGTGCAGACTGTAATCCCAGCTACTCGGGAGGCTGAGGCACAAGAATCATTTGAACCCAGGAGGCAGAGGCTGCAGTAAGCCAAGATTGTGCCACTGCACTCCAGCCTGGGCAACAGAGCAAGACTCAAAAACAACAATCTTGGTGAGGATGCAGAGAAAGGAGAAGCCTCATACACTGCTGGTGGATAAATTAGTATGGCCACTATGGTAAGTAGCATGGTGGTTCCTCAAAAAACTAAAAATAGAACTACCATATGATTCAAAAATACCACTATTGGGTATATGTCCAAAAGAAAGAAAATTGGTGTGTCAAAGAGATATCTAGACTCCCATGCTTATTGAAGCACTATCCTCAATAGCCAAGATGAGGAATCCACATAAGTGTTCATCAACAGATGAATAAATAAAGAAAATATATGGAGATATCTCCCTAATCCACCCAGAAGGACGCAGCATTACAACACCACCTGGACCCAGTGGTGCGGCCACATCCCTAGTACCGAATCCCATATAGCACCTTATGCCCTGTGAAACATCGTCCTGCACATCAGGGAAGTTGTCCCCAGGATATAGGGAGCCAAAACATGTACTCCCAAGAACGTGAGAGTCACCTGCCCAGAGCCACCTCTGTCAACAGTGACCCTGACCCCTTCGACAGCAGGACCACAAGCACCACTCAGGGACCCAAGCACTGGACTACTTGGGGCATAACACCACCACCACCAGTGACTTCACTCCCTCCAGCAGCAGGGCCGCCATGCATGCTGGCCAGGGTCTTGAGGATCAACTCACCCAAAACCTGTTGCCACCACTGCCAGCACCCACATGTGCCACCCAGGGGTACAAAAACCAGCCTACCCAGGCCCACCACAACCACCACAACCACTGGTGCCTGAACATGCTACTCAGGGGCCTGAGGACCAGCCCATCCAGGGTCTGTCATCACCACCACTGGCAAACCCCCCTTTCCAGAAATGGGGTCATCACACACCTTCGTGGGTTCCCCATGGTCCCAAGGACTGACCTGCCTCGTGCCCCTGTCCCCATCAAAGCTGCATCAGAACCTTCACAAATAACTACAGCTTAAGTCACTGAGAAACTCACAGACAGCACTGATATTGATTATAGCCCAAGAGAACATACAAGGACTGCACTGCAGCCCCCCAGGACCAAAGCCAAAGCACCCTACCCAACTGACACTATAGATACATGTATAGGGCAAAGCTTTTTCCTGCAAAAGCTACTCCATAAAATTGGAAGAGCAATTGTTACACCAGATGCACAGATATCAATGTGCATGACCAAAACAAAAAAAAGAAAAAAGAAAGGAAAGAAAAGAAAAAGCAAGGAAATATGACACTTCCACAAAGGAACACAATAATTCTCTAGTAACAGACCCCAAATAAATGAGAATCTATGAAATACCTGAAAAAGAATTCAAGGTAATGATCTTAAGGAAACTCTGTAAAATACAAGAGAACACAAATCATACAAAGGAATTGGGAAAATAATTCATAATTTCAATAAGAAATTCCACAAATATATCATTTGTTGAATAATAATAAAAATATAATTAAGGTAATCTGTTTTATTAAAAAGATAATTAAAATATAAAAGAATTTTAAAAATTTTTTTTAATTTTAGATTTGGGGGTACATATGCTTGTTACATGGGTATACTGCACACTGGGATTGAGCATCTAGTGTATTCATTACCCAAATAGCGAACGTTATACCTGATAGGCAATTTTTCAACCCTTACTCACATCATACCCTCTCCCTTTTGGAGTCCCCAATGTCTATTATTTCCATCTTTATGTTCATGTGTACTCATTGTTTATCTGCCACTTATAACTGAGAACATGTGGTATTTGACTTTCTGTTTCTGAATTAGTTTACTTAAGGTAATAGCCTCCAGCTCCACCCATGTTGCTGCAAAAACCACGATTTAATTCTTTTTTGTGGCTGAGTATTGTTCCATGGTGTATATATGCCACATTTTCTTTATTGATTCAACTGTCAATGGACACTTAGGTTGGTTCCATGACTTTGCTGCTGTGAATAGTGCTGCAACGAACATACAAGTACAGGTGTCTTTTTTACATAATGATTTCTTTTGCTTCGAGTAAATACCCAGTACTGGATTTACTGGGTCAAATGGTAGCTCTATTTTTAGTTGTTTGATAAATCTCCATACTATTTTCCATAGAGGTTGAACTAATTTACATTCCCACCAACAATGTATAAGTGTTCTCTTTGCTCTGAATCTATGCCAACATCTTTTGCTTTTCAATTTTTTAATGACAGCCATTCTGACTGGTGTAAGATGATATTCTCATTGCAGTTTTAATTTGTATTTATCTGATATTTAGTGATGCTGAACATTACGGGTTTGTTAGCTGTTTGTATGTCTTCTTTTAGGAAATGTCTGTTCATATGCTTTGCCTAGCTTTTAACGGGCTTGTTTTTGGCTTTTTTTCTTTTCTTTTCTTATTGAGTCGTTTGAGTGAGTTCCTTGTAAATTCTGGATATTAGTCCTTTGTCAGAGGCATAATTTGTTAATATTTTCTCCAATTCTGTAGGTGGTCTGCTTACTCTGTTAATTATTTCTTTGTTGCTTATTTCTTTGCAAAAGCTTTTTAGTTTAATTAAGTCCTATGTGTCTGTTTTTGTTTTTCCTGAAGTTGCTCTTGGAGTCTTTAAAAAAATTCTTTGCCAAGGGCAATAGAGTTGGCTTAGGTTTTCTTACAGGATTTTTATAGTTTCAGATCTTACATTTAAGTCTTCAGAACATTTTTCCTAGGTTTTCTTATAGGATTTTTATAGTTTCAGGTCTTACCTTTAAGCCTTTGAACATTTGGAGTTAAGTTTTGTATGTGTTGAGAGATAGGGGTCCAGTTTCATTACTCTGCATATGGCTAGCCAATTTTCCCAGCACCATTTATTTAATAGGGTGTCTTTTCCCCTTTATTTTGGTTGACTCTGTCAAAGATCAGCTGGTTGTAGGTGTGTGGCTTTACATCTGGTCTCCCTATTCTGTTCCATTGATCTATATGTTTACACCAGTATGATGTTATTTTTGTTAATATAGATCTGTAGTATAATTCCAAGTCAGGCAGTATTATGCTTCTGACTTTATTCTTTTTTCTTAGGATTGCTTTGGCTATTTAATGTTCTTTATGGTTCCATATGAACTTTGGGATTGTTTTTTCTAATTCTGTAAAAATTAGACATTGGTAATTTGATAGACATCGCATTGAATTTGTACATTGCTTTGGGCAGTACGGTCATTTTAATGATACTGATTCTTCCAATCCATGAGCACAGGAAGTTTTCTGTTTGTTTGTGTAATCTTCAACTTCTTTCATCAGTGTTTTATAATTCTCCTTGTAGAGATATTTTATCTCCTTGGTTATATGTATTCTTAGGTATTTTATTTTCTTGTGGCTTTCATAAATGGGATTGAGTTATTGATATCATTTTCAGCTTGAACATTATTGGTGTATAGAAATGCTACTGATTTTTGTACTTTGATTTTGTATCCTGAAGATTTACTGAGTTTATCAATTCTAGAAGTTTTTTTGGAGGAGTCTATAGGGTTTTAGGGTATATGATCATTTCATCAGTAAACAGGGATAATTTGAATCCCTCTTTTCTAATTTGGATGCCTTTTATTTCTTTATCTTGTCTGACTGCGCTTGTCAGAGCTTCCAGTACTATGTTGAATAGGAGTGGTAACCATGGACATTCTTGTCTTGTTCCAGTTCTTACAGAGAATACTTTCAACTTTTCTCCATTCAGTATTAGGTTGGCTGTGGGTTTCCCATAGGTGTCTTATTATTTTGAAATACGTTCCTTTGATGCCTAATTTGTTGAGGGTTTTTATCATTAAGGGATGTTGGATTTTATCAAATACTTTTTTGGCATCTGTTAAGATGATCATATGGTTTTAGCTTTTAGTTCTGTTTATTTGATGAATCACATTTATTGATTTGTGGATATTGAACCATCTTTGCATCCCTGGAATAAAACCCACTTGAATTATTATTAATTTTTTTGACGTGCTGTTGGAGTCAATTCGCTAGTATTTTGTGGAGGAATTTGCATCTGTGTTCATCAGGGATACTGGCTTGTAGTTTCTTTTTCTCTCTCTTTTTTAAATTGTCCTTGCCTGATATTGGTATCAGGGTAATATGATTTTGTAGAATGAGTTAGGAAGGACTCCCTTCTCCTCAATTTTTTGGAATAGTTTCAGTAAGATTGGTCCCAGTTCTTCTTTGTAAATCTGGTAAAAATTGGTTATAAATCCATCTGGTCCTGAGATTTTTGGGTTGTTGTTGTAAGATTTTTTTTATTATTGATTCAATTTTATTACTCAATATTGGTCTGTTCAAGATTCCTATTTCTTCCTGATTCAATCTTGGGGGGTTGTATGTTTCCAGGAATTTATCAGTTTCCTCTAGGTTTTCTAGCTTGCACACACAGAGGTGTTCATAGGGGCTTCTGATGATCCATTTATTTCTGTTATATCAGCTGTAATGCCCTCTTACTAATTTCTGCTTGTGCTTATTTGAATCTTCTTTTATTTTTTCTTGGTTAATCCAGTCAGTAGCCTGTCAATTTTGTTTATCCTTTCAAAAAATCAAATTTTTGTTTCATTGATCCATTATACTGTGGATTTTTACTTTCAAACTTATTTAGCTCTGCTCAAATCATGGTTATTTCCTTTCTTCTACTAGCTTTGGGTTTAAATTGTTCTTGTTTTTCTTGTTCCTTGAGGTTTGCTGTTAGGTTGTTAATAAGAGATCTTTCTGTCTTGTTGACGTGGGCATTTACACCATAAACTTCCCTCTTAACACTGCTTTTGCTGTTTCCCCAGAGGTTTTCACATGTTGTGTCTCCAATTTCAATTGTTTTGAAAAATGTCTTCATTCCTGCCTTAATTTTGTTGTTTTCCCAAGGGTATTTCAGGAGCAAATTGTTTAGCTTCCATTATTTGCGTAGTTTTGGAGTTCCTCTTAGTATTGATTTCTAATTTTATTCCACTATGGTCCAAGAAAATACTTGATATGATTTTGATTATTTTACTGGTTGATTGAGTGATTGATTGATTTTTATTTTACTCTAAGTTCTGGGATACATGTGCAGAACGCACAAGTGTGTTACAGAGGTACACATGTGCCATGGTGGTTTGCTGCATCTATCAACCCATCACCTACCTTTTAAGCCCCGCATGCATTAACTATTTGTCCTGATGCTCTCCCTCCCCTCACCCCTCTCCAACAGTCTCCAGTGTGTGCTGTTCCCCTCCCTGTGTCCATGTATTCTCATTGTTCAGCTCCCATTTATGAGTGAGAACATGCAGTGTTTGGTTTTCTGTTTTGTGTTAGTTTGCTGAGGAGGAGGGCTTCCAGCTTCATCCATGTCCCTGCAAAAGACATGATCTCATTCATTTTTATGGGTATTCCGTAGTGTATATGTACCACATTTTCTTTATCCAGTCTATCACTGATGGGCATTTGGGTTGGGTCTTTGCTATTGTGAATAGTGCCATGATAAACATACATGTGCATGTATCTTCATAATAGAATGATTTCTATTCATTTGGGTATACACCAGTAATGGGATTGCTGGGTCAAATAGTATTCCTGGTTCCGGATCCTTGAGGAAACACCATACCGTCTTCCACAATGGTTGAAAAGCATTCCTATTTCTCCACAGCCTCGCCAGTGTCTATTTTTTCTTCACTTTTTAATAATCACCATTTTGACCTGTGTGAGATGGTAACTCATTGTGGTTTTGATTTACAATTCTCTAATGACCAGTAATGTTAAGCTTTTTTTTCATATGTTTGTTGGCCACATAAATGTCTTATTTTAAGAAGTGTCTGTTCATGCCCTTTTTCCATTTTTTTATAGGGTTGTTTGGGTTTTTTTCTTGTAAATTTGTTTAGGTTCCTTGTAAATTCTGGATATTAGCCCTTTGTCAGATGGGTAGATTGCAAAAATTTTCTCCCATTCTGTAGGTGGCCTGTTCACTCTGATGGTAGTTTCTTTTGCTGTGCAGAAGCTCTTTCATGTAATCAGATCCCATTTGTCAATTTTAACTTTTGTTGCAAATGCTTTTGGCAATTTCACCATAAAATCTTTGCCTATGCATATGTCCTCAATGGTATTGCCTAGGTTTTCTTCTAGGGCTTTTATGGGTTTGGGTTTTACATTTAAGTCTTTAGTCAATCTTGAGTTAATTTTTGTATAAGGTCTAAGGAAGGGATTCAGATTTAGTTTTCTGCATATAGATAGCCAGTTCTCCCAGCACCATTTATTAAATAGGGAATCCTTTCCCCATTGCTTGTTTTTGTCAGGTTTGTTGAAGATCAGATGGTTGTAGATGTGTAGTCTTATTCTGAAGTCTCTATTCTATTCCATTGGTTTATATGTCTGCTTTAGTACCATTATCATGCTCTTTTGGTTACTGTAGCATCATAGTATAGTTTAAAGTCAGGTAGCGTGATGCCTCCAGCTTTGTTCTTTTTGCTTGGGATTGTCTTGACTATATAGACTATTTTTTGGTTCCATATGAATTTTAAAGTAGTTTTTTCTATTTCTGTGAAGAATGTCAATGTTAGTTTGATGGGAATAGTGTTAAATTTATAAATTAATTTGGGCAGTATGGCCATTTTCACAATATCAATTCTTCCTATCCATGAGGATGGAATTGTTTTCCATTTGCTTGTGTCCTCTCTTATTTCCTTGAGCAATGGTTTGTAGTTCTCCTTGAAGAGGTCCTTCATGTCCCTTATTAGCTATATTCCTAGGTATTTTATTCTGTTTATAATAATTGTCACTGGGATTCCATCCACGATTTGGCTCTCTGTTTGTCTATTGTTGTGTATAGGAATGCTTGTGATTTTTTGTACATTGATTTTGTATCCTGAAAATTGGCTGAAGTTGCTTATCAACTTAAGGAGCTTTTGGGCTGAGATGATGGGGTTTTCTAAATATAGGATTATGTCATCTGCAAACAGAGACAATTTGACTTCCTCTCTTTCTATCTGAATACACTTTCTTTCTTTCTCTTTCCTGATTGCCCTGGCTAGAACTTCCAATACTATGTTGAATAGGAGTGGTGAGAGAGGGCATCCTTGTCTTGTGCTGGTTTTCAAAGGGAATGCTTCCAGCTTTTGCCCATTCAGTATGATATTGGCTGTGGGTTTGTCATAAATAGCTCTTATTATTTTGAGATATGTTCCATCAATACCTAGTTTATTGTGAGTTTTTAACATGAAGCGATTTTAAATTTTATCAAAGGCCTTTGCTGAATCTGTTGAGAAAATCATGTGGTTTTTGTCATTGATTCTGGTTATGTGATGGATTACATTTACTAATTTGCATATGTTGAACCAGCCTTGCATCCCCGGGATAAAGCCAACTTGATCGTGGTGTATAAGCTTTTTGGTGTGCAGCTGGATTTGGTTCACCAGTATTTTATTGAAGATTTTTGCATCAATGTTCATCAAGGATGTTGGCCTGAGGTTTTCTTTTTGTTGTGTCTCTGCTTTGTTTCTGTATCAGCATGATGCTAGCCTCATAAAATGAGTTAGGGAGGAGTCCCTCCTTTTAAGTTGTTTGGAATAGTTTCAGAAGGAATGACACCAGTTCCTCTTTGTACCTCTGGTAGAATTCAGCTGTGAGTCTGTCTGGTTCTGGGCTTTTTTTAGTTGGTAGACTATTTATTACTGCCTCAATGTCAGACTTGTTATTGGATTCAATTCAAGGATTCAATTTCTTCCTGGTTTAGTCTTGGCAGGGTTTATGTGTCCAGGAATTTATCCATTCTTCTAAATTTTCTGGTTTATTTGCATACAGGTGTTTATAGTATTATCTGATGGTAGTTTGTATTTCTGTGGGGTCAGTGGTAATATCCCCTATATCATTTTTTATTGTGTCTATTTGATTCTTTCCTTCCTTCCTCTCTTCCTTCCTCTCTTTTTCTATCTTTCTCTCTTTCTTTCTTTCTCTCTCTCTTTCTTTCCTTCCTTCCTTCCTTCCTTCCCTGACATCACAACTAGACAAGGATGCAACCAAAAAGAAACTACAGGGCAATATTCATGATGAACACAGATGCACAAATTTGCAACAAAATCAATCCAATCATACATTACAAAGATAATATACAATGATCAAATGAGCTTTATCCCAGGGATGCAAGGATGGTTCAACATACACAAATCAATAAATGTAATACATCACATAAACAGAATGAAGGGCAAAAGCCATATGATCATCTCAATAGATGCAGGAAAAGCATTTGAAAAATTCAACATCCCTTCATGATAAAAACTTTCAACAAATTAGGAACAAAAGGAGTATATCATAACACAATAAAGGTCATATATGACAAATCAACAACTAACATCATACTGAATGGGAAAAAGTTGAATGCCTTTCCTGTAACAACTGGGTCAAGACAAAGATGCCCACTTTACCTTCCTTATTCAAAATAATGCTGGAAGTCCTAGCCAGAGCAATTAGGTGAGAGAAAGAAATAAAGGGCATCCAAATTAGAAAAGAGAAAGTTAAATGGTCCCTTTTTGCAGATGACATAATCTTATATATAGAAAAACCTAAAGACTCCATCAAAAAACTTTTATAACTGATAAAGTCAGTAAAGTTGCAGAACACAAAATTAGCATACCAAAATCAATAGTATCTCTATACACCAATAATGAACTAGCTGAAAAAGAAATCAAGAAATCAATCCCATTTGCAGTACCTGTACAAAAAAAGACAATACCCTAGAAATAAATGTAACTAAGAAAGTGAAGGATTTACATGATGAAAACTATAAAACACTGATGAAATAAATTGAAAAGGAAATAAACAAATGGAAAGACATTCCATTGTATCTGTAGATTGCTTTGGGTAGTAGAATTAATGTTGTTATAACAACTGTACTACCCAAAGCAATCTACAGATACAATGCAATCCCTATAAAAATACTAATTATATTCTTCAAGAAATAGAAAAATACAATCCTAAAGTTCATATTGGAACTACAAAAGACCCAGAATAATCAAAGCAATACTATGTATAAAGAACAAAGCTAGAGGCATCACACCACCTGACTTCAAAATATATTACAAAGCTATAATAACGAAAACAACATGGTATTTTGTATAAAAACAGATATACAGACCAATGAAATAAAACAGGAAATCCATAAATAAATCCATGCTATCTACACCAACATGTTTTTTACAAAGGCACCAAGAACATATACATTTGGGAAAGGACAGCCTTTTCAATAAATGATGCTAGGAAAACTGGGTAGCCCTATACAGAAGAATGAAACTAGACCACCACTTCTCACCATATATGAAAATCAACTGAAAATTGATTAAAGACTTAAATATAATATTCAAAAATATAAAACTACTAGAAGAAAACATAGGGAAAACCCTTCAGGACAGTGGCCTAGGCAATATTTTATGAGTAAGACTTCAAAAGCACAGGCAACAAAAAAAGAAATAAATAGGACTGTATCAAATGTGAAGGCTTCTGCACAAAAAACAAATAATCAAATAGAGTGAAGAGATAATCTAAAATGGGAGAAAATATTTGCAAACTATTTATCCAACAAGAGTCTAATATCCAGAACATACAAGGAACTAAAGAAATTCAATAACAAAAATGTCTGATTAATAAATGGGCAAAGGATCTAAATAGATATTTTTCAAAAGAAGATACTCAGATGCCTAACAAGTATATGAAAAAATACTCAACATCACTAATTATCAGGTAAATGTAAATCAAAACCACAATGAGGTAGTATCTCACCCCATTTAGAATAGCTCTTATCAAAAATACAAAGAAATAATGAATGCTGGTGAGGATGTGGAGAAAAAAGAATCCTTATACAATGTTGCTGGTCATGTAAATTAGTAGAGTCATTATGGAAAGTAGTATGGAGTTTTCTCCAAAAGCTAAAAATAGTATTACCATATAATCCAGTAATTCCATGACTGTGTATTTATCCAAAGGAGAGAAAGTCAGTATATGGAAGAAATATCTACACCCTTATGTTTATTGAAACACTATCCACGATAGCCAAAATATGGAATCAACCTAAATGTCTATACAAACAAATCCAGTTAATGTGTTATATACACATAATGGAATACTATTCAGTCATAAAAAGTAATATAATCCTCTTATTCATGGCAATGTGGATGACCCTGGAGGACATTATGATAAATGAAGTAAGTCAGGCACAGAAAGATAAACACAGCATGTTCTCAGTCATATACGGTAGTTTTAAAAAGTTGAGCTAATAGAAATAGGGAGTAGAATTGTGGCTGTTACAGGCTGGAAAGGGTAGGGTGGAGAGGATAGGAAGAGAGTTAACAGGTACAAAATTACAGCTAGATAGGAGGAACAAGTTCTAGTGTTCTATAGCACTGGTGGGCAAATACGGTTAACTGTAATATAATCTGCTGTATATTTTCAAAAAGCTAGAAGAGAGAATTTTGAATCTTTCCAAAACAAAGAAATGAAAAATGTCTAAGGTGATGATATGCTAATTACCCTGATTTGATCATTACACATTGTTTACATGTATTGAGATATCACTCTGCATCCACAAATATGTACAATTATTACATGTCAACTAAAAATGAAAGGGAGAAAAATGATCTCTACTTGAGAAGAATTAAATAAATTATTAGGTTAAAAAATTTTATGCTGAAAGAAAAATCTATATCCAGAATTCTATATCTAGAATTCTATATCCAGTAAAAAAAAATCCTCAAAAATGTATCCAAAAAGATACATTTTCTGGTAAATGAAATCTAAAATAATCCATAGCCAGCAGACTCAAAACTAAAAAAAAAGGCTAAGAGAATTCTTCAGTCTAAAGAGAAATAATACCAAATGCAAATTTTGATTTACAGAAAGATAGAGAGAGCACCAAAAATATTTTGTAAAATAGGTAATATAAGAGAATTTTAAAATATTTTTGAAAGAAAATTACTTTTCCTCGCAAATATAATGACAAAAATACTGTGGGGTTTATAACATGTAAAAGCAAAACATAAAACAACAATAGTGCCAGGAGACAATTCTCCATGGGTATCTCGTGTTTCTGAAGCTGTTCTGAGAAGTGGCACCGACTTCCTTTGATCCAGAATATTTTTTTAAGACTATTTTTACAGTGAGCAGTTTTGGAAATAGTGTCTCCCTCAAGAGGCTTGCTAACCATTGTAAAAGATTCAGATTTCCTGCACTTGGGATTGCTCTCCTAGAATGCAACCTACAGCATGTGCAAGTGTCACCTGGTCTTTTTCATGTTGCCCTTTAAGAATTGGAGTCTTAAGTCTTCCACTATGGTCTGTGAAAGTACAGCAAGCTAACTTGTTAGTTTGCAAGCAGTGTAAAATTTCAGACCCTCCACAGTGCCTGACACACAGCAAGAGTCCCACTGAAACACAAGCTATGGTTGCTGCTCAAGCCACTTGAACATCTGTGTCAAAGGTCAGCAGGTAAGAGAGGAGTTACAGCAACAGCTATTGACTCTGCCTTCAGGAGAGGTGAAGCTGCTGTTATACAGTGATAGCAGAGAAGAATGTTTTACATGTAAGTAATACCTTTGGGTAAATCAGTACTCTCTTGTCAATTTTGACAGTAGGTGAACAATTGCAGCAGTCATGGCCTGAGAAGGGCGTGGTAACCAAGGATTCAGAACCCTCGGGGTTTAAGGTTTTGTAACACCAAGTTAGCCACCAAGACCAGCAGAGATGCTAGATGAGGGTGAGAAAATCTAGAAGAGAGAGCAGAGAGGGAAGATTATGAGTATCAGTTTCAGTCCTAAGAATGCCTACATTGCAAAGGTTGTGGTTTGTCCCATTCGCTTTCCTCTTATTGGTTTCTAAAAGAGGTCTTCCAGAATCCTGGAAGATCTGCTCCCACAAATGAAGAAATAAATCCAAACATCTCAAGAGGCGGGCTGTAGTGAATGTTGTGATGTACCGCTGAAATCCCTTTGACATCAAAGAACTTATTTTCCCAGAAGCTGGGGGTGCTGCCAGAATAAATTATTTATTTCAGCTGAAGAGAGCTTGTATCCAATAATTGATATGGAATATAAATATGCCCTTCTCATCCCAACTCTGAACAACTCTCAGTAACCACCTTGGCTTCAGTTTCCCATATGGTCAACTGAGGCTTTGTTGAGACTGAATTGCAGCCCAGCTTCTCCCTCTGTTCAATCTTGCTTTCCCTCCTTCCCTTCCACATGTGTTGATCCTGATCACCCTCCTTAATAAACTCCCTTCTATCAGAGTCTCAAAGTCTGCTTCCTGGAGGGCTGAACCTGCAAAATAGACCAATGGGAAGATTCAGCAGCCCAGAAACCAAGCCTCTCATATATATGGATTCTTGATTTATGAGAAAGATGGAAAAGCAGCACAGATTTTCCAATAAGTCATGAAAGGTAAATTTGTTATCCATATGGAAAAAGTGAAATTGAACCCTATATCACACTCCCTACACAAAAATCATTTCCAGGTGATTTAAATATCTAAATGAGAAAGGTAAAATGCCAAAGATTTTTGGAAGAATCATCATGAATCTGGGGTACATAAGGATTTCTTAAGCACCTCACAAAAAACACTAAAGAGAAATATTTGTTATTTAAACTTAGGAATTTCTATACATTAAAAAATATCACATAAGAATACACAGACAAGCCACAGAGAAGATATGAACAACATATAACCAACAACAGTCCAGGAGCCAGATTATATAAAGAATACCTACAAATAAATGAGGATGAGGAAGATAAGCCAATGTTTTAAATTCATCAACTTGGCCAACAAAGATTTGAAAAAGTGATTAATTCCATTAGCTAATAATGAAATACTAATTAAAACTCTGATGAAATATAATTAACTAGATTGGTAAAAATAATTCATGTAATTTTAACTTTTATTTTAGATCAGGAAGTCCATGTGGAGGTTTGTTACATGGGTATATTGTCTGACACTGAGGTTTGGGATACAAATGATCCTGTCACTCAAGTAGTGAGCATAGCACCCAATTGGTAGTTTTTCAGCCCTTGTTCCATTCCCTGCTACCCCCAGTCCATGGATCCCAGTGTCTATTGTTCCTTTCTTTATGTCCATGTTTACCCAATATTTAGCTCCAACTTAGAAGTGAGAATATGCACTATCTGGTTTTCTGTTCTTATGTTAATTATCTTAAAGTGATGGCCTCCAGCTGCATCCATATTGCTGCAAAGTACACAACGTCACTGTTTTATGGCTGTGTAGTATTCCATGGTGTATATGTACCACATTTTCTTTATTCAATCCACCACTGTTGGGCTCCTAGGTTGATTCCATGTTTTGCTATTGCAAATAGTGCTGCAATGAACATATACATGCATGTGTCATTTTTGTAGAATGACTTATTTTTCTTTGGGTTTATACCCAGTAATGCAATTGCTGAGTCAAACGATAGTTCTACTTTAAGGTCTTTGAGAAATCTCCAAACTATTTTCCATAGAGCTGAACTAATTTATATCCCCACTAACACTGTGTAAGTGTTCCCTTTTCGCTACAGCCTCACCAGCATCTGTTCTTTTTTGACTTTTTAAGTAATAGCCATTCTGACTAGCATGAGATGGGATCTCATTGTGGTTTTGATTTGCATTTTTCTGATGATTAGTGACATTGAGCGTTTCCTCATGTTTGTTGTATGTCTTCTTTTGAGAAGTGTCTGTTGATGTCCTTTGTAGATTGGCAAAATAGTTTTGTATTTTATTTTATTTTATTTTATTTTATTTTATTTTATTGAGACAAAGTCTCGCTCTGTCACCCAGGCTGGAGTGCAGTGGTGCGATCTCGGCTCACTGCAACCTTCACCTCCTGGGTTCAAGCGATTCTCCTGCCTCAACCTCCTGAGTAGCTGGGATTACAGGCGTGCACCACCACGCCCAGCTAATTTTTGCATTTTTAGTAGAGACTAGGGTTTCACTATGTTGGTCAGGCTGGTCTCCATCTCCTGACCTTGTGATCCACCCGCCTCAGCCTCCCAAAAGTGCTGGGATTACAGGTGTGAGCCACCATGCCTGGAGCAAAATATTTTTAAGCTGGTGATATTTAGCATTGGTGCAGATATACAGCATCGGGAAGCCTCCCACTCTGAAGATGGCAGTGTAAATTGGTACAATCACTCTAGAAAACAGAATGGTAGTATTGTATAAGTTTGAAGATAAATATACTTTATCAGCCAGCAATTTCTCTCCCAAAAATATAACCCAGAGCAGGGTTTGTCAGGCTCAGCACTATTGACTTAATAGGTGTGTTAATTCTTTGTCATGGGTGGCTGTCCTGTGCATTGTAGGTTGTGTAGCAGGACGCCAACTTCTACCTACTAGATGCCAGTAGCACTTGCCAGTTGTTACAATAAAAAAAGTCTCGAAACATTGACCATTGTCTCCTAGGAAGCAAAATCTCCTTAGCTGAGAACCAGTCTCCTGCAGCATCATTTCTAATTGCCGAAATCACAAAACAATCCAAGTGCTAATCAAAAATGAAATCAATTATTATAGTGTAGAACATACAAACTCTAGTTACTATATAGCAATTAAAATTTTTAAAATTAGATTCATTAACAATATAGGCCTTACAAACATTATATTGGGTGAAAAAAACCTGTGTTTTTACACAAAAGAATATACATTATGATCCCATATATATTATATATAAGAAAAAAACCAAAAGCGTATGTTTTAGGGATCTTTACATGGGCAGGAAGTAATGGAAAGCAGGGAAATGACTACTATAAAGGTAAATCTTCCTATGGGGGTAGGCACAGTTTGGGAAAAACACAACGTTCATATTTTCTTGGTGTCGAAATGTTCTACTCTTGATTCAGCTAGTAGTGAGATGAGTACTATCTTTATAACTATTTTAAAACTATATATACAAGTGTAATACTCTTTTCAGTATGTATATTTTGAAATTTTATAAGAAATGTTTAAATAGAAATCCTGTCTTGACTCATTTCTCCAAATAGCATATCCATGCCTTTCCTCACCTTTACAGCCCTTTATTGAAAAACTCCTTCAAAAACTTGTAGAAATTCACTGTCTGTCTTCCTTCCTTTCATTCTCTTTTGAACACATTTTAATCTATAACCACTATTACTCCATTGGAAATATTGCTATAAGATTGCTTCTCAGCAGCATTTAACACAAATGATCCCTTCCTCCTTCCTGAAATATTTTCTCCACTTGGCTATCAAGACACCTCACTCTCTCGATTTTCTCCCAACCTCACTGGCTGCTCATCCTTAGACTGCTTTGGTTGTCCCTCCTTATCTTCGAGAGCTTTCGTTTGTATGCTTAATAATGTTTTTGTAAAATTTATAGACAGTGATATAGTTAAATGCACAATTATTATGTGTCCAATATGATGAAAAATATATATAAGCATATGCCCTGCACACCTATCAACATAGACATTTCCATCACCCTAAGAGCTCCCAAGTCCAAGACCTTTTAAAGTTAGAGTGTCCCAGAGCTCAAGTCTTGGAACCTCCTCTCTTTTCTATCTTACACTCATTTACTCAATGATGCCATCCTGGCTCTTGGCTTTAAATACTAAATCTACATGCCTATGACTTCCACTCTTATATCTGCATCCTGGACCTTTCTTCTTATTTCCTTCCCAATATTTCCTCTTAGATGTCTAACAGGCATGGCAAATCTCAAACATATCTAAACTAGGTTCCTCAGCTTTCCTCCAAACCTGCTCCTTCCGTAGTTTTCTCCAAATCAATTGCTGACAACTCTACTCTTCCAGTCTGTCAAACCATAGATTCATCTCTAACTTCCCTCCTTTTCTCACCCCCAACATCTAATTTATATGCAAATTCCTTTGGCTCTTTTTTCTATATGTATCCAGAATCTAATCGCATCTCCTAACCTTCACTGCTCCCAGCCCGGGCCAAGTCTCCATTACCTCTCATCTGGATCGCTGCTTTCTTGCTTCCAACCTCACTCCTCTTTTTGTCTATTCTCAGTATAATCAGAGGGATTCCATGAAACCCTAAGTCAGATCATGCCACTCTTCTATTCAAAACCCACCAATGACTTTGCAACTCACTCAGAATAAACCCAGCCTTCTTATGGAGACACCCAGGGCCCTGTAGGGTCTGACTCCCATTACTTTCACCTCTTCTCCTTCTAATCTAGTTCACTCTGCTCCACATACAATGACCACTGTTTCTCATTCACACCTGGCCAGCTCTCTTCTCACGGCCTTTCCATTTGCAGAGACTTCTAAACGCCCCTCCATGTGAAACCTAGATGACTATCTCCCTTATCTATAATCTTTACCAGAACATCATCTTCCCAGTAAAAATTTCCCCATTGAAAACTGTCATCCCCTCCCAACACAGTGATTTTTCTCCATTAACTTTATCATCTTCTAACATATTATATATTTTTGTTGACTTTGCTTTTTTAATTTGCTTTTTTCTACTAGAATGTGGCCTCCATGAGGGTGAAGATTTTCTTCTTCTTCTTTTTTTTTTTTTTTTTTTTTTTTTTTTTGCCAGGTATTGTTCTATGAACTAACAGCAGTTGGCAGAAAACCCAACAAATATTTGCTGGATGCTGTTGAATGCAAAGTGATTAAAAATAAAAACTTAAAATACTAAGGAATAAGTTTAACAAGAAAGGATAAGACCAATAAGATATTTCACATATACAAAATATTTCACCACTTTTAAAAATCATAACATTTATTGCAGAACAAAATATAAGATCTGAAATATGTTAAAAAAAAAAACCCCACATTCTTGGGTGTAAAGATGTAATACCACTAAAACTTCAATTATTTTGATTGATACATTTATATGGAAGAGAAAATACCCCCTCAAAACCCTCTCCAAAACAATGTTAAAACAGGATCATGTTGGAAGACTTGTTTTAATAGATATCAAAATATACTATTAAGTGATTTTATTCAAATCAATATTATATTGGTAAGGGAATAAACAAATAGATAATTGAGAACAAAGATTCATTAGATAGATTCCAGAATATGTGAAATTTTTAATATGAGACAAGGGCATCAGCTCAATTGAGTAGGAAAACAATGAATTGTTTACTAAATGATGCTAGCATAAGTGGTCATTCATTTGGAATTAAATTAGATTGTATTTCTATCTCATACCGTATACAAAATGTCAAAGTAATTAAAAGGTAGAAACAAAATCTATAAGACTAAAAGTGCAATCTAAGTGTAGGAAGAATCTACTCAAATAAGACAATAAGCTGGAAGCTATGAAAGAAAATATGCATATATTTGTATAAAAATAAAATATTGTTGGTTGATTCATTAATTTCATCAATATTATTGAGTTTCTACCTCTAGGTTTGTTCTAGACATTAAATCAGTTACAATTTAAAGCAGGATGCTGACCAAAGGCCTTACTGAAAAGATAATTAGATGATCCAAAGCAAGATTTGAAGGAGGTGAGGAATCAGGCCACAAGGAACTCACCAAGCAGAGAGGACAGTAAGTGCAAAGGCCCTGAAGTGAGAATTGGCTTAGCACGTTTGAAGAATAAAAAGAAGGCCAATGTGGCAAGAGCAGAATAAGCAAGTGGGAAAGTGAAAGGGCATGAAGTTGGAGAGTAGCCAGAGGCTAGACCTCATTACTTTTTATAAGCCATGATGACACTGGATTTTACTCTGGATAAGATGTGAACCAATGTACCTCTTAGGTTGCTTTTATCAAAAAAAGTATTATATTAGCAAAGCTTTATTGAAATTAGCAATTTTTTATCCCAAACCTTTATTTTGAGAATAGACTGGTAGGGAGGAGGGTGGCAGCCAAGGAAGGCAATGGGGAGATAAGTTATAGGCTATTGTGACTCTCCAGGCTAGAGATGATGGTGGCCTTCACCAGGATGGAAGCAACAGAGATGGCAAAAAGTGGTCAGAGTCTGGCATTTTTTTTTTAAGTATAATAATCAGAATTTGCTGGCAGATTGCATATGGATTGAGAGAGAACAGTAACAGTGAATATTGATTCCAAGAGTTTCAGCCTAACTTAATTGGAAGGATGGAGATGCCAATAACTGAGACAGGGGTACTGCTGATGGAGGCAATGTAGGGGGAAAATCAGGAATTCCATTTTTGCCCATAGTAGCTCTGAGATTCATTTTAGACATCTAAGTGAAGATGCTGAGTTTTAAACTGGGATTTAAAAAATCAGCTTTAGACTTTCAGCTTTCATATTTTTTCCTTCCTAAAAATGATCTACCTGGAAAACTGCCTGACCCATTCACTCTCAGGCTCATATAGTTAGTCCTTTCTTTCCTCCCCTTTTACAAATATCCTCTCCACTTTACAATTCTCAGAGGACTGAACTGCCAGAGCAAACCGTTCCAGAGATCTTTTCTCTTTGCCAAGATCAATGACAACAACCTGGATGGAGGTAGCTGTATCAGTCTTGTTTCCAGAGTGAGGATAAAGTACAGCAGAGTGCCTAGCTAATGCAAGATGGCACGCTGAATGAGAAATAATTAAGCTTTGCTACTTTAAGTCACTGAAATTTGGGGGTTGTTTGTTACTGCAGCACAAATTACCTATCCTGACTGATACAGAGATATGCTTCTAATCATTCTAAACTTTATTATACTATGTTGCCCCTTGTATGAAAACCTCAGGGCTACCAAACAAAGAAGCAGTTAGAAATATTGATTTTTCCTTTAGTAATTGACCAATGTACTATAACCCAAAGTTATTTTCTGTCTTGTACATATTTCTTTTAAGATAGAGACACAAGGTGCTAGGAACAGAGTATTTTGGCCCATGTTGGGTCATTGTGAATAGAAATATATTGTGCTGTGGGAAAATAGGAGAGAGATAACATTCATTTAGTGACCTTATCTCTTCAATCTCTCTCTTATTATCAAACAATCCTTCTTGAGGAGGGGTCCCATAAGAGCAGTGCAAGGAGAAGGTTAGTAGGAAATAATTCCAAAAGGACCTTTTCACATATTTAATTGTAATAAACTCTTATCAGCCAGTCTCAAAATCCTAAAACATGCCCTTATCTGGGAAAAAAAAAAAAAGAGTCTTTGAACAACTGAAACAAGACAAGTTAGTGATGCTGATTCATTTCAAACAAATGGAAATGAATTGCGCTGAAAAAAAGATTTTCAGAAATAGCTAATATATTTAATATTTTAATAGCTGCATAAAATTTAAGGATGAAAGTTTTATGGCTATCTTTCAGATTCAATGTATGCTATTTGGTATAAACTTAGAATGTGCCTCTCACTACCTATGTTGGTATTTAAGACACATCCCTGTGGCTCAGCTATAAAATAGGTTAGAGTACCTACCTCATAGAGTTGTTATAAGAAATAGATCAGTTAATATTCTCAGAGTTTTGGGAGCACAGTAAATGCTATTTTTATTAAATAATAAATACATTAGTAAAATATTCCATGAAATACTTAAAGCCCATTTATCAAATTATGAGTTATAACAATTACATAATCATATAATAACAAATATATATGATTATATAAGATGATCTGATACCACCTTATAACATGTTTAATTTTTTTCATTTCCCATTAGGTTATAGTCCAATGTATTTACAGCAAATATACCCTTTTTTTAATTAAATGGATAGGTAATGTTTGATTATAATGTCTATTAAAATTACTGAAGGTATTTCTAATTTTTACATGATTCTTAATCACGTCCAAAAGTTAAATTGCAATTCAATACACACTCAAACACACACTCACACACTCAGGGTCACACTGTCTTACCAAAAGAAATCCCATGTCCTTGCTTACCCCTTGTTTCACAAAAAGAATGTAATTTGGGGTACATAATACATTGTGTTATTTCAGATTAAGTAATGAAAACACCATTGCAGTCCTACTTTATGACTTTATAAAATGAATGATTTATATTAGAGCTACATCACATTAACTTCATCTTAACATCTTTTATTAGTCTATTTTACAACATACATTTTTATTTCTCATAGGATTTCATAATGTACCTTGAAATATGTATTAACACATTTATTTGAATTAAAAAATAATTACTTTTTTTGACAGAAAGTATAATTTGGCTGATAAGCCTGACAATGAGGACTAACTCTGCAAATTAAATTTCAAGTTGCCAGTTTCATGAATCAAATTAGATGAATCTGTAGTTCTAAGATTTTGATGAAAATATCTTTACATGAGATTACACAATTTTTTCAAAAATTACTTTGTTAGCAAAGCTGTACTGAAATTAAAAACATGTTTATTTTCCCAAAACTTTCTGATTATATTCAGTTAAACAAGGTGCCATTAAATAAAAGAGCAATAGATATAATTAACATTTTTTCCATTGAACTGCTAAACACTTTTTTGGTATATTTCTAAGAAACTGGGAAAGTATTTTCACTATCTGTATAACAAAATATTTTGCAAGTCATTTCCAAATCTTTGTTATCAATATAATTGAAGGCAGACCTAAGTGAGTTGTCAACTGACAGATCATTAACATAATTTTAATGAGAATTACGTTAATTTTTAACAATATGACTCATCATGAGTTCAAATAATTGACATAGTTTAGCAAAATAATTCCAACCCCATCCACTTATTATGTGAACAAGATTTCTTAGCAGCTTTGGCTACACCAATAACAATCAGAAATATAATTTATTTTGAACTTTCATGACTACACAACCTACAAGCATACCTTGTGTTACCACACTTTGCTTTATTGCACTTTGTAGGTATTGCATTTTTTTACAAATTGAAGGTTTATGGCAACCTTGCATCAAGTAAGTCTATCGATACCATTTTTCCAGCAGTGTATGCACACTGCGTCTCTGCATCATATTTTGGTAATTCTTGCAATACTTCAAACTCTTTCGTTGTTCTTGTATCTTTTATGGTGATCTGTGATCTTTGATATTATTATTGTAATTGTTTTGGGGTGCCACATGACAGCAAACTTAAACAATACACATTGTGTGTGTTCTGAGTGCTTCACAAACTGGCTATTCCCCCACCTCTCTCCCTACCCTTGGGCTTCCCTATTCCCTGAGACACAACAGCATTAAAATGAGGCCAACTAATAACCCTAAAATGTCCTCTAAGTGTTCAAGTGAAAAGAAGGCACCCATCTCTCACTTTCAAAAAAGCTAGAAATGATTGAGCTTAGTGAGGAAGACATGTCAAAAGCCCTCTTGCACCAGTTAGCCAACTTGTAAATGCAACGGAGAAGTTCTTGAAGGAAACTACAAGTGCTACACCAGTGCATACATGAATGATAAGAAAACCAAACAGACTTGTTGCTGATATGGAAAAAATTTGAGTGGTCTAGATAGAAGATCAAACCAGCCACAACATTCCCTTAAGCCAAAGCCTCATCCAGAGCAAGGGCCTAACTCTCTTCGATTCTATGAAGGCTGAGAAGTGAGGCAGCTGAAAAAGAAGTGATTCATGGGGTTTAAGGAAACAAGCTATCTCCATAACATAAAAGTGCAAGGTGAAGCAGCAAGTGCTGCTGTAGAAGCTGCAGCAAGTAAACTGGAAGATCTTCCTAAGACAACTGATGAAGGTGGCCACACTGAACAACAGATTTTCAATGTAGATCAAACAGCCTTCAAAAAGTCCATCCCTGGCTTCAAAGCTTCAAAAGACAGGCAGACTCTCTTGTTAGGGTTTGATGCAGCTAGTGACTTGAAGTTGACGCCAATGCTCATTTACCATTCCAACAACCCTAGAGCCCTTAAGAATTGTACTATATCTACTCTGTCTGGACTTTATAAATTGAACAGCAAAGCCTGAATGGCTGCACATCTGTTTATAGCATGGTTTACTGAATAATTTTAAGCCTACTGTTGAAACCTACTGCTCAGAATACAAAATTTCTTTCAAAATGTTACTGCTTATTGACAATGCACCTAGCCAACCAAGAGCTCTGATGGAGATATGCAAGGAGATTAATGCTGTTTCCATGCCTAACACAACAGTCAGTCTGCAGCCCACAGATCAAGGACTAATTTTGACTTTCAAGTCGTATTATTTAAGAAATATATTTTGTAGGGTTATAGCAGTCATAGATAGCAATTCCTCTGATGGAGCTGGGCAAAGCGAACTGAAACCTTCTGGAAAGAATTCACACTAGATGCCTCTAAGAAAGAACATATGTGATTCATGGGAGGAAGCTGAAATACCAGCACTGACAGGAGTTTGGAAGAAGTTGATTCCAACCCTGGTAGATGACTGAGGGGCTCAATACTTCAGTGGAGGAAGTAACTGCAGATGGGGTGGAAATAGCAAGAGAACTAGATTTAGAAGTGGAGCCTGAAGATGTGATTGAATTGCTACAATCTTATGATGAAACAGTGAGGAGTTACTTCTTATGGATGAGCCAAAAAAGTGGTTTCTTGAGATAGAATCTACTCCTGGTGAAGATGCTGTGAACATGGTTGAAATAACAACAAAGGATTTAGAATATTATTATACATAAAATTAGTTGATAAAACAGCAACAGGTTTAAAAGGACTGACCCAAATTTTGAAAGAAGTTCTACTGTGGGTAAAATGCTATCAAAGAGCATTGTATGACAGAGAAACTTTTCATAAAAGGAATAGTCAATGGATGTAGCAAACTTCTTTATCCTATTTTAACAAATTGCTACAGCCACCCCAGCCTTCAACAGCCACCACCCTAAACAGTCAGCAGTCATCAACATCGAGGCAAGACCCTCCACCAGTAAAATGATTACAATTCACTGAAGATTCAGATGGTTGTTGGCATTGTTTAGCAATAAAGTATTTTAATTTAAGTACATACATTGCTTTTTAGACAGAATGCTACTGTCTAAATCTGCACTATCTCTGAGGTATGCCCGTAACCGAAAAAGAAGCTCAAATATATTTCATCAAAATATGTTTTTAATATTTATAGTTTTAATATTTATGCCTAATAACTACTTATCAAAATAATTATTGTCTTGCTTTGACCAATTTTATAATACTAATAATAGTGCTAATAACTCAATACAGCATAAAATGCTTTACCTTTCAGTCTTTTAATCACAGAGGAAAAAAGTTTTGTTAATCTTTGATTTATAGTGTATTATGGAGAAATATGAAGATGATTGAGAAAATATTTCCATACATTAAAGGAATGCATTGGGATAAAACTCTGTGGAGTGAAATGGAAATGTGAGTGTAAGGAGAAAAAGGAACAATGTAAAATTTGACTATTCCAATAGAGCATCTTCATGTTTCTTTATACTGATGGTGGTGCTGCCTCAATATTTGAACCATTGTATTTTAAAATATTAATATTTTAATAAACCCCAAATCATATCATTTACTACTACTGAAATGTAAAATAAAAAATTTTTCATGTTATCTTGAAAATGTTCAAGGAGGACAGGCACAGTGGTTCACACCTGTAATCTCAGCACTTTGGGAGGCTGAGGCAGGAGGATCACTTGGCCTCACAAGAGGCCAGGAGTTCAAGACCAGCGTGAGCAACATAGCAAGACCCCATCTCTACAAAAAATGTTTTTAAAAACTAACTGGGTGTGATGGCATGCAGCTGTAGTGCTAGCTACTTGGGAGGCTGAGGTAGGAGGATCACTTGAACCCAGGAGTTTGAGGTTGCAGTGAGCTGTGATCACACCACTGCACTCCAACCTCGGCAACATAGCAAGACCCTGTCTCTAAAATAAATTGTTTAAGGAATTACATAGTTTTTGGAGATTATTTTAGGGGATGCATAAGCAAAAGTGTCACTTTACAGAAATTCTCACACGTGTACAGGAAGAAATGTAAAAGAACATTATTCTAACATTGCTTGAAAAAAGGAAAACTTGGGGTAAATACTCAATGTCCATCAACAGGAGACTAAGTTGGAAAAAATGTACAAATATAAATGAAATATTACTATACAGGTATTAAAATGATCAGCCAGAAGTACACGAATCAACATGAATGAATGTCAAAAATATAATGTTAATGCAGCAGCAGATATATTATTTGTATAAACATTTTTTAATTTAAAACTGCTGAAATATATTGTTTAATTAGAAAATACAGAATAAAACCTTAAAACATGTATGAAATTAATGACCATCAAACTCATGAGAAAGATTAACTCTGGAGACAGAGGGAAATAGAATTGAGAAGAAATATACAGTCTTCGACTAAATCTGTAATGTTTTCTCCTTTTAAAAAATCTGAAGCACTTATAGCAGGAAGTTAGATTTATTAAAACTTAATAAAGCTAAGGTGTGGGCACATAGGTCACCATATACTCATTTGTATATTTGAACTATTTCATAATAAAAATAGTATGAGATAAAATATAAAAGAAAACAGTAATTATATATCCTAAAATGACAAAAGAAATAATTTAAAAAACCAATCCAACAGATTATAGGAAAAAAATACAAAGATAAAAACGGTGAATTAAAAACACAAAATAAGGTGGTAGAATATATCAACGATTAATTAGAGTTAGATCTGAGTTTAAATGCTACCTCAGACAATGGCAGTAACACATAGAATCCATTAGATGGCAGTGTTACTTTATATTTATTCTCATTTTTCAGCCTGGTGGTGTCGAGACTGAATGGCGTTCAACGAATTAGATTTCAGACTCAATTTGATGCTGTTTTAGGTTTGACTCAAATAACTAATAATGAGGAAATAATAATATTTATAGTAACATTTTTAATGTGCAATACAAATATAAATTTTTATTACACAATAGTTATTTTAAATCTCTTTCTGCATATTTTCCATTAATTATTCTTTAACTTGCTAAAACAATTTTGTGTTATTCTATAGGCCCTTCAAGAGGCAGGCAAGACAGAAAGCATTTCCCATTTCTTTGGGGAAAAAAATAAAAGGTCTCTAAATTGTCTCTATACACATTTGCAATAAAGCGTGTGGCTCTTAGAAATACAGCCCTGTGACGTAAGCAACACATGGAATTAAAAGGGATCTTGAAAAACCGTCTGTTCTAACCCCCAGCATCTTGAAAACTGACAGACGGGGAACTAGTCTATTTTTAAAGACTTCAAGGAAGGAAATTCAGCCAGAAAGTTCTCTTCCCATCTAACCTAAATCTCTCCTGATGAAGTGTAATCCCATTGCCTGTAGTGTGGGCCTTTCCATTGAGGTTGAAGGACATCTGCTGCCCACAATCCTCATCTAGAGAATAACCCTTCACATCCCAGAATAGGTGCATATTAGGCTCTTATGAACTATAAAATGGATCTCAACAAGGCAGGTAGTTATGAGCAACTGTCAGTAAATTACTAATAGCCCAAATGTTATCATTAAGAGACTATCTCACAAAAGCCTGTTGTAAAGAGATCCAACGTTGAAACAGTTACGGAGTTATGACCATGAAGTAAAGAGAGATGGGTTCTTATCTCCAGTTGCATTTTAGGTTACCTTAGGGGGTTCCATTAAATATAATCATGATTAAACACCTACTATGAGAAGGGTGCTTTCATTAATTCTTTTTTTTTTTTTTCTTAGGCAGGATCTCACTCTGTCACCCAGGCTGGAGTGCCACTGCACAATCATGGCTCACTGCAGCCTCAACCTCCTGGACTCAAGCCATCCTCCTGCCTCAGTTTCTAGAGTAGCTGGGACCACAAGCATGCGCCACCACACCCAGGTTTATTTGTTTGTTTGTTTGTTTTTCATAGACGGGGTCATATTATGTTGCCCAGACTGATCTCAAACTCCTGGGTTCAACCAATCCTTCCACCCCACCCTCCCAAATTGCTGGGATAACAGGGGTGAACCTGGCCAATTAATTCTTTATAATACTCAAAGTCCTAGCCAATTAATTATTTGTAATCCTCACAAAAGGCCTGCAAGTTAGGAGTTGTTATTATCATCGTTACTATTGTGATTCTAACTATTTTCCAAATAAGGAAACTGAGGCTCAAGAAAGTTAATTAGTTTGCCCAAAGCAAACAGCTGGTAAGAGACAGAGCTGGCTTTCATTCTTGCCTGACTCCAAGGCTATGCAGGTACAGTACACCACTGTTCTTCAAGTTCTTCTGGCTTTAACGTGATAGGATATATATATACTTGTATGTATATAACATATATATGTATATATATTTTATACATATACATATTTATTTATGGGGGGGAGTTTCCTCCTCCAAGTCATTGTTCCTCTTTAACATTAACAAGATTAACTGAAAGTTAACATTGTGTGTAATGATATGTGATGATCAGTGATTCCATTTCTAGCCCAGTGACAGAAGTACTCAGATATAAGGAAGTAACAACCTGAAGGTAAAGATCAGTATACATAAAAATATTACCAAGGGAAGTTGTGGAATCGACTACTCTGTCTTTAAAATTAAGAAATATTAATTACCTTCTCAAGGTGCAAAGATCAAATCTATGGTCCATAGACTAGAGGGATCATTCTGCCAAGCCCTGAGCAATTCAGAACATTGACTATATGATTGTCTTTGCTTCTGCATTTCAGAGACCTGCAATCTCCCTTCCTAAGTTTCCCTCCTCTCCTTCCTCTCCTGGCTCTTCTTTTCCTTCCTCTCTCCTCCCCTCTCTTTCCTTCCTTCCTTCTGTTTTTTCTTCTTCCTTCCTTTACTTTCCTTTTCCTTCATTTCCTTTTGTCTTTTTCTTCTTCTTTTCTTTCTTTCTTTTTTTTTTTTTTTTTTTTTTTTAAAGACAAGGTTTCACTCTCTCACCTAGGCTAGAGTATGGAGGTGAGATCCCGTCTGCAGCCTCCACCTCCTTGGCTCAGGTGATTCTCCAATCTCAGCCTTTGAAGAAGTAGCTGGGACTACAGGTGCAAGCCACTCTTTTCTTTTTTAAATTACAAAACAACCACACATCCATTACGTGTATATCAAACAATATAGCCATATAGAAAGCAAAAAAAAAAAAAAAGAAAGTTCTCACCATCTCTCCACACCCTCTCTCCAGGTGGTAACTACTGATAAAAGTTTAATGTGTATCCTTTGGGTCATTTTCTAGGCATTCACAAAGCAAAAGGAAGGAGAAAGGCAGAGAAAAAGAAGAGAGAATGGAGGAATTTATTTCAAAACAGATAATATTGTGCATTTTGTTCTGCAGCCTGCTTCTTTCACACAAGACTGTCTTGTAGACATCTAATATTTATATTTTCTTTTAACAGTTGCACAGTATTTGTTAGCATAGATGTGCCATAATTTGTTAACTATTCCCCTATCAGTAGACATTTAGCCGTCTCTAGTTCGCTTCTGTTCCAAGATATGCTACAGTGAAATTTTTGTCCATGTCTATCTTTATACATTTAATGTGAATATTTCTGTGGAATAGGTGTCAACAAGTGGGGTTGCTGGTCAAAGGTAAGAGCAATTTGAGTTTTCACAGACATTGCTAAATTGTCTTCCTAAGGTTCTAGAAGTTATGCTTCTATCAGTTATTATTTTAGCTTTCTTTTAAACCTTTTCATAAATCTCACAAAAAAGACAAATGGGACCAATGACTAGAAAGTACACAAAGGTTTCAGGATCTTCATTTAAGAATACTTTTCACTCCCTTTTATCAATGTTTTGTGACATTGTTGCTTTTTCTCAAGGGGAAATAGTGGCATTCATGAGGTTTGTTTCTTGGCTTTGTGATGGCTGGAGCTAAAATTAACATACAGTGAAGGTCACAGATCTTAAGTATACACACAAGTCAATGAGTTTTGCTAAATATAATAGAGGATATTTCTATCACCTCAGAAAGTTCCCATATACTCTCTTCAATAAATCCCAGCTTCCATGAATACCCTCCTGTACATATTTTTGTGGACATATTTTCTGTTCCTTTGGCTAAGTTTATAGGAGTAGAAATGCTGAGTGATAAGGCTGTTCTATGTTTATCTTCATAAGAAATTACCAAACGGTACCATTTTATATATTAATCAGCACTGTATGAAATTTCTAGGGGTTCCACAGTCTCATCAACATTTTATATAAAATGATATCTTATTATAGTTTTAGTTTTTATGTCCCTGACAATTAATGATATTTGAGCATTTATTCTTGTACATATCTTTTGGGAAGTATCTATCCAAGTATTTTGTCTATCTATTACACTTCTTATTTGTTTTTCCAATTGTTGACTTGTAAGAGTTATTTATGTATTCTCTATATAAATCCTTTGTAGGATATGGGTATTATAAATATTTTCTCACAGTCTGTGGCTTACTGTTTTAAATTAATGGATCCAATATTGTCCTATGTTTTCTTCTAGTAACGGTCAAGTTTTAGGTTTTAGGTTCAGATCTGTAATAATCCATCTGATTAATTTCTGTGTATTATGTGAGGTAGAAGCTGAGGATCATTTTTACTACACATTTACCCAATTTTTCCAGTACTGTCATAAAGACATTAAGTCACCCTTATTTTATTATTCTTTTAATGTCTATAGCAGGGGTCCCCAATCCCCAGGCCACAGACAGGTACTGGTCCGTGGCCTGTGTAGAACCTGGGCTACACAGCAGAAGGCATGCAGTGAGCGAGCAAGCATTACCTCCTGAGCTCCGCCTCCTGTCAGATCAGCGGTGGTATTAAATTCTCATAGGAGCACTAACCCTATTGTGAACTGTGCATGCAAGAGATCTAGGTTGTACACCTCTTATGAGAATTGAATACCTGACGATCTGAGATGGAAGAGTTTCATCCCAAAACCACACACTCCCCAATTGTTTCATGAAAAAATTGTCTTCCACAAAACTGGTCCCTGGAGCCAAAAAGGTTGGGGACTGCTGGTCTATAGGCTCTATAGTTTTATTTTATTCCTGATATTAGTAATATGCTTGCTAGGAGTTTATAAATTTTATTACTCTTTCCAAAGACACAACTTGTGTCTTTTGTTAATTTTCTTTATTCTTTTCTATTGCATTGGTTTCTACTTTCATACTTATTATTATTATTTACATATATATGGTTTACATATTATTATTTACATATATTATTTACATATTATTATTTACATTATGGTTTACATATATTATTTACATATATATGGTTTAACTGAGTTTAATTTGTTCTTTTTGTAGTAGCTTAAAATAAAAATTTACATCATTGATTTGACACCTTTCTTTAACTAAAATATCAGCCTTATTTATTTATTTATTTATTTATTTATTTTGAGACAGGGTCTGGCTCTGTCTTCCAAGCTGGAGAGCAGAGGTGCAATCTCAGCTCACTGCAACCTCCACTCCCCGCCGGCTCAAGCAATTCTTCTGCCTTAGCCTACTGAGCAGCTGGGATTACAGGCATGTGCCACCATGCCCCAGAATAAAAATATTTGTATTTTTAGTAGAGACAGGGTTTTAAAAAGAATGTATCTTCTGAAGTTACAGGTTACAACATTCTGTGAATGTCAGGTCAAGATGGTTCTTAGTATCAAAATCTCCTATATTATTATTATTATTATTTTAGATTGAGTCTCGCTGTATTGCCCAGGCTGCAGTGCAGTGGTGCGATCTCAGCTCGCTGCAAGCTCCACCTCCCAGGTTCATGCCATTCTCCTGCCTCAGCCTCCTGAGTAGCTGGGACTATAGGCGCCTGCCATCACGCCTGGCTTTTTTTTTTTTTTTTTTTTTTTAGTAGAGACGGGGGTTTCACCATGTTAGCCAGAATGGTCTCAATCTCCTGACCTCGTGATCTGCCCGCCTCAGCCTCCCAAAGTGCTGGGATTACAGGCGTGAGCCACCATGCCCGGCCTAATTTTTCATCTATTCTTATTCTTTCAATTACTGGGAGGGTGATGTTAGGTCTTTATAATTGTGGATTGTTTTAGTCCCCTCTTTAGTTCTGTCAGTTTTTGCTCCTTATATGTTGAAGTTTTATTATTAACTGCATATACATTTATAATTATTACATCTTTCTGATGAATTGATCCTTTAGCACTATGAAATGCCTTTAAGTTCTACTAATACTCCTTTACTTGAAGTCTGCATTTCTCTAGGGTTAACACAGTCACACCATGTTTCTCTTGCTCACAGTTTGCATGGTATATATTTTTACTTTTATTTCCAACCTATCGGTATCTTTATATTTAAGGTGCATATCTGATAGACCGTTTATGGTGGAATTTTGCTTTTTTATATTATTTGGCAATATTTGCCTTTTAGTTAGTGTTTAATCCATTTATGTTTAGTGTTAAGTATTAGCATAGTTGGATTTAGGTTTACCATTTTGTTATTCATTCTCTATTTACCCCATCATTTTCCTTTGTTTCTCCTTTCCTATATTATTTTTGCTTAATCACATTTTTATAGTATTCGTTTTAGTTTTCCCATGGATTTAACTATACATTTTTGTATTTTTAAAGTAATTACTCTAGGTATTATAACATACAGTATTGACTCACCACAGTCTACTTAGAGTGAATGTTTGACCCCCCTATGTAAAATGTAAAAGCCCAGAAACTGTAACATTCCATTAATTCCCAGGCACATGCTATATATCAACATATATTATAATGCCACAATTAAATGTTGCTTTAAACAATGAGCTACGTTTTCTTAAAAAGGAAGAAGAAATATTGTATATTTACCCACTTTTGAAAGAAACATTTTTGGTGTTATTTCTTCTGTTGATCTGAGTTCATACTTAGTTTTATTTCCTTTGGTCTGAAAATGTTTCTTTAATATACCTTTAGCAGGTCAGCCTTTATTTTCATTTTTGAAGGATATTTTAGCTGGACGTAGAATTCCAGATGGACAGGTATGATCATTCAGCACTTTAAAGATGTTGTTACATTGTATCTGTCTCATTGCTTCTGTTGAAAAGAATGTGATTAATTATATCATTGATCCCTGTATGTGACATCTTTTTCCTTTGACAACTTTGGCAAAACTGTGCCTAGATGTTTGTTTGTTTTGTTTTGTTTTGTTGTATTTGCCTTGCTTGGGGTTTGCTGAGCTGCGTGACTTTATAACTTGATTTATTTTCCATTATACATCTATTATTTTTTAAATTTTTTTCTTTTCCCTGTCTTCTTTTTCCAGGAAGCCAATTTGTATAGATTGGATTATTTGATACTTTCCCACAGGACCTTAAAGTTCTCTTCACACACTTTTTCACATAATTTTTCTTCTCTCTATTCTTCAGACTGGATAGTTTCTATGGATGTCCTCTAATTCCCTAATCCTTTGCTCTTAAATTCATCCAGTAAATGTTATTTCAAACATTGTGCTTTTTAGCTTGAAAATTTATATTTCATTCTTTTTTAGTTTCCATTTTTTTTGCTGAAATACTCCATCTGTCCACTTATTATGACTATCTTATTCTTTAATTCCTTAAACAAATACATAATAGCTAATTTTAAGTCTTTGTAACATACGAGTCATCTTGGATCATTTACTGTTTGGTCACATTTCCCCATTTCTTCATATGTATGTCTAGTACTTTTTTAGTGTATACTGGACATCGTAAAGAATACATTATAAACTCTAGTTTCTGTTTTTTCCTCTCAACAGTACAGAATCTTGTGGTCCATGGCATTTAAATTACTGGCAGCTCACCACGAACTTTTAGAGGCTTGATTTTATGCTTTGATGGGGTCTGTTTCCATTGTGTTATTAGTCCTAAAGCAAATCTCTGGAATCTGATAACTAGCCTTTATAACTAAAGCATGACTTTTCGAGAGTTTAAGTGGAAATCTTGAAAAACTACCAAGCTCCTCAAACTTGGCAGGACTCAAACTCTAAACTCTGTCTTGGTGCAGTGAACAAGAGTTTAAAAATTTCTGTTCTGTTCTTTCAGTCTGTCAGCTACAGGTTTTCACTGGTCACCTTGGAGTTTCCCCTTCACATATGCAGGTGAGGCTCACCAAAGATTAGAGAGGAGATTATGAGCAGATTTGGGGCCTACCTATCTGCTCTGTGATCTTTCTCTCTGGGATTTTTACCCCTCAATTTCCAGATGTTGTGATAGCTCCAAACACTATCCTTTGACTCCTCAGGTCAATAAGACTAACTTTTTGCTTCAATTCTAGCTGTCCTGCACCAAGTGGACTGTAGGGCACTTATGAAAACATCAATAAGTACATTGATTTTATCTAATTTGGTTCCTTAATTCAAGAATCAAATTCTCTCTAGTTTTTGGCTGCTTTGTTGTCTCCCCAGTATGTTTACATTGTTGTGTTTTAGTATTTTGTCCAGAGTTCACAATTGTTATCTATAGGAAGGGCAGTCTGATACAAACTACTGCAGCATGACCAGAACCAGAACATATGCAGGCAACTTTTTCATTCTATTTCACTTAAGTAAAAAGTTTTTCACATGTAGCATAAAATTACAGCAAGTTTGAAATTTTAGGTGAATCTTTTACTTTTGAATTACAAGTTTCCATTTCTAGATCATCATTGCTTTACTAAAAGGTAAATGCTCCAAAGAGAGAAATAAATGCTTGCCTTCCTTAAGACAATCTCAAAGGAAATGCCATGTCTGTTTTTGTTTAATTTAGTATTTGTAATATAAAGAGGCTCATCAGCCTCTAAAAGTTTTCAACCTGAAAGATGTGAGTTTATTATTATCTATGTGGCCTCCCAGTTTTACAGATAATCCCTTGAAAACCTCCCTGTGGCTGACTGTTTATGTAAATAAGAGATAACTCTGTTTCAATTCATTTCACTGGGTATAGTATACAAATTGAGGGAAGGAGAGTCAGGTATAAGAATCTAGTGAGCTGGGAAATATGGGTGTTTATTTTGTAGGATGTGGTTTAGAGATTCCTGGTTGGAATGGTCCATACCATAAGAGTTCCGGGTGAGTGCCATGCCACACAGGAAACAATTGTAGCCTGCCCCTGGGAGTAAGCCAGAGAGCTAACAAATTCAGTGTGCATTGTAATGCTTCATCAACACGCCTTCTGCAGGGCCTGCCCTCTCTGCTGGGTCACTGACCTTTATAAGTGCACAGTCATGGCCACCGCCTGACAGGCATGAAAAGGAGACAGACAATGGACGAGAAGGAGACATGCACAGAGGGGGAAAATGCACTCATTCAAGGGATTTACTGGTCAGGGATGTCATGTCCTATGTCCAATTCCAGAATGCATGTGGTGGTGTTTAAGCCATGCATATTGAGCCACATAAATATAAGGAATGATTATCATCAACACATGAACATAAAAATATCCCTGAGAATCATGACTGATTTTGTGGCAGCGCAGAACAATGTAGAAAGTTGTTTTGTGCTATAAAATTTTTCACCAATTTATAAAAGCTTTAGATCATTAAAATTGATTAGAGTGTCATACAGCCTGATTTCAAAAGCATTCCAGACTCCAGAGGCGGCATCAGATAGTGAACTGCAAGCTGGGGAAAAAACAATGAATTTGGGTCCTGTGTTTGTCCTAAAGCAGCTGTGCAACCTTTGGCCATTTGTCGCAAACAATCAGGCTCCCATTTCTTCATCTGTATACGAATAGGTGCCATCTTAGTACAATGATACCATTTCCCCAATATTTTAGGATCTCTGTGTTTGTTACTATTCCTTTGCATCCTCAGATGATTCATACAGATTCTTTTTCAAGAAGTTTAGGAAACATGTTAACACAGTGATTTTCAAAATGAACTTCTGGAACTCTATTTATTTCCCCCATTCAGTAAGACATACTGGTATTATTTTACATATTGGAATGCCATGTAGACTTTTATTTCTTTTTATTCCATTTTTAAAAGGAGTCTATTTCAAGTAAAAAAAAAAAATTTGAAAACCAATTCTGAAGGATGTTCCTTTTACCTCTGATGGTCTATGATTCTTGTAATGAAAAGGGAATGCATAAATTTGTGTCGTTTATTAATAAGCATTTTCAAAGGCTCTTAACACTGATATTAAATTAAATGTCTCTCCTATTGATTCTTCATCAAAATAGTGTTCTTATAGAAAAACTAAGTATAGCAGATGCATCTGGAAAGGGACATGTGTTCTGAGAACCCCACTGTAGAATGGGAGCACTGTTCTAGAGTACATATACAGCCTTTACCACTACAGAGATTGTCACACAGAGTGGTATTATCATACTGGGTTTGTCAGCATTTCATGGTCTCTAATGGTCTCATGTGCTTATGCAGCCCAAGGGCATCTCAAAAATGTCATCTTGGCTGGCATTCCACCTCAAAGTGCCTAACAACCCATCTTGCTTCTTGAAGAACTTGTGCTGATTATCAGCGGTCAGGAAATGTAATCTAATTTTTAACACTAACCAAACCCAAACATAATTACATGCCTAAATATGTAGAAAGAATAAGTATATGATGCAATTCAGAGCCAAATAAACGTGATTTCTATTTCTGATCATTGAAAAGCAATCTTCCTCACCACTGCCTTCTATAAATACAAGGTAATATGTGTGAGCCACATGCAAGTGGGTTCCTAAATCCCACTGTATATCTAATATTTACAGTAACTTTCACTCAAGAACCTACTCCCATATGTGCTAGAAATCATTTTTCCATTTTGAAAGAGTGAAGAAATTATTCCCATTTTGCAAAAGTCAATAAACTTAGTCCTGGAGAGGATAACATCACAGTTCATTTTCATATATAAATGTCCTTCCCTGCTAGAGACTGAGCATCTCCATGGGAGAAGAGTGATGTCCGATTAAGTGTTAAGGTGAAAAGTCCAGTTCATCTTCTGGAAGAAGAGAGTGATATGTCTTTGTTCATCCCTAAGCCTTCCGGGTTGGAATAACGATAACTGGGATTTCATGAGAACCTAGAAGAGTAATCTTGTTTAATGTATTCACTCCCAAAATACAAAGTTTCTGGACTACCCTCTAGAAGCTTTTATTCTGTTGTATACAAACTCATTATCATTCATACAGCCTAAAATTTCACATAATCATTTGCTGAACATTTTGCAGTTAGGCTTTTTAGATATATTTTCAGTTTGTTCTTGATTTTCCTATTTTTTTTTTTCTTTTTTAGTTTTTTTTTTCTTGCTGGGGAAGAGGGTGAGACATATTTAAATTTAATAGAGATGATTGTTCGACAGAATTTTGAAGGAAGTGAGTGTACTCACCCCACCCACTTCATCAGGAGATGCTTCATCTGTGAGGTGGGATTTGAGTCATATTAATTTGTCCCAGACCACACCAAAATTAAGCTGTTCACGTCCGAAACATTCCATGAATTCAGTTGCGAGGAGGAATTTGTTCAGCCATGTTATGGATTCATATTTCTCTCCTCTCCCAAGAAGGTCTGGGTGTCCTTATAAGGGAGATCGCCTCTGTTTCCCACAGTGTGGAGAGCGAAATAAATACTCTCTCACAGTCAATGCAGAGGTAACTTTTTTTTAATGGATTAAAAAAAAAAAAAAAAAGCAGTTCTGAGAGTCCATCACTGTTTCAGCATCCCCATTCAGAGAGGGGGCTTTTGTCTCTCTCTCAGTGGGAGCTGCCATTTTAATGGGGCCTCCAGCCGGGCCTGGTTTGATGATGTGAAGTAGGCCTGGAAGAATCGTGGAATTTTTTTTTTAATTTAGATTTTGGTTAATTTAACCATACTGGCTTTCAAATGAACTGAAATGTAAAAGTGAATCCACGGTAAATGTCCCTCAGAAGCTGCTACCAGATAATTTCAGCGATTTCTCATTTCTGAAGCTCTCTCATGTGAAAACCAATCCCTTGAAGTTCTAATAGGCATTACCGGCCGTCTACCCCCAACCCCCAATCTATTTGCAAAGATGAAAATCGGGAGTAGAATTCATTCTTAAAAATATGCATACGCATACACAGATACAAACGTGTACTCCTAAATACTAAATGAAAACATTGCTTTTAGCTGATTGGTGATGCCAAGCCAGATTTGGGATGGCTTTGTGGTAATTCTGGGGTTTCCCTTTTGCCTGAGTCATGAACACCAAGGTACATGGAATGCTCCCCGACCCCAGAGCCTTGGGAGTGCCAAAGCTACTCCCCAGGCCCTCGCCCCAGAGGGGGATTCCAAAACCCTCTGCAGCACACTTTCTAGATAAAACTGTTGCTCTCAGTAATGAGGCCACAGCCTGCAGAGTCAAACTGGCCCGCAGGCCGCTTTCTGCAGGCCTGGCGCCGGACCTGCTCTGCCCCCGCCCGCCCCGCAGCCCCGGTGGCCACACAGTGGCTGCGCCTGGCAGCTGCGCGCCCAGATGCCAACCGCTGGAATGTGTTTCAAGTTCCCGCGTCTCTGCCTGGCTGGCTAGGGGGAAAGCTCTTCCCTGGCCTCTCCGGATCCGGCTCCGGCGCTGGGCTGCGGCAGCTGGGGAACTGATGTGCGATCATTTTACACATGAGCTAGCTGTTCACCCTTCCAGGAACTGTTTGCCTGCACTAATTCCTCACAAGATGCACACACTGAGCCCCTTTGTAGAGCTGAAGGATGACAGTCTCTCCGGCCTAGATTGGTTTAGTAAATGACTGACTGCATGGTCCTGAATACCTGGGTATTTGTGTGTGTGGGGTGTGTGTGTGTGTGTGTGTGTGTGTGTGTGTGTGTATGTGTGTGTGTGTGTGTGTGTTGACTTAGATAAAGGCACTCCCTCTTTGCAGAAATAAACGAATTAATGAGTTTTTTAAAAGAAGGTAGAACTAACACATTTTCGAAAAAAAGCAAACATCAGGGAATGTACAGTTTGTTAAAACATATCTATCCATGATTCCATTTTGGGGGAGTTTACATGAAGATATCCCACAATCAGGCAATCGCCAAACAAGAAAGCATTCTTAATTGAGTTGAAAGTGGGAGTAGGGGGACAGAAAAATCGCCCCCATAAAATAATTTCAAATTCAGCTTTGTGTTTCCCAGTAATTGGGCTGTCTGAGGATGAGACTGGGACTGGAAAAACCCAAGTCAGTCTTGGAGCTGCGCTTCTCAAAAGTCGCTGCAGAGACTTTGAGGTGGTTAGCGATTTGTGTTTATTTACAACAATGTTTTAATTAATCATATTTAATAAAATTTGATATCACTTCATCAGTAGCTAAGCAAAATATTAATTATGGTTTAGTTTATTGACTTACCACTATCAAGAACTTGAATAATGATTTTTTAAAAATCATTTTATCGCTCTATGCCTTTTCTATGCTTCAGAAGTGACAATGGCAGGTTTAAGAGTCTAGGAAACATTTGAGCCTGGGATAAAAAGTCAGATACTGAAGACCCAGTTGTACACATAATGCATTTTTAGAGAGGACACATAAAAATGGACATCCAGCCAGGTGTAGTGGATCATGCCTATAATCTTACCACTTTGGGAGGCCAAGACAGGAGGACTGCTTGGGGACAGGAATTTTAGACCAGCCTGGGCAGCATAGCAAGACCCCATCTCTACAGAAAAAAAAAAGAGAGAGAGAGAAAGAGAAAAAAATGAACATCACTTATAAAGTACACTCTCAATAGCAGATATGCTCTATCTTTAAAAAAAAGTTTTGAATTATTAATGTATTGCCTCCTTGTTGAAGAAGAAAAAACAATACAGAAATGTTTAAAATTAAAAGTAAAAATTACCCCCGTTCCCACTCCCCTGGAATGATCGCTTACAAATCCAACGAGTATCTTTCCAGTCTTTTAAAACATACAAACACATATACTGTATAGTAGATATGTGTATAAAATATATGTATGTATTGCATATGTTTGTATACATGTAATATACATTTAATATACCTATAGAGAGAGGATCGCTTCTTTTTAATGGGATCTTGTTAAACATATTGTTCTATAACTTCCTTCTTTTTACTCAGAAATATACTCATGAATAGCCTTTAATACCAGTATTATATTATTTTTAGTAGCTCCATAATATTCCAGAATATCAGCGTATGGTGTTTTATTTAGTCCTTCCCATATTTATGGTCATTAAAGTTATCCCAAATTCATCAGTAATATCAATAATGCTGCCATAAACATCCTCGCATATACATCATAAATTTTAAATATATATTTAAATGCAGCTATTTTTGTTGTTGTTTTTGTTTTTGTTTTTGCCTCTGTGGAAACTGAAACTGTCAACTGAGAAGGGAAAGGCGTGTAGAAATGAAGTATAAGTGTTGCATAAAGAACAAAGGCTCAAGTTGCAAAGCAGTGAGTTGGAGTTGGCTTATAGGAACAGAAAGCAGACTCATTTAACATTGCATTTTGATGTGTAATATATTTTTTTCAAAGTCATGAGACTCTGTGTTCTCACAATACCTTCTTTCAGATAACATACCTGTAGGTATGTACAACTCTGTCTCCAACTTTGTAACTGAACTGGGCATGGAGTTGGGTTCACTTTGTAACTTTGAAATGTTGATGAGCAGCACAGGAGCAGTCATGGCTTCTCTGTAGCTAAGAAGACTGCAGTAGTTGCTACAACCAGTAGCTACATTTGGCTCTATTTCTCAAGCACTGAAATTGAAAATAAAGAAGTGTTTTTCCTTCACTTTGATCTCCTTTCTATTTTGCTTTCTTTTATTGTATATTCTTTTTGAAAGTCACCTCACATTCTTACTGATGGGGTCTAATCATTCCTTTATCCATTCACTTATTGATGTACATTGATATACTTACTGAAATACATCAAGTAGAGCTCATTTACCTTCATTATACCAGGAAAAAAAATCACCATTTGCCATCTGGGGCCAAAAAACCCTTTTAATTTTTAAAAATATTTTAAAAAATATTTTAAGTCATTTTGCAAATAATTGATAGAAGAATAAGGGATAGTAAAAAAAAAAAAGTTAGAAATGTTAATAAGAATTTAAGCATAGCAAATTTAAATTTTCCATCTTTTCCTGCTTTTGAAGGTATCTATACCCAAAATGGACAATGTCTTTAAAATTCAACTAATCGCCAAATCTATCATACGGGAGCCTGCAGCATATCCATAGTGTAAATACTGATTCCTGATTTCAGATAACTCTTTAATAGGTTTTAGCATATTCATGGTTCTGCTCTGTTTGGCCTTATCAAAATGTGACACAATTGAAATTTTTAACAAACCAGAATTGTGTTGGCATTGTCATAGGATTCTTAGGGTATTGCTTCGCCAGCTGGAAATCTCTGTGGCCGGTGGTGCCTTTGCCTAAGTTTTACTTGGGCCTGCTGGGCCCACTTGGCCTGGCAGGCTGCACTCAGCTGGTGCTACTGGCCTGGATCCCATGCCTGCCAAGGGTGAGCAGAGCAGTGAGGGGTGTGTGGGTGAGTAAGTGTGGTGTCCAGCTACTGCGCATAGCCAGGCATGCTGGCTGCTGTGGGAGCAGGGAAGTCCAGGAGCCAGCACAGGTGTCGACTCCCTACAAGGCTGCACCTGGACCAGGCATACTGCAAGCAGCTTCCATGACTGGCACCGTGGAATGCGCTGGTGCCCAGAAGCTTGGAGACAGCAGGAATTGCCGAGCCCCAAGGAGGGTGTCACAGCCCTGGCTTGGGGAGCTCCCAGGTCTGAGCTCCCCAAAGGGTTGCATTTCTTCTCTCCTTCTCTCTGCTCTTATTTCTTATTGCCCACAATGTGGCCAGCAAGGGGCATGTTTCAGCCCGGTGTTATAGCTCTTTTAACCCTGTCATTTGGTGGGTCCCAAGTTCTTGTCTTGCATCCAGGAAGAATGAGGTACATGGACAAAGGAGGGTGAGCAAGGCAAAGTAGGAGCTTTATTGAGTGATGAAACAGCTCAGAGGAGACCCACAGTGGATAGCTCCAGGGTGTCCTGATGAGTGTTCTGCTTCCAGCAGAGAGGAGACCCTAGAGTGGGTAGCTCCTCTCTGCAGCTGGTCATCCTGTCATCTTTTTTGAGTCTGGCTGAATCTGGGGGTTTTATGGACTTCAGAGGAGAGGAAATATGTGCTAATTGGTCCATGTGTGGACCCATGGAAAAGCACTATCAGCTCCCACCCTGGTCTGTGGGACTTGCAGCCAGGCCCCCAGACTTCAGGCTTTCTCTGGTTCGAAGGTGAAGCTCCACTGGGGACCCACCCCTTTGGGCCCAGGAGCCTGTCTGCCTCCTACTGCTGTTCATGGCACCCAGACTGTTCATGCTGAGGGGCACCTGCAGGCCAGTGCAGAGCTTCCCTCAGCACCCACTTTGACCTCCCTCTTGTGTTTGTTGGTGCCCAAGTTCTGGAGGGGGCCAAGGCAGCAGGGCACTGGCATGTCAGCACTGCCCTGAGCTTGTGCACACCCAGCCAGATTGCCACAGTGCCCAGGCTGGGCCCCAATTTTGCTTCAAGATCAGACCAGCTGCCGGGAGTGGGGAGAGGCCAGGCAGCAGGAGCCTGTTGGGGAAGAGGGGCTTCCTGGGACCCTGAAAGCACAGAGATGCCAGGATCTGCAGCCATGGCTTGGGCAGCTGCAGCAGCACCTGGGAGGGTGGGGCTTCTGCCTGCTCCCAGTCCCCAGTGATACAGGGATGCCTGAGTCCACAGCCCCAGCTGCACCTCCCCCACTGCAGCTGGCATCATGGCAGTGGCTGCTCCAGACAGGCCACCACTGCCATCAGCATGAAGACTGCCATTTTCTTTGCCCTATAAGTGCCAAAAATTTTATTTCTGGATTTATGAACACCAGTTAAAATAATCAGTTCAATTAATTTTTTATTTTTATATCTTGTATTTCCTTCCAGTAACCTTTGTAAACACACCTGCATTCAGAACTCATTTGCTAGTAAACTACATGGAATAAATTTTGAAACTATTTGAAACAATAAAAGATACTCTTAACATATTTTCAGCAAAACAGAATGGTTTAAGTTCTTATTGCAAAATATTTCCTGTTGAATGACTAACTGGATGAGAATACCATGTTTTCTTTATTTATTTAGAAATGAATTGTTCATTCATTGATTTTTAAGTATGGCAGAAAAAATTATACCCAGAATATTGTCATCTGAGGACTCATACCTGAGATTTCCCTTCTCTGACCAATTTGCTGTCATCATTATGGCCTAGAAAGCTGATACCTGTCTCTTAGCATTCTTTTTCTGTTTCATTGAATAATACTTTCCTCTATCAACTTCTTTTTCTTTGTCATTATGGGAAGAAAATGGAAATTTTTAAATCCTCAACTGTGTTTAACAGTCTTTTAAAAGACTGCAAAATGTATCTCCATACTTCTCTTATTCCCTACTTTTTAAAAATGCAATACTTTGCATAACCCAAAAAGAAAACTAAAGCTTGATGCCACCATGATGATTTATTTATTTCCTTCCAGGAGGTTTCATTCTTCCATTTTCTTATTATTTTAATCTTTTTAGAAAAGCATAGTCGAGAACAATGAAATAACAATGCTAAAACCATTCCTAGCAAGTTGAAATAGCAAAATGGGAAAAATAGGCTCATGAAGATTTCTACCATCCTATCTTGTAATTACCATGTAGCTCCATTGAACCCTGTATAAAGCTTTATACAGGCGAAACCCTGTCTCTACAAAATATTTTTTAAAAATTAGCCAAGCGGGGGGCGGAGCAAGATGGCCGAATAGGAACAACTCCAGTCTCCAACTCCCAGCGCGAGCGACACAGAAGACCCGTGATTTCTGCATTTTCAACTGAGGTACTGGGGTCATCTCACTAGGGAGTGCCGGACAATCGGTGCTGGTCAGCTGCTGCAGCCTGACCAGCGAGAGCTGAAGCAGGGCGAGGCATCGCCTCACCTGGAAGCGCAAGGGGGAAGGGGATCCGTTTTCCTAGCCAGGGGAACTGAGACACACAACACCTGGAAAATCGGGTAACTCCCACCCCAATACTGCGCTGTAAGCATACAGGCATTCCAGGAGAATATATCCCACACCTGGCCGGGAGGGTCCCACGCCCACGAAGCCTCCCTCACTGCTAACACAGCAGTCTGCCGCGATCTATCCGCAAGGCAGCAGCGAGGCTGGGGGAGGGGCGCCCGCCATTGCTGAGTCTTAAGTAGGTAAACAAAGCCGCTGGGAAGCTCGAACTGGGTGGAGCTCACAGCAGCTCAAGGAAGCCTGCCTGTCTCTGTAGTCTCCACCTCTGGGGACAGCGCACAGCTGAAGACCAACAGGGGAAGTAGCGGGAGCCGGTGCAGACGCGAACGACTCTGTCTGACAGCTTTGGGGAGAGCCGCGGATCTCCCAACGCGGAGGTTGAGATCTGAGAACGGACAGACTGCCTGCTCAGGTGTGTCCCTGACCCTGAGTAGCCTAGCTGGGAGAAATCCCCCACTAGGGGCAGTCTGACACCCCACACCTCACAGGGTGGAGTACACCCCTGAGAGGACACTTCCAAAGGAAGAATCAGACAGGTACACTCGCTGTTCAGCAATATTCTATCTTCGGCAACCTCTGCTGCTGATACCCAGGCAAACAGGGTCTGGAGTGGACCTCAAGCAATCTCCAACAGACCAACAGAGAGTCCTTCTGACTGTCAGAAGGAAAACTATCAAACAGGAAGGACACCTATACCAAAACCCCATCAGTTCGTCACCACCATCAAAGACCAGAGACAGATAAAACCACAAAGATGGGGAAGAAGCAGGGCAGAAAAGCTGGAAATTCAAAAAATAAGAGCGCATCTCCCCCTGCAAAGGAGCGCAGCCCATCACCAGCAACGGATCAAAGCTGGTCAGAGAATGACTTGGACGAGAGGAGAGAAGAAGGCTTCAGTCCATCAAACTTATCAGAGCTAAAGGAGGAATTACGTACCCAGCGCAAAGAAACTAAAAATCTTGAAAAAAGAGTGGAAGAATTGACAGCTAGACTCATTAATGCAGAGAAGATCATAAACGAAATGACAGAGATGAAAACCATGACACGAGAAATACGTGACAAATGCACAAGCTTCAGTAACCGACTCGATAAACTGGAAGAAAGAGTATCAGCGATTGAAGATCAAATGAATGAAATGAAGCGAGAAGAGAAACCAAAAGAAAAAAGAAGAAAAAGAAATGAGCAAAGCCTGCAAGAAGTATGGGATTACGTAAAAAGACCAAATCTACGTCTGATTGGGGTGCCTGAAAGTGAGGGGGAAAATGGAACCAAGTTGGAAAACACTCTTCAGGATATCATCCAGGAGAACTTCCCCAACCTAGTAGGGCAGGCCAACATTCAAATTCAGGAAATACAGAGAACGCCACAAAGATACTCCTCCAGAAGAGCAACTCCAAGACACATAATTGCCAGATTCACCAAAGTTGAAATGAAGGAAAAAATCTTAAGGGCAGCCAGAGAGAAAGGTCGGGTCACCCACAAAGGGAAGCCCATCAGACTAACAGCAGATCTCTCGGCAGAAACTCTACAAGCCAGAAGAGAGTGGGGGCCAATATTCAACGTTCTTAAAGAAAAGAATTTTCAACCCAGAATTTCATATCCAGCCAAACGAAGTTTCATAAGTGAAGGAGAAATAAAATCCTTTACAGATAAGCAAATGCTTAGAGATTTTGTCACCACCAGGCCTGCCTTACAAGAGACCCTGAAGGAAGCCCTAAACATGGAAAGGAACAACCGGTACCAGCCATCGCAAAAACTTGGCAAAATGTAAAGACCATCGAGGCTAGGAAGAAACTGCATCAACTAACGAGCAAAATAACCAGATAATATCATAATGGCAGGATCAAGTTCACACATAACAATATTAACCTTAAATGTTAATGGACTAAATGCGCCAATTAAAAGACACAGACTGGCAAACTGGATAAAGAGTCAAGACCCATCAGTCTGCTGTATTCAGGAGACCCATCTCACATGCAGAGACATACATAGGCTCAAAATAAAGGGATGGAGGAAGATCTACCAAGCAAATGGAGAACAAAAAAAAGCAGGGGTTGCAATCCTAGTCTCTGATAAAACAGACTTTAAACCATCAAAGATCAAAAGAGACAAAGAAGGCCATTACATAATGGTAAAGGGATCAATTCAACAGGAAGAGCTAACTCTCCTAAATATATATGCACCCAATACAGGAGCACCCAGATTCATAAAGCAAGTCCTTAGAGACTTACAAAGAGACTTAGACTCCCATACAATAATAATGGGGGACTTCAACACTCCGCTGTCAACATTAGACAGATCAACGAGACAGAAAGTTAACAAGGATATCCAGGAATTGAACTCATCTCTGCACCAAGCGGACCTAATAGACATCTATAGAACTCTCCACCCCAAATCAACAGAATATACATTCTTCTCAGCACCACATCACACTTATTCCAAAATTGACCACATAATTGGAAGTAAAGCACTCCTCAGCAAATGTAAAAGAACAGAAATTATAACAAACTGTCTCTCAGACCACAGTGCAATCAAACTAGAACTCAGGACTAAGAAACTCAATCAAAACCGCTCAACTACATGGAAACTGAACAACCTGCTCCTGAATGACTACTGGGTACATAACGAAATGAAAGCGGAAATAAAGATGTTCTTTGAAACCAATGAGAACAAAGATACAACATACCAGAATCTCTGGGACACATTTAAAGCAGTGTGTAGAGGGAAATTTATAGCACTAAATGCCCACAAGAGAAAGCAGGAAAGATCTAAAATTGACACTCTAACATCACAATTAAAAGAACTAGAGAGGCAAGAGCAATCACATTCAAAAGCTAGCAGAAGGCAAGAAATAACTAAGATCAGAGCAGAACTGAAGGAGATAGAGACACAAAAAACCCTCCAAAAAATCAATGAATCCAGGAGTTGGTTTTTTGAAAAGATCAACAAAATTGACAGACCGCTAGCAAGGCTAATAAAGAAAAAAAGAGAGAGGAATCAAATAGATGCAATAAAAAATGATAAAGGGGATATCACCACTGACCCCACAGAAATACAAACTACCATCAGAGAATACTATAAATGCCTCTACGCAAATCAACTAGAAAATCTAGAAGAAATGGATAATTTCCTGGACACTTACACTCTCCCAAGGCTAAACCAGGAAGAAGTTGAATCCCTGAATAGACCAATAGCAGGCTCTGAAATTGAGGCAACAATTAATAGCCTACCCACCAAAAAAAGTCCAGGACCAGATGGATTCACAGCTGAATTCTACCAGAGGTACAAGGAGGAGCTGGTACCATTCCTTCTGAAACTATTCCAATCAATAGAAAAAGAGGGAATCCTCCCTAACTCATTTTATGAGGCCAACATCATCCTGATACCAAAGCCTGGCAGAGACACAACAAAAAAAGAGAATTTTAGACCAATATCCCTGATGAACATTGATGCAAAAATCCTCAATAAAATACTGGCAAACCGGATTCAGCAGCACATCAAAAAGCTTATCCACCATGATCAAGTGGGCTTCATCCCTGGGATGCAAGGCTGGTTCAACATTCGCAAATCAATAAACGTAATCCAGCATATAAACAGAACCAAAGACAAGAACCACATGATTGTCTCAATAGATGCAGAAAAGGCTTTTGACAAAATTCAACAGCCCTTCATGCTAAAAACGCTCAATAAATTCGGTATTGATGGAACGTACCTCAAAATAATAAGAGCTATTTATGACAAACCCACAGCTAATATCATACTGAATGGGCAAAAACTGGAAAAATTCCCTTTGAAAACTGGCACAAGACAGGGATGCCCTCTCTCACCACTCCTATTCAACATAGTGTTGGAAGTTCTGGCTAGGGCAATCAGGCAAGAGAAAGAAATCAAGGGTATCCAGTTAGGAAAAGAAGAAGTCAAATTGTCCCTGTTTGCAGATGACATGATTGTATATTTAGAAAACCCCATCGTCTCAGCCCAAAATCTCCTTAAGCTGATAAGCAACTTCAGCAAAGTCTCAGGATACAAAATTAATGTGCAAAAATCACAAGCATTCTTATACACCAGCAACAGACAAGCAGAGAGCCAAATCAGGAATGAACTTCCATTCACAATTGCTTCAAAGAGAATAAAATACCTAGGAATCCAGCTTACAAGGGATGTAAAGGACCTCTTCAAGGAGAACTACAAACCACTGCTCAGTGAAATCAAAGAGGACACAAACAAATGGAAGAACATACCATGCTCATGGATAGGAAGAATCAATATCGTGAAAATGGCCATACTCCCCAAGGTTATTTATAGATTCAATGCCATCCCCATCAAGCTACCAATGACTTTCTTCACAGAATTGGAAAAAACTGCTTTAAAGTTCATATGGAACCAAAAAAGAGCCCGCATTGCCAAGACAATCCTAAGTCAAAAGGACAAAGCTGGAGGCGTCACGCTACCTGACTTCAAACTATACTACAAGGCTACAGTAACCAAAACAGCATGGTACTGGTACCAAAACAGAGATATAGACCAATGGAACAGAACAGAGTCCTCAGAAATAATACCGCACATCTACAGCCATCTGATCTTTGACAAACCTGAGAGAAACAAGAAATGGGGAAAGGATTCCCTATTTAATAAATGGTGCTGGGAAAATTGGCTAGCCATAAGTAGAAAGCTGAAACTGGATCCTTTCCTTACCCCTTATACGAAGATTAATTCAAGATGGATTAGAGACTTAAATGTTAGACCTAATACCATAAAAACCCTAGAAGAAAATCTAGGTAGTACCATTCAGGACATAGGCATTGGCAAGGACTTCATGTCTAAAACACCAAAAGCAACGGCAGCAAAAGCCATAATTGACAAATGGGATCTAATTAAACTAAAGAGCTTTTGCACAGCAAAAGAAACTACCATCAGAGTGAACAGGCAACCTACAGAATGGGAGAAAATTTTTGCAACCTACTCATCTGACAAAGGGCTAATATCCAGAATATACAAAGAACTCAAACAAATATACGAGAAAAAAACAAACAACCCCATCAAAAAGTGGGGAAAGGATATGAACAGACATTTCTCAAAAGAAGATATTCATACAGCCAACAGACACATGAAAAAATGCTCATCATCACTGGCCATCAGAGAAATGCAAATCAAAACCACAATGAGATACCATCTCACACCAGTTAGAATGGCAATCATTAAGAAGTCAGGAAACAACAGGTGTTGGAGAGGATGTGGAGAAATAGGAACACTTTTACACTGTTGGTGGGATTGTAAACTAGTTCAACCATTATGGAAAAGAGTATGGCAATTCCTCAAGGATCTAGAACTAGATGTACCATATGACCCAGCCATCCCACTACTGGGTATATACCCAAAGGATTATAAATTAGTCTACTACAAAGACACATGTACACATATGTTTATTGCGGCACTATTCACAATAGCAAAGACTTGGAATCAACCCAAATGTCCATCTGTGACAGACTGGATTAAGAAAATGTGGCACATATACACCATGGAATACTATGCAGCCATAAAAAAGGATGAGTTTGCGTCCTTTGTAGGGACATGGATGCAGCTGGAAACCATCATTCTTAGCAAACTATCACAAGAAGAGAAAACCAAACACCGCATGTTCTCACTCATAGGTGGGAACTGAACAATGAGATCACTTGGACTCGGGAAGGGGAACATCACACACTGGGGTCTATCATGGGGAGGGGGGAGGGGGGAGGAGGGAGGGATTGCATTGGGGAGTTATACATGATATAAATGATGAATTGATGGGTGCTGACGAGTTGATGGGTGCAGCACACCAACATGGCATAAGTATACATATGTAACAAACCTGCACGTTATGCACATGTACCCTAGAACTTAAAGTATAAAAAAAAAAAATATATATATATATATATATATATATATATATATATATTTTGATTTTATTTAGACATCCAATCCATTGACCCTGATACCTTTTTTCTCTTAAGTTAACTTTCTCCTTATGCATCTTAGATTCATTTGGACAGTATTACAATCACACCCTACTAAATAAGAATGGTAAATAGACCTTCTCCTATCTTTACATTAGCTTGATTTATATTTGACATTATAATAACAACACTCAAATCACTCTCCTTTCAGCTCACAGTCTTGGCTTAAATTATAATAAAGAGACTAAAGCTTAAAATGTTAAAAAAAAAAAAAAAAAAAAAAAAAAAATTAGCCAAGCATGGTGGCACACACTTGTAGTCCCAGCTACTTGAGGGGATGAAGTGGGAGATTCACTTGAGCCCTAGAGGCGGAGGTTGCAGTGAGCTGAGACAGCCCACTGCACTCCAGCCTGGGAGACAGATTGAGACTCTGTTTCAAAAAAGAAAAATAAGTAAAGATTTCCTTGGTTCTTCGGAAGAATAAAAGACATCAAATATCTTTACAAATAGTTACAAATAAAAATTCAAAAATAAAATGAGATGCAACAGGTCCTGATGACATTCTGAAGGTTAAGGTAGGAGGTATTGTATGGATCATATCATAGCCTCCTTTCCAGGTCAGGCAGATTCAAGGTGAGGCAACTGACTAATGAGGCAGGTGCTGAACCAATGCTTCACTTCAGACTCCTAAAGAATGATCACTAGCTAAAGCTGGAAATAGTGATATTAACAATAGGTGTTCAGAAATAATTTTGAAATTTCATTTTAATTTAATCTTCTGTATTTCAATAACCATTTAACACAAGAGAAACTGCTATGAAAGTTAAATAGCTTATCTGTGGTAAATTAAATGAAATATCCTGATCCTCAAAGCTAGAAACACTACATGGGTTCATTCAATAAACATTTGTTGACTGTCTACAATATGAAAGAGACTGTTTCTGGATAGCCTATGTAGATACCTTTCAAAATGGGTTAAATCGAAGTGAAAGTATTCCAAGAATGTACTACTTGAGAACAATGTCAGTTTTCCAAACTTTAGGTCTCTAACTTTAAAAATGGCCATTAGAAAATTTCTCATTCACCAAAATTGTTAATTGAGCACAACTTTCACTTTCCTTGCTGATTTTACCCTTACCACCTCTTCTTTAGTCCTCACACAGTATAAGGTATATGTGTTTCCCCACTGGATTGGTAGACTTATAACTTGCTTTGCTCCATAAAGATTTCAGGGGGCATACAATAAATACATTTAATATAGTAACATAAATCAAACTAAAACAAAAAAGAAAAACTGGTAAAGATTTGTGCAGAAACCTAACTTAAACCAGCATAAGCAAAATAATAATAATAGGTGTTTTAGTTTGAAGCAATCACATGACACATTGGAAAGGGCAGAGATGCAGGTCAGCCTTAAGGACAACTGTAACCAGGGCTTTACGTAACACTCGCATCTTACTGCAGTCTCTGTTTTGCTCTGCTTGTCAGTTTCATTCTTGTTCACCCAGACTGATTCTCTCCACGTGGCAGGAAACACAGCTATTCACAGCAACCGGGTTTTTATATCCTATTGCTTCAGCTCAACTCTCTGGGTTTCTATCTGCCTGTTCTAGGAAAGGCTGTAACTGTCCTAGCTTGAGTCAGTCAGTCACCAATCTCTGATGCAAATATTAACACCTGTAGCTACAGCCAAAACCAGAAAAAAGAGAGTATGATTGATCGAGTTTGTATTATGTACCTGCTTATGTAGTCAAGTGCTTATCCATGTACCAATTAAATACAGCCAAGGAGCAGGATCATGTTATACAAAATGGCCACTCCCACAAAAGTCAATCAAGGAGGGATTTACCAAATAAAGTGATTGTGATAGGAACACAATTTTGAAGCTATCTACTATAATAAAGTAGGATAAATTAATGGTAATAATGCAATTAAAGCCAGGAGTTAAGGTGGGGCACTTGCTTCACATCCAACATTTCACTAATTCAACCAGATGTTCAAAGTGGGGACAGGGAAGAAAATTCATACAGAGAAGACTCACCTCTACGCTACCTTCAACTTCTCCATGATGGTTATGACACTAGCACTGTTGAAGGCAGAACTTCAGGACAGGCTTTCAATGGGCCTCATGTAAAACTGAGAAAAGTCAGTAATATACACATCCCTATAGAGCCAATAGATGAGCTGGCTCAGCAAATAGATGAGTTGAATCTCTCTAATTCATACTGACCCCAAGCACTCTAAATCAGTCACTCAGCCTATGAGACCAGCAGAGGGCTGGGATCCTTGCCCAGGTCCCATCAGCTTTTCCCAGGAAGAGCTCTCTACAGTCACATCTGAAGCCCAAAGAAAGATCCAGGAACCTCTTTTAGCCCCTCTGTCACTCAGCCTTGCCTACAGCTATCTCTAGACTATGATAGTTTTTGTAATCGACTAAATTTCCTTCTAAAACATGAGTATTAAGGGTGATAAACCCACATTTGGTCAAATCCAAACAATCAGAAAGTTCAGATAATCAGAATTGGTCTTATTGATTGTCTAAAAATGATTGACATCACAAATTAATCTTAATTTGAAATTATCTAAGTAATATTATATTTTAAGAAAATATTAAATATTATGTGTAATTTTATATATTATAATTACTTTTATATTGACTATTTCTTCATATATATTGCATTTATTTATATATCTTTTATATATATATATGTTTTTAACTCTTAGGATTGGGGTACATGTGCAGGTTTGTGATATTGATAAACCAGTGTCATGAGGGTTTATTGTATAGAATATTTTGTCACCCCAGCACTAAGCCTAATACCCAATATTTATTTTTTCTGCTCTTCTCCTTCCTCCCACCCTCTACCCTCCACCCTCAAGTAGGCCCCAGTGTCTGTTGTTCCTCTCTTTGTGTCCATGCGTTCTCATTATTTAACTCCCACTTATAAGTGCAAACATGTGGTATATGCTTTTCTGATCCTGCATTAGTTTGCTAAGGATACTGGCCTCCAGCTCCATTCATGTTCCTGTAAAGGACATGATCTAATCCTTCTTTATGGCTGCATATTATTCCATGGTGTATATATACCACATTTTCATTATCCAGACTACCACTAATGGGCAATTAGGTTGATTCCACGACTTTGCAATCACAAATAGTGCTGCAATGAGCATACATATGCATGTGCCTTTATGATAGAGCAATTTATATTCCTTTGGATATACACCCAGTAATGGGATTGGTGGGTTGAATGGTAGTTCCTTTTTTAGCTATTTGAGGGATTGCCACACTGCTTTCCACAATTGCTGAACTATTTTACACTCCCACCAAAAGTGTACAAGCCAGCATCTGTTATTTTTTGACTTTTTAGTAATAGCCATTCTGACTGGTGTGAGATGGTATCTCATTGTGGTTTTGATTTGCATTTCTCTAATGATCAGTGATATTGAGCTTTTTTTCATATGCTTGTTGGCTGCATGTATGTCGTCTTTTGAAAAGTGTCTGCTCATGTCCTCTGCCCACTTTTTAATTTTTTTTTTTCTTTTAAATTTGTTTAAGTTCCTTACAGATGCTGGATATTAGACTTTTCTCAGATCATACTTGGCAAAAATTTCCTCCCATTCTGTAGGTTGTCTGTTTACTCTGTTGATAGATCCTTTTACTCTGCAAAAGCTCTTTAGTTTTCTTAGAACCTTCTTACCAATTTTTGCTTTTGTTACGATTGCTCTCGGCATCTTCGTCATGAAATCTTTGCCCATTCCTGTGTCCAGAAAGGTGTTGCCTATGTTGTTGTCCAGGGATTATACAGTTTTGGGTTTTCACATTTAAGTCTTTAGCCCATCTTGAGATGGTTTTTGTATGTGGTGTAAGGAAGGGGTCCAGTTTCTAGTTTCAGTCTTCTGTATATGGCTAGCCAGTTATCCCAGCACCATTTTTTGAATACGGAATCTTTTCCCCATTGCTTGTTTTTGTCAGCTTTGTCAAAGGTCAGATGGTTGTAGGTGTGTGGCCTTATTTTTGGGCTATCTATTCTGTTCCATTGGTCTATGTGTCTGTTTTTTACCAGTACCATGTTGTTTTTGGTCACTGTAGCCCTATAGTATAGTTTGAAATTGGGTAGCAAGATCCCTCCTGCTTTTTGCTTAGGATTTCTTAGAATTTCCTTGACTATTTGGGCTCTTTCAAAATGAATTTTAAAATAGTTTTTTCTGGTTCTGTGAAAAATGTCATTGGGAGTTTGATAGGAATAGCATTGAATCTGTAAATTGCTTTGGACAGTATGGTTATTTTAATGATATTGATTCTTCCTATCCATGAGCATGGAATGTTTTTCCATTTGTTTGTTTCATCTCTGATTTCTTTGAGCAGTGTTTCATAATTCTCATTGTAGAGATCATTCAGCTCCCTGGTTAGCTGTATTCCTAGGTATTTTATTCTTTTTGTGGTAATTGTGAATGGGAAAGCATTCCTGATTTGGCTTTTGTCTTGTCTGTTGTTGGTATATAAGAATGCTAGTGATTACTGCACTTGATTCTGTATCCTGAGACCTTGCTGAAGTTGTTTATCAGCTGAAGGAAGTTTTAGGCTCAGATGCTGGAATTTTCTAGATATAAAATCCTGTCATTGGCACACAAAAATAGTTTGACTTCCTCTCTTCCTATTTGGATGTCCTTTATTTCTTTCTCTTGCCTGACTGCCCTGGCCAAGACTTCTAATACTATGTTGAAGAGGAGTGGTGAAAGAGGGCATCCTTGTCTTCTGCCAGTTTTCAAAGGGAATGCTTCCTGATTTTGCTCATTCAGTATGATATTGGCTAAGGGTCTGTCATAGATGGCTCTTATTATTTTGAGGTATATTCTTTTAATACCTAGTTTATTGAGAGTTTTTAACATGAGATTTTACTTTTGTTAAAAGCCTTTTCTGCATCTATTGAGATGACCATGTGGTTTTTTTATTTATTTCTCTTTATGTGATGAATCATGATTACTGATTTCTGTATGTTGAATCAACCTTGCATCCCAGGGATAAAGCCTACTTGATCATGATGGATTACCTTTTTGATGTGCTGCTGGATTCAGTTTGCAAGTAGTTTCTTAAAGATTTTTGCTTCAGTGTTCATAAAGGATATTGGCCTGAAATTTTGTTTCTTCTGTTGTTGTGTCTCTACCAGGTTTTAGTATCAGAATAATGCCTCATAGAATGAGCTGGGGAGGAGTTCCTCCTTCTCAATTTTTTGGAATAGTTTCAGTAGGAATCATACCGACATGTCTTTGTGCATCTGGTAGAATTTGGTTGTGAATGGACTTGGTCCTGGGCCTTTTTTGTTAGTAGGCTACTTATTCCTGTTTCAATTTCAGTATTGGTCTGTTCAGGGATGCAATTTCTTCCTGGTTCAGCCTTGGGAGAGTATATGTATCCAGGAATTTATCCATTTCTTCTAGATTTTCTAGCTTATGTGCATAGAGGTGTTCATAGTAGTCTCTGATGATTATTTGTATTTCTGTGGGGTCAGTGGTACTATTCCCTTCGTTATTTCTAAGTATGTTTATTTGGATCTTCTCTTTTTTCTTCTTAATTAGTCTAGCTTCTTAATTAATCTAGTTAGTTTGTTTTAAATCTTATTAATTTAAAACAAACAGCTTCTGGACTCATTGATCTTTTGCATTTTTTTTGTGTGTGTCTCAATCATTCAATTCAGCTCTAATTTTGGTTATTTCTTGTCTTCTGCTAGCTTGGGGTTGGTTAGCTCTTGCTTCTCTAGTTCTTTTAGTTGTGATGTTAGGTTATTAATTTAAGATATTTCTAATTTTCACTGTGGGCATTTAGTACTATAAGTTTTCTTCTTAACACTGCCTTAGCTGTGTCCCAGATATTCTCGTATGTTGTATCTTTGGTCTCATTCGTTTCAAAAAACTTCTTGATTTTTTTGCCTTAATTTCATTATTTATCCAAAAGTCATTCAGGAATAGGTTGTTAAATTTCCATGTAATTATATGGTGTTGAGTAATTGTCTTATTTTTAATTTCTATTTTTATTGTGCCAAGGGGGTAGTTGGTATAATTTCACTTCCTTTGCATTTGCTGAGGACTGTTTTATGTCCAATTGTGTGGTCAATTTTAGAGTATGTGCCATGTGGGCAAGGAGAAGAATGTATATTCTGTTGTATTTTGAGTACAGAGTTCTGTAGATTTCTATCAAGTCTTTTTGGTCCAGTGTTGAGTTCAGGTCCTGAATACCTTTGGTAATTTTGTGCTTCTATAATCTAATACTGTCAGTGGGGTATTGAAGTCTCCCACTATTATTGTGTGGGAATCTAAGTCTCTTTGAAGGTCTCTAAGAATTTGCTTTATGAATCTGGGTGCTCCTGTGTTGGGTGCTGATATATTTAGGATAGTTAGCTCTTCTTGTTGAATTTAACCCTTTACCATTATACAGTGACCTTCTTTATCTTTTTTAAAATCTTTTTTTGGTTTTAAATCCTTTTTTTTTTCTGAAATTAAGATTGCAACCCCCGCTTTTTTCTGTTTTCCATTTGCTTCGTAGATTTTTCTTCATACTTTTATTTTGAGCCTATGGATGTCATTGCATATAAGATGGGTCTCTTGAAGACAACATACCATTGGGTCTTGCTTCTTTATCCAGCTTATCATGCTGTGCCTTTTAATTGGCCTTTAGCCTGATTACATTCAAGGTTAATATTGATATGTGTGAATTTGATCCTCTCATCATGGTGTTAGGTGGTTATCATGCCAACTTGTTTGTGTGGTTACTTTAAAATGTCACTGGTCTGTGTAGTTAAGTGTGTTTTGGTAGTACCTGGTAATAGTCTTTTGTTTCCATATACAGTGCCTGTTTGAGAAGCTCTTGTAAGGAAGATCTGGTAGTAACTAATTCTCTCACCATTTGCTAGTCTGAATAGGATCTTATTTCTCCTTTGCTTATGAAGCTTAGTTTAGCCAGATATGAAATTCTTTGTTGGAATGTGGATCATGAGGTCAGGAGATCAAGACCATCCTAGTTAACATGGTGAAACCCCATCTCTACTAAAAGTACAAAAAAATTAGCCAGGCATGGTGGGGGGCCCCTGTAGTCTCAGCTACTCAGGAGGCTGAGGCAGGAGAGTGGTGTGAACCCAGGAAGCAGAGCTTGCAGTGAGCCAAGATCACTCCACTGCACTCCAGCCTGGGCGACAGAGCGAGACTCTATCTCAAAAAAAAAAAAAAAAAAAAAAGAATGTTGAATAAAGGCCCTCAATTTCTTCTGGCTTGTAAGACTTCTGTTGAGAGGTCCATCGTTAGTCTGATGGGCATCCCTTTATAAGTGACCTGCCCTTTCTCTCTAGCTGTCTTTAACATTTTTTTCTTTCATGTGACCTTGGAGAACATGATAATTATGTGTCTTGGGGATGCTTCTTGTGAAGTATTTTGCAAAGGTTCTCTGCATTTCCTGAATTTAAATGTTGGCCTCTCAAGCTAGGTTGGGGAAGTTCTCATAAATGATATCCTAAAATATGTTCTTCAGGTTACTTCCATTTTCTTCATCTCTTTTGGGAACACCAATGAGTCATAGATTTGGTTTCTTTACATAATCCCACATTTCTCAGCGGTTTTGTTCATTCCTTTTCATTCTTTTTAATTTTATCTTGTCTGACTGTTTTATTTCAGAAAGCCATTCTTCAAGTTCTGAGATTCTTTCCTCAGCTTGATCTGTTCTGCTGTTAATACTTGTAATTGCATTATGAAATTCCTGCAGTGTGTTTTTTACTCCATCAGGTCATTTACATTCTTTTCATGCTGGCTATTTTGTCCGTCAGTTTCTCTATCATTTTATTGAGATTCTTAGCTTCCTTAGAATGGGTTTAAATGTTTTCCTTTATTTCAGTTATTTTAATTCCTTACCATATTCTAAATTCTATTTGTGTCATTTCAGCCATCTTAGCCTGATTAAGAACCCTTGCTGAAGAACTAATGTGGTCATTTGAAGGAAGGCACTCTGGCTTTTTGAGTTGTCAGAAGTCTTGTGCTGGTTCTTTTTCATATTTGTGGGCTCATGTTTCTTCAATCTTTGAAGTTGCTGACCTTTAGAAGGGTTTTATTTTCCTTTTATTTTATTTGATGACCTTGGGGGTTTGATTGTGGGTTCAGTTGACTGGCTTCATTTCTGGAAGATTTTAGGGGGTCAAAGCTCAGTAGGTGACTCCTGGACTATGTACTCTAATTCTGGGGGACTTGTATAGAGCCCTGGCTTTGTTCTCTGACTCCTGGAGGTTAGAAGCCTGCTGTACTGGAGGGCCTGAGGTATTCACAGACCACTGGTCACAACACTCCAATGAGTGGTGTCAGCCAAAGCACTTTGTAGGGCAGTGGCAGTGTGATTTGTCCTCGTTCATAAATACCAGCAGCAGTGGCAATGGCTGTGTAGTGGGGTACACATACATCAGCTGGAGCAGGGTGCTAGCAGGCACTGGGGTGTCAGCCTCTTTGCAGGTGTTCACAGCAACAGTGGTGGCAGTACAGCTTGGGGGGACAGGGCACCCCTGCTGGCAACTGTGCACACTTTTGAGCTGGTCATGGTGTTAGCAGGGGGGCAGGGTGCTGGTGGGCACAGGACTGTGTGTGCCCTCTGTGCATTCATTCTGATGGTAGTGGATACTCAGGCTGGGGGCAAGTCTGCTGTTTTTGTGCCTAGTTTCATGCCAGGAGCAGTGTCAGTGCAGGGGTGGGGCACTGATGCGGCTGGCAGGCTCCGTGTCTGTCAATGCTCTAATGGCAATGGCAGGAAGGTGGTGTGTTAGTCAGGGTTCTCTAGAGGGACAGAACTAATGGAGAATATATACTTTTACATATATATATGTATATATTATCCTTTATATATATATATATAGAGAGAGAGAGAGAGAGAAGAGTTTATTAAGTATTAACTCACATGATCACAAAGGTCCCACAATAGGACATCTGCAGGCTGAGAAGCAAGGAGAGCCAGTCTGAGTGCCAAACCTGAAGAGCTTGGAGTTTCTTTCAAGGGCAGAAAGCATCCAGCATGGGAGAAAGATGTAGGCTGGGAGGCTAGGCCAGTCCCTCTTTTCACATTTTTCTGCCTACTTATGTTTTAGACACGCTGGTAGCTGATTAGATGGTGCTCACCCAGATTAAGGGTGAGTCTGCCTTTCCCAGCCCACTGACTCAAATGTTAATTCCCTTTGGCAACACCCTCACAGACACACCCAGGATCAATACTTTGTATCTTTCAATCCAATCAAGTTGACGCTCAGTATTAACCATCCCAGGTGGGCTGAATGGGGACAGGGCACACTCACACCAGCAGCAGTGACACAGCAGGGTGCACATGCACATGTACTGGCAGAGAAGGGAAGACAAGGTCCACCCAGGCATGCATGTGCCAGCAAAGCAATGGGGGTGACTGGCCATGGGTGAACATGTTCAGGCAAAGCACCATGGGGAAGTGCAGTGGGGGCTGGGCACAAGTGGGCTGGTGTGTGTCCGGTGGGCACAGCTCTGCTGGAGCACTCTGCTGGTCATGGGTGGTCCTCCAGTACAAGAACTATGACATGGGCCCCCAAGTGGTGTCAGCCAAAGCACTTTGTAGGGCAGTGGCAGTGGGATATTAATATATAAATATAATATATAAATATTAATATAATATATTAATATAATATTATATATTTTATAAATTATATGATATATATTTTATAAATTATATAATATTTATATATTATATAATATAAGATATTAGATAATATTTATATATCATATAATATATATATAATATTTATATAATATTTATATATCATATAATTATATAATATAATATATTATATAATATTTATATATTATATAATTATAATTATATAATATATTATATATAATAACATATTATATAAAATATTATATTATATTATATTATATTTATATATATATTAATTATATAATATATTTTATATATATATATATATATATATCTATTTTTTTTTTGAGATGGAGTTTCACTCTTGTCGCCCAGGCTGGAGTGCAGTGGTGCAATCTTGGCTCACTGCAAACTCCACCTCCCAGGTTCAAGCAGTTCTCTGCCTCAGCTTCCCAAGTAGCTGGGATACAGGCGCCTGCCATCACGCCCAGCTAATTTTTGTATTTTTAGTAGAGATAGGGTTTCACTATGTTGGCCAAGCTGGTCTTGAACTTCTGACCTCGTGATCCACCTGCCTCAACCTCCCAAAGTGCTGGGATTACAGGCATGAGCCACCACACCCAGCCGACCTAACATATGTTTTTACTACATGTTCACTTATTATAAGATTTCTGTTCTCTGATAGACTCCTTGAGGATAGAAACTATGTTTATCTTACTGATTCCTTTAGGGTAAGCTTCTAGCAAAGTGCCTGGCACACAGTAGGTGCTCAATAAGTATTAATATTAGTTTGACAGATAATTCCTTTGCAAAACCAATCATAGAATTAGTGTGTAAACAAATGTGGTAAAAGTCCACAGACATATGCAATAAATTTTAAATTCATTATTAATTAATTTCTAAATTGTTTGAATTTTTGCTAGTTTATTAATTATATTTATATAATAGAAACATTTTTTAAACTTTTTACCATTCTCTGTGTTATAAAAGCAGTCAAAAAATGAGAGTATAATAAATCCTTGGTAGTGTTAGGGCACTGCTTTGCTAGGTATGTTAAGGTACAAGTGACTATTTAGAAAACTTGATTATTAGAAACAATTTCTAATTGAAAGCAAAAGAGATAATGCTTCTTTGCAATATAAAAACATATGCTGTCTGCCATTTCACTCCAGATTCATAATGATATGTAGAGTGTCTCTATTCCTTGTGGGTCTGCTTTCAGAAAGAGCTTGAACTCTCTTCTTCATATGCCACCTTGGTACACCTAAAGGGCCAGGAACATCTTAAATCAAAATTCAAAAGGCTGGAGGAATTGCACAATAAATGTACAAACAAAACCCCAGTGAGCCTAGATTTGTTAGATTCTCCCCATCTTCTCCATCCCACATAAAATTTTGTGGTTCTTGTAGACGAATTGCCTCACCTCAACTCACTTTGTTCTTAAACCTCCCTCATCTATCCCTCCTCCCTTTACCTACCCACACCCAGATAGACACACACACTTGCACAACTTCTGATTCCCAGAAATATCAGAAACCATTCTGCTTTGTAAGCGGTTCTGTAATGCCTGGTTCCAGCCTCATGAATAGAACTAATAGCTAAATTTCCTAAATCTTTCTACCAGGAGCTAGATCCCTTTCTAGAGACTCAATCCCTGAAACCTCTTCCAAGAGGCAACCCCCACCAATTCCAGCTTTAGAATTGCCGCATGAAAAGGACATGAGCCCTCTCATTATGGAATTGTGGTTAGCAGGCTTTCAACCTATATATTTCCTTAGACTTTCTGACCTAAATTACAGAGAATAAATGATTTATTTTCTTAAACTCCTGAGTGACAAGATATACTTTGTATTAGGAGATTAATCAATATTCATTTAAGAATTAATTAGCCTATAACAGTTAACATTTCTTAAAAGCTTACTATGTACTGAATGGTTTACAGAAATTGTCATTTATAACCCCCACTACATGCCCGTGTATTACTATCATCCCTATTTAGCACATTACTATTTAACAAACCTTAGCATAGGGTGATTAAGTAACTTGCCCAAGGTCACACAGCTGGGAATTGGCAAAGTTGGGATTCCAACCCAGATCTTTGGACTCTAGGGCCCATGACCCTAATCACATCCAAAAGAATGAATGAAAAGTACATTTAGCCACACTGTCCCATACTTGGATTCTCACTTCCATGATGACCTGGATTGACCTCCCACCCTCCAGAAAGATCACCTCAACTCAGCAAAGAAGTCTTTTGTGATAGAGTGTACATCTCCACGTTTCTCATCCAAGGTCTAGAACTTGTATCAAAAGTGAAACTGGCCACTCACATTGTTTTCTGCATTGAACAGAAGTGGAAACTAACAGATGATTGTCAGCACATACTTGAAAGAAAATGCCATATACTTCCAGGAAACATCCAAAAATCTTACAATGTTTAATTGTTTTCGTCTGTGTATGAGTCTGAATACAAAGTATTATATTTCAGTGAGCTTCTTGCTATAGGAGGTACCTGATCTTTAATGCCCACTCTCTTCCCAGCATAAACAGTCCTGATACCATCCTAATAGCATTGCTAGTATAAAAGTCCATAGGCCCTGTGGGAGCCTACATTAGGCAGGTAACCAGGTCCTGAAGACCCAGGCATGAGTGTCCCTCATTCATGTGAGACTTTCTCATAGGAATCCATCTCTTACTCTCCTCTGCTGCACCAAAGCTTGATTATTCTTCCCTTTCCGTGTTGCCCTTTGCCCATCCTTCCTCTCCTTTTTTTCTTGCAATCTAAGGGTCAGATTATTATGAGGTTTTGTAGTTCTGTCATAAAAATGTTATTCAAATTTGCTTCAAGAGTTGGCTAATTGTTTTTATAAAATAACTTAATCCACATCCTTTTCAGATTCTAAATCAGAAAATAAATCATAAGCCATTTTCAGATAAAAGGCAAAATCTAAGCTGCCAGGACTGTCACCCATAGAGATTTGTGTGCCTCCACTAGGTTTAGTGGAAAAAGAACAGGGCCAGAAATTCCAATACTGGTTCTTCTGCCTGCCAGTAAATGACATTAACTCTCTAAGCCTCAGCTTCCTATGAATAAAATGAGCATAAAAGCCACATCACAGAGTGATGTTGAGGATTAAATGGGACTGAAAGAAAAAAATCTCTTTAAGTGCTCCTATCACAGTGCCACATAAGCACCACAGGAGAAGGCGCTGTTAGTCTTATGTGTTCTAAATCCTTTAAGAAATTAACAGATTTGGAGAATAGTTAAACTGCATATTGTATGAGATTTAGTAGCCCTTCAAAAGTTTCAAAGATTTTGTTTAATTTATAAGAAAATTTTGTTTTTATATAATCTCTTTTTGGGATTTCATTTTAGGTGAAATGTAGTAGTCTTATGCAAAGCACCTAGTAAAGCTTTAAATAATTTTGTAAGTTTTTTTGTAATTATATTAGCTTTCTGTATTTTCTAATTTATTAATAGAGGGAAATAGAAGCACATTCTTTTGATTGTTGAAGAAGATAACTTTTTTCAATAAAATTTTTAAGAAAATAGCCAATTTCCACTTTTCTAGGATATCTACTTTTATGGAATGATCCTAGTGCTTAATCAAGCCATAAATGGGTATTTTACTGAACCTGAGCCTCAGCTGCTTTAGGGAGCCAGTCTGCAATCTCGAATCTCAACCAAGAGGTCATTTGATCTTAGAGCTGCTTGTATGCGATATTTTCAACCTATTAGAATGCTCTTTTACCTAGAAATTAAATTATCTATTTAATTTTTTTATGTTTTAATCCATATTTACCATCATTCCTCCCAATCTCCTAGTTCCCCTAAAACTCTCTTATCCCTCATTCCCACCAAACTATAAAATGAAATGTAGTAATTTGTGAACATGAAGATGCCTAAAGTTTACTTTCCCACCCTACACAGTTGCCAGTGTTTAACATTCCACTATTAGCCTTCTTTTAATTTGTAAGATTCAAAGTTCCATGAGTGCAGAGACAGTATCAGCTTTTAATGCTACCGTACATATATGGTGTGCTTAGCACAGTGCTTCACACTCAGCTGGTGCTCAATGAAGGTTTGTTGAATGAAAGGAAAGCTTTTAGCCTTCTTTCATTTAATCACGCAAACATCTTCAGAAAAATATAGTCTGCAGATCCCTCACACGTACCTTAACTGACTCAAAGTATTTAAATGCCACCATGTACCACAACTGTGCTATCTCCTTCCCATAATGCACTTAGCAGCTACGATGAAATTTGTTTTTTTGATGCTTTTCTGATAGCAGGTTTCACATGCAGGGAGGGAGAGGATGTGTGTGGGACATGGGACATCTTGGGAGGGAGAACCACACAAGGGAAAACCAAGAATAAGAACAGCTTTCTTTAACCAAGTCTTAACTAGGTGGCAGAACTATCTCATTTGACATTCATGCTAGCATTTTGTGGTTATTTCTATTTGTCTGATAAGGAAACTGAGGCTTATAGATGTTGAGGAACCCTCAAGGTCATACAGCTAATAGGTGGCAAGGCTATACTTTGAAATGGTTTTCTGACCCCAGATCCTTATCTCTGGCCACAGTGCTTCTGGCCTTTACTTCCCCCAAGGGACAGAGGACTCCCTAGATAAGGTGAGGTGGGGGTAGAAGCACAGAAGGGTGTGAACTGCTGGTGCCATGAGACCAGAACCTCATCCACCGCATAATGCTGTTCAGAGCAGGCTCTGTTCAGGCAGAGAGATGTAATTAATAGTCACAGAGTTTAATTATCCAATTTTACTATTTGAAACTAAAAGTCATTTGGGACCTACTGAGGATATCAGACAACATGTTCACTCTTAGGGGCTCACAACTAAACTGTGGAATTTGTACAGGAAATATCACAGGTCCTGAGATTTAGAACTATTTTGCAAATACATATTAGCTATAAGATGAGAACCATGTGACCCCCCCCACCTTTGAGGTTAATGCCGCTGCTTACTTCAGTGGTTTCCTAGTCTTCTGAGAAAGCAACAGACAAATACTGAAATGCTACCTGCGTATAGGGTAGCACGCACAAGGTGTCCCATGCTGTCCACATAGGTGCTGAGGCTTTAAACCAGGCCAACAAATGACTGCATTAAGAAGTGGACCCCAGAAGCAGAGAGGCCTTTCTGCCTAGTGAGATGCAGACATACTGAGAGGTGAAGCCAGCTGGGCTTCTGCATCAGGTGGGGACTTGGAGAACTTTTCTGTCTAGCTAGAGGATTGTAAACACACCAATCAGTGCTCTGTGTCTAGTTAAAGGTTTGTAAATGCAGCAATCAGCGCTCTGTGTCTAGCTAAAGGTTTGTAAACGCACCAATCAGCACTTTGTAAAAACGGACCCATCAGCACTCTGTAAAACGGACCAATCAGCACTCTGTAAAATGGACCAATCAGTGCTCTGTAAAATGGACCAATCAGCAGGATGGGGGTGGGGCCAAATAAGGGAATTAAAGCTCACCACCCAAGCCAGCCACGGAAACCCACTTGGGTCACCTTCCACGCTGTGGAAGCTTTGTTCTTTGGCTCTTCACAATAAATCTTGCTGCTGCTCACTCTTCAGGTCCACGCTACCTTTATGAGCTGTAACACTCACCGCAAGGGTCTGAAGCTTCATTCCTGAAGTCAGTGAGACCACGAACCCACCGGGAGGAACAAACAACTCCGGAGGCACTACATTTATGAACTGTAACACTCACTGTTAAGGTCTGCAGCCTCACTCCTGAAGTCAGCGAGACCACGAACCCACCAGGAGGAACAAAAAACTCTGGCGGACACGCCACCTTTAAGAGCTGTAACACTCACTGCAAAGGTCTGCGGCTTCACTCCTGAGGTCAGTGAGACCAGAAGGAAGAAGGAAGAAACACCAGAAGGAAGAAACTCCTGACACATCTGAGCATCTGAAGGAACAAACTCTGGACACACTATTTTTAAGAACTGTAACGCTCACTACAAGGGTCCGCGGCTTCATTCTTGAAGTCAGCAAGACCAAGAACCCACTGGAAGGAATAAATACCAGACATAATACCAGGCATGATGAATGCACCAGTGGAGCTCATCCCAGTAGTTGGTGTGCATGAAGGTTTGAGTCTGAAGAACCAGAAAATGGGAGTGGGCTTTTAGAGGAAGAAGAATAAATAGAATACCATGGTATGTGCCGTGGGTTCTAGTTCCTCATCTCAGCCCCATGGATTCATTTCTGAGCTCTGTAGAGAAAGATAGAAAAAAAGTGTTTTCCTGAGGAATTCTGTGAGACAGGAGCCACACTGTTTGGGGCCTAGAGACAAAGTGTGACAGCCAGCTGGGAGAAAGAACTGCTATCCGCGTGTCAGGTTGGACACAGCAGCATTCTCACTTTGAGGGCTCTGGGGAAAGACACTCGCACCCTGAGGACTGGCTGCTTGAAGAGCCTCGAGGGGGCTCCATCCTAGGCAAGGGCATCAGTGCCCCACGGTAGGCAATGGCATTGGGATGATGGTACCATTCAGTGCCTTCAAAGGTGGCTGAAATAAATAGAGAAGCTGTAACAAAATCACATGAGGATATGAGATGTGGAGTGAGCTCCCTTTAGATACCCTTAAGACTCTCTGCAAATAAATAAGTGAGACTCCAGTGTTACCACAGATCCTGTGTTTGGAGGTAGTTGAAAGGGTCAGACACCTTGAATGATTACCCAAAATGTGACTCACAGAGGCTTGTCTTGTCAGGAAAATGAAATTTTATGCTACCAAAAATGAAATTTAAGAACCCTGGACCCATTCATGAAAAATAGTCTGGACTCTATTGCTTCTTTTTCACCTTTCTTATCAGTTCCCAATGCTTTTATGTGGGCCTTTCTCCTTCTCTTTTTCTTGACTATCCACACCTCATCTTTCCTTGAAGATTGATGTATTGGACTTCTGCTGCTTTGACCTTTCCCTTTCTAACTCAGTTGACTCCAGACTAGCCCACCCCATCTCGGGATAAGCCCCTCCCAGAAGTAGCCTCGTTGCTCCACCCAGCTTTGCCTGCCTCTTAACACATGGAGTCAGAGAGAGGAAAGCTTTCCTTGCACACGGAGGTTTAGTGAAAGCAGACAGTGAGTAACTAGACCCTCCACATAAATATAAAAAATAGACATCTGTGGTTTACATGATACATACTTCTAGGTTAAAGGACAGTATATTATAAACATAAATGGCACTTTTAGAGCAGCACATTGAAAATATTATAATTCCTAACATTGTAAAACAAGACTGTTCAAAGTCTCCTAAAGGGAGAACCATCTGTAGGCTTATGACATGAAGCAGATAGAACAGCATCTGAGAAGGGCTTAAAAGTTTCTCTTCCTGATATTGTCATCAATTCTATAATCACATGAATAGTCTAAGAAGAGAAGGGTGTTTTCAAATCCTAAGGTGACATAGCATTTAGGAGGCACCACAGAAATGATGGGGTCCCTCAGAACTCACTCCAGCGATTGACGGTCAGTTATGTTCCAGGCATGTACATCACCTCATGGGTTGTCGGATGTAACTTTATATCCCACTCAGGGTACAGTGGCTATGAGAACCAAGGTTTTTCCCTCCTACTTTCTTCCTGATGTCACTATTCCCATTACTGTTCAAACAATATTGTTTTAAAGTATTTCTATAGTCTTCAAATGGAAAGAAATAAAATAAGCAAATACTCTCGCCCTTTTATCAAAAGAAACTTTAGCTCTATAAAACTTAGATTGTGTGTTTTAAAGCACAATAGCCCAATGGAACAGAACAGAGCCCTCAGAAATAATAACACACATCTACAACCATCTGATCTTTGACAAAACTGACAAAAACAAGAAATGGGGAAAGGATTCCCTATTTAATAAATGGTGCTGGGAAAACTGGCTAGCCATATGTAGAAAGCTGAAACTGGATCCCTTCCTTACACCTTATACAAAAATTAACCCAAGATAGATTAAAGACTTAAATGTTAGACCTAAAATCATAAAAACCCTAGAAGAAAACCTAGGCAATACCATTCAGGACATAGGCATGAGCAAGGACTTCATGACTAAAACACCAAAAGCAATGGCAACAAAAGCCAAAATTGACAAATGGGATCTAATTAAACTAAAGAGCTTCTGTACAGCAAAAGAAACTACCATCAGAGTGAACAGGCAACCTACAGAATGGGAGAAAAGTTTTACAATATACCCATCTGACAAAGGGCTAACAAGCAGCATCTACAAAGAACTTAAACAAATTTACAAGAAAAAAAATCAAACAACCCCATCAAAAAGTGGGTAAAGGACATGAACAGACACTTCTCAAAAGAAGACATTTATGCAACCAACAGACACATGAAAAAATGCTCATCATCACTGGTCATCAAAGAAATGCAAATCAAAACCACAATGAGATACCATCTCACACCAGTTAGAATGGCAATCACTAAAAAGTCAGGAAACAACAGGTGCTGGAGAGGATGTGGAGAAATAGGAACACTTTTACACTGTTGGTGGGACTGTAAACTAGTTCAACCATTGTGGAAGACAGTGTGGTGATTCCTCAAGGATCTAGAACTAGAAATACCATTTGACCCAGCCATCCCATTACTGGGTATATACCCAAAGGATTACAAATCATGCTGCTATAAAAACACATGCACACGTATGTTTATTGCGGCACTATTCCCAATAGCAAAGACTTGGAACCAACCCAAATGTCCATCAATGATAAACTGGGTTAAGAAAATGTGGCACATATACACCATGGAATACTATGCAGCCATAAAAAGGATGAGTTCATATCCTTTGTAGGGACATGGATGAAACTGGAAACTATCATTCTGAGCAAATTATCACAAGGAGAGAAAACCAAACACTGCATGTTCTCACTCATAGGTGGGAACTGAACAATGAGAACACTTCAACGCAAGGTGGGGAACATCATACACCAGGGCCTGTCCTCGGGTAGGGGGAGAGGGAAGGGAGAGCATTAGGGGAAATACCTAATGTAAATGACGAGTTAATGGGTGCAGCAAACTAACATGGCACATGTATGCATATGTAACAAACCTGCATGTTGTGCACATGTACCCTAGAACTTAAAGTATAATTAAAAAAAAAAAAAAAAACACAATAGCTACCAACAGCAGCATGGGCCCCTGAATGAGTTCAGAGGGGCCTTGGTATCTGCATTTTAACATACTCCACAGGCGATTCTTATCACATTGAAATTCAAGAACCGCCCCAGAATATTCTAATTTACTATTAAAATATGAGAAAATGCTCCACAAACACTGTTATTATGTTCCTTGTGTAATCTTGGAGGTTGAAATGAACAAATCAAGGCATTTATTTTTTGTTTCTGGGGTTTTGTTTTTTTGTTTTACCTTGTTTTTGAAAAAGAGTGAAAGATATGTAAATAATTCAAGAAGAAATCATGTATGATAAAGATCTAAAGAAATGAGTTACACATTTTTTCCCAATTGGGGATTAATATGATAGGACTCACATATGTTCACAACTGGATTAGGCCTATTCTGTGGCATCATCCAATTAACATTTGTGAGGGAAGGATTACTCTGTTGGAAAATCAAACCAAAACAGCTTCCAAATATATGTCCTTGCCATCAGACAAAATGCAAAAAACACTATTTAGGCAAATTCACCAATGGACACTGTGTACTACAGCTTTTTTTTTCAGTAAAGCCTCTTTGGACTAGATCAGCTCATAGCAGTTTGAAATGGAATGCCCAAACATTGGAACAGCTGTGCTATAAGTAAAATATCTTGTTACATTTTTGTTAACCAACCAACTATTCAGAATGTCTTGTCAGTGTGTCACACAAACATATAAAGTCCTATAAACCTACTCAGAATCTACTCAAATCCAATAAACAGAAGTAGGTACTTCCTTAAACATGGTTCCCATTCAATCCTGAAGCACTTCCTAGCATCCTTTGCTCAGTTTTGCAGAGTAAATCCGCTCTTTGTACATTTTTTGTTTTAACACTGGGCCACAGCTAGCCTCAGAAGCCTCTTGAAGTCTCATGTGATGGCCTGGACTGTCCCTGAGTCCTACCAGATGTTAGACCTCTTATTTCTACTCTAGAAAACAGTCTTATTACCTCATTTCAAGTCCAAAAGATTTAGGTTGCTCTCTTAGAAAGCTCCTAGGAAGATGTATGACTACCCAGGTAACTCAGTCTAGTCATGAGACTTCCTGGGTAAAAGACCCTGAATGCACAGTCTATTAGTCCAGCCAGATCTAGTCCCTTCTTTTCTGTCTTTTATTTTATTTTATTTTTTACCATGGCATCTATTTTATTATTATTATTTATTATTATTATTATTATTATTATTATTATTATACTTTGAGTTCTAGGGTACATGTGCATAACGTGCAGGTTTGTTACATATGTATACTTGTGCCATGTTTGTGTGCTGCACCCATCTCAGGACTAAGAAACTCAATCAAAACCGCTCAACTACATGGAAACTGAACAACCTGCTCCTGAATGACTACTGGGTACATCACAAAATGAAGGCAGAAATAAAGATGTTCTTTGAAACCAATGAGAACAAAGATACAACATACCAGAATCTCCGGGACACATTTAAAGCAGTGTGTAGAGGGAAATTTATAGCACTAAATGCCCACAAGAGAAAGCAGGAAAGATCTAAAATGGACACTCTAACATCACAATTAAAAGAACTAGAGAAGCAAGAGCAAACACATTCAAAAGCTAGCAGAAGGCAAGAAATAACTAAGATCAGAGCAGAACTGAAGGAGATAGAGACACAAAAAACCCTCCAAAAAATCAATGAATCCAGGAGTTGGTTTTTTGAAAAGATCAACAAAATTGACAGACCGCTAGCAAGACTAATAAAGAAGAAAAGAGAGAAGAATCAAATAGACGCAATAAAAAATGATAAAGGGGATATCACCACCGACCCCACAGAAATACAAACTACCATCAGAGAACACTATAAACACCTCTACACAAATAAACTAGAAAATCTAGAAGAAATGGATAACTTCCTGGACACTTACACTCTTCCAAGACTAAACCAGGAAGAAGTTGAATCCCTGAATAGACCAATAGCAGGCTCTGAAATTGAGGCAATAATTAATAGCCTACCAACCAAAAAAAGTCCAGGACCAGATGGATTCACAGCTGAATTCTACCAGAGGTACAAGGAGGAGCTGGTACCATTCCTTCTGAAACTATTCCAATCTATAGAAAAAGAGGGAATCCTCCCTAACTCATTTTATGAGGCCAACATCATCCTGATACCAAAGCCTGGCAGAGACACAACAAAAAAAGAGAATTTTAGACCAATATCCCTGATGAACATCGATGCAAAAATCCTCAATAAAATACTGGCAAACCGGATTCAGCAGCACATCAAAAAGCTTATCCACCATGATCAAGTGGGCTTCATCCCTGGGATGCGAGGCTGGTCCAACATTCGCAAATCAATAAACGTAATCCAGCATATAAACGGAACCAAATATAAGAACCACATGATTATCTCAATAGATGCAGAAAAGGCCTTTGACAAAATTTAACAGCCCTTCATGCTAAAAATGCTCAATAAATTCGGTATTGATGGAACGTACTTCTGTGTTTTAAAGTAACTGTAACCCTGTGCAGAAATCCCTAACAAGGGCTTTGTGGACAGGCTTCACTGATTCCATAAAATGCTTGAGATTGTGTGTGAAGACTTCATACGGAAGTATATATATGCATTTCCCTAAGGAGATTTCTACAACTTTCTACAGTTTCTCGAAAGGGTCTTTGACATTAAAGATTAAGACATTCTCATTGAAGGGGTGAATGCAATAGATTTAGAATGTCTCCCTTGTATTTATTGGCCTCCTTTATACTTTGAACATTCACTTCTTTTCGTCATATGTACTACCTGTGTACTGAGAAAAAAATAAGCAGCTTCCCTTTTGTATCAGTTGGGAATTGGCTTCTCCTGCTAGTAATAGAGACCCTGTCACAGTGGTTCAAACAAATCAGGAATTTATTCTTTCTTATAAAAGAAATCTGAGAAAAGAGAATTCAGAGTCTTTATGTGGCCAAGAGGATATCATTAGAGACACAGGTTTCTATCTTTTCTGCTCTGACATCCTTAGCGCTTACTTTTGTACCTTATGAAGACAAGAGAGCCGCCATCTGTCTGTTTTTCTTAAAAGGAAATTTCCTAGATGTTCCACCAAATAAATTTGACTTTACATCCTATTTGCCAGAACTTAACAGCAAGGAAGGTTGAGAAATAAAAGCTTTAGATAGGCAACTTATGTCCCCCACCTCACCCTCCAAAAACTCAGGCTTTTTTACTAAAGAAGAAAGAGAAAATATATTCACTAGGCAACTAGGAATCTTGTATTTTTTAAATGGAAACAGACATCAATGAACTAATTTTCTGCTTAGGATTTTTTGGGCATTCTACCTGTTACCACACACCACTCAGTGAAGAAGGGAGGACTTCCTCCCACTGCTGTGTTTTTCTCAGTCCTTGGGGGAAAAATGATCTAAGAATCTGTCTCTATCATCAAAGAATTCCTTTGCTTTTCTTCCTCACTGTGGCTACACTCAGTCCTTCCTTGGATTTACCTTGAGCCTTCCTGGTAAGCTGAGTTCATTTTATTGAAGCTCAGCTCAGCCTCAGCTCGTAGCATGGGTGGGAATCCTGAACTCTGTATGTCTTTCCATATTCTGTCTCACTTACTATGATTTACATGGTGTACCAGAGAGCTGCTTTCCTGTCTTTTGTGAGAAAAACACCCAGAACCCCATTTGTCTTTCTTCCCCTTGAAGGATTCTGATTTATTACCCAGAATGAGTTCTCAAGATAACATCAGCCTGTCCTTGAGAGCATGGTGCATGTGTGCTCCAGTAGTCAGATGGGAAGGACTGTTCTAAAGCCAAGTATCTCTGTGTCCTTGAACAAATCACCCTGTTCACTAAGCCACCATTTTTCCATAAGTAAAATGACAGTGATGGTATCTACTCTAACGATAGAGAGATGAAGCTTTTGCACCTAAAAGGTAGTATTTTCTCCCAGCAGTTACATCCTTATAAGACCTTTAGCATGAAGACAGCATTCCCATTTGAGTGCAGGCAGCCTGCTGCTGTGATAGTTGCACCAAAGAGTTTGACTTGCAGTGTTTGGAAGAGAGGGAGGCTTTGGGTTTCGCAGGAGAAAAATGGGAAAAGGCCAGGCCCCAATCCACTGGGTAAAGGACAGACAGCATTCTGACTTCCGCAGATAGTCTGTTGTGTCCTCCCAGCCAAGAAGCTGATGTCTGAAGGATGCACCCTGAAGCTACATGAGAGGTACAGTCAGGGGAGGAAATGGTACCCCTGGGAATCGATGTGAACACCCTCATGACAAACTGGGGAATGGCTTCCATCCAGAACAGTTTCCCTATTTGGTTTTCTGCCTTGAGAACTATATGTATAAAAGTCATCAACAGTGCATGGAAGAGGGCTCTTTAAAAACAATCAGACTGAAAGTCCCTAGATGCTGCGGACCTAACAGGCTCTCTCTTCTGCCTGCCAGAGAACACAAGCCCTGTCTGACTTCCTGTGAAGCTAGTCAGGGCAGAACGTCTTTTCTCCGGATCCTCTTCTCAGCAGCAGCCACAGCAGTAAATCTTCAGAGAGGCCTCATTAAGCAAGTTCCTTTTTGAACTCCCCCCACCCTCCAGACCTCTTGCAACCACCACTGCCATCCTAGCATGTTATTATTTTTCCCTCCTAAGCTAGCATTTTCCTCACACCCAGCACCCAGGCTCCCCACACAGCTCTCACTTTCCTTAACAGACTCTTCAGCTGGAATCTCTCCAAAGGGTGTGTTCGTGCAGTCAAAAACTTCCCTTTTTGTTTTATCACATCATCGAACATATCAGATAAGGCCCAGCAAAGGGAAGGGGGAGGGAGGGAGAGAAGAAAGGAAAAACGGAGGAAGGGAGAGAAAGCCCTTTTGGGGTTGGTTGGTGGAGGATAGCAGGGTAGGTAAAGGGGGCACAGGAAGGAGGAAGAAGAAATCTTCACATCAGCATTTAGGACTATGTAGGCTCAGCAAACACAGTCATACAGGTATCTGGTGTAGCCTCTCCCCGTCTATCCGTAGCCCCTTCTCAGGAAGCTGCACAGCATTCAGGCCTATAGCAAATGACTGCCCACAACTAGAAAAGAACATATAAAAGAAATCAGACACAAGATAGAGTGAGACACAGGACACCAGGACATTAAATAGTTAATTTTTAGCAAAACCAGATTGCATTTCCATCATGTGCAAGCAGTCAGCTGCTATTGTAGGTCACCAAGATACAACGCATTATTTCTACAGTTTGTGGAAAACATTAGGCAGCTGTAATAAAGTCAATGGTATTTCCTTCCTTACTGAAACATGACTTCAGTAAATCCCCCATTTAAATTTTTTTCCCTTTCTAAACATTTCTCTCCATCTGCACGATAAGTCAATAAAAGAAATTAAAAGTTAAAATGCCTAATGAAATTTTATCAGGCATGAAATGGCATTTAAACCAGAGTTGCCACCCGGGCTTAGATGGGTGAAAACTGACCCGAACTTGAGGGGATATAAAAAGCAGGGGGAGGGGAACAGCAAATTTCAGTGGCCTTTATGCATTGCAGCCGCTGAGAAAAAAAATCATTCCAAAGAGGCATTCCATAAAACCGAGACTCTCTGAGCAGTTAAGATTTTTACAGGAGGTACATCATTTCTGTAAACCTCTGCATTCTTTTAGGCCACCATTCTTTTTTCTTTCTTCACTTCTTTGCACTGACATGCTTATTTTGAGATCAGCCTTCATCTGTGTACCTCTGTCATGATCCCAGGAAAAGTGGCAGCAAGAAAGCCTGGGAACATTTTTAAGAAGAAGAAACAGATGGGAAAGGCAGGGGACTTAATTCTTAATCTCTCTTAGAAAAAAGCATTGGATATTCCATGCAGACTCAGACAGAGTTTTAAATCAATGGGCATGGAGAGAAAGCAATCTAGTATAAAATTGCTTATTTTAATAATTACTTTCAGTACCATCTTTGAGTCATAATAGACATCTCATTTTTACAGGAATCTGAAAAGGAGCCATTCAATGTGTGTGTGGATATTTTCCAGCCTTATCAACTTAAAATGTTAAACTTCTTTAGAAACAAGTCCCAGAGTCCTCCCTCACACAGGCCGTCCACGGAAATAAAGAAGCATTACATCTAAGAAGGGACACCAGAGTCAGATCCTCTAATTTGGGGGTATATTCAGCACTTCCAGAAAACTTCCTGGTTCCGTTTGTAACCAGACTAGTGTGTTTCAAAGGGATTGGGCTTACTGATTGTCTTGCCAAGAAGGAAGCTGTTGTCAAGCCTGCTAAGCAGGAGGAAGGCCTCTGTCATATTCTGGATCTTGTTCATTTCTAATGGCTCTGGAAATCAGCATGGGAGGGTGGTTTTCCCACAGCATGTTCTACTCTACTGTTCATTAAAAAGTCAGCTATGGAAGTGCAGATTGCAGAAACAAGGCCTTGCCTCCATTCAGAAACTGGCCAACAAGTATATAGGAAAGTAGGTGTTTAAGTTGTGGCCAGGATAAGGGAATTACAATTGCAAACAGATCTTACGGGTGCCCACCCAACCTGATGATATTAGAATTCCCTCAATTCAGTCAAAGTGATACAATTTGCAAACTTTTGCACAACTATCTGGGCCTCCCTAGGCATTTTTATGTCATTAAAGAAAGTTGGGTCTGCAAATCTAGGAAACGACATGTTTACTTTTATTTTTTTAAATATGACTTTCTGTAAAGCAAAACAATGTGCACTAACTTGTCCAACTTTTGCCTCTTCCCATCGTAGCCCCAGAAATCTCCTAGTGTTAGAGATTCTATGACACTCAAATAGACAGCATGCTTCCAACAATGTATTTGTTGATAATATTTGGGGGGACAGATGACTAGAAAGAAAAATATGTGTAAATATTTGAAACAGGCACACACAACTCCAGGGATGAGATGCATTTGAGATTTGCAGATACACACTAGTCTCCCATGCTTAACAGCCCATCCACAAATCCCTAAGAAAGGCTGACCATGTCCTATCTGCACCACACCAGATATGTTCAGAATACCTGACTGACTGAATGACTGACTGCTATGTGATTGAAGGAAGGATTGAAAACATAAACTGAAATTCAAGGGGGGGATAGACAAGCCTGGCATAGGGAACTTCTGATGTAGGGAAATAGTTTCTGGACAGATGCGTCATGCAAACTGTAAGTCAACACGGTAGAGTCAGAAACAAAACCAAGCTGGACAACCATTGGAAACAAAAGGATAACGTTTAGATGCGTGCCTCTTAGAAAAGACTGCTGCTCACGAACCAGCTATTTTCATCACAGATAGAAACCCCACTGGATACAACTGGACAGAGCCAGGTCTTGTGGGCTGGACACTTATATAACATTGAGGCCCTTTTTAAGAAAAATTTTTTTAAAATACAAATACAAAACTATGTGCCATATGCCTATAGTTCCAGCTACTCCATGGGCTAAAGTGGGAAGACCACTTGAGCCCAGCTTGGGCAACAGAGATAGCAAGACCCTTATGTCTTAAAAAAAATTATGTATAGATATGAAGATTTATTTAGAAGGGACCTGTGCAAGTGAAGCACCCTGAGGTTTAAGCTTCATTAGTTTCCCAATACATTCACCACTGGTGATAATACTTTTTCCTATAAAATGAATGCTGCATGAATACAGTTTGGGTCAGTTGTGCAATTCTCAGAATAAAAGAAAGGCTATAGCTCTACAGTGAGAAGGCTTGTTACAGTTTTACAAAGATTCATGTCACATTAGCATTTCCATATCATAAGGTTAACTCTTCATCATGTCTTTCCAACCTGCAGCGTGGACACTTAATCTTGAGTTTGAGCCCCAACAGATGTCATAATCTCAGGATTATCTTGATTAGAAGGGCATGTAGATTTGTGCTATAAGTGCCAGATCAGATCTCTGAGCATACAAAGAGATAGTCAGAGATTTTGCACAGAGGCTTTCACAAGATTCTGTTATTCTTCTGTGTTCTCCCTACCTCTAATCTTTATATTGGAATTTACAGTATGATCTAAGTATTCACGTGCTACTGGTACAACTTGGTGTCAATGAGTAACGTAAGTTGGTTCAAAATCAAAATCAACTTCAAACAATTTGGAGAATGAAACTGGTCATTTTAAGCATTAAGTTACATTAATATTATTTTTAAGAGAATGTGAATGCGAAAACCAGTCTAATAATTATTAAAAAGGATAAATTTATAGATTCCATTAGAAGTAACTGATCCTTCATCGATGTAGACCTCCAACATCATTAAAGAGGATGAAAAAAAATTTTGAAGCAAGGCTTTGTCAAAGCAAATATCTTACTTCATGGTAGATACAGTCCAATGTTATTAGTTCTAATTTTTAAATGTATCTCAAGTGAGATCTTTGGGATTTGGATCCAATATCCCTTTCTCTATTCTCAGATGTGCGTGCTTTACTGATTGATTCCAGGAAGGAAATACAGTTAATTGCTCTTAAACCATTAAATTCCCCTTTATCTTTGTGACTGTCAATAGCATTAGCAGCAAAAGAATGTACTCCCTGTTAATCTAACAGAAGTATGAAAATCTTGATATTGCAACTGTCTTTTGATATCAATTTTATACATAGCATTTTATTAAGTGGAAAGTAGCAAATACGCTTTTTTCTTTTTTTTTTTGGAAAAAATTAGACTAAAGGTGTTCCAGTCCCAGAGGGGCTTTGAGCTAGATGGACACAGAAACAGTGAATCAGCCTTCTGCGTAAAGCTGGCTGCCTAGAATTTTAACCCCCAAAACAAGTGTGGATGGTAGTCATAACAATGCTATCAGAATACCTTTCTCTTCCAAAAGGAATTGGGGCATTGTTCCAGGGTGGACATTACACATTTCCCACATGGCAGCAGGAATTCTAAAATTGTTGAAGTTGCTATGGTGGTCACCAATCAAGAAATACAAAATATATGCAGTTTTTAATTAATTCAACAAGCATTTATTGAAAGCTTAGTTTATATAGATACAGGAATATAGAGATGCTGTCGTGGAACTTAATATTTATATTATGTGTATATATTCATGTATTTACTTCTCACATACTTAGCACATAGACGCCACACCAGACACACACACATGCATACACGATTGGCCATTTCCAGCAACTTTGACAATCTACTACAAAGCCAAGAACTTCTGAGTCATGTAGAAGGCAAACCATGTCAGAATGTTTAATGAGAAAAAATCATGAGCTCATAGGAGAAGCCTTTGGGCCTCACACAAAACTCATGTGCTCTTACTTTTCTCACAATTCCAGCAAGCTTCGATTATCTCATATCTGATAGAGCTGTTGAATAATCTCATTATCTCATCACAAAATAAAAGACATACCAACAGCAGGGGAAGGGAGCTATTAAATGAATACAGGAAGTAAAAAGCACAATAATTAGGGACTATTTAATGCAGGGGCAAACAACACTACATCCTCAGTAGTCCCTGAGTTACTAGGTGAGATTAAATTATGTTCAGCATTATCCATTACCAAGACAAGGAAGTATTAATTCATTTTGTTAAAAAGGTTGAAATTTTAAGCTGATACTTTGTTCTATTCCTTCAATAATATTGATAAAAATGAGATGTTATTATGCAAAGATACCTGTTACTCACCATTAAACTCATATTTATCACATTTTGCCCTTTTCTAGTTTGGGGAGAGAAAATGATAGATTGGACAATAACTATAGACTGGAAAGTGTGATATAAGGCACACTTCTTCCAGTTTGAAAATACCCTAGTAAACGAACAGTTTCTGTCCAAAATATTCCTTTGGTGATAGAAAGGAAGGTCCTTGCATCCAAAAAACAAAGATAAAGCTCTGTCTTCAGCAGAAATCTCCTTGATTTGTGACTTTATAGTTTGCATGACTAGCGCTCTTGATTTCTCATTTTTATAGATTGAATTGGTGAAAGTGATTTTATGTTCCCTGGAATTCCCAACACTTAAAAGGTAAGATTTTTGCATTTTAAATGCAACCTGTACAACCTGTTCTGTTTACAAAGCCTCTGAGGTGAGAAGCCAGAGTTCCAAGTATCAGGAAACCATGGGTGAGCAAGATAACTTGACAGTCTGAAAAGACGAGCTGTTCGATAATGCTACTACTTGCCTTCCATGGAGATCTGGGATTAGTTAGACTTCCATGACGAATTACACACATCATGGATATGAAGTGATCTGTTTAAGAGGTTCATTTGCAAGAGAACATGAAGGCAAGAACTTATAATGAACTCCTGGAATACTTAAAGCTTAATAGTAACGGATATAAATTACTGCAGGAAGCAAAGGATGCTTCCAGAATATGTACAAGTGTTCAGAGTACTTTTGTGGGAAAAAGAAAGAACCCCTCTTAGTTTTTCCAAATTTGAACACTCTAGAAGAATGCACTAAACGTTAGAGGTTTTTCACCATTCGATTTTAAGATTTAGTAAAAAGCTACACTAATTAAGTCAATGTGGTGTTTGCATAAGGATAAACATAGAAGAGAATCAAAAATAGATCCACACAGTCGATTGATTTTCAACAATGATGTCAAGGTTATTAAATGGGGAAAAAGAGTTGTTTCAATAAATGGTACTGGACAAATGGGTATACATATGCAAAAAAGTGTGAACCTTTGCCACCATATTTTAAAAATTAACTCCATATGGCTCACAGAGGTAAGCATAAGTGCTAAAATGATAAAATATGTAGAAAAAAGAAAAGGAGAAAATCTTGGTTATCTTGAGTTAGGCAAAGATTTCTTAGGACACTGAAGTCATGAATCAAAAAGAAAAAAATGGTAAATTAGACTTCATTAAATTAAAAGCTTCTGCACTTTAAAAGATCTGAAAGAAAATATTAAGAAAATTAAGCAAGACACATAGTGGGAAAAATATTTACAAATCACATATCTGATAAAGGGGCTTGTATCCAGGATATATAAAAGAACTCTCAAAACTCATAAGAAAGCAAACCACACAATTTTTTAAAAATAGGCAAAAGTTTTGAATAGACAACTTACAAAAGAAGGTATACAGATGGCAAATAAGCACATGAAAAGATGCTCAATGTCATTAGTCATTAGGCAAATGCAAGTTGAAACCACCATATGATACTATTACATACCCATCAGAGTGGCTAACTTAAAAGAATGACAGTAGCAAATGTTGATTAGGATGCAGAGCACCTGAAATTCTCATACATTGCTGGTGGAAATGTAAAATGGTACTATCATATTGGGGAAAAGTTTAGCAGCTAGTTACACATTAAACAAAAATTTATACAATTGTAGCAATTCAATTTCTAGGTATTTACCCACAAAAAATAAAAACATATGTCTGCACAAAAACCTATATGAAATTTTTATCTTTTATATCTACAGTTTTATTCATAGTCACCAAAAGCTGGAAACAACCTAAATGGTCAAGAAGGATGAATAGATGAACTGTGGTACATTCATACAATAGAATCCTACCCAGTAACAAAAAGTAACAAACTAATGATATGCATAGCTGTGGGTTAATTTCAAAAATATTATGCTGAAAGAAAACAGCCTGACTCAAAGGCTTCCTACTATGATTTCATGCTCCTCATCTTTGCCATTTTAACCCAATTATAATTGCAGCATAACACTAAGGCATATCGTAGAATACAACGCTTTTGTGTGTATTTTCTATTTGATTAATCTCACAGGGTTTTTTTTTTTTTTCCTACTTAACTGAACTACTTATCAATAGGAGTTAAAGAGTTTCTCTTGAAAGTCAGCCAGAAGCTTTTTACCAACAGATGTTCAGTGCTTGAAAAATAGTTCTCAGTGACAATTGGCCAGTTCAAACAGCCACTCCACACTTTGAAAATGCCCTGAATTCGACTTTATTACTGAGTCAACTTCCATTGAGGAAGGAGTCTAGGGACAACAGACTGGTTTGGAAGAAAAGAATTTGAGAATTGAGAAGATATGACAGCTAGTGGCAGATTGGAAATTCATAATTAAGAGCAGAAAATCTGGCATAGTTATCGGTACTTTGTCACCCCACCAAATCATCAGTGAACTAACTATCCATGTCTAGTTAATGTGTTGTGGAATTTAACTCATTTATATAATGCATCTATATAGTCTTTCCTTGAAATGAGAGAAGAGAAAAAATAAAGGTTACCTTTGAGAATCGCCATGTGTTGATTACAAGGATAGTAAAACTTGTTTCTCTGAATTATTTTGAGGATTAAATAATGTATTAAAGTATCTTGTACAATACTGACCATTTAATACATGTTCAGCAAATGTTGATTTCTCCTCACTTCTTTTATACAAGGGAGAATATTTTTAGAATTGGAAAGACCTCAGAGGTTACCCGGTCTAGTGTTTTAATTTTACAAATGAGAAAACCAGGTTCAGTGAGATTAAGTGGGTTGCTCAAACTCAGAGTTAGAAGTCCAACTTCCAGTTCACATGAATCCTTTCCCTAAAGCACCTGCTTTCAACTGTGGTGTCTCAAGCAGCAGAGCTGGAGGGAGAACTGAGGGATCAAAGAATTTTATCCTAAATAAACTATATTTAGGGATCATGGACTCTTGCTTCTAGGCTTCTTGCTCTGTGTTTATTTTAGCTATTTTCAATTATTTTTGCTTCCAAGAATGGGAGATAATGGCAAACCTCTCTCTTTAAGGACTAGGATTGCTAAATTTAGCAAATAAATTACAAAGTGCACAATTAGATTTGAACCTCAGATAAAAAACACTTAATTTTTTAGTTTCATGAAGTATTAGGAACATACTTACGCTGGCAACTTCTCTGTGTTCTTTGTTAGGGAACAATCAAATATGTGGTTCTCAACCGTGACTTTTTTTTTTTTTTTCTTTTTTTTGGCCCCAAAGCAAATAAGCAGTAGCAAAATGGTCACTACCTCCATGCATGAGTCTTGGCTTCCTGGCGGTTTCTGCCCATGACTGTTTTCCCTCACCGGGGATCTGGATAACTGTAATGAACAGCCTCTGTGACCAAGTCTGTGCCTGATGGAGATGGTGATGGGGCAGAGCAAAGTGGATGATGCACCTAAATGGCGTTGGGAAGACATGTTTTGCCAAACAGGAAGTAGACAATTCTACCATCCAACAGACCACGGTTCAAATCCCTCTCCCTTTTTCTAGCTGTATGGCTGTATGACTTTAAGCAAGTTGCTTAAACTACCCCTAACCACCCACCCATCCTCAGACTCTGCTTTTTCCATCATAAAATAGGTCTTATTTCCTTCATAAACCTTAAGTTTTTGTGAAGATTGAATATAATGTGAAGAAAGTGCCGGTCATTGTGCCTAGAATATAACTAGAGTCTTATAAATTGTCATTTCTAAAATTGTACACACATGCTTTACATACTTGTCTGTGTATTTGCTGTAGTTCACAATAAAAACTGTTTAAACAAAACAGTGTGGGCAAATGTACAAGGGCCCTGAATGGCAGAAGGTGGAGTTTCAAGACTAAATTTTATCCTACAGTTATGAGGGAACTGTTGGTGTCTGCACAATGTTTGAGATCCAGAGTCAGACAGCTTCCTCTCAAGTTTCCCCTAAAAAGTACCTGGGAAATTTTGTAGAATATCATTTCCTGAAGGATCACGAACACATTCACCAACACAGGATGAACTGACCTGCCTTCTCCAGGTTTCTTCTGCTAGAACCTTGACAGAGTAGGCAAGAAGTTATAATTCTTCCCACCAATCTACTTTGTGCTGTATGAGAAATGGATAAACATTGGACATAACCAGGTAATAATTCCTGCTCCACCACTAAGTAATTAGTAGAATGGCCTTGTACAAGTTAATCAATTTTTCTGAGACTCTATACAGTAAGGATAATATCACTAAGCTGGCAGATTCTTAGAATTAGAAGAGTCTAATGCAGTACCTGATTATAGGAGCTGCTCGATAACCTGTGTTTTTATTTCCTGCCTCTTTGGAACACTACACTGAGGTTTTATGAATCATAGGTCCCTAGGGTGCTCTTTCTCATACATATGAGAAAACTGAGTTCCAGTTGTTCTGATCAGGTTTGTTTAGAAAATGGTTTACCGAAATATCTTAGACAGTTGACACCTGAATGCCTCAGATTCTTATTCAGCCTTCCGCTTCATGCTCTCTAGGCTGCACATCCTAGCTTCGCCAGTCTCCTTGCTTAAGACTTTAGAACTAGCAGATGTGTGTTATCTGCTCCTGCTCAACTTCAAGTGCTTCTAATCTTTTTATAACTAGTTCTGTTGGCTGTTATCTAGATTCCTTGCTGTGCCTTGTCTATTGTAAAGTTTTAACAGACCTCCACCCACTTCCCTGGCAATTAGAAGGGTAATATAATTACTGAACAGTGTGCTAGAGCCTTCTATTGGGTATACTTCTTAATCAGACCTTTTCACCCTTTGCCCTGTGTGTATGTGAAAAATATTACCTGAAGGTTTTCTTAAAGTTGATTATACTATTTCTTGAACCAAATGCCAAGTAAGGGCCCAGTGCACTCTTTTGCCACTAACCCATCCCTCCCCAACCTTAGAAGATAGCTATTGTTTCCTTTAATCTAGAAAGATGAATCTGACCTATTACTTTAGTTTTGTAAGTCTGGTTTTGTCATTTTCTCATATAATTTTACCACTCTTTCTACTCTGGTCCTTATCTGTGTGGCTCCATAGTCACCAAAATCACCAGCTCTGTATTTAATCACAGAATAATGTGGGGTATTAGAAAAAGCAATGGACTTTGAAACAAGAGGGGTCAGTTTTCATCTAGACCCTGCCACTAACCAGCTATGTGACCTTGTCAAGACAGTTCACTTCTCTGGGCTTCAGTTTCCTCATCTGCAAAATACCTAGAGAACACGCATCCCCCTTTGGTTTTGTGCTCCGAGCACCTCCATCTCTGAAACACCTGTCCTTATATCTATGGGCTTCCCATACATTCCTGACCACCTAGCAAAGAACAGCTTTTACTTTCTCTCAATATTTCACTCTTAGTTTTTGTCAAATGACCTCTCATATGCTTTCTCAGTAGCCCTAAGCAATTCAGCTTAATCCCAGCATAAAGAAACCAATCATTCCTGATTATTAGATATAGGTCCACTAACCTGAGTTGGACCCAGTAACTATTGTCTATGTAATTTAAAAAATGTTAGTCATGTAATTTTTTCTTAAACCATGAAAATATAATTTATAATTAAAAAATGAAATTGTACATTTCTTGGCCAACTTGTGAAGTTGTCTGGAATATATTTTTCTTCAGAACCCAATTCATAAAAAAGTGGGATGCAGCTACTCAGGAGGCTGAGGCAGGAGAATCACTTGAACCCAGGAGGCGGAGGTTGCAGTGAGCCAAGATCACACCATTGCACTCCAGTCTGGGCAACAGGGCAAGACTCCATCTAAAAAAAAAAAAAAAAGTGGGTTTATGAGGGGGGGTAAGCTATAACCCATATTTATTAGCCTCATTCTATGCAGAACATATTAAAAGGTCAATAACCAGATGTATTATATTCTTAGAAAGGTGAAAATAAATTCCAAATGAGAATTTAAAAAATTACTCAATTTTTCTTGAGATTTACAAAGCCCTTTTCTCCTCAGAGCCCAGGTCTCTCCCTGGTTGCCATTTAGAGTAGAGCCGATTCTCTATAGCAACAGAGCTTAGAGTTTCCAGGAAACTCCCCTAGGGTCTAAGCAGGAGCCTTAAGATAGGAGCTACCTACAACTTGGGTCCAAATTGTATTATCAGACACCTACAGCCAGGGTGAGGACCAGTTAACCACTGTGACATGCAGAAAGCAGCCCAGAGAATTTTCCTGACCACATGCTACACCCAGCTCTGAACTAACAGTCTCCTTCCTACAGTTATGCAGTAGAAACAAAAAAACAACAACTTCACTTGAGGATGAACCTATGTTAAAATTGAAGAGGCTAAGTGTGTCTTTTATGGTGCTTTCCTTTGAATGTAAACTCTGTAAACTGAGGGGGTGGTGCTGTAGACGCTGCTTGTTGCACATTTGCTCTCCTCTCCAACCCCACTTTCTTGGCTGGATTCAAGCTCTGTGTCTCACTAGACCACCCCATAGTTCTTGAGTGGCCATCCTATCTTCAGCCTCACTCTACCTGCTGTCCACCTTCCATATCATGGTCAGATTACTCTTGCCAACACTGTATTCTGACTGGGATTCCCCTATAGAAAGCCTTTCACTCACTCCTGATCATCCTCAGGATACAGTCAAAAATCTTCACCATTTCCTGCCCAATGTCCTCCATAATCTTGACTCTTCTTGTTTACCTTTGTTAAAAGGAAAACTTTAGTCAAATTACATTCAAAGGAGTTAACTGAGCAATGAACAATTGGCAAATCGGGCAGTCCCCAGAATCACGGCAGATTCAGAGACCCGAGGGATGCCTCGTGGTCAGAACAAATTTAGAGACAAAAAAAGGAAGTGACGTACTAGATTGGTTACAGGCTGGCGTTTGCCTTGTATGAACACAGATTGAACACTTAGCAGTCTATGAGTGGTTGAAGTATGGCCACTGGGATCCGCCAAGACTCAGCTATTGTTACAGGCACATACTCCTAAGTTAGGTTTTCAATCTGGTCTGTGTATTAAGGTAGGTTACAGTTTGTCCACAAGGACTCAAATATAGAAGTATGGTCTCCTTCTCAGGCCATGTTTAGTTTACTTTAACACCTTGCTTCACTCCACACTCTTCTCCTTCTTCTTTCATTGTAAACTCCAGCAGTGCTGAACTTTTCACATATCTGAGCACGATGTGCTACCTCAAGCCTCTAGAGTACCCTTCTCTCAGACCCTTACCCGTTTGTCCCTTAAGTTAATTTACATTCAACCCATCCAATAGATAAATGGGTAGATAAAACTCTTATGCCACCTTCAGAACCCAATTCATAAAAAGCTAACAGGAAAAATAGTATTTTCTTGTCATTTGTACTTGCCACATTTTTATTACTAATGATATCCAAGTTTTTATTTGAATAACTTCTTAACCTTTAGCTATTTTTAGATTTTATATAATTTTAAATAATCAATATATAAGATGTTTGTCTAAGAAGAAGAATCATTTGTTTGTCATACATGGAGCAAAACTTTTTCTTCAGACTTACTGTCTTTTAATACCCTGTTTCAGTGAATAGACTTCCACTTCACTGTGAAGAATTTGCCTGTAGTTAAATTCTACCAAAGTTCTATCGTTGATTTTGGATGCTTTCAATTACTGATTATGATAGTAATTAAGAATTATTTTCTACTTTTTAATAAATTTATATTCATTCATTTAACAAGAACAACAACAACAAAACCAAATTAATAAGTCACAGCCTGGAATTCAGAGCAGGTGTTCAATAAAACATTTCCAAGTGGAATGTCATGCACCAGAAACCAAGTGATGAAGTTACAATATTTCTATTTCCTTTAAGTTTCTTCTTCCTTCTGACTTCAATGGTTTCAGAGATCTCAGACACTTGATGCAAGAAAAAAAAAAAAAAAAAAGCTAAGCAGGTAGTATTTTATCCTCATTCTTAGTTTCTTTCAGAAGGTGCCTGTCCCATCATAAAGTGACCCAAGAAAACCAACCAAACCCCAAGTCTTCTCCATTCCAGAAGGACACAAGAAAGAACTCTTCAGAACCTTTCCTGGGCTGGCCAGGCAAATGATAGGAACAGTTTACTTGTTCTCTTGAGTGCACTTGATCCAGAACTCCTAAAGCATTGCCTACTAACACCTATTCCCACACCTGCTATGATAGATTTGGCCTCTTGAGCATATACCAGGTTAGTCTTAGGCAATTTAGCCAGATTTTTTAGGGCCATTTCCATCCCAAGCACTACCAAGACCTTGGTCCTGCATTGGTTCATGACTGGTGCCCAGACTGGTGTGGAGAGAAGTAAAATATCAGCCACTGGCTTCAGTTTTCTGAGAGATAATTCATATACTATGTAATTTACCCATGTAAAGTGTATAATTCAGCAGTTTTTAGTATATTTACAGAAAGATGCAACTATCACCATCAATTTTATCACCTCACTATTTCTCCATCCTCCCTTTGCTACCCACCCAAAGCCCAAGCAAATATCAATTCACTTTCTGTTTCTATAGATTTCCCCATCATGGACTTTCATATAAATGGAGTCATACAATACGTGGTCTTTTGTGAATCGCTTTCACTTAGTATGTTTTTGAGGTTCATCTGTGTCGTATTACAAATATGTTCTATTATGTATGAAGGAATGAATGTTCTTCATTCCTTCTTATGGCTGAATAGTATTCATTGTGTGTTTATACCACAAATATCAATTGATGAATATTTGAGATGTTTCTCCTTTTTGGCCATTATGAATAATGCTGCTATGAAAATCCAGGTACAATATTTCTTGCTCTTAGCATAGATACATTTTCTAGCAAAGCAGATTGCTTCTTATGCTAAACAAAAAATCAATTTCAGACATACACTATGGGAGAGAATTATTTTGAAGTATCTCTGATGGCTATTAAATCAGACAACAAATATTTGTTAGTTGTTATCATGTGTCAAGTAGTGTTCTAGCAGAGGAGAGAACTAGATGCAGTTCCTACATTTAGGGAATTTATAGGCTCATGTGGGAACAGATAAAAAATGTGATTATGAAAGTGTAGGGTGACAATGCTTGGGATAGTATGGTAGCACAGAGAAGGAATACTTAGGAGGGGCAACAAATGTAAAATTGGAGAGGCAGAGAAATTAAAAGGTACTTTAATGGAATATGAGGTTTAAATGGAGTCTTTGCGGACTTGAGGAGAAAGGGAAGAAGGATAGTACTAGCAGAGGTAGTCATTTATGCAAAGAATTAGAAGTAAGAGAGAACAAGAACATATAAAGGAACTCCAAGAAGATCAATAACGCCAAAGAAATTTTTAGTAGGAAGTTAGTCTGGTAAGTAGACAGAGGCTGGATCATGGAATGCCTTGCATGCAATGCTGACGAATTTGGATTTTATTCTGAAGAAATGAATGGCCATTAAAAATGAAAAAAAGAAAAGGAACAGAACAAGATTCCAGTTTTCAAAACTCACCTTTGTTGGAACAGATTAGAAGAGATGAAACTGGATGCCAGAAGACCATTACAGTAGCACAAGCAAGGAATTACCAAAGCCAAAACCAAGGCAATGACAATAAGGATGGAGAGAAAAACAAATATTTCACAAACATTTAGAAAACACAACTCCAAAAATTGGGAGTGCAATTAAATGTGGAGTAAGTATAGGGAATAAAGATGGTGAGTAGGCAGGTAGATATAACTGAAGATGACACCATTTCTGGCTTCAGAAACTGAATGGTGGAGCCATTAAACCCTGAGATGGAAAATAAAGGAAGAAGAGATAGTTTGAGAGAGTGAAAAAATCATGTATACAGAAGCCAAACTTGAGATGTCCATGCATCAGCCAGAGATGTCTTATCAGCCACTGAATGTAGCATTTTCAATCCACAATATTCTTCTAGGTTGAAGACACATATTAAGGATTAATAGTTATATACATGGGAAGTTGGAGTCATAAATGAAAATGCATGTATCCACGAAAATTTATCAAGATTGGTAATGGAAGGGAGGAAGTTTGAGGACAGAATTTAGTAGAACATATAGCTTCTCGGCCTTTTGACTAAGATCAAGTGCAGAATTTAGTAGAACACCAACACTGACACGGTACAAGGAGAAAGGAAACTTCAAGAAGGCGACTGAGAAAGAGTGTCTATCCAGAGAGGTAGGAAAGGAAAGAGTGCCAAGAAAGGCAAATGGTCAATAGTATCACACACAGCAGACAATGTAATGGTATAAATAGGTTGGACATCCATTTTACTTGGCATTTTAGAGTTGACTGAAATAGAAAACAGTCTCCATGGTGAGTTGGATGCTGATGTCAGGTAACAGTGCACTAAGGAGGTGGGGAGAGAAAGTACAGGTTTTTCTTTAAGAAGGTTGACTGAGCAGGTGTAGAGGAAAGAGGAAAGAGATAAGAAGTGAAATTGCACCAAGGACAGTGTCTTATTCTTACGTAATTTTATTGCTTATTTTTATAGCTTTGTATGGTTACAAAATTAATACATGGCAACTGGGAAAAGGTCCAAGAGATTCAGAAAGCTACAGTAAAGTCTCCTAGAATGCAAAACACAGGAGATAACTATCATTAACAGTAGGAAGATAAGGTAATATGTAATTGTTTTAAATATTAATCAATGTGTTTTTCATTTCTAGGAATTCCATTTTACATTCTATGTCCACCTCTGCTCTTTCCCTATTTAAACTAGTTAAGCATCATCCATTGTTCCAGAGTAGGACAGTTACAGGAAAAATTCTGAGAGAAAGAAAAAGTCCACCCTCAATTTTGAGATTCAAAAAACTCAAAATCCTGGGCAGAGATAAATCTTGAAATGTGGACAAATTTGGAATCCTGAGCAGAGGTAAATCTTTGAGAGAAAACTTCTGAGTCTTTAGGAGTTGAGGTTCTAAAAGACACTAGATCTGAAGTTTGTGGTTTAGTGCACTTTTTCCTACATAAACATGTATCTGGAGCTGGAGCTGGGGCAAAGGCTCAGAAGCAGAAGGAAGCAAGAGTGATAGAGGCAGGTAAATGTCCTGAGAAGGGATTGAGAACCCTTAGCCATCCTAAGCTGAGCTATCCAGGAAAGGGATAAGGAGCAACAGAAGTTCCCACCACCATCATGACTCCCCACTTTATCTCCAAACTATTTTGCTCTCATTCTCTGCTGTGTTCACTCTGCTTGGGCCAAATAGATCTCTTTGCTCTTATTCAAGCAGGTCAAGCATGCTTCATGCTTGAATAAGAGAGCAAATATAGCTCTTTCCTCTGCCTGGAATCCTCTTCCACCACACATCTATGGCTGCTGCCCTCACCTCCTGCTACTCTGCTCAAAGGTCACCTGATCAGGATGAGTTTCCCTGATCAGCCTTGTTAAAACAGCAACATCCCTTGCCCTAGCCCTCCCTGTCCCCTTATCTCAATTTGTATCCAAAACACTTACCTGATATACTACATACTTTGCTTATTTATTATTTTATTGTATGTCTGTACCCAATAGAAATTAAGCTTCATGGAGTCAGGATTTTCTTGTTGCTGCTGCTGCTGCTGCTGTGATTTTACTGCTTTGTTCATTGCTGTATTTCTAGAAACTTAGAACAATGATTGTTGACATATGATATACAATCAAAAATTGTTGATTGACTATGTGAATGAATGAACAGACTGGCAACTAAGTATTGATATCACCTTTCCTGGAAACTACACAAGCTCCCCTAAACACCAGATGCTTCTCTGCAGAGAAAGGAAAGGAGACAAGATTTATATTAACTGAGAGTACTCTGAATTAGTTAAATTTAACCTGAATTGACTCAGAATAGGTTTATGTCACTAGGCAGAAAGGACATGTAAGAAATTAGGTTCAGCTATAGAAAAATAAAGAAAAAAATACATTTGATTTACACATAACTTTGTGGCATGTGAGATTTGCCTGCTAAAAAGACACTAGCATTTGTATGTGTGTATTTAATTAAAATTTATAAAAATTGAATCTGTCAATTTTATAATTGAGGGAACCAGTCCCTCAACTGGCCCCTTTCGCCTAAAAGTGTGTCTCTCTTTCTGTGTCAGTGGACAAAGAGATTAATCCTATTCTTTTTTACTGGACCTGTAGCATTCTATTTGTATGAAGGCATACAAATATATTTATATTTAACAAAATCTATTTAACCAAACCTCTATTACAGACATTTAGGTTTCTTATGTTTTATTGTGTCTAGAAATACTTGAACATCTTAGTGAACATCTTAGTTTCCATGCAATAAACGCAAGATAGAACTAATCAATGAGGAAAGCAAATTTAAAATATTAAACAGTATTGATACATTGTAGAAAAGGGAGATGTTTCTAAGCCAAGATTTGAGCATGGTTCTATGCTCAGGAGAAAGAGGTAACAGAAATAAAGAAGATAAAGACAAGCAGGAAGGAATCAAAGATAAGCAGGAAGGAATTAAAGACAGAGCAAGTCCATGTAAATAGAGAGGGACCAGGATCCAAGTTGTCAGTAGAGGAGCCAAACTCCTGCATAGGAGGACAGGGAGACAGTCGCTTTAAGATTGAAGAGGAGAAAAAGACCAAGCAGAATCAGATAAGTCTGTAGGTGGAGAATTCCATATAATAGCTTCTTTTCCCTTTGAATAAGGAGATATGGCCAGGTTGAAATTTGAATCATGAATTTTTGCTGTGTGAGTTTTTTGCAAAAATACTCCATAGTCAGATGAAAGAGAGTGAAAAGGCAAATGGCTGGATTTATCCAGGGTTGAGTATTATTACGGCAGGAGAAACAAAAGACATTGGAAATGAAATGAAGTCATTGACCAGGGAGAGAGTCATTGAAAAACTGAATGATGACATTTAGGTTGATTAAGAAGTGAAGCGGGCATGGTGGCTTACCATGTGCTTGTAATCCCAGCACTTTGGGAGGCCAAGGCGGGCAGATCACTTGAGCCCATGAGTTTGAGAACAGCCTGGGCAACATGGCAAAACCCCTTCTCTACCAAAAAAAAAAAAAAAAAAAAAAAAAAAAAAAATTAGCCGGGCATGGTGTCGGTACCTGTAGTCCCAGCTACTTGGGAAGCTGAGATGGGAGAATCACCTGAGCTCTGGAGGTCAAGGCTACAGTGAGCCATTGCTGTACCACTGCACTCAAGCCCGGGTGGCAAAGCAAGACCCTGTGAAAAAGAAAGACAGAAAGAGAGAGAGAGAGGAGAGAATGAGGGAAGTAGGGAAGGAGGGAAAGAAAGGGGGAGAGAGAGAAAGGGAGTAAATCCAAAAAGGAGCCATAAGATTGAGAGGGAAGAAAGGCACAAGGAAATGGAGGTCTTGAGATAGAATGGAGTGAGAAAGTGTGGGAGTTGGAAAATTGGGAGTTCAAGTTAGAGGGTGGGATACTGCTGATGAAACTTTCAGATGAGGAGTGGTCCCAGACAAAGGTCAGTCCCGGGGTGTGACATTGCTGTGCCCTGCTTTGAGTCTAGTCCCACTATCTAGAAACCCACAGAGCAAAACCTGTTTCCTCCAAGTGCTCATTGCTCTGCCTCAGATGGAAGTCGTCCTCTTCCTTGGATAACTGAGGGTGAGTAGATCCATTCCTTTCAGGGGAAGCTCCACCCATATCACAGGAGTGTGGAATGGCCCTTTGTCTCTAGGACGAACTCAGAAAACAGCCATCCAGCACGATTGTATTTCCCAGATTCTGTGTTAATCAGCTTAAAATAAACACCAGATGCCGTACACAGTTTGTGTAATGGAAAAGTTCAAGTGGAGCTTCAGCAGTCCTCAGCTGACTCCTTTGTTGATCTCTCCACCATTGTGCCCTGAAGATGAAAATCCATATTTTATCTACCATTTCCTGCATTTTAATTCTCAATCTTCAGCAAGCAACTGAGGTTGTGCATGCACACACACACACACACAAGCACACACCCTTCCACAAGTACAAACAACGGTTTTCAAACACAGCATGGTCTAAACCAGGGATCAGCAAACTTTTTCTGTCAAGGGTCAGATACTAAATGTTTTTAACTTTGTGGGCCACATGTCTCCATTAAAACTCTGCAATTCTGTCCTTATACAAAAGCAGCCACAGATAGTATGTCAGTGAATGTGCATGGCTGTGTTCCAATACAATTTTATTTATGAACACTAAATTGAATTTCACATAGTTTTCACATGGCATGACATATTCTTCTTTTGATTTTTCTCCAACCATTAAAAAATAATATAAACCATGCTTAGTTTGCAGGCAGTGCAAAAACAGGTGCTGGGCCAGATTTGCCCCGTGTGTAGTTTGTACTTGTCTAAATTTATACAGTCATGCACCACGTAAAGAGCTTTCGATCAACAAAGGATTGCATATATGATGGTGGCTGTATAAGATTAAAATGGAGCTGAAAAAATTCCTACTGCCCAGTGATATTGTAGCCATTGTAACATCATAATGCACACATCACTGACATGTTTACGGTGATGGGTGATGCTGGTATAAACAAACCTGCACTGTCAGTTGTATGAAAGTATAGCACATACAATTAGATGCAATACATAATACCTGCTAATAAACAACTGTTACTGGTTTATGTCCTTAATATATTATACTTTTTGCTATTTTACAGTATATTCCTTCTACTTATTAAAAAAATTAAATGCAAAACAACCTCAGGCAAGTCGTTCAGGAGGCATTCCCGAAGGCACTGCTATCATAGGAGATGACAGTTCTATGCACGTTATTGACCCTGAGACTTCCCAGTGGGACAAGGTGTGGAGGAGGAAGACAGTTATAATCATAATCCTCAGCCTGTACAAGCCTGTGTCTTAGTTTTTAACAACCAAAAAAAATTTAAAAAGCAAAAAAAAAATTAAGCTTAAGGATATAAAGGAATAATAAATATAACATTATATAAAGGAATAAAATGTTTTTGTACAGCTACACAATGTATTTGCATTTTAAGCTAAGTGTTGCTACAAAAGAAAGTGTTATTACAAAGGGAAGTAAAATATTTTTATAAAAGTAGTGTAACCTAAGTGTACAGTGTTTATAAAGTCTACAGTGGTGTGCAATAATGTCCCAGGCCTTCACATTCACTGCACACTCACTGATTCACCCACAGGAACTTTCGGTCCTGCAAGCTCCATTCATGGTAAGTGTCCTATACAGGGGTAGTTTTTATCTTTTACACTGTATTTCTACTGTACCTTTTCTACATTAAGATCTGTTTAAATACACAAATACCATTTTGTTACAATTGTCTACAGTATTCACTGCAGTTACCTGCTGTACAGCTTCACAGCATGGGAGCAGTAAACTATACCATCTAGCTTAGGTGTGTAGTAGTCTGTACCATCTAGGTTTGTGTAAGTATACCCTATGACGTTTGCATGATGATAAAATAGCCTAGTGACATATTTTTCAGAGGTATCTTCATCATTAAGTGACTTATGACTATACTTAGAAAAAAAAAGTGGCTGGGCGCTGTGGCTCACACCTGTAATCCTAGCACTTTGGGAGGCTGAGGCAGGAGGATCACTTGAGCCCAGGAGTTTGAGACCAGCCTGGGCAACATGGTGAAACCCAGTCTCTGCAAAAATCACAAAAATTAGCCTGGTGTGGTCATGCATGCCTCTAGTTCCAGCTACTTGGGAGGCTGAAGTGGAAGGATCATCTGGGTCTGGGAAGTCAATGCTGCTGTGAGCCAGGATCATGCCACTGCACTCCAACCTGGGTGACAGAGTGAGACCCTGCAAGAGAGAAAAGAAAAGAGAAAGAAAAAGAGAGAGAGAAAGGAAGAGAAGGGAAGGGAAGGGAAGGGAAGGGAAGGGAGGAAGGAAAGGGGGGAAGGGAAGGAAGTGGGGAGGGAATGAGAGGAGGGAAAGGAGGGGAGGGAAGGAGGGAAAGGAAGGAGGGAAGGGAAGGAGGGAAGGGAAGGAGGGAAGGGAAGGGAAGGAGGGAAGGGAAGGGAAAGAGGGAAGGGGAAGGGAAGCAGGGAAGGAAAGAGAAGAAGGGAACGGAAGGGAAGAAAGGAAGGGAAGAAGGGAAGGAAAGGGATTTGAGTCTAAAGGAAACATTTTCTGTGGAGATGCCATGCTTTTCTAAATAGAGAAAAGTTTTATTACCTAGTTCATTCTATCTCCTTGGAACCAAATTGTGTCAAACTTCCTCATTTTAAAGATGGCCTTTGCACTAGTTGGGAGAGGTTTCTCCAGATTAAAGTGACACTGTGCTTAAAAGATAAAACTTAAGTCTCCAACTCTTAAGATATAGAAAACTGTTTGTCAGTTTTCAAACGGATACTGTTTCATTTCTTCACACAAAGGTACAAAAAGTAGTAGAGTCTGGTCTTAGTCAAGGTCACTTATCACATAGAAAGAACTTTACATTATGGGAATGCCAGTGACACAGGCTGCTCCCTGAGTGGAACTCAGATCTGATTTTATGTTCTTTCTGCAAGAGCCATTTAGAATCCATTTTTGCACTAGGAGGGCTTAGCTAAATAAAATCTAAGGTCCCTTGCTACTCTAAGAGACTAATAATACCCTAGTATAGAAGTAAGTCTTCTCCAACATCCATCTTTTAAAAATATAAGTTTAGAACAAGTTCACGTCATTGAATTTTTAAATTTATGACTCTGTCATTCTAAGGAATAATCAAATTTTAGTGATCAAAGAGACCTTATACATGATCTTACCTGATGGTCCCCTAAACTGGCTATGCATCAGTACTTTAGAATAACATAGATCCCTGGGTCCCAACCTAGAACAAGATTCCAAGGAATTTCCATTATTTAATAATGTCTTAGTATATTCTGGTTGCTATAACAAACCACCATAGACTGGGTGGCTTATAAACAACAGAAATGTATTTCTTCCAGTTCTGGAGGGTGGGAAGTCCAAGTTCAAGGTACTAATAGATTTGGTGTCTGCTGAGGGCCTACTTTCTCACAGATGGCCCCTTTTTATAGTGTCCTCTCAGTGAAAGGGAAGATCAATCTCCCTGGGGCCTCCTTTATAAGGGTACTCATCCCATTCATGAGGGGTCCAACCTCATGACTTAATCACTTCCCAATGGTACCACTTTCTGAAACCATCACAATAGAAGTTAAGATTTCAACATATTGAGGGCGGAGCAAGATGGCCGAATAGGAACAGCTCCAGTCTCCAGCTCCCAGCACGAGCAACACAGAAGAGGGGTGATTTCTGCATTTTCAACTGAGGTACCAGGTTCATCTCACTAGGGAGTGCCAGACAATCAGTGCTGGTCAGCTGCTGCAGCCCAACTAGCGAGAGCTGAAGCAGGGCAAGGCATCGCCTCACCTGGGAAGTGCAAGGGGGAAGGGAATCCTTTTCCTAGCCAGGGGAACTGAGATACACAACACCTGGAAAATCGGGTAACTCCCACCCCAATACTGCACTTTACCAAGGGTCTTAGCAAACAGCACACCAGGAGATTATATCCCACACCTGGCCGGGGGGGGGTCCCACACCCACGGAGCCTCCCTCATTGCTAGCACAGCAGTCTGAGATCTAACTGCAAGGCCAGCAGCAAGGCTGGGGGAGGGGCACACACCATTCCTGAGGCTTAAGTAGGTAAATAAAGCTGCTGGAAAGTTCAAACTGGGAGGAGCCCACAGCAGCTGAAGGAGGCTTGCCTGTCTCTGTAGACTCCACCTCTGGGGACAGGACACAGCTAAATAAAAAGCAGCAGAAACCTCTGCAGATGCAAACGACCCTGTCTGACAGCTTTGAAGAGAGCAGTGGATCTCCCAACACAGAGGTTGAGATCTGAGAATGGATAGACTGCCTGCTCAAGTTGGTCCCTGAACCCTGAGTTGCCTAACTGGGAGACATCCCCCACTAGGTGCAGACCGACACCCCACACCTCACACGGCAGGGTACACCCCTGAGATGAAGCTTCCAAAGCAAGAATCTGACAGGTACACTCGCTGTTCAGCAATATTCTATCTTCTGCAGCCTCTGCTCCTGATACCCAGGCAAACAGGGTCTGAAGTGGACCTCAAGCAATCTCCAACAGACCTACAGCTGAGGGTCCTGACTGTTAGAAGGAAAACTAACAAACAGGAAGGACACCCACACCAAAACCCCATCAGTACGTCACCATCATCAAAGACCAAAGGCAGATAAAACCACAAAGATGGGAAAAAAGCAGGGCAGAAAAGCTGGAAATTCAAAAAATAAGAGCACATCTCCCCCTCCAAAGGAACGCAGCTCATTGCCAGCAACAGATCAAAGCTGGATGGAGAATGACTTTGACAAGTTGAGAGAAGAAGGGTTTAGTCCATCAAACTTCTCAGAGCTAAAGGAAGAATTATGTATCCAGCACAAAGAAACTAAAAATCTTGAAAAAAGAATGGAAGAATGGATAATAGAATAATCAATGCAGAGAAGGCCATAAACGAACTGACAGAGATAAAAACCATGACATGAGAAATACGTGACAAATGCACAAGCTTCAGTAACCGACTCGATCAACTGGAAGAAAGAGTATCAGCGATTGAGGATCAAATGAATGAAACGAAGCGAGAAGAGAAGTCTAAAGAAAAAAGAGGAAAAAGAAATGAACAAAGCCTTCAAGAAGTATGGGACTATGTGAAAAGACCAAATCTACGTCTGATTGGGGTGCCTGAAAGTGAGGGGGAACATGGAACCAAGTTGGAAAACACTCTTCAGGATATTATCCAGGAGAACTTCCCCAACCTAGTAGGGCAGGCCAACATTCAAATTCAGGAAATACAGAGAATGCCACAAAGATACTCTTCGAGAAGAGCAACTCCAAGACACGTAATTGTCAGATTCACCAAAGTTGAAATGAAGGAAAAACAGTTAAGGGTAGCCAGAGAGAAAGGTCGGGTTATCCACAAAGGGAAGCCCATCAGACTAACAGCAGATCTCTCGGCAGAAACTACAAGCCAGAAGAGAGTGGGGGCCAATATTCAACATTCTTAAAGAAAAGAATTTTCAACCCAGAATTTCATATCCAGCCAAACTAAGTTTCATAAGTGAAGGAGAAATAAAATCCTTTACAGATAAGCAAATGCTGAGAGATTTTGTCACCACCAGGCCTGCCCTACAAGAGATCCTGAAGGAAGCACTAAACATGGAAAGGAACAACCGGTACTAGCCATTGCAAAAACATGCCAAAATGTAAAGACCATCAATGCTAGGAAGAAACTGCATCAACTAATGAGCAAATTAACCAGCTAATATCACAATGACAGGATCAAGTTCACACATAACAATATTAACGTTAAATGTAAATGGACTAAATAGTCCAATTAAAAGACACAGACTGGCAAATTGGATAAAGAGTCAAGACCCATCAGTTAGCTGTATTCAGGAGACCCATCTCACGTGCAGAGACACAAATAGGCTCAAAATAAAGGGATGGAGGAAGATCTACCAAGCAAATGGAGAACAAAAAAAAAGCAAGGGTTGTAATACTAGTCTCTGATAAAACAGACTTTAAACCATCAAAGATCAAAAGAGACAAAGAAGGCCATTACATAATGGTAAAGGGATCAATTCAACAGGAAGAGCTAACTATCCTAAATATATAGGCACCCAATACAGGAGCACCCAGATTCATAAAGCAAGTCCTTAGAGATTTACAAAGAGACTTAGACTCCCATACAATAATAATGGGAGACTTTAACACCCCACTGTCAACATTAGACAGATCAACGAGACAGAAAGTTAACAAAGATATCCAGGAATTGAACTCATCTCTGCACCAAGCAGACCTAATAGACATCTACAGAACTCTCCACCCCAAATCAACAGAATATACATTCTTCTCAGCACTACATCGCACTTATTCCAAAATTGACCACATAATTGGAAGTAAAGCACTCCTCAGCAAATGTACAAGAACAGAAATTATAACAAACTGTCTCTCAGACCACAGTGCAATCAAACTAGAACTCAGGATTAAGAAAATCAAAACTGCTCAACTACATGGAAACGGAACAACCTGCTTCTGAATGACTACAGGGTACATAACGAAATGAAGGCAGAAATAAAGATGTTCTTTGAAACCAATGAGAACAAAGATACAACAATACAGATTCTCTGGGACACATTTAAAGCAGTATGTAGAGGGAAATTTATAGCAATAAATGCCCATAAGAGAAAGCTGGAAAGATCTAAAATTGACACTCTAACATCACAATTAAAAGAACTAGAGAAGCAAGAGCAAGCACATTCAAAAGCTAGCAGAAAGCAAGAAATAACTTAGATCAGACCAGAACTGAAGGAGATAGAGACAGAAAAAACCCTTCAAAAAATCAAAGATTCCAGGAACTGGTTTTTTGAAAAGATCAACAAAATAGATAGACTGCTAGCAAGACTAACAAAGAAGAAAAGAGAGAAGAATCAAACAGACGCAATAAAAAATGATAAAGGGGATATCACCACCGACCCCACAGAAGTACAAACAACCATCAGAGATTACTATAAACACCTCTACACAAATCAACTAGAAAATCTAGAAGAAATGGATCATTTCCCAGACACTTACACTCTCCCAAGACGAAACCAGGAAGAAGTTGAATCCCTGAATAGACCAATAGCAGGCTCTGAAATTGAGGCAATAATTAATAGCCTACCAACCAAAAAAAGTCCAGGACCGGACGGATTCACAGCTGAATTCTACCAGAGGTACAAGGAGGAGCTGGTACCATTCCTTCTGAAACTATTCCAAAGCAATAGAAAAAGAGGGAATCCTCCCTAACTCATTTTATGAGGCCAACATCATCCTGATACCAAAGCCTGGCAGAGACACAACAAAAAAAGAGAATTTTAGACCAATATCCCTGATGAACATCGATGCAAAAATCCTCAATAAAATACTGGCAAACCGGATTCAGCAGCACATCAAAAAGCTTATCCACCATGATCAAGTGGGCTTCATCCATGGGATGCAAGGCTGGTTCAACATATGCAAACCAATAAATGTAATCCAGCATGTAAACAGAACCAAAGACAAAAACCACATGATTATCTCAATAGATGCAGAAAAGGCCTTTGACAAAATTCAACAGCCCTTCATGCTAAAAACGCTCAATAAACTAGGTATTGTTGGAATGTATCTCAAAATAATAAGAGCTATTTATGACAAACCCACAGCCAATATCATACTGAATGGGCAAAAACTGGAAGCATTCCCTTTGAAAACTGGCACAAGGCAGGGATGCCCTCTCTCACCACTCCTATTCAACATAGTGTTGGAAGTTCTGGCTAGGGCAATCAGGCAAGAGAAAGAAATAAAAGGTATTCAGTTAGGAAAAGAAGAAGTCAAATTGTCCCTGTTTGCAGATGACATGATTGTATATTTAGAAAACCCCATCGTCTCAGCCCAAAATCTCCTTAAGCTGATAAGCAACTTCAGCAAAGTCTCAGGGTACAAAATGAATGTGCAAATATCATACGCATTCTTATACACCAGTAAAAGACAAACAGAGAGCCAAATCATGAATGAACTTCCATTCACAATTGCTTCAAAAAGAATAAAATATCTAGGAATCCAACTTACAAAACTGACAAAAACAAGAAATGGGGAAAGGATTCCCTATTTAATAAATGGTGCTGGGAAAATTGGCTAGCCATAAGTAGAAAGCTGAAACTGGATCCTTTCCTTACTCCTTATACGAAAATTAATTCAAGATGGATTAGAGACTTAAATGTTAGACCTAATACCATAAAAACCCTAGAAGAATACCTAGGTAATACCATTCAGGACATAGGCATGGGCAAGGACTTCATGTAAAGGACTTTTGGCTAAACCACCAAAAGCAACAGCAACAAAAGCCAAAATTGACAAATGGGATCTAATTAAACTAAAGAGCTCCTGCACAGCAAAAGAAACTACCATCAGAGTGAACAAGCAACCTACAGAATGGGAGAAAATTTTTGAAATCTACTCATCTGACAAAGGGCTAATATCCAGAACCTACAAAGAACTCAAACAAATTTACAAGAAAAAAACAAACAACCCCATCAAAAAGTGGGCAAAGGACATGAACAGACATTTCTCAAAAGAAGACATTCATACAGCCAACAGACACATGAAAAAATGCTCGTCATCACTGGCCATCAGAGAAATGCAAATCAAAACCACAATGAGATACCATCTCACACCAGTTAGAATGACAATCATTAAAAAGTCAGGAAACAACAGGTGCTGGAGAGGATGTGGAGAAATAGGAATACTTTTACACTGTTGGTGGCATTGTAAACTAGTTCAACCATTATGGAAAACAGTATGGCGATTCCTTAAGGATATAGAACTAGAAGTACCATATGACCCAGCCATCCCATTACTGGGTATATATCCAAAGGATTATAAATCATGCTGCTATAAAGACACATGCACACGTATGTTCATTGTGGCACTATTCACAATAGCAAAGACTTGGAATCAACCCAAATGTCCATCAGTGACAGACTGGATTAAGAAAATGTGGCACATATACACCATGGAACACTATGCAGCCATAAAAAAGGATGAGTTTGTGTCCTTTGTAGGGACATGGATGCAGCTGGAAACCATCATTCTCAGCAAACTATCGCAAGAACAGAAAACCAAACACTGCATGTTCTCACTCATAGGTAGGAACTGAAGAATGAGATCACCTGGACTCGAAAAGGGGAACATCACACACCGGGGCCTATTATGGGGAGGGGGGAGGGGGAAGGGATTGCTTTGGGAGTTATACCTGATGTAAATGACGAGTTGATGGGTGCTGACGAGCTGATGGGTGCAGCACACCAACATGGCACATGTATACAAATGTAGCAAACCTGCATGTTGTGCACATGTACCCTAGAACTTAAAGTATAAAAAAAAAAAAAAAAGATTTCAACATATTAATTTTAGTGGAACACAAATATTTGGGTCATAGCATTTAATAACTAGACCAAATGTACCAGTTAGGGTCCAGTGAGGAAAACAGAAACCACATTAAGCCCTTTAGCTGACAAAATTTAATACTGGGAACTGGTTACATACATGTTGGGAAACCAAAAGAGTAAAAAAAAGAACACAGAAGGAACCCAGAGATGATACCTGCAGGAAGCAGTCGCCGGGGAATGAAAGGGAAGGAGCTGGAGCTACCAGGACCTAGAAGCTCCAAGGAGGTTCCCCAATGAGTTGATGCTCAGTCCTCTGAGAAAGAGGTACTGTTTAGCTGCTACAGAGGGTGTGATGTAGCAGGTTCTGAAAATGCCCAGAAGTAAGCAACTCATCCCAAATTCCAGATAACACCCTCTCCCTCCATTTTCATCAGGTAGCCCAGGCTCTGTTTCAATACCAATTGTACTGGTTTCACATCATAGTCCATCTTAGAAATGACCACAAATCTTTTTAAAACTGGGCAGGAGGCCGTTTGCGGTGGCTCAAGCCTGTAATCCCAGCACTTTGGGAGGCCGAGACGGGCAGATCACGAAGTCAGGAGATGGAGACCATCCTGGCGAACACGGTAAAACCCCGTCTCTACTAAAAAAAATACAAAAAACTAGCCGGGTGAGGTGGCAGGCGCCTGTAGTCCCAGCTACTCAGGAGGCTGAGGCAGGAGCATGGCGTAAACCCGGGAGGCGGAGCTTGCAGTGAGCTGAGATCCAGCCACTGCACTCCAGCCTGGGCGACAGAGCGAGACTCCATCTCAAAAAAAAAAAAAAAAATACAAAAAACTAGCCAGGCGAGGTGGCGGACGCCTGTGGTTCCAGCTACTCAGGAGGCTGAGGCAGGAGAATGGTGTAAACCTGGGAGGCAGAGCTTGCAGTGAGCTGAGATCCGGCCACTGCACTCCAGCCTGGGTGACAGAGCGAGATTCGTCTCAAAAAAAAAAAAAAAAAAAAAAAAACTGGGCAGGAAAATATATCCCCCAAAACATTTTTACACTTCACCATGCATATTTTTCAAGGTCCTTTGCCAAAAATATATTTCTGAATTTCAGAATCAATCAGAGGCTATCTCTTTACTATTCATATTTTAAGACCTAAACCTTACCTTCACACCTGGGTCATTGGGTTACTAGGGTATTTTCTTTTTCTTTCCTTTCTTCCTTCTTTTCCTCCATTCCCCTCCCTTTCTTCTTGTTCTCCTTTTATTTATGGATTTTCCTTTTTGTTTTTAAGTCAAAACCGTGTGTGTGTGTGTGTGTGTGTGTGTGTGTGTGTGTGTGTGTGTGTGTGTTGAGAAATAGGAAGGGGTTACACTCTGTAAGGGAGTTTTAAGTATAAACTTTAAACTTCATTTAAAAAACTTTAAAGGTTTTCTCTGACTTTTAATGAAAGCCAAATGTTAGAAATAGTAATTAAAATGTTTACATTAAAGTGGATTGCTAGATCTACACTGTAGCCAAGCCTGGCAGCTTTTGACAAATTAGAATGAGCCATACAGGCTGATCTTTTTTTGCTAAAATTCCACAGTGTCCAGAAAGCAAATCTGCTCCACACACCACTCTTGTTTCAGATCTTAGGATAAACTAAGCAAACAAAATGCCGTCTAACATAGCAAAATGCCCACTGGATCTCAAAACTCGAAGTTATTATCAGTGGGAGAGGATGGGCTTTGGAGAGCAGGAAGGTCACAATTTTGATGTAAAGTTTGACCTGTGGGTTCCTTCATTATGGAAAACATTACTCTGTGCCATTCAGGTGAGGATTATGACACCTTGATCAGTCCCAGGCATCATGAATACATTTCAGAAAGTAAAAATGAAGGGGCGAGGAGGAAGCTTTCATAACTAATTTTCTCTAAATACCCTTGTTTAAAAAGTTCTCACAGACCCCAAAAAGCATTTGTTTCATACCATCCCAAATGCATAAACCTTCTCTAGTCTGGAAACATATCATCTGGAAAGTTTCCAGACCCTCTGGTGCCACAGCTGTCTGGCAAAATATCTTTGGAGTCTGCATACAATCCCTCCATGCAGTAATGTAGAGTAATGCCTTCTAAATGAAATAAAGGAATTGCCAGTGAGCAAATCTTGCTGATGTTCTCTATTTAAATCAGACTTTCTGACCAAGGAATAAGTTGTTCCATGGTATCCCCAGATTTTGCAATGTTTGGAAATATAAAGATCACCTGGGGAGCTTTGAAAAACACTGATGGCTCCGATCCATACCTAGAGACCTGAAAGGGGGCTGAGCATCAGTATTCATTGAGAGCATTTACATGCACTCCCTCCCAGTAATTCTAATGGACAGAGGGTTAAGAATTGCTGGCTGTTGAGGGATGTCTGGTTTTTAGACTCTGTATTTTAATTATTAAGGGATTTTCTTTATTGTAGTCCACTGACTTTAGCATCTCACTTGGCCAAATAGCCTTCCCTTTGTATGGCAGAGTCAGATGCTTGGGACTGTCGTTGTTAAGTGATCTGTAGGCCTACATGTCACTGCTGTGTCTATGGAGTGTTCTGAGTTTCTCTAAGGGTAGCCAGGATTCTTCAAAAGAAAGGTATTTAACTTGATTGCTTTGAAAATATTCAGTAAGGCTAGGTCTTAACATAAAAATAGTTCTCAAGGCCCTGTTGAGCACCTTAAAAATCCATCCTCGACGTATAACAAACAAAAATAGCCAAAGACTCCTTTTCAGATATTAGAGGATTACAGGGCTTTTTACTCTTAGAGAAAGTCAAGAATAGTACAGTCTCTAGTCTGGCCAGTGTGTGTGTGTCTGTGTGTGTGAGATTTACATTCTTTAAAAATGAAAATGAAAAAATTGTATCAGCAATATCCATACTTTTATAAACATGAAGAATAAATAGCCTTATGAAGGCTTACATACATATGGTATGTAAGATTCATACAAAAATAATCTGTGAATCTGTGTTAATGCTTCTTCTGCAGGATTTGTGGCAGATTCGCTTAAAAAAAAAAACAGCCTGCCAATATATTAATACTCGAACCGGGAAACAATTCTCTTCTGTCTGCTCCACAGGAAAAAAAAAAAAAAATCACAATCCTTTCAAATTCTACTTGAAAAGCTGTAAGAGAGCAAAAACCCTAAGTTGAGAGAAATAAAAAAGCAATTTTTAAAATGAAATAAAAATGCTTTTCTTGTAAGACTGCTACTAAACAAGAAACTCAGTCAAGTTCTTACCCCCTTGTCTGTGCATGTTTATTCCTGTGCACTAAATAAACTGGATTGTGCAATTCCAAGATAGAAAATCTTTCAACATTAAGTGACTTTTTTTCCAGGTGAGAATTAGATTACATAATGAACAATTTTACAATATATGTATATATTCTGTCTTATTCTGATTCTGTTTACTGCCTCCTATTTGTCCAAATGCAGAAGAGCTCTAGAATTGAACATAATATGGGGCAATATCACCTTGTAAGTACCATAATAACAGTCCAGGGGGAGTTATTTTCACCGATTTACTAAGAAATCAGCAATGTGTTCCTATCAACACATTAGCCCTCAGTTACCCTGTAGTAAGAGAAAAACAAAGCATGAGTGATGTGAAGCACATTGAAGTGAAGCAGTGCCAGAGGTAGAAAAGGAAAGGCAACAGTTGGCCAAGCACTTGGGAAGTTTTATCTAAGATTAGCTTTACATTTTAATACTCAATGTGATTGTATCTGTTTGCCATAACAGCTGTGCTTTACCCCCATAACAGGAAGAACAACCAACCCAAAACATCAACATCCACAGTAAATCTTGTAACTCATATTGAAACTCAAGTCCAGTGTTGTAGGAATAGGAATGATGTTTTAACTATATAATGAAGAATGCTATAAGTCAATATTTAATTGTGGTGAAAAAGAACAAATTCTGGAGCCAGAAGGATATGGGTTCAATTTTGTTTTCACAAGTAACTATCTATTTTGTTCAAGTGACTTTAAGCAAATTATTTTACCCTCACGGCCCCACTTTCCTTCCCTGTAAAATGGGGACAGTGATACCCATCTTGTAGAAATAAAATGCCTTTGAAGGATTAGGGATAATATACGTAAACATACTTATTTGCTACTGCCTAGCACATGTAGGTGCTCAATAAATACTAGGTCCTCAGTGAATAGTGGCTACTATTTTTTATTACTCCTGTGAAGAAAAGTAGCCTGGTGCATGGCATATGAAAAGTACTCAATAAAATTAGATGCTTCTAAAATACCTTTGTCTAAAATATTTATTTACATCTTTTTTGGGTCTAACATTTGGACCTAAGTTAAACTCACAATTAACTGACAGTATAAACCAGACTAAAAGAAAAAAAAAAGAAATATAAAATCATATAAATGTACAAAAATATACAATGAGACACATTTAAGAGAACATTAAATCTGATGAAATTGAGTTTATCTGACAGGCTGACCTTGAAGATCAGCAAAGTAGAAGCAGATTTCCTGGACCCTATTTTCTCTTCCCAGCTGTTCCACTTGGTCATGACATGAGACTAGGCACAGTAATCACCAAAACCAACATGCAGAGAACTTCGATCTGGATCTAAAAGAGTCACATGAGGGAAATGCCAAAGGCTCAGTCAAAGGGTGGCCAAGAGCTGAGAACCAGGGAGAGTAATCACAATGATTAGAAAGATGAAAAGGTTGAGAAAGAGAGATGGGGTGGCGGCGGAGGAGGGGGCGAAGAGAAAGAAATAGGGAGGAGGGGGACTGACTGAGGCTGCCAAAAGGCACTTTTCTCATCCTGAAGGTCGTTTTGTTTTTTTCTGGAGATGGAGTTTCGCTCTTGTCACCCAGGCTGGAGTGCAGTGGTACAATCTCGGCTCCCTGCAACCTCTGCCTCCCGGACTCAAGCGATTCTCCTGCCTCAACCTCCCGAGTAGCTGGGGCTACAGGCGCGTGCCACCATGCTCAGCTAATTTTTGTATTCTTGGTAGAGATGGGGTTTCACCATGTTGGCCAGGCTGGTCTTGAACTCCTGACCTCAGCTGATCCACCTGCCTCAGCCTCCCAAAGTGCTGGGATTACAAGCAGGAGCCACCGCGGCTGGCTATCCTGGAGGCCTTTTTAAAAAAATTTGTCATGGTAAAATAAAACAAAAAACCCAAACAAATTCATACCTTCATTAGTTATAAGGTGGACACCCAACAACTGCCACCCAGGTCAAGAAATAAAAGTTTGTCAGCATCCCTGAAGCACCTCTATTAGCCCCATTCCAATCTCAGCACCCTCCCTCTTCCCAGAAATAACCACAACCTAACTAGCACGATAATCACTTCCTTCTATTTCTTCATAGTTTTTTCATCCATGGAGTCATCTTAGACACTCTGGTTAAGACTTGCCGTTTAAAAAAAAATGACATGTCTCTTAAGTCATGTTTATTCTAGAGACTTCTCTATCCATGTCTTTTCTTTGCAATATATGTGTTGAAGAACTCAGGACATTTCACCTGTAGAATTTCCCTCAGTCTGGATTTTGCTGAATGCACACTCATGCTACATTTCAATATTTCCATTGTCCTCCGTTTTTTGCAAATTGGCAACTGGATCCAGGGAATTGATCAGACTCAAATACAATACCTTTGGCAAGTTCATAGGTGGTAGTAAGTTCTTTTATTGGGAGGTACAAGATGTAGCTCTTTATGTGATTTCAGTAGCCTTTGATGCTTGATGCCTAGGATCCATTAATTGATTAGGGATTGAAAAACAATTATATTCTATCATTTCTTTTACATTTACTGCCTAGAATACTTTTAAAAAGAAATACTCCTTTCATTTACTTTAGATTACCCCCATACTATAATTCACACAGAAAAGACAGGATAATTGCTTGATTCTTTCCCTTTATTTTCCAGTTTTCAAAATAATGAATTGTTTATCTATCATCCTCTGAAGATAACCGATCAGTTTATTTTTCCATAATACTATGAACTCATTACTGTAAACATAGTTGATGGTTCTGGCTGCTTTTATCAGACTGCTCCTGTGTGCACTGAGCTACTCCTCCAGTGTTTTAAGGACAATGACTAGAAGCTGATGTCAGGTAAGTATTTATTTCTTACCCCTTTGTTCATATGTCCCAATAGAAAGTTGGAGTTGGATAGAGTTGCTAATTCCTGATAAGATTGCCTTGATAAAACAGTTTTATGAACCTGGCCTTTATATTTGTACTAAATAAAATGGCAACTCTTCCAGGTCCGGAAAACATAGAATATTGCAAATTCATTCTAAGTTGATTACTCTCCAAAAATTATGCATAATTTCCAAGTTTACTGAAAATAAGTAAATAAACCTTACAGCCTGGGAGTCATGGAAAAGTAAATACAAGGCATCCAACCAGCAGAGGGAGTGCAAGTTAACTGACAAATCCCGTCTCTGTTTTCCTATTGGTGAGTCACTGATAATGTTTTGGAGAGAAGGAAGATACCAGCAACAAGACAGGACATATCTGTGCTACTTTGTTGTCTGTTAGAGGCAAACTACACTGAAAGAAAAATACAACAGTAAGGGAAAAGGTATTCTTTTGAATCTCATGGGAGCCTTCTTTGCTCAGAATTCAACACATTGTTGTCCACAACCTGATTGATAATCATCTTGGAGGATTAGGAAGGAAGAAAATATAATTATCTCACTTTTTACAATTTTAAAACAGAGACATCAAGAGGTGACATGAATTCCCTAAAGTCACATCAGTTGAAGGGCAGAGACTCCACTTAATATTAAACCTCCAAATCCCATCCTGGTTTTCCACATAGGACCTTAGTCAAAGATACCTTTTTAAAAGGGAGAGCTTCCAAATGCACTTTGTAGCTTTTCTACTTGTCTTTACTTATAATGATCCAGTAAAGGCAAAAGCAAGAGCTCGAGAATTCAGAGCATCTGAGCACATCCTGATTTCTTTGTAAATTTTCCTCTGGGGTTGGTGCTTTAATTTTTAATCAGTCTGAGTCAATAACATATGGTTGTCAGTGCCATTGTCGACTCTCACAATTTCTTGTCTCAACCTCACAGCTCCTAGAGCTTGGGGCCCAGGGTCAGTGGCAGGGGTTTTTATTTGGGGCTTTCTATGTTAGCATAATAGGGCAAGTCAATCTCTCGTGTATCAGTGAATTCTGGACTAAACAGATCTATCAAGTGTTATAGACAAATGAAGACCTTGAAGGATGGAAAGAGGCTCTCTGGAAGTCTCTCCTGCTTTTCCATTTCATTGAATCCACAGTTTTTAACTTGCTCCCCACAGAGATCCAAATACAGCTGAATAAGAAAGAAAAGTCACATGAGAAGAATGGAATGCTCTTACAATATTTTTAGGCTTCAGTGTATACTGAATTCCATTCACAGAGTTCTGCAGGAGGTTTGGCCAATCTTCATAGAGCATGCCACAACTCTTGCTTATTGCAACAGATATCCACATTTCTCAAGGACTGACAATAATTACAAGAAAAAACAAACTGAGAGCTCTTTGCATAGGATCCTTGAAGCAGGCTTTCCCTTTTTCTTTTGTTAATACTGGTTTTAGAAAAATGATGACAAAACAGTGTTAGAAAGTTCAAATCTTTCCCAACTTGATGGACTTTTAATTGTGCACCTAATTCAAACCAATTTTAGAGATCATAGGGCTACTTCTAACTTTCCAAGAAGCTAATAAAAAGACTGAGAAAAGTTTTCAAACAATCCACCATAATTTTTAAAGAAATAACATTAATATGAAGATAAATGTTTTATGAAAATAACAATTTTCTCTGGAGACACAGGCTAAATGAGAGCTTCCTGGTGGTGGTCAGAAATGAATGAGCTCTGTTCTTGCTTTCATTGAGTTTATAAAGAGTACAGGTGATCACCTGCATGTTCATTTGCCCTCATTCTGTGAACCTAATCTGTCTATCCCACAACAGAGAGTAAGGCCTTCTAAAGCCTGTTCTTTCCAGGCCAGGGGCCTTCAACCCAGAGGCAAGTTTTCCAAAACATTCAGATCTACTAGGCGTATTTAGCTGAGTGGAATACGGAGTTAATGAAGTCAAGGTCATTGATTCCATGTTAATCTAATCCAGCTAATCTTGTCCTCCTATGTGTTCAGTGAAAATATCCACACCAAATGCATCCCCACTGTCACTGTAAATTCATTAGTCACTAGGAGGAAAGGGTAGGTGGATATGGATGGAGACTGATTGACTGTCCTAAAATCCTGTCTCAACCATTTCATAGCTATGCAGACTTTAGTAGATTACTAAATTTTCTTGCTGCTGCCATTGTCTCACCATAAAATAGGGATAATTATAGCAACTACCATAGGGTTCATGTAAGGATTTAATGAGATTAACCATACAAAATGTCTAACATAATGGTAGGCACACAGCAAAAAGGAATTGTCAGTTTTTACTTCAATTTGTTGTTGTTGGTATTATTGCTGTTATTGTTACTGTTGCTATCAAATGACATCTCAAGGCACATGCCATCCATGGTGCTAATTTTATATAAGTCTGTGTTGCAGCTAGGATTCCTTTAGCACTGGTACATATTGGCTATAAAACTCAGATCCACAGGTGAGTAGATTCAAGAGCAGTCAATACATCTTCCTGAACATGCAGTAAAGCCAGAAAACCTATCTCAAAGCCACTTCACACATGACACACTTAAATCAGTCATATGAACAGCAAATAATTAGTTGGTGCTCCGCTGTGACTTTTCATCTGCTGAGGATATCTTCTCTTCTTGAGATGAAGCCTAAAAAGATGTAACAGAGTAGGCCAGGTGTGGTGGCTCATGCCTGTAATCCCAGCACTTTGGGAGGCCAAGGCGGGTGGATCATGAGGTCAAGAGATCAGGGCCATCCAACATGGTGAAACCCCATCTCTCCTAAAAGTACAAAACTTAGCTGGGCGTGGTGGCACATGCCTGTAGTCCCAGCTACTCGGGAGGCTGAAGCAGGGGAATCGCTTGAACTTGGAAGGCCGAGGTTGGAGTGAGCTGAGATCATGCCACTGCACTCCAGCCTGGAGACAGAATGAGATTCCATCTCTAAATAAATAAATAATAACAGAGGAGCACAGTGAAATTCGAGACATGAAAAAGGTGGTCTCTTTTAACAAGTCCATAGTATAGTTATTTATTGATCTTTGCCTTTTGGGAGAAGAAGAGAGTTGGACTAGAAAACTTTTGTTTGGTTTTCATTTGTTTTTAAAATAAAACATGTTCCTGGCTTTACACCACAGAAGTAAAAAAGGTGATAAATGGTAGTTTAAAGAAATAACAGCCGGGCGCGGTGGCTCAAGCCTGTAATCCCAGCACTTTGGGAGGCCGAGACAGGCGGATCACAAGGTCAGGAGATCGAGACCACCCTGGCTAATACGGTGAAACCCCGTCTCTACTAAAGAATACAAAAAACTAGCCGGGCGAGGTGGCGGGCGCCTGTAGTCCCAGCTACTCGGAGGCTGAGGCAGGAGAATGGCATAAACCCGGGAGGCGGAGCTTGCAGTGAGCTGAGATCCGGCCACCGCACTCCAGCCTGGGTGACAGAGCCAGACTCCGTCTCAAAAAAATAAATAAAAAAAATTAAAAAAATTAAAAAATAAAAAAAATTAAAAAATAAAAAGAAATAACAATATGGGCCAGGCACAGTGGCTCACACCTGTAATTCCAGAACTTTGGGAGGCCGAGGCAGGTGGATCACCTGAGGTCAGGAGCTCAAGACCAGCCTGGCTAACATGGTGAAACCCCGTCTCTACTGAAAATACAAACATTAGCCAGGTATGGTGGCACACACCTGTAATTCTGGGAGGCTGAGGTGGGAGAATCACTTGAACTCAGGAAGGGGAGGTTGCAATGAGCTGAGATCACACCACTGCACTCCAGCCTGGGTGACAGAGCAAGACTCTGTCAAAAAAAAATTTTTTTAAAAAGAAGAAGAAGTATTAATATGTATTTCAGATCATCCCCATACCAAATTTCAAGTGTTTGTCTACACAATCTAAATGCAATCAATAATTATTTACCCCCCCTTAGCTTGATATGAACAGAAAAATAAAAGATTCCAATTACTTCTTTACATTTTAGCAAAAGCTATGACTAAAATGGAGCAGTAATTAATCTTGTTTAAACCCCTGATCTCTGGACAACTCCTCTAATGATTCTGATTCAATAAGAATGAAGTAGGGCCCAGAAATCTCTGTTTTTAACACTCATTCTGAGGATTCTTATGATCTAATACATCAGAGACATTGGTCATCTTGTTTTTGCTTGTCCACCATCTCTTCCCTCTTCTAGTAAGAATACCTCAGTTTTCCCTTGAGAAACCACTTTTTCCCAACTCTCAGTCCCTGCGAGTGGGTCTGGCTGATTCTACCACCAGCTTCATGAGGAGCTGCTATGATTCTGAATGTTTTGTGCCCTCCCAAATTCATATGTGCCTACCTAATCTCCAGTGCAATAGTGTTAAGAGCTGGGAACCTCATGAGATGGTTAGGTCATAAGGGCTCCACCTTCATGAATAGGATTAGTGCCCTTATAAAAGAAGCCTGAGGGAGCATGTTTGTCCCATCTTCTGCTCAAGAACACAGCAAGAAAGAGTCATCTATGAAGCAAAAAGTAAGACCTCACCAGACCGTCTGCTGGTGCCTAGATCTTGATCTTCCCAGCCTCCAGGATTGTGAGCAATTTCTGTTGCTTATAAGTTTCCCAGTCTCATGTATTTTGTTATAGCAGCCCAAATGGACTAAGATCTATTGGGGGTCTTGATGTCAGATCTGTCCAGTCATTGTAATCAAGCAGTCTGTATCTGTGGTCACATCAATTGATTGAGATGTAAAAGCAAATCCCAATCCTGAGATGATGTTGAAACCATCACAAAGAGGAGTTCTCTTTCCTCTGGGTTTGGAAAAAATGTGTCTACCTGTGGGGAAAAAAAAAGACAACACAGAGGGGGAAACAAATGGAGAAATGTGAAAGAGAAAAAACAGGAGAGAATCTATATGACTTTGTGTGGAGTCTTAGATTCAAATGATTTTTTGTTTGTTTTCAGTAAAAATACAATTCATGGTGTCAGCAATCGAAGAAACAAAATGGAAACACAACTCAAGTTTCACAAATTCAGATGGAAATGTAAAAGACTTAAGTTATATAACCCCTTAATGACTATTTCCCACAAGTTTATTAAATCGGCATAGGAAACTATGGTGCTCAGATATACAGCATAAGAATAAATAGCTAGCCCAGCTTTTAGAGTTCACAGACTTGAACTTTAAAATTACTGTAATACATATTGAGAAAAACAGATAAGATGAAGAACTTCACCATAGAACTAGAACTAGTAGAAAAAATAGTATATGGAAATTACAGATTGAAAAGGTACAAAAATTGAAATCAAGGACACAATAGATTTAGCTGCAAATTTAGTGCAGCAGAAGAGAGGATTAGTGAACTGGAAGATAATCAGAAAATGTCTAGATCAAGAGATTTAAATAAGGAAAATACACAAAATTGTGTATGAAATAAGCTGAAAAGATCTAATGTATATATAATTAAAGAAAAATAATAAGAGCATGAAGCAGAAGCAATATTTTAAAAGATAATGGCTAAATATTTTCTAAAACTGACAAGAAACATTAAGCCACAGATTCAAGAAGCACTGTAAATCCCAAGCATGATCAATACAAAGAAACCACACTTAAATACCTAGTAGCAAAACTGATGAAAACCATAAAAACTGACAAAATATTAAAAGCAGCTAGAGGAAAAGGACACACTACCTTCAAAGGAACAACATAAAATAACTGACTTCTCACAGAAACTATGGAAGTCAGGAGACAATGGAAAAATGATGCCAACAAACATAAATAAAGCAGTAATAAATGAAGAGGGGCATCAACAAGAATGGTGCAGTAATGACCTATGAAAAGATGCCCTTCCATAAAAGTAATAAAAACATTGGCAAAAGTGTCCAACTCAACTTTTAAGGACTCTAGAAATTAATCGAAGTCTTGCAATAATCCAATGAGGGCTTATCCAAGGAAAAATGGTTGACTCTTTCAGCAATATTTGTGGCATTTTAATTGGCTTAATCCCATGCCCCCTCCCTGATTCCACAATATCCTTAAAAAACAAAGTCCCCACAATTATAGTAAAACCAGAAGCCTAGCAGCCATAGATGGTAGCAGAATAGAATCTGATCTCCCCAGAAGCATCATACTCATTGAACTGTCATTATCTATGTTGGTCTGTTAGTTTCCTGGAAACTCCATTGTGAGGTCTTGTTGTTATTTGACCTGAAACCTCACTTAATGTGAGCATTCTTTTCCACAAAATATTTGTCAAAAAATTCAGCAACAATTATTTAACATTGCAGCTGCCTGAGGCAGTGCTAACAGTTGCAGCAAAAAAAAAAAAAAAAAAAAAAGGCGGCAGCTGAGAAGGAAGATAAATATGTGGCAAATAAACACTTGAAAAGATACTTAACATCATTTTCTTGGGAAATTCTGTATTAAAACAATAAAATGCCACTATTTATTATGTATTAGAATAGCTAAAATTCAGGCCGGGCATGGTGACTCACGCCTGTAATCCCAGCACTTTGGGAGGCCAAGGCAGGCAGATCACGAGGTCAGGAGATCGAGACCATCCTGGCTAACCCAGTGAAACCCTGTCTCTACTAAAAATACAAAAAATTAGCTGGGCGTGGTGGCAGGTGCCTGTAGTCCCAGCTACTCAGGAGGCTGAGGCAGGAGAATGGCGTGAACCTGGGAGGCGGAGCTTGCAGTGAGCCGAGATTTTGCCACTGCACTCCAGCCTGGGTGACCAGCAAGATTCCATCTCAAAAAAAAAAAAAAAAAAAAAATAACTAAAATTCAATAAACTGACAATACCAAATGTTAATGAGGTTGCAGAGCAACAGGAATGCTCACTCATTGCTTCTGGGAACGCAAAAAGATACAGCTACTTTGGAAGACAGTTTGTAAGTTTCTTACATCTTACCATATGATCCAATAATAGCACTCCTAGGTATTTACCCAATGATATGAAGAATTATTTCTACACTAGAACCTGCCCGTGAATGTTTACATCAGCTTTATTTATAATCACAAAACACTGGAAACAACCAAGATGAACAGATAAGTGAATCGATGACCATACAATAGAATGTTATTTAGCAATGAAAAAGAAATAAGCTATCACCTATGAGAAGACATGGATATTCTTAAGTGAAAGAAACCAGTCTGAAATGTCTACGTTTGTATGATTCCAATTATACAACATTCTGGAAAAGACTCAAACATAAAGACAGTTTTAAAAATCATGGTTTCCAGGGATATGGGGGTGGGGTGGTAAGGGATGAATAGATTAAACACAGAGAAATTATGGGATGGGAAAACTATTCTGAATAATACTGTAATGGTGGATGCATGACATTATGCATTTGTCAAATCCCAAGTGACTTTACAGTACAAATAATGAGCCTTAATATATACAAATTATTTTTAAAAACCATTTAGGAGATTGGGGGAATTCCAGGAAAAAATGCAAACTGTGAATAGAGAATCTAACTGTATTACAAATGCATGACATAACCTCACTGAAGTGAGCATGCCAAAAAGGTGCTCGCCTAAGTAACTTCAGAGTCTACACAACTGAAGGTAAAAGGAACTGCGCATAAGCACTGTAGTCAATTAATTACAATAAAAAATGAAAGAAAAAATAAGAAAGAAAATAAAAGAGATAGAACTGGAGGAGGAGATGGCCACTGGGTGTTTAGAAAAGCTCTGACATATTTCTGGTAATCCAGAAGGCCACACACCTGCATAGGGTTTCGTGCATGCACAGGAAAGAAATTAGAAGGCCTGAAGCTCTTACATCTAGCTCAGCTTGAGGTTTTACGCAAGTTGAAAGTGAGGCTAAAGCAGAGTTGTAAACTTTCTGCCAACACACATGCACAGAGACCCTTGAAAAAGGATTGGAAATGAATTGATTCCAATCAATTAAGAAAATATCTATCCAATTATTATTTGATCACTAAGTGAACTAAGCAGAGATGTCAGCGATCACATAACAAAGGATCTACACGTTAAAGATTTTTTTCAGGAAAGTCACTAGACAACAAACTGTGATGATAACAACAAACTCTAGGGCAGGGGAAATCTGATTTCCAGAGTTGTCTAATTGTATTATGTAAAGTGCTTAGTTTTCAAAAAAAATAAAAAAATAAACCAGGAGACATACAAAGGAAAAAGAAGCTATAGTGTATACACAGGAAAAGAAGCAGCCAACAGAAACTGTCTCTAAAGAATGTTGGGACGTGATGTTGAGACAGCTGTTGGACTAATTAAAGATTTAAAATCAGGTGTTTTGAATACATTCAAAGAATGAGAGGAAACCACGTCTAAAGAATTAAAGGAAAGTATGCGAATTACACTGCACAGAATAGAGAATATCAGTAAATACCAGCATATGAATAATGTAATAATATGTAATAATGTAATAATATGAATAATGTAATCACAAGAAGGAGGAGAGAGAGAGGGAGAAAATATTTGAAGAAATAATAGCCCAAGCTTTTTGACTTCCCAACTTTAATGAAAAACATTAATCAACATGTCTAAGAAACCTGGCAAACTCCAAGTAGGATAAACTCAAAGATAGCCACACCTAGACACAACCAACTGTTGAAATCAGCAAATAAGAAGTGACTCATACATACAAGAGGTCCTCAATAATATTTGCCACCAATTTCTCATCAGAAACCATGGAGGCCGGAATGCAGTTGGATGAAGTATGCAAATTATTAAAAGAAAAAGGACATAAAAAATAATTCTGTATCTAGCAAAACTATCCTTTATAAGTAAAGAACAAATTAAGATATTCTCCCATAAACTAAAAGAGAGAATTCATCACTAGCAAACCTGCCTTTCAAGAAATACTGTGAGTCCTTCAGGTTAAAATTAAAGAATATTAGACAGTAACTCAAATCCATGTGAAGAAATAAAGAGCATTGATAAAGGTAATTATATCAACAGTGTTATGGACTAAACTGTAGCACCCCAAAATTTATGTGTTGAAGTCCTAACACTCAGTACACCTTAGAATGTAACTATATTTGAAGATAGGGCCTTGAAAGAAGTCATTAAGGTTAAATGATCCAACCAGTATGGATGAGGGGTCACCCTCATAGCTGGTGCCCTTATAAGAAGAGAGAGAGAGACACGAGGGATGTACACACATGGAGAAAAAGCCATATGAGGACATGGAGAGAAGGTAGCCATCTGCAAGTCAAACGGACCTCAGAAGAAACCAAACCTGCTGACACTCTGATCTTGGACTTTTAGCCTCCAGAAATATGAGAAAATAAATGCCTGTTGTTTAAGCCACCTAGTCTGGAGTATTTTGTTAAGACAGCCTAGCAAATAATATAGTGGGTAAATATAGAAGACAGTGTAAATGCATTTTTTTCATTTTTAACTGTTTTCTGACTCAAAAGGAAACTGTATAAAATGATAATTATAAATCTGCATAAATTGACATATAATATATAAAGAGGTCATTTGTATAACAATAATAGCACAAAAGAAAAAGGACAGAACAGAGCTATATAGAAGCCAAGTTTTTGTATACCACTGAAATTAAGTTGATATTAACGTGTACTAGATTAATTATTTAAGATGCTATTTGTAATCCCCAGGGCAACCACTAAGGAATAACTCCAAAAGAGAGTGAAATAAAGGACAAGAGAATTAAAATGATACACTAGAAAATATCTATTTAATGCAAAATAAGGTGTTAATAAATACGAAAACAAAAAAAAAGGTATATAGAAAGCAAGAGTAAACAGCAGACACAAATACTGACATTAGAAATATTTTAAATTTGATAGATTAAGCACACCAATCAAAAAGCAGAGATTGACAGGCAGGATTTTTAAAAGACATGATCCAGCTATATATTGTCTACAAGAGTTTTGGATCCAAAAATCACAAATAAGTTGAAAGCAAAAGGATGGTGGAGAATATCATACAGGGTAACCAAAAAAAGAGCTGCAGTGACTATACTAATATCAGACAAACTACATTTTAACCCAAAATTTATTATTAGAAATAAAGAAGGACATTTTATAATGATAAATTGGTCAATCCATCAGGAGGGCATAACAATGATAAACATATACGTACATGAATTGCACCTAATAACAGGGCTTTAAAAAACGTGAAACAAAACCAGACAGAACTGCAGAGAGAAATGGACAATTCAGTAATAGTAATTGGAGGGTTCACTGTCCCACTTCAATGATATATAGAATAACTAAATAGATGATGAACAAGAAAATAGAAGACTTAAATAATACCATAAACTAACTAGACCTAACATAACATTTCACACAACAGAATACACATTCTTCTCAAGTGTACATGGAACATTCTCCAGGATAGGTCACACGCTAGGCCATTAGAAGTCTAAATTAATTTAAAAGGAATGAAATAATACAAAATATGATCTCTGACCACAATGGATTGAAATTAGAAATCAGTAAAAGAAGGATATTTGGGAATTTCACAAATATGTGAAAATTAAACAACATACTCTTAAATAATGAATGGGTCAAAGAAGATACCAAAAAGACAATTGTAAAACACTTTGAGGGCCAGACCTGATGACTCATACCTGTAATCCCAGCTCTTTGGGAGGCCGAGGCAGGAGAATCACTTGAGCTCAAGAGGTTGAGACCAGCCTGGGCCACATAGGGAGATCCCATCTCTACAAAAAAAAAAATTAGCTGGGCATGGTAGTGCATGCCTAGAGTCCCAACTATTCAAAAGGCTGAGGTAGGAGGATCACTTGAGCCTGGGAGAAGGTTGAAGCTTCAGTGAGCTGTGATTGTACCACTGAGGCCCAATCTGGGTGACAGAGAAAGACTCTGTCTCAAAAAAATAAAAACAAAATATTTTAGATGAATTAAAATGAAACACAACATGCCAAAACTTATGAAATGCAGCTAAAGCAATGCTTAGAGAGAAATATATAGTAGTAAATGCCTATATTTAAAAAGCAGAAAAATCTCAAACCAATAACCTAACTTTCCTCTCTAAGAAACTAGAAAAAGAGAAAACTAAGCCAAAAGAAAGCAGAAAGAAATAATTATTACAGCAAAAACAAATGAAACAGTGAATAAAAAATAGACAAAATCAAAGGAAGTTGATTCTTTGAAGACATCATTAAAACTGGCAAACCTTTAGCCAAGAAAAAAGACAGAAGGCTCAAATTACTAAAATGAAGAATGAAAAGAATGGCACTACTACTGATCTTACAGAAATAAGAAGGTTTATAAAGGAATATTAGGAAGCATTGTATGTCAACAAATACTGGTTAGATAACCTGGCTAAGATGAACAAATGCCTGGGAGGGCACAAACTACAAAACTGACTCAAGAAGAAATAGAATATTTGAATAGGTCTATAACAAGAGATTGAACTAGCAAGCAAAAAATATCTCATAAAGAAAAGTCCAGTCCAATTGCTTTCACTGGTGAATTTTATCAAACTTGAAGAATTAACACCAAACTTTCATGAAATCTTCCAAAAATAAAACAGAGGGAAGACTTCTCAGGTCATTCTATGAGGCCAATATTATTCTGCTATCAAAACCAGACAAAGACATTACAAGAGAACAAAAATCCTCAACAAAATACCAGCAAACCAAATCTAACAACATATAAAAAGAATTATATATCATCACTAAGTGCAATTTATCCAAGAAATGCAAGGATGGTTCAACATACGAAAATCAATCAAAATAATATACCATAATAGTGGAATAAAGGACAAAACCACATGATCATCATAAATGATACAGAAAAAAGTATTTGGCAAAATTCAGCACACTTTCACTATAAAATTCAACAAACTAGGAATAGTAGAAGATTTCCTCAACCTAATAAAAGGGTCTATGAAAAATCCACATCATATTTAATAGTGAAATAATTTTGCAGGACTTAATTTTTTCATAGCATATATTTTAAAGGCTTCAAGCCCTAGAGTTTTTGAGGTCATGACTCTAGATTTTATTCTGATTTGCATGATAAGTCATTAGAGAAGTTATTAGAGGAATTAGAGGGTCATGATTTGATATTTGTTTTTAAAAAGCACCGTGGCTACCACATATCCATTTCACTGGAATTTCATTTGGACTAGGGGGTGGGGTGGGGTGGGGAACAGGAGGGAACCCTGGTAGTTAGAAGGCTGTAGAAATAGTCCAGGGTAGAAACTACAGCAGCTTGAACTAAAAGGGCAGTGATAGGAAATGGAAAAGGTAGGTTTCAAAACACTTTTAGAGGTAGAGTCAGCAAGACTTACCAAGGGTTTACAGGTGAGAGTAAATGAAGAAAGCAGAGGAATCAAGGTTGACTCCTAGAATTTGGCTTCAGCAATGGGTGGATAGTGTTCCCATATACTAAGGAAAAGACCAAGCAGGATTGGATTCAAGGGTGGCAAATAAAAGTTCTATTTTGAACACAATACAATTGAGATAGCTATTTAATATTCACGTGGAGCTGTCAAAGAGATCTAAACATAAAATTTACAGCTCAGAAGAGAGATCAGAGCTAAGCATACGATTTGGAAACTGTCAGTATACAAATAGTATTTAAAGTCATGGGACTGAACGAAGCTCACTGGAGAAACTATGTAGATAGAGAAAAGAAGGGAGACCAGGACCTGGGTTGCTCCTACCTTTAGCATTCAGGCAGAGGAGAAGAAGTGCCCACAATGAAGAATAAGAAGCAGCAGCCAATGAAACAGAAGGAAACCAAAAGAGTATGGTGGTTTCCAAGAAAAGTAACTATTCAGCAGGAAGTGGTGATCAACTTTGTTAAATGCTGCTGAGAGAGCAAACAAGAGAGAGATAATGGAATGGCCATTAGTGCTAGGAATAGGGAGGTTGTTAATAATTTTGACCAGGGCAAAGTCAATGAAGTTGTAGGGACAGACATCCAATTGAGGTAGGTTAAAGGGAATGTGAGTTGAAAAAATAAGGGCGACAGCGCACAGCTGAAGACCAACAGGGGAAGTAGCGGGAGCTGGTGCAGACGCGAACGACTCTGTCTGACAGATTTGGGGAGAGCCGTGGATCTCCCAACGTGGAGGTTGAGATCTGAGAACGGACAGACTGCCTGCTCAGGTGTGTCTCTGACCCCTGAGTAGCCTAGCTGGGAGAAATCCCCCACTAGGGGCAGTCTGACACCCCACACCTCACAGGGTGGAGTACACCCCTGAGAGGAAACTTCCAAAGGAAGAATCAGACAGGTACACTCGCTGTTCAGCAATATTCTATCTTCGGCAACCTCTGCTGCTGATACCCAGGCAAACAGGGTCTGGAGTGGACCTCGAGCAATCTCCAACAGACCAACAGACAGTCCTTCTGACTGTCAGAAGGAAAACTATCAAACAGGAAGGACACCTATACCAAAACCCCATCAGTACGTCACCACCATCAAAGACCAGAGACAGATAAAACCACAAAGATGGGGAAGAAGCAGAGCAGAAAAGCTGGAAATTCAAAAAATAAGAGCGCATCTCCCCCTGCGAAGGAGCGCAGCCCATCGCCAGCAACGGATCAAAGCTGGTCAGAGAATGACTTGGACGAGAGGAGAGAAGAAGGCTTCAGTCCATCAAACTTATCAGAGCTAAAGGAGGAATTACGTACCCAGCGCAAAGAAACTAAAAATCTTGAAAAAAGAGTAGAAGAATTGACAGCTAGACTAATTAATGCAGAGAAGATCATAAACGAAATGACAGAGATGAAAACCATGACACGAGAAATACGTGACAAATGCACAAGCTTCAGTAACCGACTCGATCAACTGGAAGAAAGAGTATCAGCGATTGAAGATCAAATGAATGAAATGAAGCGAGAAGAGAAACCAAAAGAAAAAAGAAGAAAAAGAAATGAGCAAAGCCTGCAAGAAGTATGGGATTACGTAAAAAGACCAAATCTACGTCTGATTGGGGTGCCTGAAAGTGAGGGGGAAAATGGAACCAAGTTGGAAAACACTCTTCAGGATATCATCCAGGAGAACTTCCCCAACCTAGTAGGGCAGGACAACATTCAAATTCAGGAAATACAGAGAACGCCACAAAGATACTCCTCCAGAAGAGCAACTCCAAGACACATCATTGCCAGATTCACCAAAGTGGAAATGAAGGAAAAAATCTTAAGGGCAGCCAGAGAGAAAGGTCGGGTTACCCACAAAGGGAAGCCCATCAGACTAACAGCAGTTCTCTCGGCAGAAACTCTACAAGCCAGAAGAGAGTGGGGGCCAATATTCAACGTTCTTAAAGAAAAGAATTTTCAACCCAGAATTTCATATCCAGCCAAACGAAGTTTCATAAGTGAAGGAGAAATAAAATCCTTTACAGATAAGCAAATGCTTAGAGATTTTGTCACCACCAGGCCTGCCTTACAAGAGACCCTGAAGGAAGCCCTAAACATGGAAAGGAACAACCGGTACCAGCCATCACAAAAACATGCCAAAATGTAAAGACCATCGAGGCTAGGAAGAAACTGCATCGACTAACGAGCAAAATAACCAGTTAATATCATAATGGCAGGATCAAGTTCACACATAACAATATTAACCTTAAATGTTAATGGACTAAATGCTCCAATTAAAAGACACAGACTGGCAAACTGGATAAAGAGTCAAGACCCATCAGTCTGCTGTATTCAGGAGACCCATCTCACATGCAGAGACATACATAGGCTCAAAATAAAGGGATGGAGGAAGATCTACCAAGCAAATGGAGAACAAAAAAAAGCAGGGGTTGCAATCCTTGTCTCTGATAAAACAGACTTTAAACCATCAAAGATCAAAAGAGACAAAGAAGGCCATTACATAATGGTAAAGGGATCAATTCAACAGGAAGAGCTAACTATCCTAAATATATATGCACCCAATACAGGAGCACCCAGATTCATAAAGCAAGTCCTTAGAGACTTACAAAGAGACTTAGACTCCCATACAATAATAATGGGAGACTTCAACACTCTGCTGTCAACATTAGACAGATCAACGAGACAGAAAGTTAACAAGGATATCCAGGAATTGAACTCATCTCTGCACCAAGCGGACCTAATAGACATCTATAGAACTCTCCACCCCAAATCAACAGAATATACATTCTTCTCAGCACCACATCGCACTTATTCCAAAATTGACCACATAATTGGAAGTAAAGCACTCCTCAGCAAATGTAAAAGAACAGAAATTATAACAAACTGTCTCTCAGACCACAGTGCAATCAAACTAGAACTCAGGACTAAGAAACTCAATCAAAACCGCTCAACTACATGGAAACTGAACAACCTGCTCCTGAATGACTACTGGGTACATAACGAAATGAAAGCGGAAATAAAGATGTTCTTTGAAACCAATGAGAACAAAGATACAACATACCAGAATCTCTGGGACACATTTAAAGCAGTGTGTAGAGGGAAATTTATAGCACTAAATGCCCACAAGAGAAAGCAGGAAAGATCTAAAATTGACACTCTAACATCACAATTAAAAGAACTAGAGAGGCAAGAGCAAACACATTCAAAAGCTAGCAGAAGGCAAGAAATAACTAAGATCAGAGCAGAACTGAAGGAGATAGAGACACAAAAAACCCTCCAAAAAATCAATGAATCCAGGAGTTGGTTTTTTGAAAAGATCAACAAAATTGACAGACCGCTAGCAAGGCTAATAAAGAAGAAAAGAGAGAGGAATCAAATAGATGCAATAAAAAATGATAAAGGGGATATCACCACTGACCCCACAGAAATACAAACTACCATCAGAGAATACTATAAACACCTCTACGCAAATCAACTAGAAAATCTAGAAGAAATGGATAAATTCCTGGACACTTACACTCTCCCAAGGCTAAACCAGGAAGAAGTTGAATCCCTGAATAGACCAATAGTAGGCTCTGAAATTGAGGCAACAATTAATAGCCTACCCACCAAAAAAAGTCCAGGACCAGATGGATTCACAGCTGAATTCTACCAGAGGCACAAGGAGGAGCTGGTACCATTCCTTCTGAAACTATTCCAATCAATAGAAAAAGAGGGAATCCTCCCTAACTCATTTTATGAGGCCAACATCATCCTGATACCAAAGCCTGGCAGAGACACATCAAAAAAAGAGAATTTTAGACCAATATCCCTGATGAACATTGATGCAAAAATTCTCAATAAAATACTGGCAAACCGGATTCAGCAGCACATCAAAAAGCTTATCCACCATGATCAAGTGGGCTTCATCCCTGGGATGCAAGGCTGGTTCAACATTCGCAAATCAATAAACGTAATCCAGCATATAAACAGAACCAAAGACAAGAACCACATGATTGTCTCAATAGAGGCAGAAAAGGCTTTTGACAAAATTCAACAGCCCTTCATGCTAAAAACGCTCAATAAATTCGGTATTGATGGAACGTACCTCAAAATAATAAGAGCTATTTATGACAAACCCACAGCTAATATCATACTGAATGGGCAAAAACTGGAAAAATTCCCTTTGAAAACGGGCACAAGACAGGGATGCCCTCTCTCACCACTCCTATTCAACATAGTGTTGGAAGTTCTGGCTAGGGCAATCAGGCAAGAGAAAGAAATCAAGGGTATCCAGTTAGGAAAAGAAGAAGTCAAATTGTCCCTGTTTGCAGATGACATGATTGTATATTTAGAAAACCCCATCGTCTCAGCCCAAAATCTCCTTAAGCTGATAAGCAACTTCAGCAAAGTCTCAGGATACAAAATTAATGTGCAAAAATCACAAGCATTCTTATACACCAGTAACAGACAAGCAGAGAGCCAAATCAGGAATGAACTTCCATTCACAATTGCTTCAAAGAGAATAAAATACCTAGGAATCCAGCTTACAAGGGATGTAAAGGACCTCTTCAAGGAGAACTACAAACCACTGCTCAGCAAAATAAAAGAGGACACAAACAAATGGAAGAACATACCATGCTCATGGATAGGAAGAATCAATATCGTGAAAATGGCCATACTCCCCAAGGTTATTTATAGATTCAATGCCATCCCCATCAAGCTACCAATGAGTTTCTTCACAGAATTGGAAAAAACTGCTTTAAAGTTCATATGGAACCAAAAAAGGGCCCGCATTGCCAAGACAATCCTAAGTCAAAAGGACAAAGCTGGAGGCGTCACGCTACCTGACTTCAAACTATACTACAAGGCTACAGTAACCAAAACAGCATGGTACTGGTACCAAAACAGAGATATAGATCAATGGAACAGAACAGAGTCCTCAGAAATAATACCACACATCTACAGCCATCTGATCTTTGACAAACCTGAGAGCAACAAGAAATGGGGAAAGGATTCCCTATTTAATAAATGGTGCTGGGAAAATTGGCTAGCCATAAGTAGAAAGCTGAAACTGGATCCTTTCCTTACCCCTTATACGAAGATTAATTCAAGATGGATTAGAGACTTAAATGTTAGACCTAATACCATAAAAACCCTAGAAGAAAATCTAGGTAGTACCATTCAGGACATAGGCATGGGCAAGGACTTCATGTCTAAAACACCAAAAGCAACGGCAGCAAAAGCAAAAATTGACAAATGGGATCTAATTAAACTAAAGAGCTTTTGCACAGCAAAAGAAACTACCATCAGAGTGAACAGACAACCTACAGAATGGGAGAAAATTTTTGCAACCTACTCATCTGACAAAGGGCTAATATCCAGAATCTACAAAGAACTCAAACAAATATACGAGAAAAAAACAAACAACCCCATCAAAAAGTGGGGAAAGGATATGAACAGACATTTCTCAAAAGAAGATATTCATACAGCCAACAGACACATGAAAAAATGCTCATCATCACTCGCCATCAGAGAAATGCAAATCAAAACCACAATGAGATACCATCTCACACCAGTTAGAATGGCAATCATTAAGAAGTCAGGAAACAACAGGTGTTGGAGAGGATGTGGAGAAATAGGAACACTTTTACACTGTTGGTGGGATTGTAAACTAGTTCAACCATTATGGAAAACAGTATGGCAATTCCTCAAGGATCTAGAACTAGATGTACCATATGACCCAGCCATCCCACTACTGGGTATATACCCAAAGGATTATAAATTATTCTACTACAAAGACACATGTACACGTATGTTTATTGCGGCACTATTCACAATAGCAAAGACTTGGAATCAACCCAAATGTCCATCTGTGACAGACTGGATTAAGAAAATGTGGCACATATACACCATGGAATACTATGCAGCCATAAAAAAGGATGAGTTTGCGTCCTTTGTAGGGACATGGATGCAGCTGGAAACCATCATTCTTAGCAAACTATCACAAGAACAGAAAACCAAACACCGCATGTTCTCACTCATAGGTGGGAACTGAACAATGAGATCACTTGGACTCGGGAAGGGGAACATCACGCACTGGGGCCTATCATGGGGAGGGGGGAGGGGGGAGGAGGGAGGGCTTGCATTGGGGAGTTATACAAGATATAAATGATGAATTGATGGGTGCTGACGAGTTGATGGGTGCAGCACACCAACATGGCATAAGTATACATATGTAACAAACCTGCACGTTATGCACATGTACCCTAGAACTTAAAGTATAATAAAAAAAAAAAAAAAAAAAAAAAAAAAGAAAAAATAAGGGCAATGTATTAGTCTTTTCGGGTTGTCATAACAAAATACCACAGGCTGAGTGGCTTAAACAACAAAAATGTATTTTATCACAGTTCTGGAGGCTATGAGTCCCAGATTAAGGTGCTATCAGGGTTGATTTCTGGTGAGGCCTCTCTTCCTAAATTGCAGATGGCTGCCTTCTCATTGTATCCTCACACGACCTCTTCTGTGTGTGTGTGGATAGAGAGATCCTCTGGTGTTTCTTCTGCTTCTCAGAAGGACACTGGTCCTGTCAGTTTAGCGCCCCATCCTTATAAGGTAAAATCCATAATATTACCTTAATTGTCTCCATAAATGCCCTATCTCCAAATACAGCCACATTGGAGGTTAGAGCTTCAACCTATAAATTTTGGAGGAATACAATTCAATCAATAACAGCAAGCAACTCTAGATAACTCTTTGAATACAGTTGTTATGAAGGGGAACAGAAAAATGGGATAGAAATTCAAAAGACATGTGGACATGAGACACAGGGGATAACTGTAGAAACGAAGTCCCTGGGAAGGATTTATAATCAATAGAGGCCTTTGACCAGATTGTCTTTTGACCTTAGCCAAGCACATCAACCATAGAAATGAGAAGGAAGTCTAAAAAGAGGAGTAATGATGTGGGCAGGTTGGTGACTTTCACAGCGAAATATGAGGGAGTTCCTGTCTAAATCCTCCTGCTTTCCTGAGGCATATAACACAAGCTTATAGTGAGAATGAGCATGGCAGAGAGGTTGGATAATGTAGGAGGTTCACACAGAAGGCATGACATAGTCATTAGGATATGTAAGCCGGTGAAAATATGATGAAAGTTTAGTAAGATTCTGGAGATGTTGAGTGTCCATCTGATATTTATGTCTGTAGAACTTAAAGAGAGACCAAGCAACACAGGGGGGTGTGTGTGTATATGTATTTTTTCCAGTCATTTTAACTGCTCAGACATGGGCATAGGATAAGCAGACAGATAGGTTTAACCTGGATCATGACTTTGGAGCAAAGTCCAGTCAAGAAAAGAAGTAGATAATTAAAAATTTACTCAAGACAATGCTTAAATGAGAAGAGATACAGATTATAGCTCAGCAAAAGGAAAATAAATGAGAAGAGACAAAAACATTGAAAATGACAACTCCAAAAATAAACTTCCTCTCTGTCTCTTCTCTGATATAAAGAAAAAGTTTCTTAAGAAAGATAGGCTAGATAATCTTTGGCCATGTTTGCAATGGAGTATATATAATTTTGGACCCATTACCACATTAATATCAAATAATGCCACTATGACTAATAGAACATTACTTTTAAATAATGATTTATACATTCCATGTACATTTTGCATGGAAAACTCAGATAAACTTGAAATCTGGGTAGGCAAAAATCAGGTGAGTACATATTTAAGAAATTCTTTCAGAATAAAACTTAATGGTAACTACCTTTCCTCACTCATTAGATTTTTCATTCAATTTTTTATTCCTAATACTTTTAGCTTCAGAGCTTAGTATGTTTGATCTCAAACTGGCATTAATACACATAAAAAGTAGGATTTTACAGATGAACTTTTGTCTTGGAAATTAAACTATGTTCAGTCTTTCTTCCTGTCCAAATTTTGAGCTAAAATTCTGAATATGAAAACCATTTCTAGACTCCATGAATGCCCTAATCCTAAATTCTTCCTGAATTGTGAAGTGGAAAATTAAATCGTTTTTGTTGGAAAACTCCCTATTCAATGGGTCCAGATCAGCACTCAGATGATGTCAGCAAATGTTACATTTTTTTCCAATTATGAAATGAATTATGGGGCGCTAGCTAACCACAGTTAGTCATTAAATAAAAGTATTTTGGCTGATACATTGTTGGTCTGCCAGAAAACACAGGTGTTTTGTTTTTAAAGAATTTTTTAAAACATTCCTTTAAGAAAAGATTGCATTGCCAATCCTTCAGCACAAGCAATATAGAAGCATTAACAAGAAGGTGTTATTTGTGGAGAATTTGTGTGGCAGGAGTAGAGATTGTATTTTCTCATATGAAATAAAGAATTGCTTTATGTCTAAAGAACTGAAATATTTGGGCTATGATATATGACGACAGTAATATATGACTGCATATTTAAACACATCCATACGTGAAGTCTTAAGAGTTGAATGAAAGGCACCTTATAAACACAAAAGTTTATTATTATCAAGAACAAACTTTCCTGGACTGGGGTTTTCAGAGAATGCTAGTTCATTCTTTCCATGATGATCACCAAAGATTGCAAATGCATAGTCTCAAAATTATGGCGTTTACATCTCTTAAAATCAAACAAGCTCTATTTGTTAACAGTAGAGCTAGTGCCATACTTTCATTTGTAGGTGGCTTCTTGAAAGATGAATGAACATAAAATGTTTCAATTGGCCCAGTAGTCATAATGGCAATTTTTAATCATTTTTCATTTTCAGTAATAACCTTACACTTATCTTTTTATCCTTTTCAATCTACTGTCTTCGATTTATGTGTCTCTAAATCACTCCTGAATGAAGCAGCTGCTTTCAACTGATTTATCTGAGGAATTTGATTATCTCATCCAAACCATGACATCTTGAATCATGTATTAATGGCATGCTTATGGAATGAAGCAGTTTTCTGTTTCAAAATGACTTTTTTTCTGTGTGTATAAATGTCACATGTCTATAATCCTCCATACTCAAAAATTCTTACCTAGGATACAACTATGTTTAAAAAGAACAATAATCTATTGACTAGAGTACCTTAATAAACTGTTGTTGGAAATATATTTTAGGGCTTAAATGTTGAAAGTGGCATTTTTAATGTATCCCAGATATCATTCCCAAGACCTGGATTGCCTAGATCTTATTTCAGAGTCCCTAAATGCTTTTGTTGAAGACTGCACTCAGCAGTATATTTCTTTAGAAAATGTCTTCCCTACTGGCCAGGCACGGTGACTCATGCCTGTAATCCCAGCACTTTGGGAGGCTGAGGCGAGTGGATCACAAGATCAAGAGATCAAGACCATCCTGGCCAACATGGTGAAACCCCATCTCAACTAAAAATATAAAAATTAGCTGGGCATGGTGGTGGGTGCCTGTAGTCCCAGATACTCGGGAGGCTGAGGCAGGAGAATCGCTTGAACCTAGGAGGTGGAGGTTGCAGTGAGCTGAGGTCGCACCACTACATTCCAGCCTGGTGACAAAGTGAGACTCTGACTCAAAAAAAAAAAAAAAAAGAAAGAAAGAAAAAAGAAAATTCCTTCCCTACCAAAAAGAAATATGGATATTTCCTTTTTGAATGCTAATGCACACCAGGGTCATTCTTCAAATTCTCAAGAGTATCTGAAAAACATGTTTTAACCAACAGCATATTTAGAATTTCACTATTTATTCACAAATATATGGAATCCTCTTGGGGCACAAAAACATTTTTTTAAATACCGAAAAGACTTAAATTATTTATGAAATAACTACTGCTGATATAGTTTATATATTTGTCCCCAGTAAAATCTTATGTTGAATTATAAGCCCCAGTGCTGGAGGTGGGGTCTGGTGGGAGGTGTTTGGATCACAGGGGTGGATCCCTCATAGCTTGATTCTGTCTTTGCAATAGCGAGTTCCTGTGAGATCTGGTCGTTTAAAAGTGTGTGACTCCTCCCTCCCCCACCCCCTAACCGCCACCCACATCCCTACTCTCCCCTTGCTCCTGCTTTTGCTATGTGATGTGCCTGCTACTCCTTTGCCTTCTGCCATGATTGGGAGCTTCCTGAGGCCTCCCCAGAAGCAGATGCTGCTATGCTTCCTGTACGCCTGCAGAACCATGAGCCAATTAAAACTCTTTTGTTATAAATTACTCAGTCTCAGGTATTTCTTTATAGCAGTGCAAGAATGGCCAAATACAACTGCCTATACAAAAGTAAATGATTCTGCAATAATCAGAGTGAAATATGATTAGCTATAGTCCAGCTAAATGTGAAATGAGATAATTTGTGAAATGAGAGGACTCAGATCAGTGACCAGATTTTCTACTACGTTGAAAGAAAATATAACATAGAAAAGTATTTCTGTGTAAAAGAAAATAGATCACAAACATATAACTCTTCCATATCCCTTCATTCTTCCACAATTAAATGTGGCCAATCCTATTGTCAAACATGATTGGGAAATGTGTTGTTCTGCTCAAAGGTTTGGGTTAAATGATTAGCTTAACAAAAAATTGTATAGATATATAATAGATATGCAACATAGATACGTAACATATATATACACATATATGACAACTTTCCAAGACCTTGAATGCCCAAGTGATCCTACTAAAACTTGTTTAGCCACAAATGCATTAAACTCCACCATCAAAGCATTCTAGCACTTAGTCTCCATGTATAACAATGTTTCTAAGCGGGGGTGAGGGAAGCATCTGTAATTCTCACCTGTAATGCCTAAAACTTTGTTCCCAGATGGAGAATTCTGCTGATTCCCTGTTCCACTCAGCATCCCTGGCCCTAGGCAAGCAAGAGGAACTGGATTTTCATGGTTTCCACCCAACAATGGTAGTCTCTATGGCCTGACCAGTTGAGGAGGTGTGAGGAGGCTGAGGGTAAAATCCAGAAGGCTGAAGAACTACAATGGAGTGACCAGACATCCCTCTCAAAACTCAAGGGAAATCTAGCGGGGCGTGGTGGCACATGCCCATAGTCCCAGCTACTCGGCCGGCTTAGGCATGAGGATCGCTTGAGCCCAGGCATTCTAAGCTGTAGCGTACTATGCCTATTGGATGTCTGCATTAAGTTCAGCATTAAGATGGTGACCTCCCAAGAGTGGGGACCACCAGGTTGCCTAAGGAAGGGTGAACAGGCCCAGGTCTGAAACGGAACAGGTCAAAACTCCCATGCTAATCAGTAGTGGGATTGTGCCTGTGAATAGCCACTGGCACTCTAGCCTGGGCAACATGGCCAGACCTCATCTCAAAAAAAAAAAAAAAATCCTCTAGGGAAATCTAGATGAGAGGAATGCAGAATATTTAACAAAAGTACCTGAAGATCTGATTTATAAACTGATACATTCAAGGATAAGATTGTTTACATAGCAGAGGGATTACAATGGGTCCTAGGGACACAAACAAACTCATTTTCAAGGATTTGCTTATAACTTTTTAAATCATAAAAAAAGAAATGAAAAAGCTAAACTGTTATAAGCCGCTAGATGATTTTCAAACATGGAAGTTTCCATTCCTACTTTACTTTTATGTTCATGTTACTGGATAAGAACAGATCAGGCTATAAGATACAATCCCAGTGTCCTGACAAAGCAGGACATAGGACTATGTCAGTCTCACCAATCTCTCTCCTTCATGGCCCAGCCCCCACCCTCCTGCCAAATCCCACCTCACTCAAATAGCACCCAGTCATTGTCTTTTTCACACAAGCAGAAAATCAAAATGAAAGCCTCAGAGAACAAATGCCCCTCATACTCTTGGGTACAGTAAGAAAGGTACATCTTCCAGCATGTATTTATGTGGGAGAACACTCCCGACTCTTCACTACCTTTGACTCTCACCTTCCCAGGGGAGGGTTTTCCCCTTTGCTCTGACCCCACATGCCTCACCCTGCACTTGCTTTCTTTTTTGCAAAAAGAAAAATGGTCACCACTGATTAGACAAAAGAGCAAGAAATTATCTGCATTTCACAGAAAAACCTACATTCAGTGACTCTCTTTTTCTGATCAGGATATCTTTGATGATCATTTCCTGCAGAACTGTGCTAGGAATGGCCCTGGGAATTTATTGTCCTTGTCTTTGACCTCGTTTTATTAAAGGACTGCTAGAGGTGGAGTGATAAAGGGAAGGGAACTCCTGAGGCTACATAAAACATACTTGTAAGTAGGCATTTCTAGACAGCATATCACAAGTTGGCAGGCTGAAGCTGGTCTAACAGTCTTTCTTTCCAGCACATCTACCATTCCATGTAAAATCCCTGAAAAGTATTTGCTAATGTGTTGCTATCAAAAAAGTGCAAGAAAAGATGCTATGTAACTCAATTATACTAATGTTTTCTAAAAATATTTGCACCAAATGAATTGCCTCGTGTGGGCAAGAATCTTGTAGAAGGGTGTTTATTGGGTTTTTGTCTGCTTGTGAAAGTAACAGAAGCTCAATTTTAGAAAAGCCCCAAAACCATGAGAAGGAAAATAAAAATCATATGTCATTCCACCTAACAGACAACCAACGTTAACATTTTGGGGTATTTCCTTTCAGCAGTGAGAGAGAAAAGAGAGTTACGACATTTGGGATCATATTATATTATATATGCATTTTTTATATCTTGTTTTGACACTACATTATTGATTTAACTTTCAACAAATATTTATGAGCTATTATAAATCAGAACCAAGCTTGTCTCTAAATATTATGAGCATTTTCCAATGATACGAAATATGCTTCAAAACATGATTTTCAAAAGATATACAAAGTTCAAAAAGTGTGCTGTTATGTAACATAACAAAATCATGCTCCAGTTCTTGAACATACAAGTTATTTCTTTTTTGTGATAGTTTTATTAAAGTATAATAAACTACACCTATTAAAAGTGTATAGTTTCGTAGGTTTTGACCTATGAATGTAGCTGTGAAACCATCATCACAATCAGGAAAATGAACACACACATCACCTCTAGGAATTTCCTTGTGCTTATTGGTAATCCCTCTCTCAGCCCTGGCCTGCCCTCACCCCCATCTCTAGGCATCTGATCTGTTTTCTGTTGTTATGGATTAGTTTGAATTTTATAGACAATTTAACAAATGGAATAATGCACTACATATTCTCTTTTGTCTGGCTTGTTTCACTCACCATAATTAGAGAGTCATCATGCTGCTGTGCAATCAATAGTTTATTCCTTTTTATTGTTAATTAGTATTCCATTACATGGATATACCACAATTTGCTTATCCATTCATCTGTTGATGGATACCTTTGTTGTTTCAATTTTTTATTATTACAAATAAAAGTGCTATAAACATTGTGTCTTTGTATACTCATATTTATTTTTCTCTTGAGTAATCTAAAGACTTACACTCAAATGTTGATGGCATCTGAAGATAGAATGACTGGGTTATACAGCATGTGTGTGTGTGTGTGTGTGTGTATTTCCAAGAAATTGTCAAACTGTTTTCCAAGATGGCTGAACCATTTTCTTCCCCATCAGCAGTGTATGAGGGTTCCAATTGCCCCATATCCTTGCCAATACCTGTTATGTTTCAGTCTTATTCATTTTATTTTATTTTATTTTATTTTATTTTTTGTATTTTTTAGTAGAGACGGGGTTTGACAGTGTTAGCCAGGATGGTCTCGATCTCCTGACCTCGTGATCCGCCCGTCTCGGCCTCCCAAAGTGCTGGGATTACAGGCTTGAGCCACCGCGCCCGGCCCATTTTAGACTTTCTAATAAATACTTGGTCATATCTCATTGTGGTTTCATTTTGCATATCCCCAATGACTAATAATGTTGAGCATCTTTTCATGTCCTTAGTCTGTTGGGAAGATTTCTCAAATCCTCAACCAGATTTAACTTAAACGGACAGCTTTCAGTCACAGAAGAGTCCTTCAAAATGTAAATTCTTAGGCATTCTTTCTTTAATGATACACGTCTGCCATTTTGTCTCATTTTTATCCAAGGCGTTGAAAGTTGCCATAGAAATAAAAGATTGATCTTATTAATAGATTAACAACAGATTATGATGATGATGACAACAATGGTAGTGATTTAAAAGGCTTACCTAATCAACAGTTGGACAACTCTAAAACAAATATATTTAAAGAAGAACACCATTATTGTAAGGACCCACCACTTTTTAAAGAACCAAAGACCTCATGATCATGACAATTATATTACTTTATGTCTTTCCTCAGAAATCTCCCCACTTCTTCATGGTCAGTCCTGATTAGCAATTCTGACATGGGTCTCTAATCACTTCTCGTTCATTTTCCCCAACCCATTTTTTCTGCAAACCTCTTACTCCATTCTATTTAACCCCATGCCCACTCTGCCTTCTCTCAGCAAATTATCTGCATTTTATATCATCCAGAAAATAATCTATCAGGTGTGATTTCTATTCTGTTCTTTCCTACCTTTTACAAACATATCTGCTTCTTCATTCATGGTTTCCCTCACTGCCATGTGTAAGACAAATATATATTCCTCCTCCTATCTAAGGAGTAGCCGTACAGATACTGGACTCCTCTTCCAAATCTGTAGGCAGCTAGTATCGAGTACCTGACTCTTTCCTGTATTGTCAATCTTTACCTGGCCATTGATTCCTTTTCTTCAGCATCCAAGCGTGTTTAAGACTTTTGGAACTTAAGATTAAACTGTCCCTCCATTTTGTGTTCTTTCTCCAAAGCTTCCCTTCCCTGCAGAGCCACGTTTCCAGAAAGCAAAATTACCCCATTCTTCCTCACTTTTCATTCATACCTAAATCAACACAGTGTAGTCCCATTAAACACCTTGACCTGTTTTGCTAAGGATCTCCTAATGGTCAAAACTACTGGATACTCCTCAGCCCTGATCTTGACATCACAGCTCTTTTGAACTTAAGTAACTGTCCCTTTATTTGGTTTCTGTTCCACATTTCTTCTCTGGTTTTTCTCCTACCACTGTAGCCACTCAGTCTCATTTGTTATGTCCTATTGTGCCTCACACCTCTTTACATTAGTCATCGCCAGAGTTGTTCTGCCATGAATCTTCATTTGTCCTTCTACTTGCTTTCTCCAGGAAATTTCACCCACATGCATGGCTTTTTCTTTTTTTGAGACAAGGTCTCACTCTGTTGCCCAGGTTGGGGCACAGTGGCTTGATCTCGGCTCACTGCAGTCTCAACCTCCTGGGCTCAAGTTACCCCCTCACCTTAGCCTCCCGAGTAGCTGGGACTACAGTCGTGAGCCACCACACACGGCTAATTTTTTTTTTTTTTTTTTTTTTTTTTGTATTTTTTGTAGAGACAGATTTTGGCATATTGCCCAAGCTGGTCTTGAACTCCTGGCCTCAGGGGATTCGCCTGTCTTGGCCTCCCAAAGTGCTGGGATTACAAACATGAGCCACCACACCCGGCCACATGCATGGCTTTTAAGTGCCACATGTGACTTCTCAACCTACATTTTTTATTTATTTTTATGTTTTAAATAATAGAGACAGGATCTCACTATGTTGCCCAAGCTAGTCTCAAACTCCTGGGTTCAAGCAATCCTCCCACCTCGGCCTTCCAAAGTGTTGGGATTATAAACATGAGCCACCATGCCCAGCCTCAATTTATATTTTACTCAGAACTTTCTCTGGAGCTTCAAACCAAAACCCCAAGTGTTCATTAGACATGTCAACCTAGTATACCCTCTATCACTTCAAATTCTATAAAACTAAACTCTTCAACATTTCTCATTTTCAATTCTTCACTCCTGCCCTCAAAATTTGCTCTTCCTCCAACATAATTTTTATCAAGTCTAGGTTAAATCAGAACATTGGAAATCATCCTTTATCTCACTCCTATTTCCAAATGGTCTTCTGGTTTTGCCTTATAAAGACTGACTGAATTGTACCATCATCACTACGGCACCCTCCTGACTACCCTACTTCAGGCCTTCCACATCAGTTTCCTAGACTTCTGAAATAGCTACCATAGCAGATGAGATAGATCAGTGGGCTCAGCATCCGTATCTCTTCTTAGTGTTAGTTCCTGTACAATAGAAGATAAAAAACTGAAGAATTTTTTTCCCCAAATTCCTTGCAGTTAGAGTTCTGGAAGTGATTTAGATTCTTCCAATCATATACACTCTTCCAAGATTTGATTTTGCTATTGAATTAAAGGGAGAGAAGGGCAAGGCACTAAGACTCCATTTTGCTAAAAAGAATCTAACAGGTACAGCTTGGTTCTGAGTTGGCTTGCTTATTTTATACACAGATCATGGCTAAGGTGTGTGTCCCTGAGGCCAAGAGGCAGATAGGTCCTGAAGTGTCGATTTAAGAATAATTTCTGAAGGGCCCACTGGAAGCCTGCTGTTCCACCCCTTCCCACAGGTTTGTAAGCATCAAATGCCTATATTAAAACTCTGCTCAAAATTGCTCAAGTGGTTTCTATTATCTGCACCTGAACTCTGAGTAATCCAGCCTCTTTCTACACTTTATACTCCTTACCCTGCCTCCACATGCCATGCAGTCTCACACCTCCTCTCTCTGGTTCATGGTGTCACTTCTACCTGGAATGCCTTTCCCTCATTATGTGCCCATATGACTTGAGTGAGATGGAAAATATTGAACAGAGGGAAGGTGCGGTCAAGGAAAAAAATATATATATATATTTATATTTATACACATATATATGATATATATTTTTAATTATATATATATATAATTTTAAAACATATATACACATGTATATATATGACAATCCCTGGGTTTGTAAAGCTAAAGATTTCTTCTGTAACATTTCTTCTAAGTCTTTCTCCTGTTCCCAAGGCAATTTTTAAATATATCACCTCAAATCATCAGTTCATTATACATTCACAAAACTATATCTATTTCTGATAGTTAACTATCATCTATTACTATCTCCTCTTTTTAAAAAACAATTTACATGTTTAGATTCTATTCTTATTTTTTGTCTCAAATATCTAGAAACAAACCAGAAATAAAAGTCTCTGAGAAAATGCACCTATTCTTATTCCCCAGTAATTCATTTTCTATGGTATTCATGGAAATGTTCCATGGTATAAGGAGAAACAGGAATGATTACAGCTTGTTCAAAAAGCACAAGACTGATTCTTTCATCCAATTCCCCAAGATCGTGAATTTGAATGTTTTCTTCCTGTAGAAAGTTAGATTTCTCAAGACCATGTCATAGCCTTTGTTGTATGTGAAATGAAAACTGACTTTTTATTAATGAGTAGAATATTAGTACTAGAAGAAATATTAGCAACCACCCCATGCCATTTACAGATAAGGAGGCAAAAACCCAGAAAAAAAACTACATACCTGGAATGGTCTAGCATATTTATTACAGAGTTGTGTTGTGTCCCCTAATGCCAATTAAGGTATCATTTTCATATGCCTTTCTTTTTCAACATTTCCAATGCTGTTTAATGATCTGTGAGACCTAGTTTTTAATTTGTTAATTTTAGAGTAACTGGGAAATAGAGAGTTTTACACAATGCAAGCAAGAGCAAAGGACCACATATTCAAAACCTCTAAACCAGATTAATCTTTTCAAGTAATCACTATTCTAGGGTAGAGGAAACAGGTCCTAAAGAACTAATATATGACAGAGCAATTTAGTTCAATCTTTTCTTATATTGCTGCTAAGACTAAAAGGGCAGACTTTCCAGTTACTGCTTAGAGTCAAAGCTATCTTTCATATGTACTGACACATAAGCGTATGACTTCTCTCATTTCAAGTATTATTTTGGGCTTTCCACATGGATTTCCAAATATGTATTCTTTCTTAACTGAGTTAACATACCCATCAGTATGTGAGGGCTCTTGCTTAACCAAGTGGAAAGTAAATCTATTTCAACCAGACCTTTTTTTACATTTTTTTTTTTTTTTTTTTTTTTTTTTTTTTTTTTTTTTTTTTTTTTACTATTTCTACTGCCTTATTTTTGACTTTCTAACTGCCCAGCTTTCAAGACAAGATCCATAATTATTTGCAAACCTCCACAAATTAAGAACCTGGAACAGTAGCTTGGCACTGTTCCAGATGCTCACATGCAATCTCTCACACATTTGGTCTCTTAGAGGGTCAAGCCTAAGTTGTCATCAAGTGCTGGTGGGCAGGCCACCATCAGACACTAAGTTAGATAGCGGTTTTTGCAGATCTAACTACTGTTGCTCCACTGGGTGTCCATGGAGACTGAAAAATTGGTTTATTGCCTAGAGAAATGGAAATAAAACCAAGTCATTTGGTTTCTATGTGGTTTCTATGAAGCTCAGGAAATTTTTTGGCAAATGATAAATCTACAGATGGCTAAAGCTACATGATTCCCTTGGTCAATTCTCGATCTTATCAAAAACATAAGCTCTGTGTACATTACTTGGAAAATATGAAAATATTCAAAATGAAGGCATATCAGATTCTCAGGTTATTTGATTTTTGGTTAGATTGAAACTATTATTTAAAAGAGTAACCAATATATGCAACAAAATCTAATAGGTTAAAAAGTCCTTGGATTCATTACATATGGAAAATGTTTCTCATCCACAAATTCAACAGTGTTCCAAGCATGAAAGAAAAAGCTAGTATTTAATAAGGGTGGAGGAGACTGAAACACCTATTCATTAATCCTATGGAAATATTTGTCACTCATATGTGGTTTAGGGAATTGAGTAAAAATAGCACCTTCCTAAGAATTTGTTCATCTGGGTATGGACCTTTATCTATCTGAACAAGCAAACATGATGTAATAGCAGACAGGAGACATGTACAATGGACCCCCTGATAAATAAGGATGCAGAGGTGACAGCTTGGCACGTATTGGCATGATTTCACAGCATCTGTTGGCCTACCATCAGATAGAAAACAACACCTGGCAGACTCCCTTTCTCAATGAATGCACAGAACTAGTCAGGCCAAGAAAGGTGGCATACATGAGTTACAACTGAGAATTGGCCTGAACTCGGCTGTTCAGTATCTGGGATAATTAATGCTGCTTTTTAGCTTGCCTCAGTAAACTTACGAGAAATACCCATAAAAGTTTAACTTCAGAAGTGAAAAATAAAAATTGATTTTATACATGAATGCCCATAGTGGCCAAGTAGGTATGAAAATTAATGTATGGAACTAAGCATAAGTAAAACAAGAGAGGGTGTGATGATAAATGCTACTGACACAGGGGCTCAGGGTTGGGGAAAAACTAGGAGAAGTGATGGCTGTGGCAAAGTATAGAACACACATCTACTCGAAAGGGAGTAATTACTGCTCCAGTCTACCTATTTGATGTCATGTCTTCAAATATCACAAAGGAAGCTAGGTTTGGTTTGCCCACATCTTGCTGGAGTCCCTACAATGACCTATTTATTTAAGGAAAAAATTGTAAAAGGAATGTGGACAACCAACGATAACCAATTCATAACTCATTAAAATAACTAACTTTGTATGACACAAATTCGTATAAAAAAAGTAATTTTGTACAAATGTATACACTGCCAAGAAAAACTAGTGCATACAACTACCTGCTCACCCTCATGACACACACACTAAGCTTGCATGACCCAGAAATAAAGGAAAGCTGACTTGGTTAATACACAGAAAATTGAAACACGGGCTATGAATCTAGCAAGGAAGGAGGAAAAGGGTATTTTCCTATTTTGTTTCTTCCATCATTCTCCTAGACTTTCTCCTATATGTGGTTTGGCTTTGTGTTCGGGACTTAAATAATCAAGAGGTTACAGTGAAGGAACACGTGGGGTGATTTTCATTATAAGTCATTCCACTTCACTTATATTATTTTATAATTCAAAACCTTCCCTGGTTTCCTCATACTTGCCAAATAAAGTCCCAATTCCTTGGTTCAGGCCCCAACAAGCTTCCCAATATGGGCTCCACTGCCACACCCACAGTTGGCTTTCAACCAACCCTCCTCCTCACCATCCCTCCTATCCACCACTATGTTGTCCTCTTCTACCTCTTGATAGTGCTTTTTCTCTGTTCCTCTCCATCAACCTCCTATGTATCCGTCAAGATCCACTTAAAATCTCACCTACTGTAGGAATCCCTCCTAGACCAGACCAGTCGAAGGCAATTGCTCCCTCCTCTAAATTTCACATGGAATCATAATAACAATGATGACAATAGCCAACAGGTGCCAGGTTCTCCTAGCCTTTGATTCTCTATGAGATAGACAGTACTACTGACCCCATTTTACAGGGGACTATGCTGGGAGCTAGACGTAAAAAAAGAAAAGTGTATGTCTTTCCTGATAGAAAAACAACAGGGAGAGATCTCATTGGACAACTCAAATTATTTGCTTATTGATTGGAATAGTTTCAGAAGGAATGGAACCAGTTCCTATTTGTACCTCTGGTAGAATTCGGCTGTGAATCCGTCCGGTCCTGGACTTTTTTTGGTTGGTAGGCTCTTAATTATTGCCCCAATTTCAGAGCCTGTTATTGGCCCATTCAGGGATTCAACTTCTTCCTGGTTTAGTCTTGGGAGGGTGTATGTGTCCAGGAATTTGTCCATTTCCTCTAGATTTTCTAGTTTATTTGCATAGAGGTGTTTACAGTATTCTCTGATGGTAGTTTGTATTTCTGTGGGATCAGTGGTGATATCCCCTTTATCATTTTTTATTGCATCTATTTGATTCTTCTCTCTTTTCTTCTTTATTAGTCTTGCTAGCGGTCTATTGTTGATTTTTTCAAAAACCCAGATCCTGGAATCAATGTTTTGAAGGGTTTTTTTTGTGTCTATCTCCTTCAGTTCTGCTCTGATCTTAGTTATTTCTTGCCTTCTGCTAGCTTTTGAGTGTGTTTGCACTTGCTTCTCTAGTTCTTTTAATTGTGATGTTAGGGTGTCAATTTTAGATCTTTCCAGCTTTCTCTTGTGGGCATTTACTGCTACAAATTTCTCTCTACATACTGCTTTAAATGTGTCCTAGAGATTCTATAACCAGAAATACCATTTGACCCAGCCATCCCATTACTTGGTATATACCCAAAGGATTATAAATCATGCTGCTATAAAGACACTATAATTATCTCTGTGTAGTGATTATTGGTGGCATTGTTTTTCTTTTTCCTTATTGAACGCATATCGTTTGTGTAATTAAAATAATATTTATTGGCTGGGAGCAATGATTCACACCTGTAATCCCAGCACTTTGGGAGGCCAAGGTGGGTGGATCACTTGAGGACAGGAGTTCAAGACCAGTCTGGCCAACATGGTGAAACCCCGTCTCTACAAAAACACGAAAATTAGCTAGGCATGGTGGTGTGCACCTGTAATCCCAGCTACTTGGGAGGCTAAGGCAGGAGAATCACTTGAACCCGGGGGGCAGAGGCTGCAGTGAGCCGAGATCATGCCACTGCACTCCACTCTGGGCAACAGGGTACAACTCCATCTCTCTCTCTATATGTGTGTGTGTGTATATATGTGAGTGTGTGTGTGTGTATGTATATATTTGTGTGTGTATATATATGTATTTATTTTAGAGATATGGTCTCACCATATTGCCCAGGCAGGTCTCAAATTCCTGGACTCAAGCAAGTCTCCCACCTCAGGCTCCCGAGTAGCTGGGACTACAAGTGTGTCACCACACCAAGCTAAAAAAGTAATACTTCTTTTAAAATACTTCAGTGTTTTTGTTGAAAGCAGGGTTAGTGTGAGTCTACAGGACTCATAATAGTCAAAATAGCTATGTTTGGCTACATTGACAGAAGAATAGCTATTTAAAATCAAAAGGCCACACTAGTTCAACTATGCAAATCCAGAATATGGAACTCCTTCCATTTTGGGAGCCACACTTTGGTAGGGACATCAATATAGAAACCGAAGGGCATTTGGAGAGGATCCAAAAGCATATCATAATATTGACGGTGGAGAGAACTGGGGACATATCTACCTTGGATAGAAACAAACTCAGAGGGGAATATGATAACTGTCTTAAAATATGTAGAGAGTCAGCCTCCAGAATAATAGTCATCACCATGTGCTAAGTACATGCATTATCTCAATTAATCCTCACCACAACACTATAGAAAAGTACTGATATTATCCTACCTTTATGGATGAGGAAACAAACTCAGTCAGATAACTTGTACAAAAATCACACAGGCTTTAATGACAGAGCTAGCATTCAAACCCAGAACCTGTCTGCTCTTACCCATCTTTCAGGGCTGTCTCACAACCCTACAGAGGAAAAGGAACTGGGCTTGTTCGTGTAGAATTGGGGCAACAGAAGAGAAATTCAGAGACACAGTTATCAACTCAATATCAGATCTATCTCTGAAAAATCAAAGCTATCCAAATATGGAATGGGTTGCCTTAGAAGATAATAAACATTTCCCATACAGTCAATAAAGTCAATGATGCTCCACAGTGATATCAGAAGGGAAAGTCAATGAATAGATGGATCTCAAACTTTGGTATACCCCAGAATCATGTGGGAGAGTTTCTATGACATAGATTCCTGTGTTCTACCCTGAGCAATTCTGATTCAGGCATCCTGGGGTGGTGAGATCCATGAATTTGCAGTTCATTCAGGCTCCCAGGTGATGCCAATGCTGCTGTTCCAGGATCACACACTGGGATTCTCTCAAGTCCTAAAAGTCTACGACTTTAAAAAAAATAAAAGTCAAACTGTATGGATTGGATGAATTTTGTGTCCCTCCCAACCTCTCTCATGGAATGGGAGCCATAATGCCCCTGAGCCATACAATAGGTTGGTTTGTGTGCTTGTTTGTTTCTGTCCAAATTACTAATCAGGAGCGTGTCCTACATACTTTCAACATAGCCTTTTATAGCTAGTTGTTTAAAAATTTTGGGGTTTCCTAATACATTAGAGACAGATTTTTTTTTTTTTAGAAATCTACCTATATTTCTGACGAAGAAAAAATGGGTAAAAGCAAACGACATTAAGTTATATAATAAGAGACTGATAAATCTTAGCATGTTCATATTATCAGAGAGGAAATGTACTCTTCTAATTATGGTTTACTCTTCAACCGTCTAGCTCAATTTGGAATAAGAAGTAGAAATGCTATTGTTTTCCAAGAAATAAGGATGATGGCCATATGTTATGAACAGTGCTTTGTTATTCCTAACAGTGGCAAACTGAGCATGAGTGGTTTTTTTCTCCCCCTGCCCACAATTTCCAAATTCTATTTGTGTTTAGCTTAAAGGGAGCTTTGTTTGATTTTTTTACCCACTTTTGGAGGAGGCAAAGATTGCCAAGTACCTTTAAAGTGGGCAAAAATACTCCAAAATCAAATATTAAGGAAAAAATAGCTCTCTGTGGACTGCGCTGTTGGCGCTCTCTTCTTGGAAGGCAGCTGATACAATGCCACAGCTGCTTCTTGACACACAGGATTGTTGCTCACTACCCTGAACAGCCAACATCACCATAAAGAACCACGAGTGGCTTTTAAGGTGATAAGATAAGAGTTTAGCTGCCATATTTTATGACATAATCCAGTCGATGTCTCTTCAGAGTGACCGACTTCAAACAGCCATAAACATTTGATTATACAATAATTTCATGTAATGATTTATTTAATCTTCAAATCACAAGAGGCTATTTCCAAAACACTTTGTTGCCATGTTGATCCTCTTTTAACCTAAAAGATTAATAATTGATGTTGAAATACAGTTGGAAAAAGTTGACAATGAACTTCTTTCTAAAGGAAAAGACACCTGGATAGAATATCAGATTTATATATTGACTGCCCCAGATAGCAGAACTTTCAAGTGACCAAACTTAAAATCACAAGCATTTTGGATTAAACTCTTTCCAAAATGTCATCTATGCCTTCTTGCCCTTTTTTTTTTTTTGAGATGGAGTCTCACTCTGTCGGCCAGATTGGGGTCAGTAGTGCAATCTCAGCTTACTGCAGCTTCCGCCTCCCAGGTTCAAGCAATGCTCCTGCCTCAGCCTCCCAAGTAGCTACAGCTGGGACTACAGGAGCACGCCACCACACCCGGCTAATTTTTTTGTATTTTTAGTAGAGACAGGGTTTCACCATGTTGACCAGGCTGGTCTCGAACTCCTGACCTTGTGATCCTCCCGCCTCACCTCCCAAAGTTCTGGGATTACAAGCGTGAGCCACCGTGCCTGGCCTGCTTTTTTTTTTTTTTTTTTTTTTTTTTTTTTTTGAGACAGAGTCTCACTCTGTTGCCTAGGCTGGAGTGAAGTGGCATGATCACAGCTCACTATAGCCTTGACCTCCTGAGCTCAATCCTCCCTCCTCAGCCTCCCTAGTTGCTGGAACTACAGGCACAACCCAACACTTTTTAAATTTTTTGTAAAGATGGGATCTTGCTATGTTGACCAGCTGGTCTCGAAACCCTGGCCTCAAGCGATCCATCCACCTCAGCCTTCCAAAGTGAGGAACCACATCCGGCCCTTTCTTGCCATCTTAAACTGAGCAATGGTACATGCTTTAATATCCTTTGGTGAGTCAAAGATAAGCCTTGTAAATAAGTATGATTCTATGGTATAACTAAATGGTATCCTGATAGAGAACAGTTAAGATTTGGTGAACTTTTTGCCTCTAAAATGCCTTCAGAACCTTACACCATGTTAGTCCTTTGAATTTTTATAGTTTACACTTTCCCTTTTCACTTAAATGTACCTACCACTGCTAATTTTTTCTTCCCTTTTAATTTGCCATTAAATTTATCATGTACAAAAAGTCTAGCTCAATTTACTGGAAATGTGTGTGCAAATGAGGCTTTATAAATAACAAGTTTTTCTGAGAATTGTGTGATCTTCAGTGTATATGCAGTTTGTGCCATAACTTCTCAAGAAGTTTGTTTTTAATAACTTCTGTTTCTTACCTATTGTCCAGTTAACCAGGTTGCCAGATATGTGACCTCTAATTAAGAAAAGCATAACTGTGCTCACGTAATAATCATTATTGATCTTCACTTATTACTAGGCTGCTCTAACCATGCTAACTCTTTGCATTCAAAGCTATATTTAAAGTTATACCTGTCACAATAGCGAATGAAATCTAGATGACTTTTCTTTTCAAAGCCTAGGCATTCTCCCATGCCTTTATCCTTTAGACCTCACAAATGAAACTAGATTAAGAGAAGAAGACAGGACTTCAGATAGGAGTTTCACAACTCATCCCTTAATACCTCAAAAATGGAAGAAAACTCCAAAATTGGAGGGTTTTGTCTCCACTAATCTCAGAGATTAAAGAAGGAACAGCATTAGGAAAACCAGGGAAAATATGCCATTTTATCCTCCTGAAAATCATGATTCTTCAAAATTCTTTTTGAGTTGTATGCACATAGCACCATTTGGTGCTATGAGAAAAGGCTTTCATCAAGTAAAAGTTCTAAATCTGGCCCTCAAAAGCCACTAAGACACAGCTCAACCCACATTTCTCATCTCATCTTCCATTGCTCTCTTTCTGCCAAACCAAATCCTCCCTGATCCCCACATCTCTTTCATCTCTCTGCCTTTGGAGTATTTATTAGGTGCTAATAAGTACTCCTCAGGGGGAGAAAGCAGGGTGGGGATTCTGTGGTCAAATAAATTTGGAAAATGCTGAATTTACCAGCATAAAATAGGTTTCTTTACTATAGTGCTTCTCATAACCTTTTACAATTCTAATGTTCATTTAAATCTTCAAAGGTGAAATATGGTATAGAAGCAAGATAACCACTCACCTCAGTCGCCCTAGAACAGTCCCAATGTATACCTGTCATCCCAGCATAATTAGCAGTGTCCCTTTTAGCTTTTAAAAATGTCTCACGTTGTACAATTTGGTTTTCCTAGATACAGCACTTTCTAAATTAATTTGACCACTGTTCCCATTTTTCATATAATTCCTAAGTGTGTGGTAGAATACAGTTTGGGTAACATGACCGTTCCCCCACTTCACCAGGTGTCAATGCCTATCCAAATCTCAAATCCCATCCAGAATAGTTTACACTGTGATGAAGGCATCCCTCGTTATTTATCCTTTATCCTCCTCCACAGCTGAAAGTACCTTGTCCCTCTGCTGAGGATCTAACCTCTGCTTTTTACCTTTCCCTTGTGACAGTTAGCATTTTCTACCCTATTTTTGGTTCGAGGTTCAAGTCTTTCCACTGTGCCATTTATGGTAAAATCCAAGCAGTGTTTCCCTTTATCTTCCTGCACAATGCCAAACTCAGTAAATACCTTTGATTGATTACACTGGGTTGCACCTGAAGCTGTCCTTGCCTCTCATTATAAAGAGGTCGATTCTCAAAGCAGGCCAAGGCAACTCCTTCTCCTGCCTTCTTGGAGACCTCACTCTGCTGACTGTCCCCTCCCTTTCATATCTCCCACTTAAGCATGCTCAAGATTTCCCCCATCTTAAATATGCCTGGTTTCTGTCTCCACTGCTCCAGTCAAACTATTCACATCAGGGTCAACAGTCACTTTTTTTTTTTTAACTAAATCCTATTAATACTCCTCATTTGGGTTTCAGCTCAGACTCTGAAATGAGTCTGCCTTTTTGATTTATACTCTCTTTACAAGTCTCCAAAGTTTCTCAAAAAGTTAAACATAGAATTATCAAATGGCCTAGCAATTCCACTGCTAGGTATATACCCAAAGGAAAGGAAAAGAGAGACTCAGATACATGTGCACCAATGTTCATAGTAGCATTATACATGATAGTCAAAAGGTGAAAATGACTCAAAACTCCAGTGATGGATAAAAACTATGGGTATATTACATACAATGGAATATTATTCAGCCTTAAAAGAAAATGAAATTCTGATACAAGCTACAATAAGGATGAACTCTGAAGATATGCTGAGCAAAAGAAGCCAGACCCAAAAGGGCAAATATTCTATGATTCCACTTACATGAGATACCTAGAATAGGCAAATTCATAGAGACAGAAAGTAAAATAGAGGTCACCAAGGGCTGTGGAAAGGAGAAATGGGCAATTACGATTTAAGGGGTACAGAGTTTCTATTTGGCATGATGAAAAAGTTCTGGAAATGGCTAGTGCTGATGGTTGTTTAACACTGAATAAATTTAATGCCACTGAGTTGCAACACTTAAAGATGGCTAAAATTTTTAGTTTTGCATTATGTATACATCACCACAATAAAAAGAAACAAAGGTGTGTAAAATATTAAAATTCCTGAAATATAAAAACATTCATAGTCAACAGAGAAAAATCAGCCTCATAACTCCCTTTTGTTCCATAAGAATCTCATTGTGGGAGAACACCCGAAGTGGGGAATTCCCAGCCAAAGGTAGGCATCCTCATCAAGCATATTGGAAAGAGCTTTCACTTAAACTTATTTCTAGTCCTTTGGGTTACACAGCCACACCTCATTTTACCAGTACCAATGTTTCTGTAAAGTTGTAAGCTAAATCATATCTTCCCAGGTCATAACCGAGGTTATATAGGCAGAGGGGTTTTATCTAAATGAAAATTGCTCTTTGGGTGGTGGCACTGCTCCAGGTTTTCCCTTCGGGTTTATCTGATCCTTTTCTTCCCCTACCTAACACTCCTCTACAAAGAGGATAGTGATTTCTAAACAAATAGGTAAGCAAGGAGAGAGCCAGCTATTTGTAAAGTCAGAAGGGGCATCAAAGGGAAGGGGCAACACAGTCCACTCCAGTAAGCACAGATTAACTCTTTTATTGAGCATTAAGTTTGTCAATGCTCTAATTCCCTGCCTGTGGTGTATTTTATACTTGTACAATATACTGTCAGTCATGAATGCCCTGCTCCCTATGCCCAGATCTTCTGTAACAGCAGGGAGCCAAATCAGTGAGGGTAATTTCTCCAACTTTTCAAATGCAACACATTGTTTGTTAGTACTCATTGGCGATGTCCCTATTGCCTGACAAGAAAGTCCTTATTCCAAAGCCTCAACATTTGCAAATCCCAAGTAAAGCATCTTGCTCCCTCAAAGAGTTTTCTGTAAGTCTATCATAGGAGAAAGCCTCTAGTGTTTCAAATTATGAATTTTTCGTGAGGGTTGGTAGTGCTTGGGAGCACCTTGTAAAATTCTCACTCAAAAGATAAGTAGCCAGGTGTGGTGGCTCACACCTGTAATCACAGCACTTTTGGAGGCCGAGGCAGGTGGATCACAAGGTCAGGAGTTTGAGACCAGCCTGTCCAATATGGTGAAACCTCGTCTCTAATAAAAATACAAAAATTAGCCTGGTGTGATGGTGGGTGCCTGTAGTCCCAACTACTCAGGAGGCTGAGGCAGGAGAATTACTTGAATCCAGGAGGCAGAGGTTGCAGTGAGCCAAAATTGCACCACTGTATTCCAGCCTGGGCAACAGAGCAAGACTCTATCTCAAAAAAAAAAAAAAAAAAAGATAAGATATTCAAAATTCTGCTTGGGATGATTATTACTGTTTTGCATTTGGTGGATTTGAGGGAGGATACATCAAAGCAATGAGGTTTTGCAGTATACCAAGTCATTAAGGCCTGAATGTGGGCTGGGGTAGTAGAAAAAGAATGATTCCAAAAGTACTAAAAACACGAGACAAGAGGACACTTGGTATCTAAAGCATTCATTACTCTGAGCGTCTTTTCCTTAGCTTTTCTGAGTTACCTGATGGCATGGAGCAAGTTTCCCATTAGAAAGCTTCTTTCACTTTCTTTTTTTTTTTTTTTTTTTTTTTTTTTTTTGTGGTCACAGAGCTCTCTATTCCCATGGAATGTCATGGAGATCCCATGAAACTGTGCATGAATTGTGCCTTCTCCAGAGACACTCCCTCATGCACACGACACTGGCCCCGATTTTGTAACTGCGTTTATGACTGATTTACAGAACTTTTACTTGGCAGGCCCTGCTGTTACTGTTAGTTGGTTACTATGGCTCTTTCAACATGCCACTCTGGCATGTTGCATTAAAAATAACCTCCCAAGACTGTACAGACTACATAGAACAACGAGAGTACAGTCATAGCTGCAGACGCCAGGGTCTGCTCTGGTGCCTATGTGTTCACATGTGCTCCTAGGTGAAGTAACTACAGGAAAATCACTCAACCACCTTCTAAAACACCTACTTGCGTTACAACTTTTCTGAGCTTCCCCAAAGCAGAGGTTCTAAGAGATCAACAACATCCCAAACAACTGTGAACCCAAAGAATAACAAAACACAAATGATAAGTGTTTTTTAGGGGCACAGATCCAAAGTCACCATGTCTGGGTTTGAATCCGAGCTTTCACTCGTAACTAGCACCAGGATCTCGGCAAGTTATGCCACAGTCACCGCCATCTTCTCTGCAAAATTGAGTGATAATATCAGTCTCAAAGCGTTGTTCTGAGAATTAAGGGCGCTATCCAGGGAAAAGTTCTTGATTCAGTTTTAATGCATAGAAGGTGCTCAATAAATAGATTATTCTCCCTTGAACTCCTTTGAACAAGCATTTGCTTAATAAATATTTGTTGGCTGAAAGAGTAACACCCAGCTATTCATGTACATGTCTGATCCTCTTTTCTAGATTATCTAGTTCCTTAGATAAGTTATATTTCATTCAATACAAAGGTATTTTCACAGCTCTATGATAGTTGCTGAATAAATATTTATTAAATTAAAAGGAAAGATAAAGTCTATTGTAAGGGGCAACAGTTAGTATGTAAACTAGTAGCAAAAAAAAAAAAAAATCACAGGCTTTAAGTGCAAATAGAATCTAGTGCCAAGAAAACACTGACGTTCCCTGAAACTAAATGAATACAAGCTACATGAATACAATATTTGTAATGCAGATCTGGTTCAGTGACTGGTTCTAGTTGGGTATTGCAGAGAAGAGAAAAGCTTTTATCTCTATCCCACCCCTGGCCTCAGCCCATGAGCCAGGCTTACCCATAACTCAAGAGAAGAATTGCTCTCCCAGAGCCAGACACCACAGTCACCACAAGCCAAGTAGTTTCCTTATGCCACTGAAAGCGTCATTGGATTTGGTGACAACAACACAAGCAGAAGACTTCTGCCGAGGACAGAGGGCCAGGATAGTATAGACTGCGCCCTGGGTTCCACTATTAGTGCTCAAATCAGCATGAACAGAGCTGTGCCTGTGCAGAGGGAGACAAGGGTATCTCCTCCTTTAGGAAAGCCAGGAGCCACTCTGGATCCTAACTGGAGAAAACACTAATAGAGTTCTGTGACTGTGGACTCCTATCTAACCCCCAGAGCCAAACTGAAAATAATAAATCTGTTAAGAGAGAGAGTGTGTGTATGCATTTGTGTAGGACACTATTTCCTTCTTTTCTGATAGGGTGTCAACACCTCCAGCCAAAGACTACCAAAAACACAACTGTAGTTGATAAAGTTAGGTTTATTATGCATTGCCGCATGGGATAACATTCATTATAGAGAAACCATGAGGCATCCAGTAAGATGGTGTTAGAAATAACCTATTATAAAATTTGGGCTTGAGTTCTTTGGGGAGGCTCTAGGGAAGTGGAAGTTCATTTTAGATTTGGTTCTGTCAGAAAGTGGGGACAATTCTATGATTAGGTATCTCAATAAATCTTATCTATAGGAAGAGCAGAGTAAAGCAAAGATAAAGCTGTAATTGCCAAAGAAGTAACAGTCCATTACATTAGGCAGGAGAGGGAAAGGTTTAATCACTTGTGACTTTGTATTAGTCTGTTCTCACTCTGCTAATAAAGATATACCTGAGACTGGGTAATTCATAAAGGAAAGAGGTTTAATTGACTCACAGTTCCACATGGCTGGGGAGGCCTCACAATCATGATAGAAGGTGAAAGTCACGTCTTACATGGCAGCAGACAGGAGAGAGAATGAGAGTCAAGTGAAAGGGGTTTCCCTGTATAAAACCATCAGATCTCGTGAGAATTATTCACTACCACAAGAACAGTCTGAGGGAAACTGCCCCCATGCTTCAGTCATCTCCCACTGGGTCCCTCCCACAACATGTGGGAATTATGGGAGCTACAATTCAAGATGAGATTTGGGTGGGGACACAGCCAAACCATATCAGACTTGGACAACATTAACGTTTTGTCTGTGTTCAAACATAATTATAGAGTCATTGTCTTGATCCATCATGGTCACAGAGTGGGTCTTATTTGATGGGGCATGTTCTGTGAAATTGTTGATATCTAACAAGAGAGAAACCAAGACCTAGTTGTGAATACCAGGCCACCTGGGAACACCGAGGCCTCACTGACTGTGCCTGGAATAAAGCAGGATGCCAAGAGCTGGTTTCTCTTTCTTGAGTGTCAGTAAGGCAATAGAAGAGAAAAGTGGTAGAACAAGTGGAAATGTATCACAAATCTCCTGATAAAGTCTCTTGAGCTTGGTATAGCTATACATTTTAACTGACTGATGACGGTGCCCAATGAGTACTGACTGAATATCAGGTTGAGGTCAACCTGCACTATCTACTGATATGCCACAGTGTCATCTTTGGTTCTGTCTTGCCAATTTGCTTATCACTGAAAGCCTGTGTTCAAAATCTAAGAAGATAGTAACTACCTTAGTGGACAGATTCTGAATCAAAAAATAATCTTCACAGGCATTAATGATGGCCTGAATCAAATAAAATGAACTTTAATAACAATTCATGTAAAGCACTAAATTGGGGTTCAAAGCAAATTAATACAAGGACAAAATGGAAGACACATGGCTGGGAAGCAACAGAAGGGAAAAAAATTAATGGTTTAGCAGCTGGCTATGTTTTATTGCAGTCAACAGTGGCCACTAAGAAAAGTAGTGTAATTTTAGATTGCATTAATGGAATATGGAATCTTTAATAAAAGAACTGAAAATCCTATCTATTCTACACTGGTCTTACAATACCTAAAATTCTGTGTTCAGTTCTGGACATTACATTTTTGAAGAATATAATGTCTCAATCAGAGAAAGTGACTGACTCTCCTTCACTTAGAAACTCAACATGGGTCATGCCAAAACAAAAACACAAAATCATAGGAGGAGTGATTGATGAAGTGGTAGATAATTAGCCTGGAGCACAGGAGACCCAGAGAAAATATGAAAACTGTCTTCAGGTATTTTAAGTACTGTCATATGGAAGAGCAATTAGACCATTTTTGTTTGGTTTAAGGACCTAGGATCAGTTCAAGTTAAAGGGTGGCAAAGTTTACTTTTAAGACATGCACACACTCACCCGATGACCCCAGGAATCAATTTTCAATTGAGAAAGCAAATTCCCCATGATTAACCTTCTGCAAGCAAAGGCGGAAGGACCAGAAGTGAGGATATTGTGGGAGAGATTCAGGCATAGAATAATGGATTTCTAACTTCCTTGATTAGAGCTTTAAATAGTAAATACTTATAGTATGATATTCTCTTAATATCTTTCCAGATTCTGAATCAGGTTGACATGTTTCCAGTAGAAGTTTTTTTCTAGATGCATCCCATTCAGAACCTCATAGAATAATATGAATGTTTATCAAACATGTATAGCTCAGTAAAACTTAAGTTTGTCCTCAAACAATTCAACTGTTTTGAAGTTGGCTGATTTGATTCTATTCCACCTGCCTTCCTATACCTATTTGTATCTTAGGTTATTTGCTTTATTTCTGAATATTAAATACTCTGCATTACAAATTCTATTTGTTGTTTTGATTGCCACACTGTTCTGTGCTACCGTCTACCCTCCTGTGACTAGATTTAACTTCGTGACAATGTAGTTTAGTTTCAGAGAACTTGAAAATTGTAAGCTTTTATTATGATCTCAATGTTCCTAAAATTCTTCATCCTCTCCTGACTTGACAGTGAAAGATTGGTAAATACAGAAAGGAATGCTTTCTGAAAGTACACCATTATCTCTTAATTTATAATACACTAAACTTCTGTTCAAGTTTTCTTAATGTAAGTCTTGCATATAATTTGTATTTTTAAAGCTCAAGTAAATGTGTATAATGTCAATTTATTTTGCATGAAGACTCCTGTTAGTCTGGGTTTCCTAAAAAAAAGAGCCTGAGGCAGGTATAAAGTGTTGATGTCTTATTTGGGAACACAATCCTAAGTCAACAAGAGTGAGCGAGAAAGAAAATAAAACAGGAAAAGATGGGAAAACTTAAAAGGGGAAGTATTATTTCCATGCTGGCCACTGATTTACAATGAGCCATGAAGAGACACAACAGGTCTACTGACTGACCTTACAGAGAAACTATGCCTCAAAGACAAGGAAGAAAAAGAGAATGTATGTGCCTAGTTCCGTCCTGATTCCTGTTTTCCATTAGTCAAGTTTGAACCACAGGCAGTTTGTTTCCCAGCCCTTCCAGGTAGTTGCATGCAGCCCCTTTAGTATCCACTTAGATTCTACACATCACTGTGCAGCATTTCACTCAAATCAAAAAGTGGCAGAAGAAGCTACACAGCCCAGCCCACCCAGGAATTGGGTAGCAGCAGGAATGGAACCACTTGGACTCTGTGGCTAAGACTAATGGTTCAGGAGATGTTGGTGCAGAGTAACCTGAGGAAGCACTCAAGCTGTTTCTGATACACTTTCTCTGACCTTCTAAACCTCCATCAGTTTCTGCTTTTAGTGAACTCTTACCACTTCATCTATACTCTCTATGACACAGATTACTAATGTCTACCCATATGTGAAGATCCTCTTCCTCCTAGACACACAGGGGTCTAGTTTCTGACTCCTTGCAGTCAGGTGAGGTCACGTGACTGATTCTGGGTAACAGTCATGAGAAAAAGTGCTTTGTGTGCTTCTGGGCCAAACTGTTTAAGAGAGAGTATGAGTTCTCACACTCTCGCTTTCTCTGCTGCAGCAACCCTGGAAGCCAGGCTGAAATGGTGAAGTCACAAGATGGAAATAGACTGAATCCCAGAGACACATATGGAGAAAGGAGCTGTGTTTGTGTTTCATCAGTCAGACTTCTTGGCTGACAAATAATAGAAATCTGCTCTAACTGAGGCAAAATATTAAAGGGAAGCTGAAGAAGCAGATTCAGAAAGCAGGTAAGAATCAGACTCCAAAACAAGAATTATAGTCAAAGTCAAGCCATAGGAACAATCTGGCTAAGATACTGCTGCTGGTCACATCATACCTGCCCCAGGGGACATCACTGCTGCTTGACTCTCTTTGCCACCATATAATAACTTCTAAACGATCTTTGTGTCTTTTGGTCACTGTTTTCAGGATAAAAGTACCAAGGGGAGAAATGACCTCAGCTTACATCATACATTCCTACCCTAGATACAAGAAGAGTAAGACAAAAGGGACATCCGTCCCATTCTGCTTCCATTTCACCAGAACCACACATTGGGGCATGTCCACAAATAAAAAGGAGCTTGAATACTGAGCACCAAAAAAAAAAAAAAAAAAAAAAATCCTACAAACGTCCACTGCAGTCATATCCTACTTTATTTGTACTACAAAACCTGGCTCATTTCCTTTCTTGTACTAGTCAATTAATAAATATTTGTGACTGATGAAGAACTGAATAGTTTAACTTTACAGAAAATAAATGAGAAGCTACAGAATTTCAGCACCTAAATAGATGCTAAATAGTCTTTTTCTGGTTAGCACAAATCAGGATTTTAAAAGGGAATGAAAATCAGGAACAGAAGGTTCTAAGTGAATCGTGCCTATTATAGTTACTACTAGCCTTCCTTGTAGGCAGACTTTTATCATGTCTTTTCTATGTATGTCTAGATATCTCCTTGCTTTTTCCTTCTGAAGCTCTATTTTGTGAGGAAATCAGAAGTCACCAGATCAGAGCATTTTTCTCTTCACTTCTTTACTGAAATAAACACATGACCCTAATTATCACCTCTATTTCAAGCACCTCTAGCTTATATGCCTTGGGTGACTGCTTCCCATTATCTGCAGAAAGCTTGAGATAAAACTGGGGACGGAAATCTATATCCTTTTGTCATTTGGTGCTCTTTCTACCCTACAGTATGTCACTGTCTGTCTCAAGGAGCCAACCCCGAGGAAAGAAAGAAATTCTAGATATATATGTAATAAGTTACTAGGAAGTTACTAAAGGTAATAGGTATTTTCAAAACCTTTTGAGACTCCTCAAAAAATGTTCTTTGGTGCAGAAGCAAAATATCCTTATGGATGAATCCACAATCTGACTACATTAGTATGTCTTATATCTTAAATTCTTGAAAGTGGTAACTAAATCTTGAACTCAGAGCTTGAGTAAGATCGTCCTGGTCATTTCTTTAGAATGAACTGAAACAAGGTGAGTTGAGGTAAGTGACCAGGATGCAGGCTGTGAAGATTAAAAAGAGAAAGCATAGGCCAGGCACAGTGGCTCACACCTGTAATTCCAGCACTTTGGGAGGCCGTGGTGGGCGGATCACTTGAAGTCAGGAGTTCGAAACCAGCCTGGTCAACCTGATGAAACCCCGTCTCTACTAAAAAGAAAAAAAATACAAAACTAGAAAGCATAAATATGAGAAAATTCTAGTACCTGCTTCAGCAGGATTAGATGTCAAGAAGAAAATTGTACTACTCAAAGCAAGAGGGCTTCAGATAGATAAAATTTTCAGTTCCCCTGTTGGCAACATATGGGCTCATCCCCAGGTTGAGTGCTAAGACACTGATTGTTTTGGCCATAATCAGCAAAGCAACAGTCAAAGGCAACCTGCCCCAGAGAAACAACCTGAAAGGTGTTCACTCCTCACTTACTACTCTTAAACCACAGAGAATGGCTTCAAATACCCTAATGAAAGGGAATAATAATGAAAGGGAACCAGGGAAGAACTGCATTTTTGCCTTTGCTAATCCCATCATTGAGTGGCTACTATATGAAATCGCTAGGTGTTTGACATATACTGCTATATACACTGCCTATAGAATTTTTACGGACAAGGAACTGAAGCTCAGAGATACTATAATTTTTCCATGATTGCATAGCAAATACATGGCAGAGCTAGGAACTGAGCCTAAGGATGCTTGCTTCCAAGATGCATCTTCTATTTACTGAACCTCATGTCTCAAAACAAATATGCTGTTATTCACAATAGTCAAGATATGGAACAAACCTGTGTCAATCAATGCAAGAATAGATTATGAACATGTTTTTATACATATATATGATGAAATATTATTCAGTCTTTGAAAAGAAGCAAATTCTGTCATTTGCAACAACTTGAATGAATCTGGAGGACGTTATGCTAAAATATACCAGGCACAGAAAAACATACCACATGATTTCACTTATATACGGAATCCAAAAAAGTCAAACTCATAGAAATAAAGGTTAGAACAGTGATTATCGGAGGTGGAAGAAGGGGAAAGGAATGGAAAGAGGTTGACCAAAGGTTACCAAGTTTCAATTAGACAAGAGAAGTAAGTTTTCAATATCTACTGCACAGCAAGGTGACCATAGCTAATGTGTTGTACAGTTCAAAATTGACAGAAGAATAAATTTTAAATGTTCTCTCCACAAAAAATAATTATGTGAGGTGATTGACGTATCAATTTGCTTGATATAATCATTTCTCAATGTGTATATATATATATACATCAAAGCATCACACTGTACCCCATAAATATATACAACTATTATTTGTTGTTTAAAATAGAAATTTAAAAAATAAATATGCTGAAAAAGAAGGCACTTGACATACTATTTTTTTAAATGTTGCTGTGAATTACATTAATTGGTGATTAGAATGGTATTTTCTTTGGTGGCATACTAACTCATCAACAACGAAGCAAAAAGCATTTTCACGGTAATGTTGTCACATTTCTTTTTTTTTATATATTTATATATTTATTTACTTATTTTTTAATTATACTTTAAGTTCTAGGGTACATGTGCATAACGTGCAGGTTTGTTACATATGTATACTTATGCCATGTTGGTGTGCTGCACCCATCAACTCGTCAGCACCCATCAATTCATCATTTATATCATGTATAACTCCCCAATGCAATCCCTCCCTCCTCCCCGCTCCCCATGATAGGCCCCAGTGTGTGATGTTCCCCTTCCCGAGTCCAAGTGATCTCATTGTTCAGTTCCCACCTATGAGTGAGAACATGCGGTGTTTGGTTTTCTCTTCTTGTGATAGTTTGCTAAGAATGATGGTTTCCAGCTGCATCCATGTCCCTACAAAGGATGCAAACTCATCCTTTTTTATGGCTGCATAGTATTCCATGGTGTATATGTGCCACATTTTCTTAATCCAGTCTGTCACAGATGGACATTTGGGTTGATTCCAAGTCTTTGCTATTGTGAATAGTGCTGCAATAAACATACGTGTGCATGTGTCTTTGTAGTAGAATAATTTATAATCCTTTGGGTATATACCCAGTAGTGGGATGGCTGGGTCATATGGTACATCTAGTTCTAGATCCTTGAGGAATTGCCATACTGTTTTCCATAATGGTTGAACTAGTTTACAATCCCACCAACAGTGTAAAAGTGTTCCTATTTCTCCACATGCTCTCCAACACCTGTTGTTTCCTGACTTCTTAATGATTGCCATTCTAACTGGTGTGAGATGGTATCTCATTGTGGTTTTGATTTGCATTTCTCTGATGGCGAGTGTTGTCACATTTCTTAATAAATTTAGGGATCTTTTGTCAATGGTACTGGGAAATTCTGGTTATAGCTCTTTGACAACCTGGCCATCCCTTATTAAATAAGGAGATATACTTTATTTAATATGAAACTTATGCTTGAAAAAAATCAGTTTAGAACATATTACTTATTGCATATTACTTATTTTATAAAGGCCCCCAAATAAAGGTTAATCAGACATAAATAGCTATAAACAGCCATAAACACTGCTTCCCTGAGAATGTGTTTGCCTTTTCCTTTTGATAATGAGAATCATGTGACTTTCTGTGTTTACCTTTGCCCTAGCTTCCAGAATCAAACCTGATGCTCAGCAACAGAAGTCCATGTTAATTCATATACTTAGCATACTTGCTTCCTCTTCTTTTCCTTGATTCTCATTTTATCTAGTCATTCACTTATTCAATAACTATTTGAGTACTTAATACATGCCAGACACTTTGAGCAAAATTTGTTTCCCACCTTCAAGGACCTTACAGTCTATTAAGAAAAATTACACGAAACAGCTAATTATAAGATCATATAATAAGTGCTATCATAAAATTATGTACATGAACAGTAGTAGGACAACATAGAAGCATCGGATCGACAAGGAATTTTGAATTGGGTCTTAAAATATGAATAGAAGTGAAATGGGTAGGTGGTTGAGTGGGAGTCAGGGGTTGGGAAAGAGTATTTCAGGTAAAGTTATAATCATTTTACTTTTATCAACCTTATTGAATAGATATAATTATATCTATATTATCTAATTGAATAGATATAATCATGTATATATTATAGATATAACTATATCTGTTCAATCTAATTTTATTAAAACTTATTTTAAATCCTTTTGGAAAAGAGGTGGGAGATTATTAAATAGACAGATAAAGATGGATAGATAGACAACAGAAATACACAGACAGACTGATTTGCCTGCCAGTGGAACCTTGTGCAGTGGGTTGCAGGGGGAGAGACAGGCAGCCAAAACAACCTGATCGCAGACTCAAAAATGAAAGGTAGGCTGGGCACGGTGGCTTATGCCTGTAATTCCAGCACTTTGGGAGGCCAAGGGCAGACAGATCACCTGATGTCAGGAGTTTGAGACTAGCCTGGCCAACATGATGAAACCCCATCTCTACTAAAAATTTAAAAATTAGCCGGGTGTGGTGTCGTGTGCCTGTAATCCCAGCTACTAAGGAGGCTGATGCAGGAGAATCACTTGAACCCAAGAGACAGAGGTTGCAATGAGCTGAGATTGCGCCACTGCATTCCAGCCTGAGTGTGCACTCCAACCTGGGAGAGAGAGCGAGACTCCATCTCAAAAAAAAGAAAGAAAAAAAAAAACGAATGGAAGGTATATTTAGTTGCAGATCCAGAGCGCTTAAATGTCCACTTCTTAAGGAATTTTGAAGCTTAGTCTATCATCTTTCCTCATTGCTGGTTTCCTCCATGATACCATATCTTGGTAACTCCCTGACTGTTCTCCTAGAGCATTAGCATAAGTCTCAACAAATTTTTCTTTCTTAAATTTCCTAGCAATATGTGCAATTCAGTTCAGTCATTTCACCTACTAGCTGTGACTCTACTTTTTCTTACATAAGGAAATTTACCCCCTTAAGTGCTGAGGTGGTTGCATGTAATGTTGCTGAGGGTGTACAATTAGCCTATGTTCTAACCCTCCTGTCTATTCCTCATTCCTTAATGTTCTCTTTGTCTGGAGGGGAGCATAGAGTAAAAAGCATGGACTTTGGAGTCATATCTAAGTTTGAATTCATGCTCATCCACTTCCCAGATATGTCAGTTTGGGCAAGTTATCTAACCTCTCTGTACCTCAATTTCCACAAATATAAAGTAATGACACTAAAATCAGCCTTTTAGAACCAGTGAAACAATGTATACAAGGAGTCTAGCACATATGCATTGCATCATTGCCTGGCATATGGTAGCTTCAATACACTATAGCTGCTGCTAACGTAATAACGCTTCTGCTACTAAGCTTGCTATTGTCACAATTTGATTCACTTGTCTTAACCTTTTTCCCTACCCTCAGAAACTTTTTTTATTTTTTATTTTTATTTTACTTTAAGTTCTGGGATACATGTGCAGAACATGCAGGTTTGTTACATAGGTTTACATGTGCCATGGTGGTTTGCTACACCTATCAACCCGTCATCTAGGTTTTAAGTCCCACATCCATTAGGTGTTTGTCCTAATGCTCTCTCTCCCCTTAACCCCCACCCTCAGAAACATTTTTTAAGAACATTATACTAGGCTAGGCACAGTGGCTCATGCCTGTAATCCCAGCACTTTGGGAAGCCAAAGCAGGTGGTTCGCTTGAGGTCAGGTGTTCAAGACCAGCCTGACCAACATGGTGAAATCCCGTTTATACTACATAAATACAAAATTAGCGGGACATGGTGGTGGGCGCCTGCAATCTCAGCTGCTTGGAAGGCTGAGGCAGGAGAATTGCTTGAACCTGGGAGGCAGAAGTTGCAGTGAGCCAAGATCGTGCCATTGCACTCCAGCCTGAGCACAGAAAAACTCCATCTCCAAAACTCCATCTCAGAGTGGCAGTGGGCAGTGGGCGGGGGAGTGGGGGAAGCATTATACTGATTGAACATTGTGTTTACTTTTAAAGGGTGTCTTTAAAAGTCCTCCATTCCTTTCACATTTCCAGTCTCACTTTTCCAGAGTCTTCAGGTTCCCTTCTCTCCTACCAAGCCAGCTTCTCCCAACCTGCCAAGTCTTCTTCAAGTCAAGATCCCACCCCTTCTGTTCTGTTTGTCTGCATTAGAACATAAACTCCTCAGGGCAGGAAACTTGTCTTTCTACATATTTGTCAAGTACCGTGTACATTTAGAGAGCTAAATAAATAACAAATATTACCCAGTCAGAATGAACTTGTTCAATAAATACCTTAGGTATTATCTCTAAGCTGTAATTACACCAAATCTATGGACACGAGATATATAAACAGAACTGGCTAAAAAGATAATAAAATTACATTTTTGGCTTCTCTACATCAGAAACAGGCTGTCAATGTGGATGGATAGCTAAGTGCTTCCTATCCTCCATTCCTTGAGAGCTGAATCCCAGCTACCACTCACATAAGGGATCATACTCAAAGGGCCAGCCATAGGTCAAAGACTAGCCCAATAAAGTCATCTTTCCTCTGCAACACTGACCATAGATAAGCTGCTAAAACCTCTCAAGTGAAATTTCTCTAGTATGTGTAGGTTGTGCTACACAAATCCCTGCCTATGCATATGTTGTTTCCTAGTCATTGTATTGGTCTGGCTCTGTATTTTTAAATGAACTCTAGACTCCCAGAAAGTGCCTTTTCCCTATTTTTTTTTATTCCCTCACCATACTGGGAACTTAACCTGTACTCAAGAATTACTTGTTTTGACTTGAAAAGCCACCACATTTATGGTGTCCTCCATGTCAGATTTTGGCTAATTTCTCATTTCTTTTTTAAGTGTTTTCAAAATGCTCATACACAATGTTTTAAACATACAGAAACGATTTAAAAAATAATATGATACTTATGTACCCAATGCCTGGATTAAACACGTTAATACTTTGCCATGTTTTCATCAACTTTCTTTTTTGTGTTAAATTAAAAACAGAAAATCACCTCCATTCCTTATCACTTACTCCATTCATCTCTCAAGGTAAGACATCTTTCAGTTGGACTATGTCATTCTCATCTAAGGTTTTTAACTACTGCATATATAATTATCTGCAAACTATGTATTTTTGTTTTGTGTGTTTTAAAATTTCCATCCATGGTGTTATTGTGTATATGTGCAGTACTTTGATTTTCTTCCTGCAAGATTCTATTTTTGAGATTTTCCATGTTAATATTTGTAGATCCAGTTCATTCATTTTAGCTCCTAATAATAATCCATGGGTATATCCACCCATTCCCTTTTGAAGGGGCAAGTTAGGCTATTCATACCTTTTTATTGTTCTAAGTAGTGTTGCAGAGAACACTCATAATCATCACTCCTGGGACCTGCATTATTACAGGCAGTATTTGGTGCTCTGGAGCCTAACTGCTCCAATCTAAACCCCAGCTCTACCACAACAGAATGACCTTGGGTGTGTTATTTAGTTTCTCTGCACCTTGGTTTCCTCATTTGTCAAATTAGGATAATGATAGAACCTCCTTGAAGAAAATAAAGCAGCAAAAACAGTCTTCCTATATCAGTTTGTTCTCATGCTGCTAATAAAGACATACAGGAGACTGGGTAATTTATAACAGAAAGAGGTTTAATTGACTCACAGTTCAGTTTGGCTGGGGAGGCCTCAGGAGACTTACAATCATGGCAGAAAGAGAAGCAAACACATCCTTCTTCAAATGGCAGTAGGAAGGAAAGTGAGTGAGTGCCCCACAAAGGGGGAAGCCCTTTATAAAACCATCAGATCTCGTGAGAACTAACTTACTATCACGAGAACAGGATGGGAGAAACTGCTTCCATGATTAAATTATCTCCATCTGGTCCCTCCCACAACATGTGGGGATTATGGGAACTACAAGACAAAATGAGATTTGGGTGGGGGCACAGCCAAACCATATCACTTGGGCATAGTAAGACCTCACTTGCTGGGTGTCCGCCCTCATGATAATTGTTGTAATTGACAATTACAGGTCAGGTGCTGAACATCTTTTTGATGTCTATTGCCAAACTGATCTCCAGTTGGTTGTACCAGTTTACACTCTCTCCAGCACTATATAAGTTTCTGCTCCTCCACATCGTCTCTAGGACTCGGCATTAGCAGTGTGACTTCCTAATCCTTTCACTTCTCCTAATCCTAAATCACTTCACTTTTCCTAATCCTAAACACGAGGAGACTCAAGAAAGAAACGAGGGAATGGAAGAAAGAGAGTTGTGCTGGTAACGAGTAATTAGAAAGATCAGGTGGCCAACAGGAAGGAAAAAAATAGTGAAATATTTGGGAAAGTGTGGAAAAGAGACCCTTTCCCCCCACCTCAGCTTTATTGAGTATGACTGACAAATGAAAATTGTATATATTTAAGGTATACAACATGGTTTTGATATAAGTATGCATTGCAAAATGATTATCACAATCAAGCTCATTGACATATCAATCGCAGTATTATCTTTTTTTTTTTTTTTTTTTTTTTTTTTTTTTACTGAGTCTTGCCCTGTTGCCCAGGCTGAAGTGCAATGTCACAATCTTGGCTCACTGCAATCTCTGCCTCTCAGGTTCAAGAGATTCTCCTGCCTCAGCCTCCCAAGTAGCTGGGATTATAGGCAACCACCACCAAGCCTGGCTAATTTTTGTATTTTTAGAAGAGATGGGGTTTCACCATGTCGGCCAGGCTGGTCTTGAACTCCTGACATCAGGTGACCCACCTGCCTCAGCCTCCCAAAGTGCTGGGATTACAGGCGTGAGCTAATGCACCCAGCCAAGATCTACTCTCTTAAAAAATTTCGAGTATATATTATTATTAACTTGAGTGACCATGCTATACATTAGGTTCCTAGAAATTATTCATATTATGAATGAAAGTTTGCACTCTGATTATATCTCCAAATTTTCCCTACCTTCCAGGCCCTGATAACCACCATTCTGCTGCTTCTACAGGTTCAACTTTTTTGGATTCCACATACACATAAGATGATGCTGTATTTGTCTTTCTATGTGGGTCATATTGAAATATGATATCACAATCTATTTTTTATACTCTGTATCTACTGACAAGTTATTTTAGTTCTAGTTATTTTTAATATTTTTATATTTTACCTTTATACTAGAGTTTAAATTGATTTACACACCATCATTACAGTATTCGAGTATTCTGAATTTGAGTATGTACTTATTTTTACCAGTGGATTTTATACTTTCATATATTTCTGTATTGCTAATTAGCATTCTTTCATTTCAGTTTGAAGAACTCCCTTAGCATTTCTTATAAGTCAGGTCTAGTGGTGATGAACTCCCTCAGCTTTTGTTTGTCTTTATCTCTCCTTCATTTCTGAAACAGACTTGCTGGGTAAAGTAGTCTTGATTGGCAGTTTATTCTTTCAGCACTTTGAATATATTATCTACTTTTTCCCGGCCTGCAAAATTCCTGCTGAGAAGCCCACTGATAGTTTAATGGGCATTCCCTTGTATGTTATAAGTCTCTTTTGCTGCTTTCAAAAATCTCTCCTTGACTTTGATTTTTGATAGTTTGATTATAATGTGTCATATCCCTGGGTGTCCATATGTCTCCCTAGATTAGGGAAGTTTTCAGTTATTATTTCCCTAAATGAGCTTTTCTTCTATTTTCTCTCACTCTTCTTCTTTGGGAATTCCCTTAATTCATAAATTAATTCTCTTGATGATGTCCCATAAATCCCATAGCCTTGTTTCTTTTCATTCTTTTTTCTTCACTTACTGGATAATTTCAAATGACCTGTCTTTGAGTTCACGTTTTTTTTTGTTTGTTTGTTTGTTTGTTTGTTTGTTTGTTTGGCTTGATCAAGTCTGCTCTTGATGCTCTTTGTTGCATTTTTTAATTCATTCATCCTATTCTTCAATTCCAGAATTTCTGTTTGGTTCTTTTATATAATTTCTATTTCTTTGTTAACTTCTCATTTTGTTTACCTGATTATGTTGAGTTGTCTATCTGTGTTGAAAAGATGCTGAACACAGCTGAGTTTCCTTAAAACAATTATTTTAAATTGTTTGTGGGCAATTTGTAGATCTCCATTTCTTTAGAGTCAGTTACTGGAAAAGTATTATATTCCACTTATGGTATCGTGTTTGCTTGGTTTTTCTTGTTCCTTAAAGTAAAGACACCTGAAAAAGTAATCACTTCCTCAAGTCTGTACTGACTAGCTTCAGAAGAGAAATATCATCAACAGCCAACCTGGCTGGGGATTTCTGAGGCTCTCTCAGAACTCTATGGATTTGCCCACTCCACATCTCTTGTTCCCTCTTGAGGAGGAACACTTAAGACTGTATGTCTTCTCTCAATCACACAAGCCATGGTAGATTAAAAAAAAAAAAAAAAAAAGGCTACCATTTCTTGTTCCTAGGTCAGTGCCCTGAAATGCTCAAGTTTGTATAGCTTCTTCCTACTTTTCAGAATCAGACTGGTTGTCTGTGCAAGCTCACAAGCCATCTGCAGAGGTTTGTTCTTTCTGTTCACAGGGGCGTGCACAGAGCCAGCCACAGTCAAGGGCAGGAGTGAGGTACACAGTATTGGGGGTGCCCATGAGCCAGCTGAAGGGGTCTGCAGGCAAGGTCTCCCAAGCAGCTCATGGGCAGGTTTTCTGATGAAGTCTCCAAAGCAGTTAGTAGCATCCAAGGCCTTTGGTTGAATTCCACACCCTGGTTGCTGTGAATCTCCATCTCTCTTATCTGCTTCCAGCCTCTCCCAGCCACTCAGCTGTGCTGGGTGGGGCTAAAAACAAGTGGGCCTCTTTGGCAGCACCCCATGGCTGAGTAAGCTGGGTGCTCACTTAACTATACTCTCACTTTTTCCTATAGGATAAATCATGGGCTAAAGGCGTCTCTCTTGGTATTGAGCTGTGCTACCTTAGAGGAGTGACATAGGTAAATGAAACTGTTTTTCTTACCCTCTTCAATGCATCTATTATCAAATTTTCTTCTTCAATGGTAAGCTGGAACTTGTCCACTGGATTCCCAGACTCTCTCATAGGTACTGCCCTCCATGCTTGGTTATTAAAATTGATGCTTATGTGGGGTGGTGATGATCAAATAGTGATTCTTGCTGACATCACTCTCAAGAATTCTTTTAGGTGGGAAATAAAAGTTATTTAGAATCAGACTCTGCAGAAACTCTGGAGAGATACAGAAAATAAGAAGGTATGGCCAGGCGCTGGTGGCTTACGCCTGTAATCCCGGCACTTTGTGAGGCTGAGGCGGGCGCATCACAAGACCAGGAGATTGAGACCATCCTGGCTAACACAGTGAAACCCCGTCTCTACCAAAAATACAAAAAATTAGCTGGGCATGGTAATGGGTGCCTGTGGTCCCAGCTACTCAGGAGGCTGAGGCAGAAGAATGGCATGAACCCAGGAGGTGGAGCTTGCAGTGAGCCAAGATCGCGCCACTGCACTCCAGCCTGGGTGACAGAGCGAGACTCCATCTAAAATGAATAAATAAGTAAATAAATAAATAAATAAATAAATAAATAAATAAATAAATAAGAAAGTACATCACCAAGATCTGTCACAGATTCCTAGAACACAGTAATTAAGTTCTGAAAGGCTTCCCAATCAAAGAACAGGAGTTCACTCTGGGTTAACTGTTTAACCAGCATCCTTGTGAAACAGAATTGCCACTGTATCTTTTTAGATTGAACTGGTTTAATTTCCTACTGTTTGCTTCTAAGTAGTATTAGAGCTTCCATTAGGAATTGCTAATGGTGCCCATTCTGGACTCTCTTAGCCTAGAACGGAAGATGAGAGAAGGACTAATGTAGTGTGCATGTGATTTAAGACGCAGCCAGAACCTGGTCATAGGGCTAGTTCTGCAGCAGGCAGAAATAATGAAAAATTAGTGAACCCACACGGTGTTTATATGTCTAATTTGATACTAATCATTTATATACTCTAAGGAAGATGTTATAGTTTTACAGACCCATTAAAACGTGCTTTAAACAAAAATATGTATGTAATTCCAAAAGTATGCTGAAATGTCACATTTCATTTCCTAGTAGATATTCAGTCAATACATTCTTGCAGTGACACCTGTAACTCATATGTATTAGCTTAATTTAGTAACAGTTTATTTCCCTTTACAATAAAACAATCACTTGAACTCAAAAAAAGGAAAGATGTACATTACTAAGGAAAGATATTAACAGGTTAATAGATAAAAGCATATTAGCTGAGTGGTGAAGAAACTCAGTAGACAACAGAGGTCTTTTGGAAATCTGTTGGTGACTCCTCAGAGAGAGTCTGAACCCTCTTGGGTGATGTAAGTAGGGACAAAAATACTCTTTCCCAAAATGGACAACAGAAGAAAGAGAACAGCAAAATGTGAGGATTTGTAGAGGACCTGAGGTGAAAAGATAAAGTTTTAGGGAAAGAAGTGAATTGGAAGTGTTATTTTTTTCTGGAGACAGGCAGACCAACCAAAGTCACCTACATGACACAATGTCCGCCTCTGCAGCGTGTCTTTGATTTGTTTCTCCCACTCATTTTCTGTAGCCACTGCCACCCTCCAGATCCTCATTTCCTCACATCTGTGTAGCTACAGTGGCTTAATGGTGTGCTGAACCTGACTGGTAAGGCTGGTATTTTCATCCCCAATTTATGAATGCAAGAACTAAAGCTCAGAAAGATCCACTAGCTTGCTCAAGATTGCACATTTTGCAAATGGTGAAACCAAGACTATAGCCTAGGTATTCTGTTTCGGGATTCAGGGCTCTCTGCACCGAAAAAAAAAAAGAAAAAGAAAAAGAAAAAGGGGCGGAGCAAGATGGCCGAATAGGAACAGCTCCAGTCTCCAACTCCCAGCGCGAGCGACACAGAAGACTGGTGATTTCTGCATTTTCAACTGAGGTACTGGGGTCATCTCACTAGGGAGTGCCGGACAATCGGTGCTGGTCAGCTGCTGCAGCCTGACCAGCGAGAGCTGAAGCAGGGCGAGGCATCGCCTCACCTGGAAGCGCAAGGGGGAAGGGGATCCGTTTTCCTAGCCAGGGGAACTGCGACACACAACACCTGGAAAATCGGGTAACTCCCACCCCAATACTGTGCTGTAAGCATACAGGCACACCAGGAGAACATATCCCACACCTGGCCGGGAGGGTCCCACGCCCACGAAGCCTCCCTCACTGCTAACACAGCAGTCTGCGGCGATCTATCCGCAAGGCAGCAGCGAGGCTGGGGGAGGGGCGCCCGCCATTGCTGAGGCTTAAGTAGGTAAACAAAGCCACTGGGAAGCTCGAACTGGGTGGAGCTCACAGCAGCTCAAGGAAGCCTGCCTGTCTCTGTAATCTCCACCTCTGGGGACAGCGCACAGCTGAAGACCAACAGGGGAAGTAGCGGGAGCCGGTGCAGACGCGAACGACTCTGTCTGACAGCTTTGGGGAGAGCCGTGGATCTCCCAATGTGGAGGTTGAGATCTGAGAACGGACAGACTGCCTGCTCAGGTGTGTCCCTGACCCCTGAGTAGCCTAGCTGGGAGACATCCCCCACTAGGGGCAGTCTGACACCCCACACCTCACAGGGTGGAGTACACCCCTGAGAGGAAACTTCCAAAGGAAGAATCAGACAGGTACACTCGCTGTTCAGCAATATTCTATCTTCGGCAACCTCTGCTGCTGATACCCAGGCAAACAGGGTCTGGAGTGGACCTCAAGCAATCTCCAACAGACCAACAGACAGTCCTTCTGACTGTCAGAAGGAAAACTATCAAACAGGAAGGACACCTATACCAAAACCCCATCAATACGTCACCACCATCAAAGACCAGAGACAGATAAAACCACAAAGATGGGGAAGAAGCAGGGCAGAAAAGCTGGAAATTCAAAAAATAAGAGCGCATCTCCCCCTGCGAAGGAGCGCAGCCCATCGCCAGCAACGGATCAAAGCTGGTCAGAGAATGACTTGGATGAGAGGAGAGAAGAAGGCTTCAGTCCATCAAACTTATCAGAGCTAAAGGAGGAATTACGTACCCAGCGCAAAGAAACTAAAAATCTTGAAAAAAGAGTGGAAGAATTGACAGCTAGACTAATTAATGCAGAGAAGATCATAAACGAAATGACAGAGATGAAAACCATGACACAAGAAATACGTGACAAATGCACAAGCTTCAGTAACCGACTCGATCAACTGGAAGAAAGAGTATCAGCGATTGAAGATCAAATGAATGAAATGAAGCGAGAAGAGAAACCAAAAGAAAAAAGAAGAAAAAGAAATGAGCAAAGCCTGCAAGAAGTATGGGATTACGTAAAAAGACCAAATCTACGTCTGATTGGGGTGCCTGAAAGTGAGGGGGAAAATGGAACCAAGTTGGAAAACACTCTTCAGGAAATCATCCAGGAGAACTTCCCCAACCTAGTAGGGCAGGACAACATTCAAATTCAGGAAATACAGAGAACGCCACAAAGATACTCCTCCAGAAGAGCAACTCCAAGACACATCATTGCCAGATTCACCAAAGTGGAAATGAAGGAAAAAATCTTAAGGGCAGCCAGAGAGAAAGGTCGGGTTACCCACAAAGGGAAGCCCATCAGACTAACAGCAGATCTCTCGGCAGAAACTCTACAAGCCAGAAGAGAGTGGGGGCCAATATTCAACGTTCTTAAAGAAAAGAATTTTCAACCCAGAATTTCATATCCAGCCAAACGAAGTTTCATAAGTGAAGGAGAAATAAAATCCTTTACAGATAAGCAAATGCTTAGAGATTTTGTCACCACCAGGCCTGCCTTACAAGAGACCCTGAAGGAAGCCCTAAACATGGAAAGGAACAACCGGTACCAGCCATTGCAAAAACATGCCAAAATGTAAAGACCATCGAGGCTAGGAAGAAACTGCATCAACTAACGAGCAAAATAACCAGTTAATATCATAATGGCAGGATCAAGTTCACACATAACAATATTAACCTTAAATGTTAATGGACTAAATGCTCCAATTAAAAGACACAGACTGGCAAACTGGATAAAGAGTCAAGACCTATCAGTGCTGTATTCAGGAGACCCATCTCACATGCAGAGACATACATAGGCTCAAAATAAAGTGATGGAGGAAGATCTACCAAGCAAATGGAGAACAAAAAAAAGCAGGGGTTGCAATCCTTGTCTCTGATAAAACAGACTTTAAACCATCAAAGATCAAAAGAGACAAAGAAGGCCATTACATAATGGTAAAGGGATCAATTCAACAGGAAGAGCTAACTCTCCTAAATATATATGCACCCAATACAGGAGCACCCAGATTCATAAAGCAAGTCCTTAGAGACTTACAAAGAGACTTAGACTCCCATACAATAATAATGGGAGACTTCAACACTCCACTGTCAACATTAGACAGATCAACGAGACAGAAAGTTAACAAGGATATCCAGGAATTGAACTCATCTCTGCACCAAGCGGACCTAATAGACATCTCTAGAACTCTCCACCCCAAATCAACAGAATATACATTCTTCTCAGCACCACATCGCACTTATTCCAAAATTGACCACATAATTGGAAGTAAAGCACTCCTCAGCAAATGTAAAAGAACAGAAATTATAACAAACTGTCTCTCAGACCACAGTGCAATCAAACTAGAACTCAGGACTAAGAAACTCAATCAAAACCGCTCAACTACATGGAAACTGAACAACCTGCTCCTGAATGACTACTGGGTACATAACAAAATGAAAGCGGAAATAAAGATGTTCTTTGAAACCAATGAGAACAAAGATACAACATACCAGAATCTCTGGGACACATTTAAAGCAGTGTGTAGAGGGAAATTTATAGCACTAAATGCCCACAAGAGAAAGCAGGAAAGATCTAAAATTGACACTCTAACATCACAATTAAAAGAACTAGAGAGGCAAGAGCAAACACATTCAAAAGCTAGCAGAAGGCAAGAAATAACTAAGATCAGAGCAGAACTGAAGGAGATAGAGACACAAAAAACCCTCCAAAAAATCAATGAATCCAGGAGTTGGTTTTTTGAAAAGATCAACAAAATTGACAGACCGCTAGCAAGGCTAATAAAGAAGAAAAGAGAGAGGAATCAAATAGATGCAATAAAAAATGATAAAGGGGATATCACCACTGACCCCACAGAAATACAAACTACCATCAGAGAATACTATAAACGCCTCTACGCAAATCAACTAGAAAATCTAGAAGAAATGGATAATTTCCTGGACACTTACACTCTCCCAAGGCTAAACCAGGAAGAAGTTGAATCCCTGAATAGACCAATAGCAGGCTCTGAAATTGAGGCAACAATTAATAGCCTACCCACCAAAAAAAGTCCAGGACCAGATGGATTCACAGCTGAATTCTACCAGAGGCACAAGGAGGAGCTGGTACCATTCCTTCTGAAACTATTCCAATCAATAGAAAAAGAGGGAATCCTCCCTAACTCATTTTATGAGGCCAACATCATCCTGATACCAAAGCCTGGCAGAGACACAACAAAAAAAGAGAATTTTAGACCAATATCCCTGATGAACATCGATGCAAAAATTCTCAATAAAATACTGGCAAACCGGATTCAGCAGCACATCAAAAAGCTTATCCACCATGATCAAGTGGGCTTCATCCCTGGGATGCAAGGCTGGTTCAACATTCAAAAATCAATAAACGTAATCCAGCATATAAACAGAACCAAAGACAAGAACCACATGATTGTCTCAATAGATGCAGAAAAGGCTTTTGACAAAATTCAACAGCCCTTCATGCTAAAAGCGCTCAATAAATTCGGTATTGATGGAACGTACCTCAAAATAATAAGAGCTATTTATGACAAACCCACAGCTAATATCATACTGAATGGGCAAAAACTGGAAAAATTCCCTTTGAAAACTGGCACAAGACAGGGATGCCCTCTCTCACCACTCCTATTCAACATAGTGTTGGAAGTTCTGGCTAGGACAATCAGGCAAGAGAAAGAAATCAAGGGGATTCAGTTAGGAAAAGAAGAAGTCAAATTGTCCCTGTTTGCAGATGACATGATTGTATATTTAGAAAACCCCATCGTCTCAGCCCAAAATCTCCTTAAGCTGATAAGCAACTTCAGCAAAGTCTCAGGATACAAAATTAATGTGCAAAAATCACAAGCATTCTTATACACCAGTAACAGACAAGCAGAGAGCCAAATCAGGAATGAACTTCCATTCACAATTGCTTCAAAGAGAATAAAATACCTAGGAATCCAGCTTACAAGGGATGTAAAGGACCTCTTCAAGGAGAACTACAAACCACTGCTCAGTGAAATAAAAGAGGACACAAACAAATGGAAGAACATACCATGCTCATGGATAGGAAGAATCAATATCGTGAAAATGGCCATACTCCCCAAGGTTATTTATAGATTCAATGCCATCCCCATCAAGCTACCAATGAGTTTCTTCACAGAATTGGAAAAAACTGCTTTAAAGTTCATATGGAACCAAAAAGGAGCCCACATTGCCAAGACAATCCTAAGTCAAAAGGACAAAGCTGGAGGCGTCACGCTACCTGACTTCAAACTATACTACAAGGCTACAGTAACCAAAACAGCATGGTACTGGTACCAAAACAGAGATATAGACCAATGGAACAGAACAGAGTCCTCAGAAATAATACCGCACATCTACAGCCATCTGATCTTTGACAAACCTGAGAGAAACAAGAAATGGGGAAAGGATTCCCTATTTAATAAATGGTGCTGGGAAAATTGGCTAGCCATAAGTAGAAAGCTGAAACTGGATCCTTTCCTTACCCCTTATACGAAGATTAATTCGAGATGGATTAGAGACTTAAATGTTAGACCTAATACCATAAAAACCCTAGAAGAAAATCTAGGTAGTACCATTCAGGACATAGGCATGGGCAAGGACTTCATGTCTAAAACACCAAAAGCAACAGCAGCAAAAGCAAAAATTGACAAATGGGATCTAATTAAACTAAAGAGCTTTTGCACAGCAAAAGAAACTACCATCAGAGTGAACAGACAACCTACAGAATGGGAGAAAATTTTTGCAACCTACTCATCTGACAAAGGGCTAATATCCAGAATCTACAAAGAACTCAAACAAATATACGAGAAAAAAACAAACAACCCCATCAAAAAGTGGGGAAAGGATATGAACAGACATTTCTCAAAAGAAGATATTCATACAGCCAACAGACACATGAAAAAATGCTCATCGTCACTCGCCATCAGAGAAATGCAAATCAAAACCACAATGAGATACCATCTCACACCAGTTAGAATGGCAATCATTAAGAAGTCAGGAAACAACAGGTGTTGGAGAGGATGTGGAGAAATAGGAACACTTTTACACTGTTGGTGGGATTGTAAACTAATTCAACCATTATGGAAAACAGTACGGCAATTCCTCAAGGATCTAGAACTAGATGTACCATATGACCCAGCCATCCCACTACTGGGTATATACCCAAAGGATTATAAATTATTCTACTACAAAGACACATGTACACGTATGTTTATTGCGGCACTATTCACAATAGCAAAGACTTGGAATCAACCCAAATGTCCATCTGTGACAGACTGGATTAAGAAAATGTGGCACATATACACCATGGAATACTATGCAGCCATAAAAAAGGATGAGTTTGCGTCCTTTGTAGGGACATGGATGCAGCTGGAAACCATCATTCTTAGCAAACTATCACAAGAACAGAAAACCAAACACCGCATGTTCTCACTCATAGGTGGGAACTGAACAATGAGATCACTTGGACTCGGGAAGGGGAACATCACGCACTGGGGCCTATCATGGGGAGGGGGGAGGGGGGAGGAGGGAGGGATTGCATTGGGGAGTTATACATGATATAAATGATGAATTGATGGGTGCTGACGAGTTGATGGGTGCAGCACACCAACATGGCATAAGTATACATATGTAACAAACCTGCACGTTATGCACATGTACCCTAGAACTTAAAGTATAATAAAAAAAAAAAAAGAAAAAGAAAGAAAAGAAAAAAGAAAGGATAATCATCTTAAAATATTTCATTCTTGGACTCCAAATCTTAAGAGAGTCTTATTTTTCTCCCAAGACAGTGACAACTCCTCTGTTTGACTTTCAAGGCCTTCCATTAGTTGGCTCTTGTCTCTCTCTCTCTCAACCCTATTTCCCACCATATTTTAGCTACACTCCCACCTCTGCCTCTGAAGCCTGTTTGGCTGCTTTGTGAGCTAACCAAGATCATTCCCACGTCTACGTCTTTGTTTATGCCATTCCCCTCTTAAAGAGCCTTTCTCCATCATCCCTCTAGACCGTGTTCAAGTCTTACACAATCTATGATGGTGTTTTCAATGTATACTATTTGAACTGTCCGAATTGACTGTTTCATCGTGAAATATGAGTCTTTAATGTATTCTCTTGAATTTTTCTCAAATCGTTACCCTCTGCAACAAAATACAAAGCAAATTGCTACAGGCAGTCCTTTGCTTGTTTGTATTTTCTTACCAACTACTTCATTTTATATAGTGATTTTTGAATTATCCGTAGCCTAACATTAAATATATACCAGGACCTCCATAAAAATTTGATAGCTAAAGAAATACAGAACAACTCTCAACATTTTGTCAAGACTGGCAAGATGGCTAAATAGAAACAGCTCCAGTCTGCAGCTCCCAGCAAGAATGACGCAAAAGGTGGGTGATTTCTGCATTTCCAACTGAGGTACCTGGTTCATCTCTTTGGGACTGGTTGGACAGTTGTTGCAGCCCACGGAGGGTTAGCTGAAAGCAGGGTGGGGTATCGCCTCACCCAGGAAGCGTAAGGGGTTAGGGAATTTTCTCTCCTACCCAAGGGAAGCCTTGAGGGACTGAGTCTGAGGAACTCCAGCATAGATAGTAGGCTTGTCCCACGGTTTTTGCAACATGCAAACCAGGAGATTCCCTCCAGTGCCTACCCGACTGGGGCCCTGGGTTTCAAGCATAAAACTGGGCGGCCATTTGGGCAGACACATAACTAGCTGCAGGAGTTCTTTTTTCCATAACCCAGTGGCGCCTGGGACGCCAGCGAGACAGAACAGTTTGCACCCCTGGAAAGGGGTGCTGAAGCCAGGGAACCAAGTGGTCTGGCTCAGCAGGTCCCACCCCTATGGAGCCCAGCAAACTAAGATCCACTGGCTTGAAATTCTTGCTGCCAGCACAGCAGCAGTCTGAGATCGACCTGAGACACTGGAGCTTGATGGAGGGAGGGGCGTCCGCCATTGCTGAGGCCTGACTCGGTGGTTTTCCCCTCACAGTGTAAACAAAGCCCCTGGGAAATTGGAACTGGGTGGAGCCCACTGCAGCTCAGCAAGGCTGCTGTGGCCAGACTGCCAGATTTCCTTTCTCTGGGCAGGGCATCTCTGAAAAATAGGCAGCAGCTCAAGTCAGGGACTTATAGATAAAACCCCCATCTCCCTTGGACAGAGCACCTCGGGAAAGGGGTAGCTGTGAATGCAGCTTCAGTAGACTTAAACATCCCTGCCTCATGGCTCTGAAGAAAGCAGCAGCCCTCCCAGCACAGAGTTCAAGCTCTGCTAAGGGTCCAGACTGCGTCCTCAAGTGGGTCACTGAACGCCATGTATCTTGACTGGAAGACAACTCTCAGCAGGGGCCGACAGACACCTCATGCAGGAGAGTTCTGGCTGGCATCTAGCAGGGGCCCCTCTGGGACTAAGCTTCCCAAGGAAAGATCAGGCAGCAATCTTTGCTGTTCTGCAGCCTCCACTGGTGATACCTGGGTAAACAGGGTCAGGAGTGGACCTCCAGCCAAGTCCAGCAGACCAACACCAGAGGGGCCTGACTGTCAGAGGAAAGCTAACAGAAAGGAATAGCAGGTCCACTCAAAGACCACATCCAAAGGTCACCAACATCAAGGACCAAAGTTAGATAAATCCACAAAGATGGGGAGAAACCAATGCAAAAAGGCTGAAAATTCCAAAAACCAGAACACCTCTTCTCCTCCAAAGGATCACAACTCCTTAACAGCAAGGGAACAAAGCTGGATGGAGAATGCATTTGAGGAATTGACAGAAGTAGGCTTCAGAAGGTGGATAATAACAAACTCCTCCGAGCTAAAGGAGCATGTTCTAACCCAATGCAAGGAAGCTAAGAACCCTGAAAAAAGGTTAGACAAATTGCTAACTAGAATAACCAGTTTAGAGAAGAATATAAATGACCTGATGGAGCTGAAAATACACAGCACAAAAACTTGGTGAAGCATACCTAAGTTTCAATAGCCAAATCAATCAAGCGGGAGAAAGAAGGGAAATCAGTGATTGAAAATCAACTTAATGAAATAAAGAGAGAAGACAAGATTAGAGAAAGAAGAATGAAAAGGAATGAACAAAGCCTCTAAGAAATATGGGACTATGGGGAGTTCCAAGATGGATGAATAGGAACAGCTCCAGTCTACAGCTCCCAGTGTGAGAGATGCAAAAGATGGGTGATTTCTGCATTTCCAACTGAGGTACAGGGTTCATCTCATTGGACTGGTTGGACAGTGGGTAGAGCCCACGGAGTGTGAGCCAAAGCAAGGCAGGGCATCGTCTCACCCAGGAAGCAAAAGGGGTCAGGCAATTCCCTTTCCTAGCCAACAGAAGCCATCACAGACAGTACCGGGAAAATCGGGACACTCCTGCCCTAATACTGCACTTTTCCAACGGTCTTAGCAAATGGCACACCAGGAGATTATATCCCATGCCTGGCTCAGCAGGTCCCATGCCCATGGAGCCTTGCTCACTGCTAGCACAGCAGTCTGAGAACGAACCGCAAGGTGGCAGTGAGGCTGGGGGAGGGGCGTCCACCTTTCTGAGGCTTGAGTAGGTAAGGAAAGCAGCTGGGAAGCTTGAACTGGGTGGAGCCCACAGCAGCTCAAGGAGGTCTGCGGGCCTCTGTAGACTCCACCTCTCGGGGCAGGACATAGCTCAACAAAAGGCAGCAGAAACTTCTGCACACTTAAACGTCCCTGTCTGACAGCTTTGAAGAGAGTAGTGGTCCTCCCAGCATGGAGTTTGAGATCTGAGAATGTACAGACTGCCTCCTCAAGTGGGTCCCTGACCCCCGAATAGCCTAACTGTGAGACACCTCCCAGTAGGGGCCGACTGACACCTCATATAGCCAGGTGCCCCTCTGAGACGAAGCTTCGAGAGGAAGAATGAGGCAGCAACATTTGCTATTCTGCAATATTTGTTGTTCTGCAACCTCTGCTGGTGATACCCAGGCAAACAGCGTCTGGAGTGGACCTCCAGCAAACTCCAACAGACCTGCAACTGAGGGTCCTGACTGTTAGAAGGAAAACTAACAAACAGAAAGAAACAGCATCAACATCAACAAAAGGACATCCACACCAAAACCCCATCTGTAGGTCACCATCATCAAAGACCAAAGGTAGATAAAACCACAAAGATGGGGAGAAATCAGAGCAGAAATGCTGAAAATTGTAAAAAGCAGAGCGCCTCTTCTCCTCCAAAGGAATGCAGCTCCTCACCAGCAACAGAACAAAGCTTGACAGAGAATGACTTTGATGAGTTGACAGAAGTAGGCTTCAGAGGATGACTAATAACAAACTTCTCCAAGCTAAAGGAAGATGTTCAAACCCATCACAAGGAAGCTAAAAATCTTGAAAAAAGATTAGAAGAATGGCTAACCCTAGAATAAACAGCATAGAGAAGACCTTAAACGACCTGATGGAGCTGAAAAACATGGCATGAGAACTATGTGACACATGCACAAACTTCAGTAGCCAATTCGATCAAGTAGAATAAAGAGTATCAGTGATTGAAGATCAAATGAATGAAATGAAGCAAGAAGAGAAGTTTAGAGAAGAAAGAGTAAAAAGAAATGCACAAAGCCTCCAAGAAATATGGGACTATGTGAAAAGACCAAATCTACATTTGATTGGTGTGCCTGAAAGTGATGAGGAGAATGGAACCAAGTCAGAAAACACTCTCCAAGATATTATCCAGGAGAACTTCCCAACCTAGCAAGACAGGCCAACATTCATATTCAGGAAATACAGAGAACATCACAAAGATACTCCTCGAGAAGAGCAACCTCAAGACACATAATTGTCAGATTCACCAAGGTTGAAATGAAGGAAAAAATGTTAAGGGCAGCCAGAGAGAAAGGTCGGGTTATCCACAAAGGGAAGCCCATCAGACTAACAGTGGATCTCTCAGCAGAAACTCTACAAGCCAGAAGAGAGTGGGGGCCAATATTCAACATTCTTAAAGAAAAGAATTTTCAACCCAGAATTTCATATCCAGCCAAACTAAGCTTCATAAGTGAAGGAGAAATAAAATCCTTTCCAGACAAGCAAATGCTGAGAGATTTGGTCATCACCAGGCCTGCCTTACAAGAGCTCCTGAAGGAAGCACTAAACGTGGAAAGGAAAAACCAGTACCAGACACTGCAAAAACATGCCAAATTGTAAAGACCATCAAAGCTAGGAAGAACTGCATCAACTAACAAGCAAAATAACCAGCTAACATCAAAATGACAGGATCAAATTCACATATAACAGTGTTAACCTTAAACATAAATGGGCTAAATGCCCCAATTAAAAGACACGGACTGGCAAACTGGATAAAGAGTCAAGACCCATCAGTTTGTGTATTCAGGAGACCCATCTCACATGCAGAGACACACATAGGCTCAAAATAAAGTGATGGAGGAAGATCTACCAAGCAAATGGAAAACAAAAAAAGGCAGGGGTTGCAATCCTAGTCTCTGATGAAACAGACATTAAATCAACAAAGATCAAAAGAGACAAAGAAGGCCATTACATAATGGTAAAGGGATCAATTCAAGAAGAAGAGCTAACTATCCTAAATATATATGTACCCAATACAGGAGCACCCAGATGCATCAAGCAAGTCCTTAGAGACTTACAAAAAGACTTAGACTCCCACACATTAATAATGGGAGACCTTAACACCCCACTGTCAACATTAGACAGACCAACAAGACAGAAAGTTAGCAAGGATATCCAGGACTTGAATTCAGGTCTGCACCAAGTGGACCTAATAGACATCTACAGAACTCTCCACCCGAAATCAGCAGAATATACATTTATCTCGGCACCACACGGCACTTATTCCAAAATTGACCACATAGTTGGAAGTAAAGCACTCCTCAGCAAATGTAAAAGAAGAGAAATCATAACAAACTGTCACTCAGACCACAATGCAATCAAATTATAACTCAGGATTAAGAAACCCACTCAAAACCACTCAGCTACATGGAAACTGAACAACCTGCTCCTGAATGACTACTGGGTACATAACAAAATGAAGGCAGAAATAAAGATGTTCTTTGAAACCAATGAGAACAAAGACACAACATACCAGAATTTCTGGGACACATTTAAAGCAGTGTGTAGAGGGAAATTTAGAGCACTAAATGCCCACAAGAGAAAGCAGGAAAGATCTAAAATCCACACCATAGCATCACAATTAAAAGAACTAGAGAAGCAAGAGCAAGCACATTCAAAAGCTAGCAGAAGGCAAGAAATAACTAAGATCAGAGCAGAACTGAAGGAGATAGAGACACAAAAAAAACCCTTCAAAAAATCAATGATTCCAGGAGCTGGTTTTTTGAAAAGATCAACAAAATAGATAGACTGCTAGCAAGACTAATAAAGAAGAAAAGAGAGAAGAATCAAATGGATGCAATAAAAAATGATAAAGGGGATATCACCACCGATCCCACAGAAATACAAACCACCATCAGAGAATACTGTAAACACCTCTATGCAAATAAACTAGAAAATCTAGAAGAAATGCAAAAATTCCTGGACACATACACACTCCCAAGACTAAACCAGGAAGAAGTTGAATCCCTGAAGGGGTCAATAACAGGCTCTGAAATTGAGGCAATAATTAAGAGCCTACCAACCAAAAAAAGTCCAGGACCAGACGGATTCACAGCCAAATTCTACCAGAGGTACAAATAGGAACTGGTTCCATTCCTTCTGAAACTATTCCGATCAATAGAAAAAGAAGGAATCCTCCCTAACTCATTTTATGAGGCCAGCATCATCCTGATACCAAAGCCTGGCAGAGATTCAACAAAAAAAGAGAATTTTAGACCAATATCCCTGATGAACATCGATGCAAAAATTCTCAATAAAATACTGGCAAACCGAATCCAGCAGCACATCAAAAAGCTTATGCACCACGATCACATCAGCTTCATCCCTGGGATGCAAGGCTGGTTCAACATATGCAAATCAATAAACATAATCCATCATATAAACAGAACCAAAGACAAAAACCACATGATTCTCTTTATAGACGCAGAAAAGGCCTTTGACAAAATTCAACAGCCCTTCATGCTAAAAACTCTCAATAAACTAGGTATTGATGGGACGTATCTCAAAACAATAAGAGCTATTTATGACAAACCTACAGCCAATATCATACTGAATGGGCAAAAACTGGAAACATTCCCTTTGAAAACTGGCACAAGGCAGGGATGCCCTCTCTCACCACTCCTATTCAACATAGTATTGGAAGTTCTGGCCAGGGCAATCAGGCAAAAGAAAGAAATAAAGTGTATTCAGATAGGAAGAGAGGAAGTCAAATTATCTCTGTTTGTAGATGACATGATTGTATATTTAGAAAACCCCATCATCTCAGCCCCAAATCTCCTTAAGCTGATAAGCAACTTCACCAAAGTCTCAGGATACAAAATCAATGTGAAAAAATCACAAGCATTCCTATACAACAATAACAGACAAACAGAGAGCCACATTATCAGTGAACTCCCATTCACAATTGCTACTAAGAGAATAAAATACCTAGGAATACAACTTACAAGGGATGTGCAGGAACTCTTCAAGGAGAACTACAACCACTGCTCAAGGAAATAAGAGAGGACACAAACAAATGGAAAAACATTCCATGCTCATGAATTGGAAGAATCAATATCATGAAAATGGCCATACTGTTCAAAGTAATTTATAGATTCAATGCTATCCCCATCAAGCTACCAATGACTTTCTCCACAGAATTGGAAAAAACTACTTTAAACTTCGTATGGAACCACAAGAGAGCCCACATAGCCAAGACAATCCTGGGCAAGAAGAACAAAACTGGAGGCATCAGGCTACCTGACTTCAAACTATACTGCAAGAAACTATACCAAAACAGCATGGTACTGGTACCAAAACAGAGATATAGACCAATGGAACAGAGCAAAGGCCTCAGAATAACATCACATATCTACAACCATCTGACCTTTGACAAACCTTACACAAACAAGCAATGGGGAAAAGATTCCCTATTTAATAAATGTTGTTGGGAAAATTGGCTAGCCATATGCAGAAAACTGAAACTGGACTCCTTCCTTACACCTTATACAAAAATCAACTGAAGATGAATCAAAGACTCCCTCCTAGGACCATAAAAATCCTAGAAGAAATCCTGGGTGACACCATTCGGGACATAGGCATCGGGCAAAGACTTCATGACTAAAACACCAAAAGCAATCGCAACAAAAGCCAAAATTGACAAATGGGATCTAATTAAACTAAAGAGTTTCTTCACAACAAAAGAAGCTATCATCAGAGTGAACAGGCAACTTACAGAATGGCAGAAAATTTTTGCAATCTATCCATCTGACAAAGGGCTAATATCCAGAATCTACAAAGAACTTAAACAAATTTACAAGACAAAAAAACAACCTCATCAAAAAGTGGGCAAAGGATTTGAACAGACACTTCTCAAAAGAAGACATTTATGCAGCCAACAGACATATGAAAGAAAGTTCATCATCACTGGTCATTAGGGAAATGCAAATCAAAACCACGAGATACCAACCCATGCCAATTAGAATGGCAACCATTAAAAAGTCAGGAAACAACCGATCGTGAAGAGGATGTAGAGAAATAGGAATGCTTTTACACTGTTGGTGGGAGTGTAAATTAGTTCAACCATTGTGGAAGACAGTGTGGCGATTCCTCAAGGATCTAGAACTAGAAATACCATTTGACCCAGCAATCTCATTATTGGGTATGTACCCAAAGGATTATAAATCATTCTACTATAAAGACACATGCATACATATGTTTATTATGGCACCATTCACAATAGCAAAGACTTGGAACCAACCCAACGTCCATCAATGATAGACTGGATAAAGAAAATGTGGCACATATACACCATGGAATACTATGCAGCCATAAAAAAGGATAAGTTCATGTCCTTTGCAGGGACATGGAAGAAGCTGGAAACCATCATTCTTAGTAAACTATCACAAGAACAGAAAACCAAACACCACCATGTTCTCATTCATAAGTGGGAGTTGAACAATGAGAATACATGGACATAGGGAGGGGAACATCACACACCAGGGCCTGTCGGGGGGTGGGGGGGTTGGAGAGGGATAGCACTAGGAAAAATACCTCAAGTAGTTGATGGATTAAAGGGTGCAGTAAACCACTATGGCATGTGTATACCTATGTAACAAAACTGCACGTTCTGCCCATGTACCTCAGAACTTAAAGATAATTTTTAAAAAATAGAAAAAAAAGAAACACGGAACAATCACAATTAATAGGAAATATGAAGTTTGAAGACTTGGAAGTTATAAAATTGATGATCAAGATAAAAGTCTATTCGGTGTGATGGAAATTTTTAATGACAAACTTATAAGACAAACTGGTTAAAAAGGGGCAGAAACAGCTGACGAACAGACTGAGCCATAGCTGTTTCTGTGTTTCCTTTTATCTTGGCTCTGGCTTTCTAAAACTCCACAAAACAAGGTAAATGATTTATGACTGCTAAACAGACTAACCCAGGCTCAGAAACAATCAGTATTATTTGCAAATGATGATCACATATGTGCTAATGCATCCAGAGTGGTAGTTGATATTTTATGAAATGACACAAAAGATTCTGTGCATCTTCAATTTTCCAGATCTAATTAGTGTCTTTTCAGAACAGAGGACTGTAACAGTGGAGAGATATCAGGAAGGTCATTCCTCTTGCCCTTGGGGAGCTTTAAGCATGTGTAGTTAGGAGAAATCATTTATATCCATGCACAATTAAATAGGTCTGCTGCAGAGCAACCTGTGAACAAAGGCGGGTCAAAATATCAGTATGTGTATCCATGTTGAAGTGATGCTGATAAAAAGGAATAAAAAGAATCAGGTGGAAGGCTTCCAAAACAGTGTCAGTAAAAATGATGAACTTAATTTCATGGGGAGGAAAGGGTAAAACATTCTAGCTTGTGCAAAGTTACGGAAGTAGAAGCAAATACTTCACCACAGTGTACCTCATCACAGTGGAAGAGTACATTTATTATTATAATAATATTATTATAAATTATTATATATTATTATATATTATATATAATTAGTATTAAATATTATTATAGGATATTATTATTACAAATGTTATTAGTATTCCTATTTGAGAATGGGAAATGTAAATTAACCTGCCCCAAGTCATATAGTGAGTTACCTGTGCAGCTAAAATAAGTGATATTTTAGGAACAGTTTACATCATGAAACACTGAAGCTGTATATTTTTTCAATAAATGATGGTACTCTAGGTAGTTCTTAGACAACAATGAGTAGAAACTAAACTATATTTTTAAAGGGTTTACTTAACAAATATTGCAAAAGGTAGGGCAAAGAGCTTTCTTATTCCCCTAGTGAAGAAAACCAGGGCATTTTTTTAAAGGACGAAGAATCATTAACAGTATTTCCTGAAGGAGAATAAAGTCTTCCAGCCTGCATCAGAATTCCACATTACTATCCGAATTCTAAGATTAAGGGTGTGTTTTACCCACACCCTAGATTTTTGGGAACACAGGCTCGGCATTATGTAAGTTCCGCTGAGGAGGATAATGTGACTCTTCTCGTTATGGGAGAGACCTCATTCTGATCATATATATATGATTCTATCTGTCTATATAGGATTTTATATATATATATATATATATATATTTCTTTTTTTAAATGCACTTTATCCTTTAGCAAAACTGACAGATCCTCAGATTAGCACACATCTATTTATCTCTACTGTCAGCTCCTGTAAATGGTAGCATTTCCCCAAGACAGAAAAATCTCTTGGAATAACCAGTATACTTGTTTCAATAATCTGCAGAGCCATCAATGAGAATGCTTCAGAATAGAAGAGTAGCTGGTTTCAAATACGATTTCATTTTCCTCCCAGCCCACTACTAGAGCCCAGTACACTACTGTATAGTGTGGGCCTTTGTGGAGGCTTCTATTTCCCACCTGTATTTCTTTTTCTTTTTCCAGCAACAGTCTGCCTTTGTGCTAACTCCTAAATAACCATAAATTTTGTTCTTATAAACCTTAATGAATGCTTGGCCAAGATGCTATAACTATTGGCTTCTATATTGGAGCATAAATGGAAAGGGGGGAAAAAAGTGCACTGTGAAAAACTGGATAAAATGGAAAAAAGATCACAGCAAACCCAAAGTCGCAATTTGCCTTTAATGTGAAGGAGGCCTTGTTTTCACGGTGTGGCAGCTTTCAGGGGTTTTAATCTCAAAGTGGCTGATCAATTTAAGGTAAGTGGCAGGCATTTGGCCTGGTTCCCAGGCTTTGCTTTGCTGCTCTGAGAAAAGAAAGGATTCAGTCAGACACACAGACAACAGGCATCATCAGCGGCTCCCACATTCCAAGCATTTTAACACAGATTAGGTTGGCATGATTCTACTGTTTACTGAAATCTCCTAGGTGTTGCATTTTTCCTTTTCCTTGCTGTGGTTATCCAAGATGGTTTTCTCAGGTCAAGACCTTCATATGCCAAATAGCTTACAGTGCTGTGAAGGGAAAAGAAGAGCAGAGGTCAAAACTTCTGATTAAAATGCTATTTCACTTGCTTGTTGCAACATATGAGACTTCAGACAGCAGGTAATTGAGCACTGAACTTTTTGCCTAAGGCATACATTGAGACAGGAACTGTTTTACATGCATGCCTGAGGGGGAAGAAAAACGAAGATAATTTCTTTAACAAGGACAAACTTAATTCAACTAGGAATGCCCAAAGGATTAACAGGGTGATCTGTAGTTATTTTTGCTTCAGATTTTATAAGCATGAGGCTTACAGATAATGTTGAACAAGATTATAACCAATATAGTCCATTTTTCAATTAATATTTTTCACCATATACTCTTTACTTTTTCAAAGAGTAATATTAAATGAGTTCAACAGACCCCTTACCATCATCTCATGTTCTTAGCAAAAGTTAATTTTTTAATCCATTTGACCTATAACATAGGTTAAATAAAATATGCATTCCATCGATTAAGCCAAAAAACAAATAAATTGTCTCTCATATATTTTGGCTATATCATACTGTATAGAAAATTTGTATTTTAAAAGACATTTTCACAGTTTTTAAAGATACTTTGCCTTACTTTAATATAATCAAGAACACCTTCCCATTAGTCATCTTCATGGCAGATCTCCTCATGTTTTATTTCTCTCTAAGAATTTTATCAAAATAAGAAACTACTATAGATTTTCAAAAACAGTTTTTCTAGCTATTATACTTTTCAAAAGCAATGTTGAATTATTATACTTACTATACCTAGAAATGCCCTCCTAACATTTCATACATTTATATTGACTTATCTCTTCCAAAACTAACACATTGTTGCACTTGAGTAACTTATATTAAGAATAAGTATTCTTGTTTGTAAGGGTCAGCTTAGAAACTAATGCAATTATAACCAGTTAACTTTAGTTGTTATATATGCAAGTGTGGCTTTTAAAAAATAATATATGACTTTTCACTGATTAAAGAAAAAAAAATAGAGTCAGAAAAGAAGCAGCTAGCAACCATCCTTCTACTGTTGCCGCATACGTCTTATCACCAGGGATACTTGTCAACATGTGATACTTGGAACTGCAGCAGCCATCTTGCATACATGGAGAGAGCCAGCTTAAGGGGCCTAGCTGAAGCGCTGAGGATGGCAGACAGGAAAGATGGAAAAAATATGATTTTCAGTTATGTCATTGAGCCATTGAACCAACAATCCTGGGTCCACTCAACTTGAGATTTCTTCTTGTGTAAAATAATAGATTCCCTTTCATTCATGCAATCATATTCGTTGAGCATGTACCATATCCCAAACCCTATGCTAGGGGTCTGAAGTAGCTCAGTGAACAAAACACAAGATCCCTACCCTTGTGGAACTCACATTCTAGCCAAGAGAGATAATAAACTAAAAACATAAGTAAGAAAATTCTATAGTATGTTAGGAAATAGTAAGCAGAAAAAAATTTATAAGAGGAGCATGGCAAAAAGGATCAGGAATGCTGGGATCAAAAGGACAGGTTTTGATGTTGAATAAAGTGAGAATTGGTTGGCTTCACTGAAGAAGTGAGATTTGAACAAACACTTGAAGGAAATGAAGGACTTATTTCTTAAGCCAGTGGGAGATAGGTTGTATTTTTCTCATTGTTGACAATCCTCTAAGTGAGAGGGAGATATGGGAAGAGAGAGAGAGAGAAAGAGAGAGATTTGGGATAGTGTCTGATTCCAGCTCCTCTTTGATTCTTCTTAGTTCCAGTCAACCAAACGATTTTTTTCCTTTGCTTAAGTTTCAGCTGGGTTTCTGTCACTTAAAGAAGAAGATTAGTAAGTTTTCTATTGGTCACAAATAAACTATCTCTGGTTCCAGGAACAGCAAGCCCAAATAGATACTGAGCCATAATTCTATTCTCTATATAAAGAGCTTTATTGCCCACACTGGGTGGTATCCAGGCATCCATAACAGCATGGCCTGTGAGGTTTTCAGCTTCCCAAGTGGGAAGATGCTCAGGACTGGGGTGGAGCTAAAAAGAGAAGCTCTGTTTTGGGACTGTTAGTAAAAATTGATGGGCATATTCTAAAAGGGTAAGTCTGCAGGAAGAAAGATAAATGACAGAGAAAAAGAGGTGAACAACTAAAAAATGTATACTGTAACTAGGAGATAGAAACAGAGAACATTAACTAGAAGCAACATCTCCCATTTATTACAGAGATATTGATGCATTTATACTACTACGTTTGCTATGGGCAAAGTTCTAAGATATGCTATTCACATATACACAAAGGTCATAATACATTGTCATTTTGTCACTGGCTCCTCAATGCAGAAAGATGATGTTTGTTTATCTGAGTTGCTTACATACCCTGCCATGTAGCACCTAAATATCCTAAAAATAGGAATTCGGCAAAACAAAGCATGGAATATATTTATGCTTCCAATTTCCAACTTCTAGCTGAAAGACAATGCCAGCTCTACATCACAGTTGATGTTGGGCAATCTTTCTGTGCATCTGTTTCCTTGTTTATAAAATGGGTTCAATGAGAATACCTACCTCATAAGACTCTCACACAGGTATTGTGATTAAATGACATAATGCATGTAACCACAGTGCTATGATTTGGTAACTGTTCCATAAAAATTGGCCATATACCTTTACTATATCTATTTGTATTTGGTTCTTTTTGGGAGGCATACTACACAAGTTTATTTCAAAACATTGCTGTCAGATAAGAGATTTGTGGATTCTGTGTGATTATGGATATCAACTAGAGAATCTTTGTGTGTTGTTATATATTTGGGAGCGTCTTAGTCCATTCAGACTGTTATAAAAAACACCTTAGACTGGGTGCTCAAAAATATCAATAAATAAATTGCAATGCAGTGAGAGATTGTTTTTTAATATGATGACAGTGCAAAATTTCAATAGGGTCAGAGAAAACTGGATGCTCATATTGGAGGCTGACTTATAGACTTACAAATAATAGGCATTTATTTCTCACAGTCCCAGAGGTTGGGAAGTCCAAGATCAAGGCACCAGCAGATTCAGTGTCCGGTGAGGAATCTTTGCTTTATAGATGACACCTTGTTGCTTCATCTTCACATGGCAGTAGGGGCAAGGCGGCTCCCTTCAACCTCTTTTATAAGAGGTACTAATCCCATTCATGAAGACAGAGCCCTCATAACTTTATTCACAAAAGACTCCCACTTCTTAATACTATCATACTGGTGCTAGGTTCCAACGTATGAATTTAAGGGAGATGCCAACATTCAGACCATAACAGGGAGGATGGGACAGTGTGTGTGTGTGTGTGTGTGTGTGTGTATGTATATATATGCATGCTAGTGCATATTTACTTCTTGACTTCTCATGGTATTTATTATTATGTTCTCAATTATCTTGCTTCCCTCCTCATCTTTCTTCCATGTCCAATTTGTCATTGACTCCAAGAGAGGTAGTTGACGTATATTTAAAAATCAAAGCTGGCCTTGGAATTAGAACCCCACGTTAAATCTGTTATTAGTTCTGTGACACTAAGCAAATCACTTAGTCTCACAGAGCCTCAGTTTGTCACCTCCAAATTAATGAGAAAACCACACAGGCTCCTAGCATGACACCTAACCCATGGTAGGTACTCAAGATACTTTGTTGAGCCTGCATTTTCTTTCATGATATCTCTGAAATCTATGCCTTTCTTTTGTTTCCTTTGCCACCCTGGAGCAGGCCTTCATCCCCTCTCATCCAAGGCTCAGCCTCCAATCTGAGCATCTAGTTTTCTCTGACCCAATTGAAGTCATGCACTGTCATCAGATTAAAAAATAATCTCTCACTGCATTGCAATTTATTTGTTGGTACTTTTGAAGCAAACCACCAAAAATATCAAACTCTGATATTTTCCTTTCATACTTTTAGGTACATGTGTTGTCAATATTGCCATTCTCTAGGCCTAAGAAGACCCTTACTTGCTTAACTATTCCTAAATATTCTTTGTTAACTCACTTTCTCTGTGCTGTGTGACAACTCTCTCTTCTGAAGACTATATACTACTCTAAGCCCTGAAGATACTAAGATAAATGAGTCTGAAAAATCTTGGCTCTACCACTCACCTGCAATAATATTAATAAAAACCACTATGTATTGTGCCCTTACATGGAAATATGCTAAGATTTTATATGTGTTATCTCATATAATCCTCACAACAATCCTATAAAGTATTCTTATTATTATCTTAAGAGAAAACTGTAGCTTGGGAATATTAAATCCATTTCCCATTATATAGATAAAAAGTGGTAGAGCACTTTGAATCCAGATCAAAGCCTAAACTCTTAAGCTCTCAGCTACTCTGCCTGTGTTATATTCTTGGAGAAATAATATAAATGACTGTACCATCAGATTGATTATGAAAGAGTTAACTACAACTTGCAAGTGGCATTAACTACTTACAACTACTTACAAATTACCTACTTATACATTCCTCAGAAATTTTTGCAACTCATTGTACATATCTTAGTCAATGTCTCCTAGCTGCAACTATAAAATATCAATGATATCACCTAGTTTATAGAATTGATAGCGGTATTACTTGAATTAGTCCTTAATGTAGTTAAACGGCTAGTATAACTTCTCATATAGACACCCAATATATATTAGTTCCCTTCATGTCCTATGCTCCTTCTAATCAATTTAAATATTTGCTGCAACATTTGGATTTTCATTTAATGCTCTCCATGGATAACCTCCCCACTGTCATTGATTAAAAAGCTAAAAGAACAGAGCAGGTCTTGTGAAAAAAATATTAGAAGTACTCATTCTACAGCTGACTCAAGTGAGACTTGATGATTTTCATCAAGTAACTGAAGGATTTTAGTAACTAAAGTCACTGATCATTTGTTCTCCGTGTACTCAAAAGAGTGAAAAAGAAGAACAAAATAAGATAAATGTAATTCTAGAGATATTTTGATGAGACACTAAGAAGAATTTATTGATGCCAAAAAAGAAAAAAAAATGTTGGAATAAGACAGAAAAAAATGTCTCAGAAGATCTTTGAAAGTTAAGCTATGGCCTAGGTAATTTACAAACACACCCATCTAAAGCAACAGACTGAGCCAAGTAATTGATCAACATTTCCTCTAATTCTTTTGGTCTAGAGATTTCTGTTTTCTTGATCCAAGCTGAGGAAAAATATGTCTCTCTGTATTGTGGTATGTTTCTACTGTCAAAGGAGCCCAATTGTGGTCCTTGTGTTTATGAGATTATTAGGTTACTTTCTAATTTCTCCTAACTATAATTATACCTTTCATCAACCCAGCCTACCTGTAAAACTTTTGAAAAGAACAGAATGAAATGTTAAGAACCATCACTTGTCCCCTCTATTTGACTCTCTTGATGTTAATATTGAGTGAAAATATTAATGTGTATGTGTACACACACATAAAAATATACAGATATACAGTTGTATACACACTCATCCAGATATACAGTTGACCCTTGAACAATGCAGGGGTCGGAGTGCCAACCCCTCACACATGTATGTTTTGATTCTCCAAAAACTTAACTATTAATAGCCTACTGTAGTAGGCTAACAGTAGATTAACACATATTTTGTATGCTATATATATTATATACTGTATTATTACAATAAAATAAGCTAGAAAAAAGAAAATGTTATTAAGAAAATAAGGAAGAGAAAATACATTTACAGTACTATATTGTATTTATCAATATCATACATTTACATGGTCTGTTTACAGGATGAATCATCTGTCTGAAAGTCAACTTTTTCTTGTAATATCATGACGATTCTATGCTTCTTAGGAGCACTTCCAGCATCACTAGTGGCACTTCGTATGGGTCCCATACTGTTATTCAAGATTTACAGTATGGCATTAAGCATAATGGAAAATACGCAAGAATCACAAGAGACCACTTTTTACTGCTATACTCAATTTACTGGAGAGACAAACTGCTCACACGGAGATGATTAGCATCACATAGCATTTTAGGCAGATAAAACGCTTGAGCTCACTACAATAGCAATAGGAGGTGGCTATAAAATTATTATGGTAGGCCGGGCGCTGTGGCTCACGCCTGTAATCCCAGCACTTTGGGAGGCGGAGGCCCGCGGATCACGAGATGAGGGGATCCAGACCATCCTGGCTAACACGGTGAAACCCCGTCTCTACTAAAAATACAAAAAATTAGCCGGGTGTGGTGTCGGGTGCCTGTAGTCCCAGCTACTCGGCAGGCTGAGGCAGCAGAATGGCGGGAACCCGGGAGGCAGAGCTTGCAGTGAGCCGCGATTGCGCCACTGCACTCCAGCCTGGGCGACAGAGCACGACTCCGTCTCAAAAAACAAATAAACAAACAAATTATTATGGTACTATAATATGTACTACAATTAGTTTTATGCAGTTATTGCTTAAAATTGCATCTTTACATTTGTTTACATTTCTCTCCACCACAAATGGCGCCATTTTTGGTATATAAGTGTGTATCTAAATCTTGATAAAATTTGACTTTTTATGATACAGTTGTGCATATTTTGATAGTAAGTGGTAAAACAGATTATTGTCTACACATATTATGTGCATTCATAACATATCTAACTTTTTCTTAATTCACACAGTTATCTGTTTTCTCAAATTGTCACAAATCTCCAAAGCATTTTCCAAAATATATTGAGAAAAATCTGCATAGCAAGTGAACCTGTGCAGTTCAAGCTTGTGTTGCTCAAGAGTCAACTGTATACACAACTATATATAATGATATAAAATTATTTTACTACCCTGTGAAGTAAGGTGACGTTATCCTCAGTTTACAGATGAGGAAACTGCCTAAGATAGATAAAGGATTGGCAAACATCTGCTTAAAGGGCCAAAGAGTAAATATTTTAGGATTTAGGCTATGACCCAACCTCTGTTACAACTACTCAGCTCTGCCATTGTAGCATGGATGTAGCCATAGATGTCATAAATAAATCGGCATGTCAGTGTTCCAATAAAACTTTATTTACAAAAACAAATGACTGACCCATGTGCCATATTTGTCAATCCCTTGGACAGATAACTAGATTTTTTTAAGTCCTGTTGATAAAGCAGTCATCAAGCTACAGTTTACTAAGAAAAACATTTATAATTAAAAAGGATTGTTGATTTTTAAAACATTTTGATGAACCATATTCATACATTTCCTAATATTAAGACATATTTGATTTCTTACTTTTTTCCATATTCTTACTTTTAATATATTTTCTGCACATAGAAGAGAAATGAAAGCCCAGAATATAAGACTCCAGCTCCAGGAGAAAAGGGAGTTACAGAGAGAAGTAAGCCCAACATTCTACATGCAAATTTTCGTATGAAGCATTTCCTGATTTCTAAGATGAGCACATATGGGGCAAGATGGCAGAAACTAGACAGAAAGCAGCTGCTAGGAAGCTAAAAAGCTAAGCAGATATTTAGGCAATCTCATGGTACCAAGGAAACAAAAATTGGAATTCAGGAACCACCAAGTAAAAGAGGCACTAGTAAACACTTCAGGCTTTCAATTACGGCCCTGAAAGGGATATACCCTAGGAGTAAGAATAATTCAAAAATAGAAAAGCCTTAACCAGATTAAAGTGTTCTGCATGTACTCTACCTGCCCTCCAGGAGGAAAAACTAAATCTTCTCTGGAAAAGCTTACATCATTCAGAGACTCTATAATTTTCTCAATAAATTTCTTGTAATCAGTAAAAAATTACTAAGTATACTAGAAATTGGGGCCAAACAAACAAAAATAAAGAGAAAAAATAGACAATTAAAAACAGAACTGTAAGTGATACAAACATTGGAGTTATAAGACACTGACTTTAAAATAACTGTGATATTTTGAAAAAACATTAATGAGAAGATTAAAAAAAAACACCAGGGAATTAAAACCCATTTTTAAAGTATCAAACATTACAGTTAAAATTTAAGAAAATACCACTTTTTCTGTTTCCTTGTAGTATCAAAGAAGAAGATTCACCATTTTCTGAAAAAGACTACTAAAACATTTTCCTTTTTAATTACATATACCTGAGCCCAGATTTTCTTTATGTACTGCAATCAAAACAACATATCACAATGGATTAAAGACAGAAGCAATAAAAGAATCCCACTGTTTTCCATTAAGCTGGGCATTTAAAAAAATTTGTAAAAACAAGCCAGGCATGGTGGCACATGCCTGTAATCCCAGCTACTTGGGAGGCTGAGCCAGGAGAATTGCTTGAACCTGGGAAGTGGAGGTTGCAGTGAGCCGAGATTGTGCCACTGCACTGCAGCCTGGGCAACAAGAGAAAAACTCCATCTAAAAAAAAAAAAAAAAAAAAAAAAAAAAAAAAAAAAATTGCAGAAACATAAAGCAAGGTTCTTTTTCTCACTTAATTTTTTTTTCTTTTAGAAAACATAACATAACCCATGTAATGGGTTTATTGTTATTTTAAATGATTTAATAAGTATGTTTAAATTTTCTCAGTTTTCCATATCATTGTGGTAACAATTAATAGATATAACTCACATAAACAAAAGCTCTTTAGAGTTCTCAATACTTTTTAAGATTGTAAAGGGGTCTCAAGACCAAAAGTTTTGATAACACTGATCTATACATTCAAAACATTTACAATCAAGTTCTCAGTCTGTTTTTTGTTTATATCTCTGTGTGTATGGAAATTGGCCAATTGTTTCTAAGCTTTATATGGAAATGCAAAGGATCAAGAATAGCCAAGAGAATTGTGAAGGAGATTAGCTTAGAGCTATCAAAGTTTATTTTAAAGCTACAGTAACCAAAAGAGTGATATTGGCACCAGGAAAAATAAACAGACGAAGAGGATAGAATTGAGTCCAGAAATAGTCCTTATATACAGTTACCTGATTTTCAACAACACTGTTACTATGATGGAGTGGGAAAAAGATGACCTTTTAAATAAATTACGCTGGATTTATTGTTCCACATTCTCATCAGCATTTGGTATTAAAGTGTTTTGGATTTTAACCATTCTAATAGATGGGTGGTGTTATCTTCTTGTAATTTGAAATTCTCTAATGGCATATGATGTTGGACATCTGTTGATATGCCATTTGCCATCTGTATATCTTCTTTGGTGGGTGTTTGTTCAGGTCTTTTGCCCACTTTGTAATTGGGTTGTTTGTTTTCTTACTGTTGAGTTTTAAGAGTTCTTTGTATATTTTGTATACAAGACCTTTATCAGGTACATGTTTTACAAATATTTCCCCTCAGTCTGTGACTTGTTTTTTTATTCTTTTAAGTTAATGCTTTAAAGGAAATTGTAAGCAGTATCTTCTCTTATGTTATATTCTAGAACCTTTATTGATTTACCTTTCAATCCATCTGAAATTTATTTTTATATCTGATGTGAAGTAGGGATCAAGTTTTACATACACACACGTATACACACACAGACACACATATACATATATACATATATAGAACACACACACACACATACACACACACACACACACATATCCATCCAGAACTCTTATTCATTGCTGGTAGGATTGTAAAATGGTACAGCCACTTTGGAAGACAAATGGAATTTTATGACAATGCTAAACCTTGTCTCGCCTTATGATCCAGCAGTCATACTCCTATGTATTTGCCCAAATGAGTTAAAAACTTATGTTCACACAAAACTTTGACATGAATGTTTGCAGGAACTTTATTAATAATTGCCTAAAATTGAATGCAACTAAGATGTCTTTCAATAGATAAATGGATTAACAAACTGTGGTACATCCCTACAATGTAATATTAATATTACTGAACAATAAGAAAAAATGATCCACACACAGATATAGAGGAATCTTAAATGCATATTGCCAAGTGAAAGATGCCAGTCTGAAAGGCTAAATATGTATATCTCCAACAAATGTCATTTTGGAAAAGACAAAACTATGGAGACAGTAAAAAGATTAGTGGTTGCCAGGGTGTATAAATCAGGACTTTCCAGACAAAGAGAACCAATAGGATATTTATAAATATATAAGAAGAGATGGACTTTATGTTAACAACAATGTATTAATATCAGTTCATCAACTGTAACAAATGTATCACATCAATGCAAGACACAAATTAATAGGGAAACTGGAAGAGCAGGGAGTATATGGGAATCTCTGCTCTTTGGTTCAATTTTTCTGTAAAACTAAAATTGCTTTAAAAATAAAGTATATTAATTAAAATAAAATGTACTAACATAATAAAATTACTGATCATTTGGACGTATTAAAAGTTAAAGCTTCTATTCATCAAAATACACCATTAAGAGAATAAAAAGGCAAGATGCAAAGTGGAAGAAGATATTTGACATATTTAAATCACACAAATGACTCATATCTAGACTATGTAAATACCTCTTGTAAATCTATAAAAAAGACAGGCTCCACATTTTTCTAAACGGGGAAAAAACTCAAACAGCTTTTTACAAGATATCCAAACGGCCAATGAACATGAATAGGTACTCAACATCACTAGTTATCCAGAAAATGCAAATTGAAAACAAAATAGGATATCTCTACACACACCCCAGAATGGCTAAAATTAAAAAGATTGACAATACCAAGTATTGATGAGGATATAGAGCAATAGAAACTCATAGGGTGCTTTGAGGGTATAAATTGGTAAAAACTACTTTGGAAATTTTGTTGCCAGTAAAGCTGAACATATGTGCACCGTATGATTCAGTAATTCAATCTGCAGGTATAAACCTAACTGAAATGCATACACGTGTGCACAAAACAATAGTTGTGAGAATGAAAATATTCCTAGCACATTATTCTCCATAGCACCAAACTAGAAGCAATCCAAATGCCCATGTATTAGTCCATTCTCACACTGCTACAAAGACATACCTGGGACTGGGTAGTTTATAAAGAAAAGAGATTTTATCAGCTTGCAGTTCTGCAGGCTATATAGGCTTCTGCTCCTGGGGAGACCTCAGGAAACTTATAATTATGGTAGAAGGCAAAGGGGAGGCAGGCACAGTCTTCACATGACCAGGAGGAGAGAGAGGGAGTGAAGTGGGAGGTGCTACACACTTTCAAACAACCAGATCTTGTGAGAAGTTCATCACAAGAGTGGCAAGGGGGAAGTCCGTCCCCATGATTCAATCACCTCCCACCAGGCCCCTCCTCTGACATTGGGGATACAATTTGACATGCAGTTTTGGTAGGGACACAGAGCCAAACCATGTTACCCATTAACAATAGAATAGATCAATCGTGGTATATATGTATAATGGAATACAATTTAGCAATGAAGAAAACTATATCTATCTATAAAAACATTAATGAATCTCAAAGCTATAACATTTAGCAACAAAAAGAGTATATACTATGTAATCTCATTCAAATAAAATGCAAAAACAGGCAACATTAATTTATAGTAATAGGAATCTGTACTGTGGTTACCTTTGGAGGAAGTAACAACAGGGACAGGAGCACAAAGTAGGCCTCTGTGGTGTTGTTAATGTTCAGTATCTTGCTTTGTGTCAAAATCAAGCTGTAAAACTAATATTTATGCCCTTGCAAGTCCATAAATTAAATTCAAACTAAATAAGTGAAATGAAAGGTATATGGTTGCCTAAATCAACCAACCATAAAGTCATGAGTCATAAAAATTCCCAAATTACTTTTAATCCTATCATTCCTAGCCCTGAAACAGAGAGGCCCTCCCAATAACAAGATATACTCTCATTACAGAGAGTCCAATGCTCTTCCTGTGCCCAGCACATTATTAATAATTAATAACTAATATTTTAGTGCCAGACACCACACTGAGGACTTGCATGCATTAATATATTGAAATCTCCCAATAACTCTTAGAGATGGCTATTATTAAGCTATTTTATAGATGAGAAAGTAAATTTTCACAAGGTCACTCTATCAGTCAATATCTTTCGCTACATTTAAAAGAGACCAAGTTTGGTTTAAGCAAAAGTTTGGTTTGCTTAAAAGGGCATTGCAGAATTCCCAGATTTGCCAGGATAGCCAATGTGAGGACCCTGCAGCCATGAACAATACTCCAAATGAAGTCATGGAGCTGGTCCAATGTGAAAACGTTGTTTTTAGAAAACCAAACACCACATGTTCTCACTCATATGTGGGAATTGAACAATGAGAGCACTTGGACACAGGAAGGGGAACATCACACACCGGGGCCTATTGTGGGGTGGGGGGAGGGGGGAGGGATAGCATTAGGGGATACACCTAATGTAAATGACAAGTTAATGGGTGCAGCACACCAACATGGCACATGTATACATATGTAACAAACCTGCACGTTGTGCACATGTACCCTAGAACATAAAGTATAATAACAATAACAAAAACAAAACCATGCTGTTTTATTGCCCAGCACTGGTGAGTGTGGCCCGCTCTGCCACACTGCCAGCTCTGGAGCCCAGACACGGGCACTGGCAAATCTGCCACTGCTCTGTGGGAGCTTGCCGTAACTTCTGCCACCAGCACCACCAGCAAGAATGACTCTCAGTTCCCAATGCAGCAACCAAGTGTTGAGCACATGTTTCATGCCCTAAGGCAAAAAGGAATACATGCACTTATAAAATCCCAGGTCTGGAAGGTGGCAAGTGGGAATTTGAACCCAGCTGACTTGGTTCCAAAACCAGGGGCTCAAAATTTTGCGAGGCTGTCTAAAAATGGGTGATGTTACTTTACCATTTTAAGGACCAAACGAGGCAAGCAAATCCAACAACAAGCAAACCCAACACCACCTCACGTCACTGCGTCACTATCAGAAAGATTCAAAAACGGATTGCTTGACTAATTTATAGACAGAACAAAACTATTTATATGATAAATACGGCTGCTGGAAATCACCAAGTGCTTTAGTGAAGGCAGGCAGGGAGGACCCCGTGTGACAGCTCATTCGAGAGCCAGAACTGCACCATGTGGGGCCGTGTGGCTGCATGCTGACTCAGAAGAGGGGTGGGGAAGGAAGGCCGCTTCTGATTCACCAAGACCACATCCTGCCCCTCCCTCATTCTTTCCCCTGGAAGCTGCACATCAATCTTCTTAGTGAAATCTCCCCAAAGCATGGGGCTCAGGTATTTGCAGCAAACGTCTGTGAACCTCAGAGTCCCATTTTCCAGGAACATTTGGCCCTGCCTCTTTTCAATGGCATTTAGGTGTGAAGTTAACTATGACTAACTGTGAAGCTGATAGTCTGCACATGAAGACTCAGGGCTTGATTTGGGTTATTTAGTTTTCACTGTGTTTTGTTGGGCACAAACCAGTATCTAACATCTTATATATATGTCCTTTAAAAAACTGGCTTTAGCTGGTTTAAATCAGAAAGAAAATTCTTAATCTAAACACACAATACCAGTTAGGTAACAATTGGGAGAAATGTGTTCTTTCTGACAATCGTGTAAACACATATTCATTATCATCAAAGACTAAGCAAGCATGTCATCCTCCTCTGATTCATCTTAGGAAAACATGTGGTAGGCAATTCAAAATCCTTCAAATAAAGAATAAAAAGAGGCAAGGTCAAGTTTTTTGTTACAGGAAATTTAGTAAAATTAGTGTCTTTGTGGACTTTTTAATTTTGTTTGCAGTTTTGAAGGTTGGGGTTTTGGGGGGTTTTTTAAATTTGTTTTGGGCTATCATTATTATTATTGGTTTCCACGGAAGGCAGTAGTGGGAGTTAGGATTAGAAAGATTCTGGTTGTCAATATATGGAGGACTTTGAAAGGTTAGGGGTCTGATCTTTATTCTGTAGGCAGGGAGTAATTCATAAAGGTTTTTTATCTACTTTATTTTTACAATTATTTAGCCAAATAGAACAAAGAGAAAAGTGTGGAAATTTTAAGTAAATTTACTTTTTTTAATCACACATTATGTAATCACCTTTCATGTCAAGAAATAGAAAACTACCAGCACCTCAGGAAGTTCCCTTGGGGTATTTTTAAATTAAAAAAATTATTAACTATAACCAAATAGAGTGAAAACATAAAACATGTATGTTCTGTTTAACATGTCATTGCCATCAAAGTCAAGAAGTCTAAGATCAAAAGCACCCCAGAAATCCCCTGAGTTTAACTCCCAAATCACAACTTTCTCCCTCCACATCCACCATTCCCAAATCATAAGGTAATTGCTACCCAAATATTTGGAATAACCATTTCTTTGTGTTTCTTTATGTTTTTACTAGCTAGGTATGCATTACTAAATAAGATAGTTTAGTTTTGCCATTTTTGATCTTTGTTGAGATACAATCATGCTTGATGTTTTCTTCATTGTTTTGCTTCCTTACCCAACAGTATTTTTGAGGAGTCATCCATGCTGATTCTTGTAGTTTATAGTCACTTTCTTTATTATAATAATCTGTTGCATGAATACATCACAAGTTATTTATCCAGGCTATAGTTGTTAGACAGTTAGTGGTTTCCAGGCTGAGGCTGCTACAAATAATGTTAAGGCATTGTCTGTGTGTATGTAAGAGAAAAAGAGAGAGAATTCAGATGCATCTACTAGTACTATGCAAGCTGAACTCAGGGAGAAAAGAATCAGGGAATTTAGTTGGAAGACTCAACTATAAATAATCAAACTTATGAACTTAGTGATTAACAAAGAAAGTAAGAAAGGATAGATTCCTAGCAGGAGTTCCCATTACTCTGCATTTTTGCCTACTTTTGATATTATCCATAATTTTAAATGTTTGCTAAAATAATCAGGAAAAATTAGCTATTGTTTTACATTTCAGTTCCCTAATTGGTAGTGAGTTTGAGCATTCTCTTGTATTTTTTCATCAGACTATGAAATTTTGTGTGTAAATTGCCTATGCATATCCTTTGCCCATTTTTCTATCAACTGCTTCTTGTCTTTCTTGCTGATTTGGGGGAACTCAGTAAGTTCTGAATATTAATCCTTTGTCTATTACCTATATTGTATAGACATTTTACTTGCATGTTGCTTATCTCTGTTCACAGTGTCTTTTGCTATATGTAAATTTTTAGTTTGTATATGTGATGACTTTTGTGAGGTGTTACCTTGGCTAGGCTACAATATGTAATTATTTAATTAACATCTAGTCTTAGTTTTCTTGTGAAGGTAGTTTGCAGATATAATTAAAGCCCTTGTTCAGGTGACCTTAAATAAGGGAGAATATCTTAAATAATCTGAGTAAATCTGATTAAATCAGTTGAAAAGCCTTAAAAGTGGGACTGAGGCTTCTCCCAAAGGAATATGAAGTTTTACACTATGATATTCCCTTTTTAAAGACCTTCTCTACTGAGTTCAGACTTTCTTAGTAAGTCCCAAGAATCACACAAGCTAGTCCATATGTGTGTGTGTGTGTCTGTATGTGTACCCACACATATCTCTATCTATATATATATATTTGCATCTATATCTATCTATCTATATCTATATATATGTATTTAAATTTGAATTTGTATTTATAATTATTCTCCCTGCTGGTTCTGCTTATCTGGTGGAACCCTGACTGATACAGTATAATATTTTTACATAGTCAATCTATCAATATTCTTATTTATAGTTGCTGGGTTTTGTGTCTTGCTGATGTAGTCATCATATAATCATGTTATCATATAATCATATAAATATGTTTGTAAGTCATGATTATTGGTAGTAATGGCTAAAGATTGAAAAGCCCCTTCACTCTTCTCTACTATTTCTTCTCCATCTAGAAGTAACCATTGTTAATAAGTTGGACTGTATTTGTCAAGCCTATTTTTTATATATAAAAAAATAGCCTGTGTGTGTGTGTTTGTCTGTGCGTGTGCGTGTAAAAGTCTACAAAGCGAGCTGGAAGAACACAACCCAACTTAATGACAATGATTACATGTAAATGAGAAAAAAGTGGTAGACAGAAGTGAAAAGGGACTTTCAGCATTTTGTACTTTTGATTGTCTAAATCTTACATAATGAGAATCTATTTGTATTTAAGTGATTTTTATATTTAAAAATCTTTATAAAAGTATCAATAATGATTCCATTATTCCAATATTTCAAATTTGGGTAAGCCAAGAGATAATGGTTCCCTTGAGATAAATAAAAATGTCAAAAACAAGATGTTTACTGCAAGCATTACAAGCTCCAAAGCCATGCTTAAATGCATAATAGAAGACAATAGAAAGATTGAATGTGGTGTCTAGCTAGGAGCACATGCTTGGCCTAAATTTCAAAAGTCTGTGGACAAATACAACATGTCTACAGGCAAAATCTGGCTTGTGAGCCATAGCCGTGTAACCATTCCAACCATATAGGAAAAGAAGAGGTTGATTTCAAACCAAGAATGGTAGAATTTGAGCCTTAGAGATGTTTTTAAAATCATAAAACCTAAGACTCCAGTAAAAACAACAGTGTAATTTGGTAAGAATGTGTTGTTTTTGAAAGGTGTATTATAGATACACATTCATGTTGTTTAAAAATTTCATCCTATTCTGATATAATTCCAGCTGAAGGGCTGGAGCAATACAAAATTATCTTCACCTACTTTCAGAAAAATAGGAAGAGACACATTTCTCGTAAAGACAATTTACTAACAGCTCTATTAAGTTTAGGAAACTGAGAAATGGCAAATTTTGAATTTTACAGTGTGACGTTTAATACAAGATTCTATTAGAAATACCATACTTAATATTAAATGTTTTTTAAAAAAATGAGGGACAGCAACATGGCCAGGACTCAGCACTTATCTCACACTTGCCAAGGTATAACTGTTGAGCAGACACCATAATGGATAACAGTCCACAAATGTTTAAAGACCAAAACTTAATCAATGTAATACATCATAACAATACAATAAAGAGCAAAACCCACATGATCATCTCAACAGAAAAGGGAAAACATTTCACACAATGCAAGACTAAAATATTGTTTATAAAAATCTAGGAGTGGAAGGGAACTTTCTCAACTTGGTAAAGTGCATATATGAAAAACCCACAGTTGATATATGTTGAGCATCCCAAATCTGAAAGTCCAAAATCCAAAATGCCCTAAAATCCAAAGCTTTTTGAGTGCTGACATCATGCTCAAAGGAAATGTTCACTGGATCATTTCAAATTTTTGATGTTTTTATTTGGGATGTTCAACTGGTAAGTACAATGCAAATATATCAAAATCCAAAAAAAACCCCACCAAATCCAGCACACTTCTGGTCCCAAGTAGTTCAGATAAGGTATATACAACCTGTATATAAGGGTGAAGAACTGAATGTTTTCCCCTAAGATCAGAAACAAGACAAGAGTGATTATTCTCACTACTTCCATTTAACATTATACAAGGTGAGTCAATTAGGGGAGAAAATGAAGTGAAAGACATCAAAATTTGAAAGAAAGAAGTAAAATGTATGTATACATGACATGATTAAGTCATCATGATTCAGAAAATCCTGAATAATCTAGCAAAAACTAGTCAAACTAACAAGTTTTGCAAAGTTGCAGGATACAAAATCATTATACAAAAATCAATTGTATTTCTACACACACTTGCACTGAACAATCCAAAATAAAATAAAGAAAATAATTTCATTTCTTACAGCATTATAAATAATAAAATATTTACAAATATATTTAACAAAGGAAGTGAAAAACTTGTGTTCTGGAAAGTATAAAATATTATTGAAAGAAATTAAAGACAACCTGAATAAATGGAAAGACATACCATTTTCATAGATTAGATACCATGAATACACCCATGTTCATGGGCAATATTTCCCAAACTGATCTACAGATTCAACTCAACTATTCAAACCATTCAATGGAGAAAGAATAGACTTTGTAGCAAATGGTGCTGAACCCTTGCCTCACACTATGTAGGAAAATTCATACAAAATGGATCAAAGACCTCACTGTAAGAACTACAATTATAGTTTCATAAAACTAGTTTATAAAATGAAAACTATAAAACTCTTAAAAGAAAATATCAGCTTAAACCTTTATAACCTTGAGTAAGAGAAAAGTTTCATAGATATGACACTAAAAGTACAAGCAACAAAGAAACAGATGGATAAATTGGATTACATCAAAATTTAAAATTCTTGTGCTACAAAAGTTATCATCAATAAAGTGAAGAGACAACCCATGAAATGGGAGAAAATATTTGCAAATCATATTTCCGATGAGAGACTTATACCTAGTATATGTAAAGAAATCTTATGATTCAGAGGTGGCTGGCAAGATGGCTGAATAGGAACAGCTCCAGTATGCAGTTCCCAGTGAGATCAATACAGAAGGCGGGTGATTTCTGCATTTCCAACTGAGACACTGGCAGCAGCCCATGGAGGGCAAGCTGAAGCGGGATGGGGTGCTGCCTCACCCAGGAAGCACAAGGGGTCAGGGAACTCCCTCACCTAGCCAAGAGAAGCCATAAGGGACTGTGCCATGAGGTATGGTGCATTCTGGCCCAGATACTACATTTTCGACAGTCTTCACAATCCGCAGACCAGGAGATTTCCTCAGGTGCCAATACCACCAGGGCCCTGGGTTTCAAGCACAAAACTGGGTGGCCATTTGGGCAGACCTCGAGCTAACTGCAGGAGTTTTTTGTTTTTGTTTTTGTTTTTTTCATATCCCAGTAGATACTGGAACACCACTGAGACAGAACTGTTCACTCCCCTGGAAAGAGAGATGAAGCCAGGGAGCCAAGTGGTCTAGCTCAATAGATCCCACCCACATGGAGCTCAGCAAGCTAAGATCCACTGGCTTGAAATTGTCGCTGCCAACATAGCAGTCTGAAGTCGACCAGGATGCTGAAACTTGGCGGGGGATGGGGCATCCACCATTACTGAGGCTTGAGTAGATGGTTTTCCCCTCACAGTGTAGACAAAGCTGCAGGGAGTTTGAACTAGGCAGAGCCCACCGCAGCTCAGCAAAGACACTATAGCCAGACTGCCTCTCTAGATTCCTACTCTCTGGACAGGGCATCTATGAAAGAAAGGCAGCAGCCGCAGTCAGGGCCTTAAAGATAAAACTCCCATCTCCTGAAGGGCTGTGAGTGTACCTTCAGCAGACTTAAACATCCCTGCCTGACAGCTCTGAAGAGAGCAGTGGATCTCCCACCACCATTCTGGAGCTCTGCTAAAGAATAGGTTGCCACCTAAAGTGGGCCCCTGACCCCCATGCCTCCTAACTGGAAGACACCTCCCAGCAGGGATCAACAGACACCTCATACAGGATAACTCTGGCTGGCATGTGGCAGGGGCCCTTCTGGGATGAAGCTTCCAGAGGAAAGAACAGGCAGAAATCTTTGCTGGTCTGCAGCCTCTGCTGGTGATACCCAGGCAAACAGGGTCTGGAGTGGACCTCCAGCAAACTCCAACAGACCTGCAGCAGAGGGTCTTGACTCTTAGAAGGAAAACTAACAAACAGAAAGGAATAGCATCAACATCAACAACAAAGATGTCCACACAAAAACCCCACTGGAAGGTCACCAGCATCAAAAACAAAAGGTAGATAAATCCACAAAGATGAGAAAAAAAGTGCAAAAAGGCTGAAAATTCTAAAAACCAGAATGCCTCTTCTCCTCCAAAGGATCACAACTCCTCAACAGCAAGGCAACAAAATGAGTCTGACGAATTGACAGAAGTAGGCTTCACGAGGTAGGTAACAACAAACTCCTCTGAGCTAAGGAGCATGTTCTAACCCAATGCAAGGAAGCTAAGAACCTTGAAAAAAGGGTAGATGAACTGCTAACTAGAAGTTTAGAGAAGAACATAAATAACTAGAAGTTTAGAGAAGAACATAAATGACCTGATGGAGCTGAAAAACCTAGCACAAGAACTTTATGAAGCATACACAAGTTTCAATAGCCAAATTGATCAAGCAGAAGAAAGGATATCAGAGATTGAAGAGTAATGCAATAAAGAGAGAAGGCAAGATTAGAGAAAAAAAGAATAAAAAGGAATGAACAAAGCCTCCAAGAAATATGGGACTAGGTGAAAACACCAAATCTACGTTTGATTGGTGTACCTGAAAGTGATGAGGAGAATGGAACCGAGTTGGAAAACACTCTTCAGGATATCATCCAGGAGAACATCCCCAACCTAGAAAGACAGGACAACATTCAAACTCAGGAAATACAGAGAACACCACAAAGATACTCCTTGAGAAGAGTAACCCCAGGACTCATAATCATCAGATTCACCAAGGTTGAAATGAAGGGAAAAAATGTTAAGGGCAGCCAGAAAGAAAGGTCAGGTTACCCACAAAGAGAAGCCCAACCAACTAACAGCAGATATCTCTGCAGAAACACTACAGGCTCAAAGAGAGTGGGGGCCAACATTTAACACTCTTAAACAAAAGAATTTTCAACACAGAATTTTATATCCAGTCAAACTAAGCTTCATAAGTGAAGGAGAAATAAAATCCTTTACATACAAGCAAATGCTGAGCAATTTGGTCACCACCAGGCCTGCCTTACAAGAGCTCCTGATGGAAGCACTAAATATGGAAAGGAAAAACTGGTACCAGCCACTGCAAAAACGTACAAAATTTGTGAAGACTATTGACACTATGAAGAAACTGCATCAAATAATGGGCAGAATAACCAGCTAGCATCATAATGACAGGATCAAATTCACACATAACAATATTAACCTTAAATGTAAATGGCCTAAATGCCCCAATTAAAAGACACACACTGGCAAACTGGATAGAGTCAAGACCCATCAGTTTGCTGTATTCGGGAGACCCATCTCACATGCAAAAACACATATAGGTTCAAAATAAAGGGATGGAGGAATATTTACAAAACAAATGGTAAGCAAAATAAAAGCCGGGGTTGCAATCCTGGACTCTAATAAAACAGACTTTAAACCAACACAGATCAAAAGAGACAAAGAAGGGCATTACATAATGGTAAAGGGATCAATGTAGCAAGAAGAGCTAACTATCCTAAATATATATGCACCCAATACAGGAGCACTCCGACTCATAAAGCAAGTTCTTAGAGACTTACAAAGAGACTTAGACGCCCACACAATAATAGTGAGAGACTTTAACACCCCACTGTCAATATTAGACAGATCAACAATACAGATAATTAACAAGGATATTCAGGACTTTAACTCAGCCCTGGACCAAGTGGACCTAATAGACATCTACAGAACTCTCCACCCCAAATCAACAGAATACACATTCTCCTCAGAATCACATCACACTTAACCTAAAATTGACCACACAATCGGAAGTAAAACACTCCTCAGCAAATGCAAAAGAATGGAAATCATAACAAACAGTCTCTCAGACTACAGTGCAATCAAATTGGAACTCAGGATTTAGAAAATCACTCAAAACTGCACAACTACAAGGGAACTGAACAACCTGCTCCGGAATGACTACTAGGTAAATAACAAAATTAAGGCAGAAATAAATAAGTTATTTGAAACCAAAGAGAACAAAGATACAATGTACCAGAATCTCTGGGACACAGCAAAAGCAGTGTTTAGAGGGAAATTTATAGCACTAAATGTCCACAGGAGATAGCAGGAAAGATCTAAGTGATACCCTAACATCACAATTAAAAGAACTAGAGAAGCAACAGTAAACAAACTCAAAAGCTAGCAGAAGACAATAAACAATTAAGATCAGAGCAGAACTGAAGGAGATAGAAACACAAAAAATCCTTCAAAAAATCAATGAATCCAGGAGCTGGTTTTTTGAAAAGATTAACAAAATAGATAGACCACTAACAAGACTAATAAAGATGAAAATAGAAAAGAATCAAATAGATACAGTAATAAATAATAAAGGGGAGATTACCACTGATCCCACAGAGATACAAACTACCATCAGAGAGTACTATAAACACCTGTATGCAAATAAACTAGAAAATCTAGAAGAAATGGATAAATTCCTGGACACATACACCCTCCCAAGACTAAACCAGGCAGAAGTCGAATCCCTGAATAGACCAATAACAAGTTCTGAAATTGAGGCAGCAATTAATAGCTTACCAACCAAAAACAAGCCCAAGACCAGACAGATTCACAGCTGAATTCTACCAGAGGTACAAAGAGTAGCTGGTACCATTCCTTCTGAAACTATTTCAACCAATAGAAAAAGAAGGAATCCTCCCTAACTCATTTTATGAGGCCAGCATCATCCTGATACAAAAACCTGGCAAAGACACAACTAAAAAAAGAAAATTTCAGGCCAATAACCCTGATGAACGTTGATGTGGAAATTCTCAATAAAATACTGGCAAACCAAATCCAGCAGCACATTAAAAAGCTTATCCACCACGATCAAGTCAGCTTCATCCCTGGGATGCAAGACTGGTTCAACATACACAAATCAATAAACGTAATCCATCACATGAACACAACCAATGACAAAAACCACATGATTATCTAAATGGATGCAGAAAAGGACTTCGATAAAATTCAACAGCACTTCATGCTAAAAACTCTCAATAAACTAGATATTGATGGAACATATCTCAAAATAATAAGAGCCATTTATGACAAACTCACAGCCAATATCATACTGAATGGGCAAAAGCTGGAAACATTCCTTTTGAAAACCAGCACAAGACAAGGATGCTCTCTCTCACCACTCCTATTCAACATGGTATTGGAAGTTCTGACCATGGCAATCAAGCAAGAGAAAGAAATAAAGAGTATTCAGATAGGAAGAAAGGAAGTCAAATTGTCTCTGTTTGCAGATGACATGATTGTATATTTAGAATACCCCATTGTTTCAGCCCCAAATCTCCTTAAGCTGATAAGCAACTTCACCAAAGTTTCAGGATACAAAATCAGTGTGCAAAAATCACAAACATTCCTATACACCAATAATAGACAAACACAGAGCCAAATCATGAGTGAACTCCCATTCGCAATTGCTACAAAGAGAATGAAATACCTAGGAATATGACTTACAAGGGATGTGAAGGACATCTTCAAGGAGATCTGCAAATCACTGCTCAAGGAAATAAGAGAGGACACAAACAAATGGAAAAACATCCCATGCTCATGAATAGAAAGAATCAGTATTGTGAAAATGGCCATACTGCCCAAAGTAATTTATAGATTCAGTCCTATCCCCATCAAGCTACCATTGACTTTCTTCACAGAACTGGAAAAAACTACTTTAAAGTTCATATGGAACCACAAAAGAGCCCATATAGGCAAGACAGTCCTGGGCAAGAAGAACAAATCTGGAGGCTTCACGCTACCTGACTTCAAACTATACTGCAAGGCTACAGTAACCAAAGCAGCATGGTACTGGTACCAAAACAGATACATAGACAAATGGAACAGAACAGAGGCCTCAGAAATAACACCACACATCTACAACCATCTGATCTATGACAAACCTGACAGAAACAAGCAATGGGGAAAGGATTCCCTATTTAATAAACAGTGTTGGGAAAACTAAGCCATATGCAGAAAACTGAACCTGAACCCCTTCCTTACACCTTATACAAAAATTAACTCCAGATGGATTAAAGACTTAAATGTAAGACCTAAAGCAATAAAAACCCTAGAAGAAAACCTAGGCAATACCCTTCAGGACATAGGCATGGGAAAAACTTCATAACCAAAACACCAAAAGCAATGGCAACAAAAGCCAAAATTGACAAATGGGATCTAATCCAACTAAAGAGTTTCTGTGCAGCAAGAGAAACTATCATCGGAATGAACAGGGGACCTACAGAATGGGAGAAAATTTTTGCAATCTATCCATCTGACAAAGGGATAATATCCACAATCTACAAAGAACTTAAACTAATTTACAAGAAAAAAACCAAACAATTCCATCAAAAAGTGGACAAAGGATGTGAACAGACATTTCTCAAAAGAAGACATTTATGCAGCCAACAGACATACGAAAAAAAAGCTCATCATCACTGGACATTAGAGAAATGCAAATCAAAACTACAATGAGATACCATCTCATGCCAGTTAGAATGGCGATCATTAAAAAGTCAGGAAACAAGAGATGCTGGAGAGGATGTGGAGAAATAGGAATGCTTTTACACTGTTGGTGGAAATGTAAATTAGTTCTGCCATGTGGAAGACAGTGTGGTGATTCCTCAAGGATCTAGAACCAGAAATACCATTTGACCCAGCAATTCCATTACTGGGTATATACCTAAAGGATTATAAATCATTCTACTATAAAGACACATGCACACATATGTTTATTGCAACACTGTTCACAATAGCAAAGACTTGGAACCAACCCAGATGCCCATCAGTGATACACTGGATAAAGGAAATGTGGCATGTATATACCATAGAATACTATGCAGCCATAAAAAAGGAAGAGGAGGGAAGAAGAGGAGGAGGAGGAGAAACAGGAAGAGGAGGAAGAAGAGGAAGAGGGACAAGAATCAAATAGACACAATAAGAAATGATAAAGGAGATACCACCACTGACCTCAAAGAAATACAAACAACCATCAGAGAATACTATAAACACCACTATGCAAATAAATCAGAAAATCTAGAAGAAATGGATAAATTCCTGGATGCACATAAACCTTCCCAAGACTGAACCAGGAAAATGTTGAATCCCTGAATAGACCAAAAACAAGGTCTGAAATTAAGACTATAATAAATAGCCTACCAACAAAAAAAAGCCCAGGATCAGATGGATTTACAGCTGAATTCTACCAGAGATACAAAGAGGAGCTGATACCCTTTCTTCTGAAATTATTCCAAACAATTAAAACAGTGGGCCTCCTCCCTAACTCATTCTGAGGCCAGAATCTTCCTAATACCAAAACCTGGCAGATATAGAACCAAAAAAGAAAAACTTCATGCCAATATCCCTGATGAATATTGACGCAAAAAGTTTCAATAAAATACTGGCAAACTGAATACAGCAGCACATCAAAAAGCGTATACACCACAATCAAGTTTGCTTCATCCCTGGGATGCAAGGCTGGTTCAACATATGCAAATCAATAAATGTAATTCATCACATAAACAGATCTAGAGACAAAAACCACATGATTATCTCAAGAGATGCAGAAAAGGACTTTGATAAAATTTAACATCCCTTCATGTTAAAAACTCTCAATAAACTAGGTATTGAAGAAACATAACTCAAAATAATAAGAGCCATTTATGACAAACCCACAGCCAACATCATACTGAATGGGCAGAAGCTGGAAGCATTCCCCTTGAAAACCAGCACAAGACAAGGATGCCCTCTCTCACCACTTCTATTCAACATAGTATTGGAAGTTCTATCCAGGGCAATCAGGAAAGAGAAAGAAATAAAGGGTATACAAATAGGAAGGAGGAAGTCAAATTATCTGTGTTTGCAGATGACATGATCCTGTATCTAGAAAACCTTATTGTCTCTGCCCAAAAGCTTAAGCTGAGAAGCAACTTCAGCAAAGTCTCAGGATACAAAATCAATGTGCAAAACTCACAAGCATTCCTATACACTAACAACAGACAAGCAGAGAGCCAAATCATGACTAAACTCCCAATCACAATTGCTGCAAAAAGGATAAAATACCTAGGAATATAGCTAACAAGGGAAGAGAAGGGTCTCTTCAAGAAGAACTACAAACCGCTGCTCAAGAAAATAAGAGAGGACACAAACAAATGGAAAAACGTTCCATGATCATGGATAGGAAGACTTAATATTTTGAAAACAGCCATACTGCCCAAAGTAATTTATAGATTCTATTAAACTACCATTGTCGTTCTTCACTGAATTAGAAGAAAGTATTTTAAAATTCATATGGAACCCAAAAAGGGCTCATATAGCCAAGACAATCCTAAGCAAAAAGAACAAAGCTGAAGTCATCACACTACCAAACTTCAAACTATAGGCTACAATAACCAAAACACCATGACACAGGTACAATAACAGACACATAAACCAATGGAACAGAATAGAGAACTCAGAAATAAGACTGCACATCTATAACCATCTGATCTTTGACAAACCTGACAAAAATGATAAATGGGGAAAGGGTTCCCTATTTAATAAATGGTGCTGGGAGAACTAGCTAGCCATATGCAGAAAATTGAAACTGGACCCCTTCCTTACAACTTATACAAAAATTAACTCAAGATAGATTAAAGACTTAAATGTAAAGCCCAAAACTATAAAAACCCTGAAAGAAAATCCAGGCAATACCATTCAAGACATAGGCATGGGCAAAGATTTCATGACGAAATTGCCAAAAGCAATTGCAACCAAAGCAAAGATTGACAAATGGGGTCTAATTAAACTAAAGAGTTTCTGCAGAGCAAAAAAAACTATCATCGGAGTGAACAGGCAACCTACAAAGTGGGAGAAAATTTTTGCAATCTATCCATCTGACAAAGGTCTAATATCCAGAATCTACAAGGAACTTAGAATTTACCAAAAAAATTATTAAAAAGTGGGCAAAGAACATGAACAGATACTTCTCAAAAGAAGACATTCATGTGGCCAACAAACATGTGAAAAAGAGCTCAACAACACTGATCATTAGAGAAATGCAAATCAAAACCACAATGAGATATCATCTCACCCCAATCACAATGGGAATCATTAAAAGCTCCAGAAACAGCAGATGCTGGTGAGGTTGTGGAGAAATAGGAACACTTTTACACTGTCGGTAGGAAAGTAAATTAGTTCAACCATTGTGGAAGATGGTGTGACAATTCCTCAAAGATCTAGAACCGGAAATACCATTTGACCTTGCAATCCCATTACTGAGTCTATACCCAAAGGAATACAAATCACTGTATTACAAACATACATGCATGCATATGTTCATTGCCGCTATTTTTGTCCTTCATTTTGTTGATTTGATGTATCATATTTATTGATTTGTATACATTAAACCACTGTTGCACCCTTGGGATAAATCCCACTTGATCACACTATCGTGTGTGTGTGTGTGTATGTGTGTGATGTGCTGTTGAATTCATTTTGCTAGAATTTTTTTAAGAATCTTTGCATCTGTGTTCATCAGGGATATTGTCTTGTAGTTTGTAGTCCTTGTCTGGGTTTTGTATCAGGGTAATGTTAATCTCAGAATGAGTTAAAAGGAATTCCCCCTTCTTCAATTTCTTGTAATCGTTTGAAGATAATTTAGTATTAGTTCTTCTTTGAAAGTCTGGTAGAATTGAGCAGTGAAGCCATCTGGTTCTGGACTTCTCTTTTTTGGGAGATTTTTCATTACTGATTCAATCTCATTATTCATTATTGTTCTGTTCAGGCTTTCTATTTATTTCTGTCACATTCTCGGAAGGTTGTATGAGTCCAGGAATTTATCCATTTCTTCTAGGTCTTCTAGTTTGTTACTGTGCAGTTGTTCACAACAGTCTCTGGTGATATTTTGTATTTCTATAGTATCAGTTGTAATGTCTCCTTTTTTGATTGTGATTTGGTTATATAAAATCAGAAGAGAGTCTTCTCTCTTTTTTCTTGGTTAGCAGAGCTAGCGGTTTATCAATTTCATTTATCTTCACAAAGAACCAACTTTTCATTTCATTGATCCTTTGTATTGTTTTTTAAGTCTCTATTTCATTTATTTCAGCTCTGATATTTATTATTTCTTTTCTTCTACCAATTTGGGGCATGGTTTGTTCTTGCTTTTTTAGTTTTTTGAGGTTCATTTTTAGAATGCGCACTTGAAACTTTTCTACTTTTTTGATGTAGGCATTTATTGCTAGAAACTTCACTGTTAGCACTGCTTTTGCTGTATTCCATAGGTTTTGGTATGTTATATGTCACTTTTCATTTGTTTTTGTTTTTGTTTGGTTTGGTTTTGGTTTTGTTTATTTCAGATGGAGTCTTACTCTGTCACCCAGGCTGGAGTACAGTGGTGTGATCTCAGCTCACTGCAACCTCCACCTCCGGGATTCAAACTATTCTGCCTCAGCCTCTTGAGTAACTGGGATTACAGGCATGAGCCACCACGCCTGGCTAATTTTTGCATTTTTAGTAGAGATGGAGTTTCACCACATGGGTCATGCTTGTCTTAACTCCTGACCTCATGATCCACCCGCCTCGGCCACCCAAAGTGTTGGGATTACAGGCATGAGCAACCGCACCCAGCCTCATTTATTTCAATACATTTTTTTCATTTCCTCTTTGATTTCTTCCTTGATTCAGTGGTATTTGGGAGCATATTGTTTAACTTCTATGTATTTGTACAGTTTCCAAAACTCTCTTTTTATTGATTTCTAGTTTTAGTCCATTTTGTTCTGAAAAGATATTAGGCAGGATTTCAATTTTTAAAAATTTGTTCACACTTACTTTGTGTCCAAACATCTGGTCTATCCTGAAGAATATTCCATGTGCTGATGAGAGAAATGTGTATTCTGCAGCTGTTCAACCAAATGTTCTGTAAATGTCTGTTAGGTACATTTAGTCTAATGTACAGTTTAAATCCAATGTTTCTTTGTTAATTTTTTTGTCTAGATGTCTGTCTGATGCTGAGAATGGGTGTTAATGTCCCCAGCTATTGCCGTGTTGGAGTCTATCGCTCACTTTAGATCTAATAATATTTGCTTTATATAATATATCAAGTGTTCCCATATTCCTGCTTGTTTTGAGTTTCCAATTGCATAGAATATTTTTTCCACCTTTTGCTTTCAAGATATGTGCATCTTTACAACTGAGTTTCTTGTAAGCAGCATATAGTTGGTTCACGTTTTCTTTTTTTGTTTTTGTTTTTTTTTCCTAATCCATTCAACCAGTCTGTATCTTTCAAGTGGAAAATTTAATCCATTTACATTCAAAGTTATTATTGATATGTGAGGGCTCTTATTCCTGTCATTTTATTGGTTTACTTATGGTTGTTTTACATATCCTTGCTCCTTTCTTTCTCTCTTATTGTTCATCATTGTGGTTTGGTAGTATTCTGTAGTGGTAATATTTGAGTCTTTTTCTGTATTTGCTCTACCAGTGTTGTTTTTTTTTTAAATCTTGTCGTGTATTTTCACGATGGTAGTTATTGTTCTTTCCCTTCTAGGTATAGAATTCCCTTAAGTATTTCTCATAAAGCTGATCTAGTGGGGATGAGTTCCCTGAGCTTTTGCTTGTCTGGGAAAGACTTTTATTTTTCCTTCATTTAGGAAGGATAGCTTTGTGGGTATGATGTCCTTGGCAGCAGTTTTTTTTCTTCTGCACCTTGGGTATATCATCCCATTCTTTCCTGGCCTGTAAAGTTTCTGCAGAGATGTCTGCTGTTAGTCTGATCAGGTTCTTTTATGATACTAGACACTGTTCTCTTGCTATTTTTAGAATTTTCTTTTTCTTTGACTTTTAACAGCTTGACTATAATTTGCCATGGAGAAGAGTTTTTGAATCTTATCTATTTGGGGATCTTTGAACCTCCTGTATCTGTACATTTAAATCTTTTGCTAAACTTGGGAAATTTTCATCTATTATTTTGTTAAGTAGGTTTCCTAACTCTTCAGTTTTCACTAAACTTTCTGGGACACCAAGAATTTGAATATTTGGTTGCTTTATGCTGTCCCATATGTCAGATAGGCTTTGCTCAGTCTTTTTGATTCTTTTTATTTTTGCCTGACTGGGTTATTTCAAAAGACCTGTCTTTAAGTTCTGAAATCTTTCTTCTCTTTGATCTAGCCTATTATTGAAGCTTTTGAATTTTGTATTTTATTCAACCCATTCTTCATTTCCTGAATATCTGTTTAGTTCTTTTTTATGATATCTAACTCTTTGGTAAATGTCTCATTCATACCCTGGTTTGTTTTTCTGATCATTTTGTATTGATTTTCAGTATTTGCTTGTATCTCATTGTGCTTCTTTAATATCAAAATTTTGAATTCATTGTCCTTAATTTCATAAATTATCTTTTGATTGGGATATGTTGCTGGAGAATTATTGTGTTCCTTTGGAGGTGTTTTATTTTCTTGCTTTTTTATGCTTCCTGTGTCATTACATTGATATCTCCTCATCTGGTGTAATGGTTGTTTCTAATTGTTTTAATTTGCTTTCACAGGGGAGGACTTTTCATGAAGATGTATCTATGAAGTTGGTTGGGTAAGGCACTTTGGTTTTCATTCTGGATGCACGTAGTAGTGTTGTTGCTGTATGATTTCTTTGGCTGTAAACAGCATCAATGGTGTCTGTGATTTCCTCAGTGGTTTAGGATGTGGTTGTTAGTGGAGGCTTGTGGTGAAGTTTTACTCGGACAAGGATACCAAGTAGGATAGTCTTCAAGCCCCAGGGGTGGCAGTAGTGGGCTGAGTTTGCTTGCCTTGAGCCCCAGAGTGATGTATGCTGGCACTGGTGTTAGCATATACAGGCCAGTCAACTCATGGGCCTACAAGTGGCCTGCTTGGGTGCCTGGAATGGCAGCAGTGGGCTGGGCAGATAGGTGGGTTCCCCAGTTCCTGGGTGGTGGGCATGGCATGGGCAATGGAAGGACCAGTGGTGGGAAAACTCTCTGGGAATCAAGCAGTTCACATTGGTGTTGGTTATGAAGGCTGTGCAGGCCAGACCTCAGACCTGCAAGTGGCACATACAGCTGGGTGCCAGCTATGGTGGCAGAGGCAGGTTGAGTGGGCCCAACCTCATAACCTGGGAGGAATGTTGAGGTGCCAATGGTGGTGAACTGGGTTGGGCAATCCCCAAGCCCCCAGATGGCATGCTTGGGTACTGGAAGCATGGAGCTGGGTCAGGCAGACCTGTCCTCAGGATCCCCAGTGGTGCCTGCAGGTGCTAGCTGTTATAAGCAGTGGCAAGGTCCCAGGCCACTGACAGAATGGTCAGGTGGGGACAACTGTGGCTGCATTGCAGCTCTGCAATAAAGGGAATGGGGTTGCTTTCAGTGGGAGCAGCCATAGACAGGTAGCAAGGGGAGCAAGAGCGCACACTTCACTTGTACCTTGCCCTGCAGCAACCCCTAGTGATGGCAGTTGTGGGCAGTGGAATGTCAGTGGGACTCCAAGGATGTAGAGATGCTGAGACTGTTGAGCCCTAGGGAAGGACATAGTCTGGTAAAAGGCTCCCAAAATGCACCATGCTGCAGCTTCTTAGGACTTGGGGGTTTGTGGGACCAAGCATGAGCTCTTTCTCTGGAGTGATGCCTCACAATCCTCAGGATTGCCCCTATATGAAGGGGCTCTCCCATGGTTAGAATTGTAGGTGTCCATGGCAGGAAAGTGGACCACTAGGGGTCACTCATTTACCCTTTACCCACATTAGGTAGCCTCTCCAGACTCCTAGCCAATCCTAGTTGAACAGGCTGCTTCACTTCCTTCTCCCTTCATGCTTTCAGTGCCTCCCATCACTTCTCTGTTGAATGTCAGTGAGGCACCAAGGATGTAGAGATGCAGAAACTGTTGAGCCCCAGGGCAAGACAGTCTGGTATAAGCCGGGCTCTCAAAATGTGCCATGCTGCAACTGCTTAGGACTTGGGGGTTTGTGGGACCCAGCATGAGCTCACTCTCTCTCTCTCTTTCAGTGTCTCATTTAGATAATCTATTCAAAGTGTAATTATCTACTCACTATTTCGATTCCTCTCCATGGAAGAGGTGAATACCAGATGCATCTAATAATCCATCTTGAAGCCCCTCCTCTTTAATCAATGTTTTATTGTTTTCAGTATAAGGATTTTTCATCTCCATGGTTAAATTTATTCCTAAATGTTTTGATTTTTGTTGTTATTGCAATGGGATTGGTTTCTTAATTCCTTTTCTGGATAGTTTACTGTTAGTGTATTGGAACACTACTGATTTCTGCACATTGATTTTTTGTCCTGCAACTTTATTCACTTATCAGTTCTAACAGTTTTTTAATGTAGTCTAGGATTTTCTACATATCATGTCATTGGCAAACAATTGCAATCCTTCTTTTCCTATTAGGATGCCCTTTATTTATTTTTTCTTGCCTAATAGCTCTGACTAGGACTTCCAGTAATATGTTGGAAAGAAGTAGTGAGAAAGGACATGTTCGTCTTACTCCTGAACTTAGAGAAAAAGCTTTTAACTTTTCACCATTGGGTATGATGTTAGCTGCAGACTTGTCATATATGACCTTTATTGCGGTATATTCCTTCTACACCTAATTTGTTGAGAGTTTTTATCATGAAAGAGTGTTGAATTTTGTCAAATTCTTTATCTGCATCTATTGAGATGACCATATAATTTTTGTCCTTTCTTCTATTTATATGGCGTATTATTGATTTGTATGTTGAATCATTCTTGAATCCAAAGGATGAATAACATTTGATCATACTAAATGATCCTTTCCCATGTGCTATTGAATTTGGTATGCTTGTATGTTGTTGAAAAATTTTGCATCTATGTTTCTCAGGGATACTGGCCTGTAATTTTCAGTTCTTACAGTGTCCTTGTTCAGCTTTGGGATCAGGGTACTACTGGCCTCATAAAATGAGTTTGGAAGTATTCCTTCCACTTCAATTTTGTGAAAGAGTTTTTGCGAGGGTTGTTATTCGTTCTTTAAACGTTTAATAGAATTCAGGTGTAAAGCCATTAGGTCCTGGGCTTTTATTTGATAAGAGCCTTTTTATTATTGATTCATTCTCCTTGCTTGCTATTAGTTGTTTAGATTTTCTATTTCTTCACGATTCAGTCTTGATAGGTTATGTGTTTCTAGGAATTTGTCCATTTCTTCTAGGTTATCCGATTTGTTGGCATATTATTGTTTCCAGCAGTTTTCTGTGATCCTTTGTATTTCTGTGGTATAAGTTGGGATGTCTTCTCTTTCATTTCTGGTTCTATTTATTTGAATCTTCTCCCTTTTTTGTCTAGTTAAGAGTTTATTGATTTTGTTGATCTTTCCAAAAACCAACTCTTAGTGGTATTAATTTTTTCTATTGCTTTTATAGTCTATATGTCATTTATTTGTCCTCTGATGTTTGTTATTTCCTTCCTTTTGCTAACTTTGGGTTTAGTTTTTCTTCTTTTTCTAGTTTCTTGAGGTATAATTTTAGGTTGTTTATTTGTAATCCTTCTCATTTTTTGATATTGGTATTCATTGCTATAACTTCCTTCTTAGAACTGCTTTTGTTGTAGCTCAGAAGTTTTAATAGGTTGTGTTTCCATTTTCATTTGTCTTGAGATCATTTTTATTTCTTTTTTAATTTCTTTGCCTCACAAATTGTCCTGGAGCTTGTTAATTTCCACATTTTTGTGAATTTTCAAAGATTTCTCTTATTTTCTAGTTTTATACCATTTGTGTTTAGAAAGATAATTAATATCATTTCAGTCCTGTTAAATTTGTTAAGGCTGGCTTTATGGCCTAACATATGATCTACCCTGGAGAACGTTTCATGTGCACTCGAGAAGAATGTGTATTCTGCTGCTGTTGGATGGAATGTGTGTATTTGTCTGTTGTGTCCATTTGTTCTAATGTGCAATGCAAGTCTGAATGATGTGTCCATTGTTGAAAGTGGGATTAGTAAAGTCCACTACTATTATTATATTACAAACTATCTCTCCCTTCAGATAATTTAATTTTTGATTTATACATTTCAGTTCTCCAAAGTTGGGTGCATATGTATTTATAATTGTTATATCCTCTTGATGAACTAACTCCTTTCTCTATATATTTACCTTCTTTGTCTTATTTTACAGTTTTTGACTTAAATTCTACTTTGATTTAAGTATAGCTACTCCTGCTATCTTTTGGTTTCCATTTGCATCGAATATCTTTTTACATCCCTTTACTTTCAGTGTATGTGTGTCCTTAAGAATGAAGTAAGTCTTTTATATGCAGCATATCATTGCTTTTTTAATCTATTCAGCCACTCTATATCTTTTCATTGAATAATTTAATTCATTTACATTCAAAGTAATTATTGATAAGTAAAGACTTACCACTCCAATTTTGCAATTCGTTAATGGTTCTCTTGTAGATACCTTGTTACTTTCTTCCTCTCTTGCTGTTTTGCCTTGTGGTTTGATGGTTTTCTGTAGTGGTGTGCTTTGAATCCTTTTTATGTTTTGTGCAGGTACTACAGGTTTTTGCTTTGTGGTTATAATGAGGCTTACCTAACAATTCTTATATTTATAATGGGCTTTTACAGAGTGGTAACAACTTTGATTATATTTTAAAACTATACATTTTTACTCCCCCTCCCCTAAATTTCATGATTTGGGTGTCAAAATTTACATTTTTTTTTGTAACTTACATCTCTTAACAAATTATTGTAGTTATAGCTGTTTTTGATAGTTTTGCCTTTTAACCCGTATACTAGAGATAAAATTACGTTACATACCACCTTTAAAATACTAGAGTGTTCTGAATATGACTACATATTACTTATAGCTTTGGGTTTTGTAATTTCATATGTTTTATTTTATTAATTAGCAGGCTTTGTTTCAGCTTAAAGAACTCCCTGTAGCAGGCCTTGTGATAAGCTCCCTTAGCTTAAGTTTTTATTTCTTTCTCATTTTTGCAGAATAGCTTTGCTAGGTAACATTTTCTTAGCTGGCATTTTTTTTTCCTTCGGCACTTTTAATATATCATCCCACTCTTTCCTGGCCTGCAAAGTTTCTGCTAAGAAATCTGCTGATAGCTGCATTGGGACTCCCTTTTGTGTGATGAGTCTCCTTTCTCTCACTGCTTTCAGAATTCTTTTTTTGTCTTTTTATTTTTGATCTTTGATTTTTAATAGTCTGATTAGGATGTATCTTGGTGAATTCCTCTTTGGATTGAATTTTATTGGTGTTCTCTGGGCTTCTGGTGCCTGGATGTTGGCATCCTTCCCCAGATTTGGGAAGTTTTCAGTTATTGTTTCTTAAAATATGCTTCCTGGCCCTTTCTTTCTCTTCGCCTTCTGGTACTTTTGTTATGCAAAAGTCAGTTCTCATGATAGTACCCCACAATTCCTGTAGACTTTCTTCATTCTTTCTCATTTATTTCTTTATGGTTCTCTTACTATAAAATTTAAAATGTTCTCTCTTTAAGCTCACTGATTCTTTCTTCTGCTTAACTGAGTCTGCTGTTGAAGCCTTCTATTGAATTATTCTATTAAACAATTGTCTTTTTCATTTCTATGTTTTCTATTTGGTTTTTATTTGTTTTTATTTTTGTGAAACTTTTTTTCATGTATTGGCTTCCAATTTTATTTAATTTTCTATCCTTATTTTTGTAAACAGGTCATTGAACTTCTTTAAGAGATTTATTCTGAATTCTTTGTCATTTTATAGATCTCTGTTTCTTTAGGTTCCATGGCCTTTGCTGTGAGGTTGGGTGGTACTACAGTTGGGGGCTGCTGTCCAGTGAGACCATTCAGTGGACTCTGCAGTCTGGCTGACCTATTGGCCAGGTACTGTGATTACCTCTATTCCAGCAGAGTCATGGGCTATATTCCTTGGTTCTGCAGTACTACTATTTGGATTCTGGAGTTGGACAAGCTTGTGGACTGGGCTTTAAGCTTAGACAGAGTCACTGCTTGGAATTTCAAGACTAGAGGCTATGCTCCATAGGAATACATAGTTGAGGCTTGCCTCCTTGCCTGGGCAGAGTCTTGCGTGGGCTCTGCAACTGGGCTGAGTCACTGTTTCAACTCCCAGGTTGGGCAGGGCCAGCCCCTATGCTGTACCAAAAAAAAAAAAAAAAACAGTGGCAGGCATTTCCCTGCTAGAGCACAATCTTGAGGTAGGCTCTGAGGTAGGGCCAAGTCACTGTTTGGGCTCCCAGGTCAGGCAGGTCCAGCACCTATGGTCTGCAGAAATACATGGTGGCATACATCTCCCTGCCTGGGTGGACCATTGTGGTAAGCTCTGAGGTTGGTTGGAATGGCTGGCTAGGAACTCAAGCCAGGTAGAACTTCCCATTGTATTTCTGGGAGCAATCAGCTCAGCTTTGCGAGTAGGCTATAACATTGGCTTGGTATCTTTGATTAGGTGCCACCATTGGCAGGAATATACAGCTACTGCCAAGATCTGCATAGTGGTTACTATGAACCCTGCCCCTTTTTTTGTTTTCACCTGACTCCAAACACTCTAGTCCCACCATTACCCGTAGTATTCCCCATAAGGCAAGATAGGAGTAGGTGTCCCGTGATGCTGGGGAAGCTGGATGTCCAACTAGGCTCACTTTTCCTACTACAGAAACCATAGGCCTGGGGAATTTCCTCTGTGTTGCACTGTGCTGATATGGTTAAAGTGAGGCAATTCCTCTTACCCTTCTAATATAGTTTTTCATTTCTGTGGTTCATGTAGATATCTCAGTCTCATTTCCAAGTTTTGCAGTTTTCACAAAGGTGTTCTTGTCTAAATAGTTGCTAGTTGGACTTTCTGTGTGGAGGACTGAAGCCTAAGACTTCCTATTCTGCCATCTTGCTGATATTACTCCCCTCCAAGTCTTTATATAAAACCCAAAGATTTCCAATTTTCTCCTATAGCCTCCTAACCTCAAGTTGATTCAACATAACAAATCTAATATAACCAAAGCTTTGAACCATTCTTTGGGAGATTTGGAAGACTAGAAAACTGAACCAGACTATGCTGAATTTTTTAACAGAGTCATCAGACAAGCTAATGGCAAAAATGAAGTCTCAAGGGGCTTCAGCTTCTGAATTGCAGCTGTATATCTGCAAGCTAAACATGGTTTCTACATTCACTTACCATAAATATTGTTGCCCCATAGTAATTATTACGTGCCTACTATATGCCACATACTGTGTTAGATGATAAAGACATAATGACTAATGCAAGATCTCTGTTTCTGAAGAATTTCCAGATTAAAGGGAAGCAAATAGTCACACTAAAGTAATAGATAAAAATGTTATACAGTGTTCTGGACTAAATACTCTGGGAACAGAAGGAAACAACTGACCGTATGAGTAAAGCTGAGAAAGTTTCCTGTGAAGGTGACCTTTCAGCTGTGTCTCGGAGAATGAACAGAAAATGCCTGTAATGCCCTCTAGAAATTTTTCAACACGTGCAAAATTTTTGTTATGCTATTAATCTAGTGTTTTTATATGCCCGTATCTGAAAACAAAGCAAAATCAAATAAATACCAAAAAGGCACTAAATTTGCTATAAAGCTATTTAGAAAATACTAGACATCAGTACGTAGTATGAGAAATTTATGGGCATTCTTTATCCTGCATTTTTGACAAAAAAAGATAATTAAGAAAATATTATATTGTTGACCCTAATTGATCTAACAATAGTTATAATCTTTCTGTTTTATGTTGCTTTATCAAACAAAAGACTCATTTCCTCATAAAGGTTGGGCTAAACTATAAAATTATTTAATTACAGAGATATATATTGCCCCCAATATATAGTTTGTGCATGTTGATGTTAGGCCTGGCTGGGTTTAATCACTCCCAGCTTAAAATTTTTTTTTTTTTTTAAATGGTTTAGAAAGAGTTCCCACAACTTCCTTTGGTAGTCTGTCTTTTGTCATCCATGGTCTTAGATGTCATCTGTTAAGCAAAGCAAAGTGGTATTTTAATGTGCAATTACTAGTAAAAACAAACTGGAAACCCAGAAGACTAGGGTGGGATTTGTTAAAAGCTTGAATTCCTCTGAAACAGCAGCTTATCAGCAAATGGCTTGTGAACCAGCTTTGGATTCCATATATTTTACTCCATCTCTGAATGAGCAAAGAGCTTTTATCTCAATATGATTTATCAAGTGATTACAATGACACTTTATTACTTGATTTCCAGGCTGACCATACCCTGCTGTGATAAAATGAAACTTCTTCTGTCAGTTTAGTGGGAAATGCACAGAACCAAAATAACAGGAATAAAATTTCTATTTCAGGAATAAATAAGACATTCACAGAAAAGAGTTTTCTACTCTTCTATCCTTGGACTTTATTGCTAGTCTTTTAGGAATCGACAAACACATTTTCCTACCTTCTACACCTGCTTACACGCCAAATTAGCCAAATAGATGTATTGCTTATATTTGTGGGTTCTCTGTGCTTTTGTGTAACTAACAGTGTTATATGATTTTGTTAAAATTGCATTCACTGTTCAAGAAGTATTACTTTAATTTCAATTTATCTCTATTGAGTTTCTTGATATTTAATTCTTGCTTTAATTCCTTTAAATTAAGTATTCCAATCTCCCCTTCCCCAACAGGATTGGCTTTGGTATGCTAAAAACAAAACAAAAAACACTGCATATCATTAAATGCAGGATGAACTTTGAAGGTATCCAGAGGTACTTGCAAATGCTTTTTCCAGTGTAATTTGGCCACAAAAGAGGAGCAGAACCACACTGAGCTTAAATTAGTACTGAAAGTTTCCAGATCTTCTACTACTTGCTTAGTTATCACCAGTTCACTGGACTCTCAAAATGGCACAAAATAATTATTTTACTGGAATCAATTAAGTCACTGGTTTTATGTAAGCACTTTCCAAAGAGGCACGAAATCAAAATCTTATTTCTTCTCACATGAAAGGTTAATTACATATGAAAGCCTAGGAATTGAGCAGAGATTTAGGATGGTGGCCCATGATAACCGATATTAGGGATTAGCAGGCCTCTGGCCTCCACTGCCTCAAACATTTGCCAGCTCTAGCCTAACCACTTCCTGGGAGCCTTTGTGCCAAGAGCCTTGAAACCAGAGCCTTTCCCTGGGTCCCAGAGCATTTCCCAAAATAAATCCAGACCAAGAAATGAGTTAATCCTGGCCAACTCCTTCTAGAGAGGATAGAGGTAAACTCTTTCCCCCAAGTTTATGGTTCCATAGAAGCGTGATAAATCCATACTTTGGTAACTTTTTCAAAGAGAGTTCACCTGGGGCTGCTACTATTTCCAAAGCCTGTGAAAAGTTCAGAGTCTTGTGATGTCATCAAACCTGAGAAACACAGCGAATACAAGTCAGGTGGACCCTTACTGGGTAGTTTAAATGCACTCCCATCTATCATTCATTATTTTGGCAAATTTACAGGTAGCCAATCCCACTACACAGAGGTGAAATTGAGCTTCAGCAGATCATGCTGGCTATAAGAAGCCCATCAGAGAGCAGCACAGATGTAGCCAAGGGCTAGAGCTCTGGACCCAATTGTAGGAAACTGGGCATGACATAACCTCTCTGTGCCTCAGTACTTTCATCCATAAAATGGGCATAATAATAGTACTTACTTCACAGGTTGTTTTGAAGAATGAATGTGTTAATACCTGTAAAGTGCTTAGAATGCTGCCTGAAACCTTGGCAATGCCACATAAGTATTTCTACTGTTATTTTTGAGCATAGCCAACAGACTGGGGCATCTAAAACTTCCTGCAAGGGCCAGGCATGATGGCTCATGCCTACAATTCCAGGACTTTGGGAGGCTGAGGCAGGAGAATTGCTTGAGATCAGGAGTTCAGGACCAGCCTAGCAACATAGAGAGACCCCCGCCCCCAGACTCTACGGAAAAAAGAAAACAAAAACCCCTCTGCATGATATAATTAAAAACAAATAAAACTGCACCTGAATAGGCTTCAGCTTTGATTGGATTTCCTTAGGTATCTCGCTATAATACTACAGCATATCACTACACGGTTCACATTTGGTTATTGTTCAAGAGTAACTATTTGAACACTTCTCAAACTGGTCTTAACAGAAGACTATTCCAGGAGTTAACTGTGTGTTTCAGCAAAGATTTTTTTCCTGGTTTAACAGGGTTTTTTTCTTTTTTCTCTTTTTTTTTTTTGACAGATTCTTGTTCTGTCGCCCAGGCTGGAGTGCAGTGGCATGATCTCAGCTCACTGCAACCTCCACTCTCTGGGTTCAAGCGAATATTCTGCCTTGGCTTCCCAAGTAGCTGGGATTACAGGCATGCGCCACCATGCCCAGGTAATTTTTGTATTTTTAGTACAGACAGGGTTTCACATTGTTGGCCATGCTGGTCTCAAACTCCTGACCTCAGGTGAATCTGCCCAGCCTTGGCCTCCCAAAGTGCTGGGATTACAGGTAGGAGCCACCACGCTGTCTTAATTGGTTTCTTGACTCCAGGACTTACAGAGTTTTCAGCAAGAGGCAAAAATCTGAGATTTATCAGCAAATAGATAAATAAGTCCTTAACTCCAAGACTTATCTATTTACTGACAAATCTCAGATTTTTACCTCTTGCTCAAAACTCCCTTATGGCCTTCAGGCCTGTTTACCCTACTACTCACCTTCCACCTGCACATCTCACAGATTCCTCAAACTCAACATGTTCATAACATTACTCATCTTCTTCTCCCCAAACCTGTGTTTTCTGTCTCAGGAAATGCACCATCATCCATCCACCCAAGGCTAAAACCTAAGGGACCTTAGCTCTTCTTTTTATTTTATCTTCCACATTGCCCAGAGCCAAAATCCCAATTTTCCTCGAAATCAGTCAAATTTACTTTCTAAACATCTCTAAAAATCTACCATTTTCTTTTTTCCTGGGCTAGTCTCTGCTCTTGTGCAAGACACCATCATCTTTTGCCTGCATAACTAGAACTCCAGGCTTGCCCTGTTGGTATTTTCCCCACTCTGCATAGGGATCTTTCTAAAACTCACATCTGATTACAACATCCCCAGGCCTAAAACCCTCCAGTGGCTTCCCCTACCCCAACTCTTCATCATGACAGCAAGGTCCCCCATGATCTGGTGCCTGCCAGGTTCTGCAAATGGTGCTCTCACTCCTCTATACCCAACACTTCTCAGGGTCATAAAGAAGCCACACTCCCTTACAGCATGTTACTCCCTTGTCTGAAACACTTCTCCCCACCACACACATATACCATTTACCCCCTACACACTTTTGCCTTGTTCATTTTTTTCTCCTACTTCAGGTCTCAGCTTAGAAATCTCTTCCTTTGGGAAATTTTCCCAGATGCCTAACCTCAATAATACCGGGTTAGAAGCACTCCTTTTTGGTTTTTGTTTTGTTTTGTTTTTTGTTTTGTTTTGTTTTTGTTTTGTCTTTTTAGTAGAGATAGGGTTTTGCCATGTTGTCCAGACTGGTCTCAAACTCCTGGGCTCAAGTGATCCACCCACCTCACCCTCCCAAAGTGCTGGGATTATAGGCATGAGCCACCACACCAGCCACACCAGCCTCCTTTTTTTTTTTTTTTTTTTTTTTTTTTTGTAGTGGGGGGGATAAATATTTTCTTTCTCTTCTTCTCTTTTTGGAATAAATCTTTCCTTCTCTTTTTCTCTCTCTCTCTCTACTTTTTTTCTTTGAGATGGAGTTTTGCTCTTGTTGCCGAGGCTGGAGTGCAATGGCATGATCTCAGCTCACCGCAACCTCTGCCTCCCGGGTTCAAGCGATTCTCCTGCCTCAGCCTCCTGAGTAGCTGGGATTATAGGCATGTGCCACCACATCTGGCTAATTTTGTATTTTTTAAGTAGAGACAGGGTTTCTCCATGTTAGTCAGGCTGGTCTTGAACTCCCGACCTCACGTGATTCACCCATCTCAGCCTCCCAAAGTGCTAGGATTACAGGCGTGAGCCACTGCACCCAGCCCTCTTTTTCTCACAGATGCTGTCTTTCCTCATCATAAAATTTCCCTCACAAAACAATAATTGTTTAATTGTCTGCCTCTTCCACCCAATAGTAAGCTCGAGAATACATGAACTATATTCTTAAATTAACCATTATATCCCTTAAGCCTATCACTTGGCAAGCTCATAAAAGGCACTCAACAGTATTTTGAATAAATGAATTAATGTATATGATGATTGCCTTAGATTTTAAATATTCTTAATTAGTGGATGTATCTATTGACTCCCAAGAGGAAAGAGCACACTCAAAATAGGATAATTCAAGGGTAGTTGACTGACAAAGAGATTATATACAAATGTGGAGTGTAAGAGAAATACTAATAATGGGATAGTAACTTAAACTGTTATCACCCTTAGGCTGGAAATATTTACAGGAAAAGGAAGGATAAAGACTCAAATAGAGTTAGCCACTTCAGAGGAACATTGGCCTTTGGTTAAAAGACACAGCCAGCTAAAGACCACTATATCAGTCAAGGCTCAAAAAGAGAAACAGAACTAGTAAGAGCTATATATTGTGAGATTTGTTGCAAAGAATTGGCTTATGTGATTGTGGGGGCTGACAAAGCAAGTCCAAAATCTGTATGGTAGGCCATTGTAAGAAAGGGCAGACTAGAACACTCAGGCGCAAGGTGAAGCAACAGTCCACAGGCAGAGTTAGTTCTTCTTCTAGGAAGCTTCAGTTACCTCTCAAGGCCTTTCAACCAACTGAGTCAGACCCACCAGATTCAGATAATCTCTCTCCCTTACTTACAGTCAATTGGCTATGGACTTTAATCACATCTACTAAATACTTTCACAGCAATACTCAGATTTATGTATAACTGAATAACTGGGGACTACTATCTAGCCATATTGACACATAAAAATTAACCATCTCTGATATCTTGAAAAGAGGGATCCAGGGAATACACATCCTGACCTCACTCTTCTTCCTCTTTGCTTCCCTCTTGCCCACTTCCAGGGCTCTCCATCAGCTGAGCCCAACCAGTAGTTAGAAGGTGGAGAATTCATTGATGGAGTCCTTACAGGTTACTGGATTCCACAGATTGCCTGGAGTGTGGGGAGGACGCTAGAACCAAGCTCCAGACCACAGTCTGTGGGTTGGGGGACAGAACTCTCAAAAAGGTGAATCCCCGCAGTATGAGGATTCATACTGTGCCATTTTAAAGAAAGAAGCCCCTTAAAGAGGAGAGAAGCCCCAAAATTAGAAAGGAAGGTTAGAAACAGGGGTGTGTCCACCAATGCCTCCCCCATACAAAGTTTGTCTTGTGTGTGTGTGTGCTTTTCTTTTGGGCCTGGGAACAGATCATGCAGGGTAGACTTTCAAACGTTGCCCCACTAAGTCAGAAATCTCATTAATCACACCAAGAGTTCCTGATCATTTGGATTCACCTCTGTGCCCATGTGTGATGTGGCATGTGGCATGCAGAGCCAGAGCAGTATCTAGGGATGTGGCATGGCCCACATTCTCCTTCCTGTGGACATCCACATGGGGAAGCTGCAGCCTAGTGAATCACGTACAGCCAGTCACAAAGCGGGAGAAATGACCATCAGTTAGACAACTCAGGTACTGTGGGTAAGTTCACCTGTCAGGCTTTCCCAAGTGCAAAATAATAAAGTGATGCTGGAAAAGGGTAGAGTGCCTCCTGGGTGATATCTATTTTTCGTTGTTAAGAGTTCAGACTCTGGGCTGGGGCGCGGTGGCTCAAGCCTGTAATCCCAGCACTTTGGGAGGCCGAGACGGGCGGATCACGAGGTCAGGAGATCGAGACCATCCTGGCTAACACGGTGAAACCCCGTCTCTACTAAAAAAAAACAAAAAACAAAAACTAGCCGGGCGAGGTGGCGGGCGCCTGTAGTCCCAGCTCCTCGGGAGGCTGAGGCAGGAGAATGGCGTAAACCCGGGAGGCGGAGCTTGCAGTGAGCTGAGATCCGGCCACTGCACTCCAGTCCGGGCGACAGAGTGAGACTCCGCCTCAAAAAAAAAAAAAAAAAAAAAAAAAGAGTCCAGACTCTGGAATTAGACTGTTAGGTCAAAATCCCTGCTTCAATGCTTGCAGGCTGCAGAATCGTAAACAAGCTGCTTAACCTATGAACACAGAATTGGGGTTAGTGGGAGATTAAATGAATTAACAAAGATTTCACAACAGTACCTAGCATAGAGTAAATGTCCAAGCAATGCTGTCAAGCTAATATTATTATTATCAAAAGCAAACTGATGTTTTCAATTTCCTAAATATAATAAATAGCAAGCAGAGCCAAATCCAGTCTGTCACCTGTTTTGTAAATAAAGTTTTACTGTAACATAGGCACATCCAACCATTTACATATTGTCTGTGGCTACTTTCACTCTGCAGAGTTGAACAGCTGCCAAAAAGACAGTATGACCCACAAAAATTAAAATATTTACTCCCTTTATAGAGAAAGTGTACTGACCCCTAATTTAGAAAATGGAAGTGATAATTTGAAAGATATTAAATAAAACAGATTTATATTCATAAGAATAAATGTCTAATCACAATGAGCAAAACTTGATTTTTACCAAAGAAATCTTGTCACTTATTACCAGTATTCAGAAACAAATATAGAGTATTTTCATTCATATTCCTTAACCTGCCTTTATTTATTTATTGCCTTGACTAAAAAGTCTGGATTGACTTGACTAAAAGATTTCAAAGTTGCATTTTAAAGATGAAGAGTCAGAAAATACCCTTTCCTTAAGTTGCATATGCATAACTTTGATCCCACTCTGTAATGCCACATTAGTTCAATTGGCTAGAGAAGGGTGCAACTAAAGCCAAAGTCAACACTCTGACCCCTAACTGGTTTTGTTCTGTATCACGACCTTGAATACAGACCAACAGCTAATTCCAGTCAGCTCTTCCACCAAAGGATGCAGGTGCTCACAGTGATATCTCAAGGGAGACTTTGGGCTCTTCAGAATTGATCATCACTACAGGTATAATCATTCCAGAAACATATGCTTACATGATGGTTCAGAAATATCCTGTTAACTTATGATTGATGACCTATTTTCACGGAACTCACTACAACGTGTAATTATGGAACATGGTTTGACCAAATGGGAGTTCAACTGATAGGTGGGGTCAGTTAGAGATAGAATAATCATTAAGCTACTTAAAACTTCTCACTAATCTGTCCATCCTTCATTACAATGTTTCTCCTACTTTCCCCTACTTTACTGAGTACTACATGTTCTGACCTTGACTTGACAAGTCTGCCTTGTTTTCTAAGTCCTGACTTAAACATGGCAACCTGCTTCTGATCTCCATCTTTCCTACATTCTACCCTCCATCCTTTTTTACAAATTGGTAACTTGACCCTAAATCTCTTTTACTTGATGAGTACCTCCCCCACACATAAAGCACCCTCCAATTAAAACAGCCTGTAGCATAAACGGGATCCAATATGAAGAAGGTCAAATATTAAGTATTGTATTTCCTAACTTCATATTGTAATCAATACCATATTTATGATTAATCTGTAATAAAATCTTAACATGAATTACATTTATAAAATGTCGACATTTGGGGAAATTCTTTATTTCTAAAACACAATGTCCTGTCTCTTAGCCAAGCACACTTATTTCACAGAGCTGGTATGCAATTAATGTATTTGGAACACATGACTGATTAAAAATAGCAGCACTGTTCAGTTCTAACTTTGTTCTTTTGCCAGTTTTGAAGGTTCATGAGAGCAAAGGATTGAACGATCATAGTAACTAGATAAAACCAATGCTTACGTATGCTTATCTGCTTTGTCTCATTGAACATGTCCACATCTGTATATGTAATTCAAGTCAGGTACTGCTATAGGCATACATTCTTGGTTCAGGAGATCATTTATGACACTTAACATCATCATCATCATTTAAGATTTTCTGTTAATAACATATTTGACATATTAGCTTACTTTATGAAATGTGCTTATTTTAATAGAACTTGATAATAATGATAAAGCATAATCCAGAGAGTTGGTCAACAAAGTGAACCTTTTTTTTTATGCTTACTATAACTTAAACCTTATGCTTTCCAAAATTCCTTTTCAATTTTATTCTCCAGAACAGGTTTCTTTTCAGGAAAAAAAAAAAAAAAAAAAATTGTGATCTGTTAAATTTTATTTATTTTACTTGTTTGGGTTGTTTGCCTAATCTTTATAAGCTATTTCTGCCCTGCCAATTCCCCAAACCAAATGTAACAAAATATTTATCTCTTTTGCTTCTAAGCTCCTATAATAATTAAGTTAAATTAAATTAAATTAAATAACTGTATTGATCAACTTAATTACAAATTTGTTGGGGACTTCATACTTGACCAAACAGGGTTCAACAATCTGTAGTCAGCTCCCAGTTATTCTCCATGCCTACATTCTTTGGCTGAACTGATGATGAAATCTCCTGCTTCAGAAAAAATTATGCTTCACTTTGCCTCCAACCAACTCTAGACCTCCATAATACCAAGTTATTCTCTCTCTTCTGTTTAAATTCTCCCTCTTCACTCTCTGCCCTCAAGCTATAAACAGGCTTAAGTTTCTCTGATTCTAAAATTTTTTTCAGTGAATACATAAAATTAAAATAAAAACTGAACCTTATTTTCTCTATACACTCTCTCTCAACCTACATCCCATTCTCACACTTTTTAACCGGCACACATCTTAAAAGCTTAGTCTATGGAGATTATCTCTAATGTCTACTTCAGGGAATTCTTTACTTCTGATTTATTCTCCACCATTCTGCAGAAATTATTTTGGTACTTTGCCTGGTTTATCTTCCTATGGTATTTGACTCAACTGAACATTCCCCAATGTTGGGGATGGGGCACTTTCATTTTTTTTCTGGCTATGTGTTTTCATGTGGAACAAGAATCCCTAAAGTAGCACTTTCTTTGCCCTCCACAGGGAGAGAATACATTTTCTGATTAATGAGTTTGAGAGAAGGAGCAGAGCTTTGCTTCTCAGCCTCTTCCTTACAGAGCAGATGCATTCTTCCTTGCCTCTCCTTGCTATAAGGCGACTTGTGGCAAATATATCAGAGACAACCTTTATAAAACTGTCTTGTTTTGTTTGCAAACCAGCTTAGCTAACAAACGTAAAGGTATATGCTTTAATCTTTATTAATATATAACAGAGATTGGTTTAGGAGTAGGAAGATTCTTTAGAGTAATGCATTTTATTTTTATTTTTTTACTTTTAAAAACATTATCACTTTGGGAGGCTGAGGCGGGTGGACTGCTTGAGGTCAGGAGTTCGAGACCACCCTGGCCAACATGGTGAAACCCCATCTCTGCTAAAAGTACAAAAATTAGCTGGGCATGGTGATACACGCCTGTAGTCCCAGCTACTCAGGAGGCTGAGGCAGGAGAATTGCTTGAACCTGGGAGTTGGAGGTTGCAGTAAGCCAAGATCACACCACTGCACTCCAGCCTGGGCAACAGAGCAAGACTCCATCTCCAAAAAAAAAGAACATTATTAGTTTTAATTGACAAATCATAGTTGTATACATTTATAAAGTACAGTGTAATGTTTTGATACATGTATACAAAGTGGATTGATTAAGTCAAGCTAATTAAGATATTCATCACCTCACATCATTTTTTGGGGCAAGACATTTGAAATTTACTCTCCCATTTGTTTGGAAATATACAATACATTATTATTGTCTATAGTTACCCTTCTTTATAATAGACCTCAACATTTATTTTTCTTGTCTAATTGAAACTTACATCCTTTGATTAACAACTCCTCATTCTTCTCCTCTTCCCTTGTGATACGGTTGTGTCTCCACCCAAATCTCATCTTGAATTGTAACTCCCACAATTCCCACACATTGTGGGAGGAACCCAGTGGGAAGTGATTGAATTATGGGGGTGGGTCTTTCCTGTGCTGTTCTCATGATAGTGAATGAGTCTCACAGGTTTTAAAAAGGGGAGTTTCCCTGCACAAGCTCTCTTCTCTTGTCTCTCACCATGTGAGACATGCCTTTCACCTTCTACCATGCTTGTGAGGCCTTCCCAGCCAGGTAAAACTGTAAGCCCAATAAACCTCTTTCTTTTGGCAATTGCCCAGTCTCTGGTATGTCTTTATCAGCAGCGTGAAAATGGACTAATACAGTAAATTGGTATCAGTAGAGGGTGTGTTGCTGAAAAGATACCCAAAAATGGGCTGGGTGCGGTGGCTCATACCTGTAATCCCAGCACTTTGGGAGGTCGAAGCAGGTGGATCTCCTGAGGTCAGGAGTTCAAGACCAGCCTGGCCAATGTGGTGAAACCCTGTCACTACTAAAAATACAAAAAAATTAGCTGGGCATGTCAGGTGCCTGTAATCCCAGCTACTTTGGGACGCTGAGACAGGAGAATTACTTGAACCTGGGACACAGAGGTTGCAGTGAGCAGAGGTCACACCATTGCACTCCAGCCTAGAGACAAGAGCAAAACTCTGTTCAAAAAAAAAAAAAAAAAAAAGATACCCAAAAATGTGGAAGCACAATTGGAACTGGGTAACAGGCAGAGGGTGGAAGAGTTTGGAGGGCTCAGAATAAGATAGCAAAATGTGGGAAAGTTTGGAACTTCCTAGAGACTTGTTTAATGGCTTTCACAAAAATGCTGATAGTGAGTAATATGGACAATGAAATCCAGGCTGAGGTGGTCTCAGATGGACACGAGGAACTTGTTGGGAACCAGAGCAAAGGTACTCATTATGTTTTAGCAAAGAGACTGGCAGCATTTTGCCCCTGCCCTAGAGATTTGTGGAACTTTGAACTTGAGAGAGATGATTTAGGGTATCTGGTGGAAGAAATTTCTAAGCAGCAAAGCATTCAAAAGGTGACTTGGGTGCTGTTAAAGGCATTTGGTTTTGAAAGGGAAACACAGCATAAAAGTTTGGAAAATTCACAGCCTGACAATGTGATAGAAAAGAAAATAACTTTTTCTGAGGTGAAATTCAAGCTGGTTGCAAACATTTGCATAAGTAACAAGGAGCCAAATGTTAATCCCCAAGACAGTGGGAAAATGTCTTCAGGGCATGTCAGAGATCTTCAAAGCAGCCCTCCCATCACAGGACCAGAGGCCTAGGAGGAAAAAGTGGTTGTGTGGGCTGAGCCCAAGGTCCCCGTACTATGTGCAGCCTAGGGACTCAGTGCCATGTGTCCTAGCCAGTGCAGCCATGGCTAAAAGGGGCCAACATAGAGCTCAGGCCATGGCTTAAGAAGGTGCAAGCCCCAAACCTTGGCAGCTTCCATGTGGTGCTGAGCCTGTGAGTGCACAGAAGAATTGGAGTTTGGGAACCTCCAATAGATTGCAGAATATGTATGGCAATGCCTGAATGTTCAGGCAGAAGTTTGCTGCAGGGGTGGGGCTCTCATGCAGAACCTCTACTAGGATAGTGTGGAAGGGAAATGTGGGGTTGGAGCACCCACACAGAGTCCCTACTGGGGCACCACCTACTAGAGCTGTGAGAAGAGGGCCACTATCCTCCAGACCCCAGAATGATAGATCCACCAATAGCTTGTACCATGTGCCTGGAAAAGCCACAGACACTCAACACCAGCCCTTGAAAGCAGCCAGGAGGGAGGCTGCACCCTGCAGAGCCACAAGAGCAGAGCTGCCCAAGACTGTGGGAACCTACCTCTTGTATCAGCATGTCCCAGTACTTGACATGGAGTCAAAGGAGATCATTTTGAAGCTTTAAGATTTGACTGCCCTGCTGGATTTCAAACTTGCATGGAGCCTGTAACCCCTTTGTTTTGGCCAATTTCTCCCATTTGGAACAACTGTATTTACATAACGTCAGTACCTCCATTGTATCTAGGAAGCGACTAACTTGCCTTTGATTTTACAGGCTCATAGGGGAAGGGACTTGCCTTGTCTCAGATGAGACGCTGGACTTGGACTTTTGAGTTAATGCTGAAATGAGTTAAGACTTTGGAGGACTGCTAGGAAGGCATGATTGGTTTTGAAATGTGAGGACATGAGATTTGGAGGGGCCAGGGGCAGAAAGATATGGTTTGGTTGTGTCCCCACCCAAATCGCATCTTGAATTGTAACTCCCACAATTCCCACATGTCATGGGAGGAACCTAGTGGGAGGTGATTGAATTATGGGGGTGGGTTTCCTGCACTGCTTTTGTGATAGTGAATGAGTCTCATGAGATCTGATGGTTTCAAAAAAAGGAGTTTCCCTGCACAAGTTCTCTTCTCTTGTCTGCTGCCATGTGAGACATGCCTTTTACCTTCTATCATGATTGTGAAGCTTCCCCAGCCACATGGGACTGTAAGTCCAATAAACCTCTTTCTTTTGTAAATATCCCAGTCTCAGATATGTCTTTATCAGCAGGGTGAAAATGGACTAATATACCTTGTAACCACCATTCTACTCTCTACTTCCATGAGTTGGACTCTTTTAGATTCCACATACAAGTATGCAGTATTTGTCCTGGTAACAGTGATCAGTTGACCTTCATTTGCCCCTCTCTCAGCTGGTGCCAAAGTCCCTGGGGTAGAGAGGTTTTCTTAATTGATCCCTTCTCCCAAAACTCTAAAACCCACCTCTTCAAACTCTTCCTATGTCTGTCTTCATAGGAAGAGTGGAAGAGGAAGACAGGACTGTAGGTACTATGTTGTAGTACAAATTGCATTGCATTTTATGAATTTTTCTAATTATAAAAGCAATTCTTCAGAAAACTTTTAAAATAAAATAAGTATAAATATAAATATAAAAATTTATAAACTTAGAGCCAATCCAAAGATACACACCTTTAACATTTTGAAGGTTTTCTTAGTAGTTTTTTTCCTAAGGGCATAATAAAAATTATATATACATGCACACATTTTTTTCAACATTAGAATCAAACTTCACACAGTTTTAAAAAACCAAACTGTTTATTGTTGCTTTTTACCATTTGGTAGCAATTTACACACAGGCTTCAATCTTCAGAATACCCTGGAGTCAGTAGAAAAACCTTTTATAAACAGTTTTATACAATAGAAAATTCCCAATAGCCAAAATTTAGGCTGTAAAAAAAAAACCAAAATATACTTTTCTGAAAACACTTAACTTTGAACAAGGCACTGAAACACCAAAGCAGAATGAAAACATCATTTCAATTCCACAATTGATAAAAGGTGTAAAAGTCACCTAATTTTAAAGGCACTGCTCCCTTTTTAAACATGAGTGCAAATACTAACTTGGAAAGATCTCCAAAATATATATAATGTAAAAACAGATAATTTCACAATCATATGTATACGTAGAAATATCCTATCCAGACAATAAAAGAAAAAATCACTTATGTTGGTAAATACATGCACTTATATGAGAAAAGATCAAGAGAGATATACATCGATTCTCACCAGAGGTTGCACTTATTAATGTCAAGAAATGGGTAAAGTGATACATTCACTTATTACCTTGTACTCCTAGAGAAAACCACCATTAATATGGCTCTACTCTTCCCAACCTTTTCTAAGTATATATTACTCAAATATCACCAAGCTTCACAGTGCTATGGCTTTAATTAGCAGTGAAAAAAATGTGAGAAAATGTAAGAACATGGAAACAAGTTACCCTTGTGCTACCCTTTGCCACTTGCACTGCTAGAGTCACTCATCTTTGCAAAGTTCTGCTCAAATCTCAGCAGCCCATAACACAATCATGGCCTCAAGTTTGAGCCACAGCCCAGTGTTTCGATTAGACCACTATCTCCACCCCAATTTCATCTCTTTGGCTACATTTAGGACCACTACTCATCCTTTCTGCAAAAGCAGACAAAAACATGGCTCTTCTTCCTGGGTTGGACTATCTTAAGGAGTTCCTGTAACAGACTGGCTTTAACCCTAACATGTTATAGCTTTTTAGCTTTATAGAAACACATCCTTTCTTCCACCAGGGTACATCCCCGCAGAAAGGATAATCAGAAAGGTGAGTTCTTTCAAAAAACAAAAGCCACTAAAGACTAGAATTACTTATAGAAAAATGTATTGTGCAGGTATTCATGCACAGGTGAGAAATGACTTTTGTGCAAAGTTATTTATCGTAGCATTGTTTGTAAGAGCCAAAGATTGGAAACAACTAAATGTCTATCAATAGGATCTAGTTTAATAAACAATGATGTATCTATACATAGGACATTGCAAAGCTGTAAAAAATGAGGATCTTTCTTTATACTGATAGGAAAAGAAGATATATATATATTTAGATATATAATAAATCTATAATAATATATCTACATAGATATAGATATATAAACATATATTTAAAGTAAGGTGCAGCACAGTATGTGCAATATACTACCTTTGTAAACAAATGAAAAACAAGAATCAGTACTTGTTTTTGCTTGTATATGTTTGAAGAAACTATGAACATTTGCATAAGATATTAAGTACAATATTTATCAATGGAAGGAGCTGCATCAGAACTGATCAGAGGAGGACAAGGATGGCAGGGAGACTTTTATTGTATATCTTTCTGTTTTTTAAACCATATTTATGTTTTACTTATTCAACCCCTCAGATCTTCAGATTTTCTTCTTTCAAATCAAGTCCTTTTAATGGGTCCATGCAAGTGAAATCCTTGCAAGTTAGCCTCCTGACTCAAATACTTGGTATGGTATTTTTTTCCCCCAGAAGGTTCCCCTGAGCCTTTATATATTCAGTCAAATGAGTATGAGACGGACAGAGCACTCTTTTATATCTGATCTCTCCTTGTCTGGGATACACTCTATTTTACAAGCCCACACAGACATATGCATACATGATGACATATATCATGTTTATATAAATGAATATTCTTCAGGTTACAACTCAAACTGTTACAATGTTCAGTTATTTCTCATGGACACCAAGGGCAAAAAAACACTTGAACCTTTGGAACAAACCAGAAGCAGAGGTTATTAAGCTATCAGAACTGTCTCTACTATGTAGCTGTTTTATTCTTCTCTCTTTGTATAGATGGCTTCCTGTACTCTAATCCATATTGTGGTTTAAAAAAAAAAAGTTGCCAACAGCTCCTGGTTTGTGTGTGTGTGTTCTTGATACAGCCACACACACAGTGCCTGGTGTTTTTCTCCTTCTTGTACAAAGGATGGTTTCTATTCTTGCTCTTGCTATTTTCTTTTTTTCTTTTTTTGGACAGAGTCTTGCCCTGTCACCAGGCTGGAGTGCAGTGGCACAATCTCAGCTCAAAGCAACCTCCACCTCCTGGGTTCAAGCAATTTCCCTGCCTCAGCCTCCCAAGTAGGTGGGACTACAGGTGCGTGCCACCACGCCCAGCTAATTTTTTTGTATTTTAGTAGAGACAGGGTTTCACCATATTGACCAGGATGGTCTTGATCTCCTGACCTAGTGATCCGCCCGCCTCAGCCTCCCAAGCTCTTGCTATTTTCTAAATTTCCTGGGCAATGCCATCAATTAGACCAATCAGTTGTACTTTACTAGAAAGTTACATAACAGCCCTAACTCAAACAAGTGGAAAGACGTGGGTGAAGGGGCAATTCTAAGAAAACTTATTTGGCCAATTTGAGGTAGGTAAATGTCCATTGTAATACTATACAAGGTATTTAACCTGGGCTTTTCCTAATTGTGTTGCAATAAAAGCCTTTGTAAATACATTCCTGAACATTCAGCAGATGATTTCCTTTGGTCAAACTTGTTTAAGGATTTTGACTCATGAGTAAAAGTGATTTTCCTGAATGATGGCAAGACACCACCAGCAGCAGGATGTGAGCTTGCCTATATCACTGCTCTTTACCATGTCATTCTTGACATCACAACTTTTCATTTTTTTTTTCTAATTTGATTGCAGATTTAGTTCTAACTTTAGCTATTTTGTAATTTGGGAGCTTCTTCCTTGCTGGCTCCCTGATGTCTTCCAAGTCCAATATAATTATATTATTATTAATAAGATCCCTACATTCTACATCTCTGTAATTTATAAAATGCTTCTCTGATCAAACCACTTTTGGGCTTTATGAAGCGTCCTTTATATTCTTTGAAGTACAATATATACTTAGTCCTTACTCTATGACTTTCAGCTCAAGCATATGTTTTAATCATCTCTGAATTCTTTGGAACACTTTATTCAAAGATTGGCATGTAATACATGCTCAACAAATATTTGTTGAGTATAATGTGGCTGTGTCTTTGTTTTGTGCTGCTACCACAGAATACCTGAAACTGGGTAATTTATAAAGAGCAGAAATTTATTTCTCACAGTTCTGGAGACTGGACAGTTCAAGATCAAGGTCCAGCATGTTTGGTATAAGGGCCCAGTCTCTGCTTCCAAGATGGTGCCTTGAACACAGCATCCTTCAGGGGTGAGGAATGCTGTTCCTCACATGGCATAAGAGTTCAAGAACGAAGAAGTAAAAGGGACTAAACCCTCTCTTTCATAAAGGCATCAATCCCACTGATGAGGGTGGAGCTCTTTTGGCCAAATAACCTCTTAAATTGTCTCATCATTGCCTGTGACAATATCAGTTAAATTTCAACATGAGTTTTGAAGGAGACAAACATTCAAAGCATAGCAGATTTTAAGGAATAGAAAAATTCTGAAACCTGTTTCTAAGGTTCATTATCCTCAAAGGCCATTTCTGTAATAGCAAAGAAAGGTAAGGTGATTTGCCAAAATCTGTCTAGTCTCTCTAACATAAACATTCCCACCAGTGTAGACAGTGCCATGTCTTCACATTATTGCTAAGTTGCAACCACTCTTTCTTTGAAATATCTCTAGTATGTCTTTTTTTTTTTTTTAATACTACTCTTATTGCCATTATCCTGGTCCAGGTTCTCCTGATGACACTTGTCTTCACATAAGAAGGGAGAAAAAATTATATACATATACATGTTACACATACATTATATATAATATATTAAATCATAAATGTAGAGTTATTTATATTAATATATGTTGTATGATTATGTATAATTATATGTTATATATTTTTTATATTTTAATATATGTGGAGGAATTGCATACGGAGATATTACCCAAGATTTTTGCTGTTGTCTTGGTGATCACTACCTCCAGAGCAAATAGTATTCACAGCCTCTGGGGAATATTTATTTGTCCCAGAGAAAGCAGGGCACAAGTTAACATGGGGAAAAACAAAGAAGGCAATAGGTTTTTTAAAAATTTACAACAGAGGAGTTAGTCTTGAAAGCCAATGAGCTTTTGATTTGAGATAGCCCAGTTTTTTGAAAAAGAAGTGTTTTGAGCACTAAAAGTTTGGCACTGAATATAAAAAGCCAAAACCCTGAAGAACTTGGTCCATAAAGTTTATACCACAGAGATAAGAGTAGTTTCTAACAATAAAAGGGTGAGTTTTTCTGCCCCTACAAGGAGAGGTCTTGGTTGCTATACCATGGGCAGATAAGAAGAAAGCTAAGAAGGAGCCTTACTCCACTTCTCCCCAGGGTTCAAACCAGAATGAAGTTCCAGGGGCTAAGTGAGGTGGAGTTTAGCAGTAGCCTCGGGCATCTCCAGTGTGATACCAGACAACAACTAACAGCCACTGCACCCCAAGGAGAGGTGTATATGTGACTGAAAGGAGGCCATCAGACCCCAGAATCCCGATGGTCGGAAAAAGGAGGAGGTAGTTTATAGTATTCATGATCAGGAATTCTGTGAGGTTGAGGTCTCCTAACATAGGCCAAAGGGATAGAGGCAAACAACCAAAAACTATATGGAATTTCTCTCTCAGCAGATGCCAGCAGAAGATCAAGGACAAACGAAGAGCAAATATCCCCTTCCTGGTTATTGTGTAATTTTAGCACAACCCTCCAGAAACTCAAATGTAACTTAAGAAAAAGTGTGCAGAAATAAATCCTGATTGAGGATTTTAAAATAAAATCATAAAAACTGAGCTCCCTTAAAATCAACAAGATTAATTTTTTCACCATTATGTACAATAAAGACTTAAAATAGAGGGTAAAATAAGAGGAAAGGGATATTAATTTCTATATTTATGTATAATATATAATATACTTAAGCATATAATTATATAATATATTATTATATAGTATAATTATTATATAATTACATATTACATGACATATACATAATGCATATTATGTATATAATATAGTAAGTACATACTTAATTTTTTATATTTAAATATTTGAAAATTTCCATATGTATGAAAAAATTAAGACACACATGTTCTCAATATCAAAAATTATAATTTGAGACCAAGAGACTAAATATAGTATGATATATCTATAACACACACACACATACTGTTGGTAGTGATTCCCTTTATCCTGGAAAGATAATATTAAATAGATGGTGCAGCTTACACTTGATCATATTTTAGAATCAAGAAGCCATGGCAGTATTTGTTTTATCAAACTCACTGACAGGTAGACATCCCTGGAGAGGCAGAATGGCATATGATGCAGGGGTGAGACTTGAGAATCCCAACTTCAGCAGTTTTGAGCTGTCGAGGGCAAGTTTTGTAACTTTTCTGGAACTAATAATAAAATTCCAAACTTGTAGGGCTGATGAAAAGATTGAATAACTTAATGCCCATAAAGAACTTAGTTATGCATCTACCTCATAGTAAGCAGAAAATAAACATTAGTTATTATTATCATTTGTGAACATTTCAAAGCATAATGTTTGCTTTTCTGTGTCACGCTTCTGAATGTTATTTATAAATGTGCATGATCTAACTATTATACAACAAAGAAACTCTTGGATTTTGAAGTTAGTCTTTAATTTACACACAATCATCTCTATGGGGTAAAAAAAATTTTTTAAACAAATTCTAAACTCATTCTTAATTTTAAAATGGTTAGATAAACTTAATTGAAACTGCCATGTGTAATTGAGAACAAGAGTCTGTGAAAAAGCCAAGCCAGAGAAAATAGGAGATTCCAAATGGTGCTTGATAAACATTCATTCAGTACCACAAATACTTATACAGGGGAAAAGATGAATGATTTAATTGGGCAGCAGTTATTGTTAAAGGAAAATAAAGTGGAAAAAACTGAAATATTTAGGTACCTATCAAGAAGTGATGAAAGCCAGCTGTGGAAAAATATTCTGTAAGAGAGAGTTTCTGTATTACAAAGGAAATAGCTGTACAATGTCAAGAAGGGAATTGGCAAGATGGAAAGCAAGGAAACCCACAACAATAGTCACAGTCACAAAAGCAGTGTCCACATATAAACTCAGCATCTTCTTACTGTGCTGTGGTTTGAAGATTTTGTTTCATCATTGTTATCACCTCTGCCAGATCAGCAGGTGGAAGCAGAAACCAGCCAGGGGTAGACTGCAAAGAGAATAGAGCTAATGATTAGAATTAAGTCATGTAAATGTCTTTCCTAAGAATTTGATGATGGAGAAATGTAAGGCATTAACCTAGTAAGAAACAAAGCTGAGCTAAATAAAGAATGGTTTTTTGGATCACTTGTTTTAACTTCTGTAATGTCTTGAGCACATGTACAGCCAGAAGAAAAAGGATGGGTCAAAACCACGAGAGCAGGGAATAGCGGAGGAAACCAGAACATATGGGCACAGATTGAAGGCTGAGACTTGGAAAGAAATGTTGCCTCTGGGATAATAGAAAGTAGATTAAAAATAGGTTTAAGCCTAGAAGTCTGATGATGGCAAGGGAGCTAAACTTAGGGAGTTTGTGCCTAACAATCTTTTCTTAAAGAAGCAACTGGCTAGAAAATCTCTGAAAGTGAAGTAAGAGGAAATATGCTGAAAGAAAATGTTGTTAATAAATACCAGTGTTTTGTTTGCTCCTTTGAAAACACTGCTTCACTTTCTGTAATGAGATAATTATAGTCTTATCTCAAGAAATGTGGCTAAATATGACCGTGGACAACTCAGGCTTAAAAACTCAGGTTTCTAGACAGAGTCTACCTATAGCAGGACTGATACCCCGCTTGCATAGCTTTGTCTGGGGCTCAACAATTGCTTTTGATAACATTTTCTTTAAGAAACTTGGGGGTTAATACTGGGTATTGAATTTATCATTTATTTGGAATAAAATATTCTGGTACTTCATGAATGTCCTTAAAAAAATTCTAAGAAACAAGAAAATATTAGAGCCTTTCCCTAGTATGAAAAAAACATGATAAGCCTAGGAAAGATTGATGTTTCCCTCCAGCTTTATTAGAAACCCAAACCACTGATTATCAGGTTTGGTGTGTGCTGCTTGGTTGCCCTGAACAAATGAGCCACGGACACAATTACAAAAGAAAGACATCAGACTAGCCAAACTATCATTTTGAAAGAATTAAGACAGCCATATTGTATGTTAACTATCAGCTCATCTACCTCCTCCCTGGTGTCACTTCTCTTCAGAGGCTACTTAATCTCATTGAGACAAGACAGCCTGCCTAATTGATAGAGAAAACGAACGCCTTTTGATCTTATATCAAACAAGAGTTAGACTAAGAGAAGGATACAGCAAGCAAGATGACTGTCTTCCAAAGGAGAATTAACACTGCAGGAAGGAAAGTAGGAAACCAGTAATATCTTACTTTGGAATTCCATAAACTAGGTTTACTTAAATAAGGATTAAAAAGTAATAAGTTCATCCCACTGAATGAACAGGGTTTGTTTGCTCTTAGTGATAAAGCACAAAGAGTACTGCAGCTATGAAATCTTTCAAAATTATCGATTTTCAGATAAGTGTTACATTAATGATGGAAAGCACAATAGAAGTATAATAAATGTGAGAACACCTGCCTTTTAGCACTTAACTGTAAAGGACAGGTGTTTGTCAAAAACAACCTTTACTGCTGCCATATACTGCCTCTACTAAATAATTTTCTAGGAAGAGAAGAAATTTCTTGGAAGAGACTTATGATTTAAATAGCATTCAGTATGCTTTGTATAGAAATTATTTAGCTACAAGGGTGAGGAACTGACTTTGCAATGACCAGCGTATCTGTGAATATACCAGTGTGTCTGCAAAGTTATCAGGCCATTATTTATACATCAAGAAAATCATAAAAATGTATGTTCTCTATTCTAATGCAAAAGGTAATTTAATAATTACATCTGTTACAGTTTACATACTTAATATAATAGTAGTTTGGAAAACTAGTCCAAGAGTATGATTAAATGAGTGAGATTAAATAAATGTTGGTATTCAGGGAGAAAATGTTAGGAAGAATACGGTGTTTTCTTTTTAGATACAGATGATTTGAAAAATAACATGCTCTCTAGTGTAGTGGTTCTACCAATTGGATCACAGTCTTGATATATATGAAAAACTTAGGATATCTGATATTTGGAAAAGCATATCCTCCCACTAATTGACATTTTTTAAGACTGGGAACTATGAAGAAATACTACAAAACAGTGCCAGAAAGGAATGAAGGCAGAATAAAACAACATCATTTTCTTACCAGAGACAGTATCTATAATGATGAATAACAAAATCAACAACAACTAATATTGATTTAAATGAGTCTGGTAAACAAAATATGGTTGTCTGATTAGAATAGAGTATATGGGTGCCTTCGAAATAAATTCTGGCCTTCTTGGGATTTTTCTTCCAGTAATTCACAAGTCCACACTTTAAACCTTTAAACTACTCACTACTCAATTGTCCATTTGTTTCTTCTCATTTAAAATTTACACTGGTTCTTTGTTCTGCCATCTTAAAGTCACCACAGCTGTTATTTACTGAACTCCAATGAGACCCACTTCCACCTTTCTAAATGAATACAGCACCTGGCTTTTGATTTTCCTCCACATCTTCATTCTTCATCGTCACCTCTGACAACTTCAAATTTCATGCTAGGGACCCATGAGATACCTCAACTATATAATCCCATAATCTTGCTACCTGTAATCCTCCAACCCCAGCCTACCCGAGTCATGCACCAGCAAGATCATTCGCTGAATTTAATTATTACCAGTGCTAAGAATATTCATTCTCCACACATAACCACGGTTCTACCACTGCACCTCTCCACCTTCCCACCTCCCTCCTTGTTTTCTGATCCCCAAGTTCAATAAACACTAAAACTCTCACAATTTAATGTATTCATTAACTTTCTATAAAATGGAAGGTTCTTCTAGTTTCTTCTTTTCAACCCCTTTTATCATCCTTTCTAACACCAAGTCTCCAGTTCTCATTATCCACCACATCAGTGGGCAAACTTACATCATATGCACTCTCTAATTTTCCTGCCTTTGCTGATGAGCATTGCTGGAGAAAACTTGGGACTACCCTGGCTCACTATAACATACTCATGCCAGCTTCCACTGTGCTGGAAATGCCAACAACAATCCTCTGATTCATTGCTGGGAACATTCTCCCCAATGGCTCTACAAACATCATTCTTGCTCACTTACCCAACGCCTTTTGTATCTTCCCTGTACCATTCATGCAATGACTCTGTGAAGCAATCAAGTACAAACTGGTCTCATCTACCCTCACCTCCTCTTCACCTCAATATACAGATGTCTCTTCACTTAACTCTCTCCTTTTCCACCTGCCTTAAAGGCACTATTACCACCATTTACCTAACCCCCAATCCTGTATTTTTAACCTTGAGATCTCTCCTGAAGTCCAATGCCACACTAAAAGTTTCTTATAACACGTCCCAGTGCTTAGTCTAGAGCTGGTACAGGGTTGATACCCAGTAGATATTTATCGAATGAATGAATAAATGAATCTATACCTGAATGTGCTACTTTGAATACAATTTGAAAAAAGTAGAGTTACTGGAAAAGAAAGAAAAAGAATCATTAAAGAGAAAGAATGTTTTATTTTGGGGTAGAAAGCAGCTTTCTGCTCCTTCTACTCCAGCTGCTACTATTATCTTCAAATCTAGTATTGAAGCGTTCCAGTGATTTTTTTTAACTGAGGTTTTTTAGGGTTGTTTGGAATACGGAATTGAGCACACATAAGATTAATCGAGCTGAAATAAAAACAACCTGATTGCATATGCAATGTTTTAAAGGGCAATAGTTAAATATATATTACTTAAATACACAGTATATCTAAAATTATATCTTTATAAAAGCAGAAGGTGCATAAAATCACCCCCGAACCATTCTGATCTTGAGCATTCTTTTTGCTACCTTCGGATTCTTATAGTCTGGTAACTACTATGCTTTCTGCGTTCTTCAAATGTATAGGATGTTTATGACAATGTGAAAAATGGTCACTTACCACATTGTTCTATATGCTTCCCCACATGCTGTTTCTATTATGTATACTATTTTAAATTTTTTATGATCTTGTTTAAAATATGTGTTTATAAATTTTAAATTCTGTTTTTCTGATTTCTTCATCTATGATTTTTTGCCCCTCAAATGTGGATGAATTCCAGGAAGCCAAGATCTGGGCAGGGGCAAATAAACATCTTCCAATGTCGGGTTAGGAAAATATTCGATCTTTCAATGTGTTCAACAAATGGGTTTAATAATGCACATTTCGGTATAAAACAGTTCACAACAGAAATATTTGCTACTCAGCCCATTTATCCTGGGAATTACACAACATGGACCATTTTCAATAATTCTTTCCATTGTAATGATTTCCTCCTGCTCAAGCAAGAGAGATGTACAAACCAGTTTTGTCTAGAAATGTAATATGTTGAGATACAAATGGATTGAAGAAAAATTAAAACACAAACATTTTCATCACTTTGGTTTGGTGTTACAGCCTTTTTCAAAGTAATTTAACCATCTTAAAACTTTCCAGGATAATATAAAGTTGCTTTTTATTCAGAATCTATGCAACTAGCAAAGCAGATTTATTTTAAAGGCATAGTCAAGTACTGGTAGACCAAAACAAAAGATGAAGATATATTTTTAGGAGACCTGTTGGTTTCTTTTAATTTCGTAGCTTAAAGATCTTGAAGTGCCTTTTGAACAACAAAAAATAACACTATGTTTAATATAATTTTATATTCACTTAATTTTATAGCCTAATGTAATAACCAATGTAAATTCTATAGATGCTAACTTTTACTTATTAAAACCATTCAATTATGTAAACCTCTCCAAACATTCTGAGTGAATATAAGTATAACATCATTCATTTAATCATTCATTCATTTATTCAGCAAATAGGTATAGAATGTGTGGAGTAAATTATGAGTTAATTCTCCAAGGAGTTTTTCAAGTAATAGAAAGAATTAATATATATTTACATTTCACAACAACTTATAATAATTGTCACAAAATAGATGTTATAAAAATGCATAGGATTACAAAGATCTGTGATAATTACTTCATTAGTGTGACAATTCAGTGCATAGAATTGTGTGTTTTACAAGGCTGACCAAATGAAAATCACATAAAGCACTGCCTTTATTCATGGTTTTAGGCTTTGAGTTCTCAGAATGTTTTACCATGTTTGCCTAAGCAAAAATTCAAGGCACATTTACTTACTGAGCATGTATTGTAAGACACTAAGCTGGGTACTAGTCATATATATTTAAAATAAATAGAGCATGCATGGTCTCTTCACTTGAGGAATTCGTAATCTAATAGAAGAAAGAAGAAAAAAAAACAGTATTTCCATTGAACATGTCTTTCATTCCTTCCTACATTCTCACCATCATTGGAGTTGAACTTTATTAGTCACCAAAGCAACCACATTATTTTATCAATGCCCCTTAGGAGCAGCAAGCAAGACAATTGGTTATGGTCGATTTTACAGTTAGCCTGTGATTGTTGATAAGATGAGTCAGTGTTTTCTAAAGAAATAGACATTGCTGGTACAACCCACACATGGGTTAAAAGTGCTGAGATGGCATTTCTGATCAACTTGAACGACGAGGAGTCTTTGATAAAGAGTCTCCGATCTCTAAAAGTAGGGTCTGCTTGAAAGAGCAAAATTCTATCTAGGAAGTGAGAACTGTGAAAGATTTGCTTGTGAGGACTCTTCCTGGTGACATGACAGGTCTTTCCCCTCCAGAATTCTAACTCTGTGAATGAGAGCAGAAACAGCAGAAGGAAGAGAGAAGAGAGAGAGCTAATGCAAAACAGAGTGTAGTGTATGAGAGAGGATGTATAGAAAAAAGTAAGGCAAGGCAGAACTTATGGGTGAGAGGGAAGGAGAGAAGGAAGAGAAGAAAAGGGAAAAAAGGGTGAAAGGAAGGAAGGAAAAGACTGAATATATAACACTAACAGCAATGGCTCAAAGGGTGTGGTGACTGTAAGCCCCTGGATTCAGTGCAATGCAGTAAATCCTGTGCAGGGTACACAGGAACAAGGACGATAAAACTCTAAGGAGTAACAGCTGTTTTTTTCAGGAGGAATATTAGTAATAATCATAGCTAACACATACTTAGTATGCACCAATCCTATAAATGCTTACATGAATTAACTCAATAAATCCTCAGTACATAGCTACTCCAAAGACTGAGGAAGGTAGGATTGCTTGAGCCCAGAAGTTTGAGGCTGCAGTGAACTATGATCGCACCACTGCACTACAGCCTAGGTGACAGAACAAGACCGTGTCAAAAACAACAACAACAACAACAACAAAAAACCACTAGAGTCTTATCAATTATCAACTATCTTATCAACCCAGATAAAGAAACTGAGACTTAGGGAAGTTAAGCAACTTACCCAAGGTCACAAAGCTAACAAGTGACAGAGCCTGGATTTCAACCAACATAGTCTGGCCCCAGTATCCCCATTCTTATGCACTATGCTACACCTCTCATCAAGCATGCAAGAATCTGAGGCAATAAACTGACAGATTGAGACTTGAATCTGGCCACCTCTGGCTTTCAAACTATTTCTCACTCTCTATGAGGAAAGACATATGTTTTAAACAAAACTCACATTTGTTACACACACATTCCAGTGTAGGAAATTATTCCATTAATTTCAATTAATGGAATATACTTACTCTATAGTCTTAGTAATTTTAGATTTAATTTTATCTTTGGTGTGTGAGACAAATTATCCTTAAGTAATACCTTTAACAATCCCAGCTGAAGGCTGCTAGTAGGAAATTGGTTGAATACAAAATACCTAAATTTAAGAAGATTATACTAAGGTATATATTATAGACAGTTATTCTTAACTAGTAAACTGTAACCCAGCCAAGGATAGGCCAGTTGCAAGCCCAAGTACAAAAGGGGAGTTCATTTATTCATTCAAATATTTATTTAGTGCCCACTATAAGACAAATGCTTGTTTTAGTGATACAAGAGCATATATAGCAAAGTTCTTGCTCTCCTGTAGAAAACATTCTGGTGGGTATGGTGGAGACTGACACAAAACAAATAAATGAATAATCCTATAATGTGTCAGATGGTGACAACTGCTGAGAACAAAAAATAAAGTGAAGTAAGATGGAGAAAGGGAAAGACTGCGGCGAACACAATTTATGTAGGGTGGTCAGAGAATGCCCCTCTGGTGACTTTTGAGTGAGCCCTGAAGGAAGTGATGAAGACAGACCTGTGGGTGAAGAGTTTTTCAGCCATAGGGAACAAAGTACAAAGGTTCAGAGGTGTGATGTGCTTGGTGAGTTCAGGAACGGCAAGGGAGCCAGTCTGGATGCCACAGAGAAAGCGAGAGAGAGAGTGATGAGAAGAATCAGAGTACTGGTGGAGTAGGGTCAGATTGTGTAAGGACTTACAAACCATGGAAGGGACTCAGATTTTACTCTGAGAGAAATGATATGTCACTGAAGGGTCTGAATACTGAAAAGGACTGATATGATCTGGCTTTGGTTTTAAAAGGATTACTTTGACTGTTGTGTGCAGAAGGCAGAGGGCCAAGGACAGAAACAGGGTGATCAGTTGGGAGCCTACTGCAACACATCAACAGACCAGGTGAAAGATGAAGGTGGCTCCACCAGTAGTCGAGCTGTGCCTATAAGGCTAGCAGGATTTGCTGATGGATTGCCTATAGCGTATGCAAAAAAGACAGGAGTCAAACTTGGTTGGTAAATTTTTGACTCAGTGACCAAAGAATGCATTTCTTAATTTACTATGATGGAAAAAAATGTGGGTGAAGGAATTTGGGGAGGTCAGTTTTGGATGTGTAAGTTTGAGATGTCTGTTAGACATTTATGCAGAAACATCCAGTAGGCAGACAGATATTCATGCCTGGAATTCAAAGAGGACATCCGAATGGAGATAAAAATTTTGGAATGTCAGTATGCAAATAATCCATAAAGTCTTGGAACTAGATGAGGTCACCCAGAGTGAGAGTGGAGAGGGGAAGATGAGGTCTGAGCACTAAGCCCCGGAATACAGCAATCTAGAGGTTGGGAAGAGGAAGATGTAACCAACAAGGGAGTGAATAGGAGAGGCTGTGAGGGAGGAGAAGCAGCAAGAGAGTGAAGTCCTGGGGACAGTGAAGGCAGTAGTTCAAGAAGGGTGTGCAGGGAAAGTGCATGGGACTTTTCTCTTGATGTCTTCTATTTTCTCAATGAAATAAAAAGCAAAGGTGTCATGATAATGAGACCAGGAAGAAGGTGCTGGAGACTTGGGAAGATAGGAGAAGAAATGAAATCATCTCTGGAAAGCAGGATAGAAAATTGACTAGGGAAATACAGTAGCATTGCCTACAAGTGGTGTGCTATTAAAGAAAGCTGCTCTTTTAGCAAACACAGAAGAGGGTGGGTTGGAGGCCAGGTGCAATAGCTCACTCCTGTAATCCCAGCACTGTGGGAGGCCAAGGTGGGTGGATAGCTTGAGCTCAGGAGTTTCAGACCAGCTTGGGCAACATGGTGAAACCCTGTCTCTACAAAAAATACGAAAAAAAAAAAAAAAAGTTAGCCAAATGTAGTGGTGGCATGCCTGTGTTCCCAGCTACTTGGGGGACTGAGGTGAGAAGATCACTTGAGCCCAGGAGGCAGAGGTTGCAGTGAGCGGAGATCATCCCACTGCACTTCAGCCTGGGTGACAGAGCAAGACTCTGTCTCAAAAAAAAAAAAGAAAAGAAAAGAAAAGAAAAAGAAAAGAAAAGATGGTGGGTGGGTTGGGGGGCTCTGATTTGCAAAATTCAATGTCAGACTTGCTCAGCTTCAGTGTCAGACAGAAGATTTGAAGAAGTTGTGGGGAGGACCCTAACAGAGTTAAGGCCAACCCCATCAGAGCATTGGCCTCTAGTGCCTGGTCAGAACAGGACTGCATTAGATAAAGTATTTTCCAAGGTGGCCTAAAACAACTGAATCAGAGAATGCCTGACACTGGCGGCTGAGTAGAAAAGCCAAAGGTGAAGGCTAACAGTGAGAAGAGGCCATAAGTTTGAAAAGTTATTCGGTCAGCAAGTGGGAGCAGTGTAGGCAGGCAGAGAAAAGCAGAGTGAAAGAGGTCGGGTTTGTGGTTAGGGTTGAGGCAATGAATACTGGAAGGCTGATGGAAACCCATTTTTATGTGCACAGCACAGGGGAAGGCTTGATAACTTCAATGGGATTAAATGAGTTTGTAGAGGAACAATTCAACTGCTGATTGTTAAGTCTTAGAAGATACCTCCAGATGTCTAGCAGGACCAGGAGGAAAAGCTGGTAATGCAAGACAAAAGAACATTGGATCAAGAAGTGGCAGAAGTCGTGTGCCAGACAGCTAAGACAGAAGAGAATTTTGAGGAAAGATTGAAAACCAGTGTTAGAATTGCAGAACTTAAGAACAAAGAAAACCTGTATCTGAGTGCATCAGTGACAGTGTTGGAAAGAACAATTTCATGAAAGAGTTGAAGGATCAAACATCCCTTGAAGGTGAAGAAGGCTGGAAGTGTAAAACGAATGCCCACATCTGGAATGTCCATCCCAGACCTTCCATCGCGTAGGAAGCACTGGCTACATAATCTGCATGGTCCAGTCCAAAATAAAAATTTGGGACATCTAATTCAAAAATTATTAAGATGGCAAAGCAGAAATTATACCAAGTCTACGACCTGCACTACACTGAAGGATGCATGAAGCTGGCCCCACAGATAGGAAAGAAGAAAAGCAGAATGCCATCTGGAAACAGCAGTGGGTTTCTTGAGGATGCTAGGTCTAGGTGTTATTTTAAGGCAGAGCTAGGCAAAGGTGATAAGCTCTCTACTCCCTGTGCCACTAGATATTTTTATTTGTCATCTCAAATTTAAAACCGTCATCAAGTCATCTACTTTTGCCGTCTTTCTTTTATCTCTTGTGAGCTGCACCATTTTTTTTAATACCTCAAACCCAAAACCTAATAAGAAGTTTGGTCCTATGCTTCAGTTTCATTGTCTGCAAAATGGAGATAATTGGGTTTAAATGGGCAAATTACACAGAGTGCTTAGAGCTATCCTGGCAGGACTCTTCTCATTATTCTGTTTGTCTTATTAACCAAATCCTATCAAATGTTTACTTTGAATTCTCTCTGGTAGACATTCTCTTTTTCCCCTCTTTCCTAGACTATCACCTGGGGTCTTTTCACCACTTGTAGGATCCTGAAGATTGGCTTCTCTGACTGCCACGTCCTGCGCCTGTGACTGCCAAGTCATCTTTCTTGTGTGGCTTTTGTCCTATCACTGCTCCAAGAACTACCTTTTCTGCTGGCAGATCTTAAATCAATTGTGTTTTCTGCCTAATAATCAGGTTTAAGCTTCCCCACCTGGATTTCACGGCTCTTTTTGACGTAGCGTGGACCTCGGTGGGTCAGATTAATTTAGCTTCCTGAGCTTCCCATCCACCACTCTATATGCTCCTGTTGAGGGAAGCGATGGTGCTGCAACCCAAAGATGGAGACTGAGGATGTTGTAACAATAAAAATGAAAACCTTTACCAGCCCTGCCTAAGAGTTCATCCTCAAAGGAGATAACATGGAATCCATTATAAGAAAACAGGTAAGTAAGATGTGGCCTAGAAGTGTGTACCAGGTGACTTCTGAGGTGGAAAATTATCTGGTGACACCTGTGTTTCTTGTGATATATCTTTCATTCAACCTGTACTTAATGTCTAATGATGCTGGACTAGGACTCAGATATAAAGAAAGTCCTCAGTCCCTCCCACCTTTGAGTCCATCATCCTTTATAGTCCTGTGCATATAGTTCTACATACATTTTTATAGCCTCTCTTAGTAGGAGTCAGTGGAGAAGAAAAGTACAGGAACTAAGTGGTCAAGGTACCAGATGGCCTATGGATAGGGAAAAGAAAACTGAGAAAAATGGCTGACAAGGTAACATTTGCATATCAAAGGCCAAGAAGACAAGGAACTGTGGAAATATCCATGGGAGGTTAAAAAAAAAGGCAAGGAGCAAGTGCGGTAGCTGCCCTTGAGTGTTTTTAGGGAGACAGTGTGGGGTAGGAAATGCAATGTCATGCTAAACCAAGAAGATAAGGCAAGTAGTAGGGAAGAGATTGACATGGTGACTGTATTAGTCCATTTTCACATTACTACAAAGATACTACCCAAGACTAGATAATTTATAAACAAAGGAATTTAATTGACTCACAGATCTGCATGGCTGGGGAGGCCTCAGGAAACTTACAATCATGGCAGAAAAGGAAACAGGCACCTTCTTCACAAGGCAGCAGGAGAGAGAGCAAGCAAGAGCAGGGGAAATTGCCTTATAAAACCATCAACTCTCATGAGAACCCACTGTCACAAGAACAGCATGGGGGAAACCACCCCCAAGACCCAATCACCTCCCTCCCTTGACACATGGGGATTACAATTTAAGATGAGATTTGGGTGAGGACACAGAGCCAAACCATATCAGTGACAAACAGGGGGACACTCAGCACTTCAACAGAAATGGGAGGGGACATAGTGACTATGGAAGAGTAACCAGTGAGGGACCTTTTGCAGTTAGGCAGCAAATTATGGGGTTTTAAAGACAAATGCTAGCAAATACATAGGGTATAGATTTAAGGGACATAATGGGGTGGCCCTTGGGCCACACCAAAGCATTAAGAAAAGGTAGAACAGAACTACATGGAATGAAAAGGGTAAGAAAAACAGCAAGGAACAGACTAAGGAGATTCAGCAGTACTGGGATAAGATCTGAACAAGAGGAGAGGTCTCCGATGAGAAAATCCACCCTCTCCTCCATTCCTCACATACCTAGAGTCAGCTGTGGTTTTTGTCAAGGCCCAAGATAATCTTGGGTATGCTGTTTCTTGGGTTGATTTTCCTGCAATGAATGAATGTTTCATTCCAGTTAAAAAGAAAGACATCTCCATTAAAGGATTAGTTATCCCCCGAAAGAGAAAAAAAAAATGGAAAATATGATTTTGTGAAAGGGATATTGACTGTACACAAATATTTATTAAAAGTCTATTAATTCCAAAATGCATATAGCAAGCACTTATTTAATTCTCACACCAGCCTAATGTGGTAGATTATAGTATTCCTACTTTATTGATAAGGGAAATTGGTGATCTAAAAGCTTAAGACCCTAGCCCAAGGTTACACAATAAAGCCAGACTTTCAATCCATGACTATCTGGTCCTAACTACATATATTTCCCTTCCCTGAACATCTAGAAGGACCTTCAAACAATGCACATGGTCTGATGCGGTGGAAAATAAGAACACAGAGAGAACAACTGTTCCTCCACTCATGTTTTAATAATGGCTTTTAATCAATAGCTCCAGAAATATACTGGAACCTCTCAAATTCACAGTATATTGCCTTTGACCCTCCCACCCCCACCTTCCCACTTTCTCACTGGAGTCCAACTGGCACTGACGTTTTTAATAGTTTAGAGATAAGTTTCATGACACCTTTGAAGAGTTTCTGTGATAACCCAAGATTTCTAATCTTGGATATCCTGGTTCTATGTAAACTATTGTAACTTATTTATCACATTTTTGTTAATGAGGGTTGATTAATTTATCACTTTTAGTTTTGGCTGAGTAATTAAAGCCTAGCTCCTCCTTCCCCATCTGTAATGAAAACACTAGTGAATTTCCCTAATGTTTTTCTAGAAGTCTTCATTTCTACTCAGTCTTAAAAACCTACAGGGTTAAATTAGAGAGAACTCAATATAATTCACATTTGAAATCCAGAAACCTCTCCAGGTTGCAGACATCAGAGTCTATCCTCTGATGTTACTCTTGTTTAGGGAGTTTATAAAGACAGATCTATAATGATGGCACCTGGCATATAACGCTGCTCAGAACTACAGCATTTTCAAGCTGCAGCAGCTGTAGAAATCATCCAGTCCAATCATCTCATTTATTGATGAGGACCTTAAAGCCCAGGGGTTTAGTGTGTTGCCCAAGGATATACAGGTAGTTTGTGGCCAACTCCAGTTTAAATTTCAGGTCTTTCAATACCCAGAACAGCAACCTCCATATCTCCATATCTTCTCTTGTGAAGATAAAATTATTTGTTGTCTCTCTCCAGACTGTTTTATAATATCTTTCTGAATCATTAGAAAACCCATTTAATAGGCGTGGACACTGAAGGTCAGAAGAATTAAATGACTGGTCACCGAGGATGCAATGAATAGTAAGTACTGAGAGAGGAAGAACTGGGAATGAAAACACAAGTCTTCTGACTTAGAAATCAAGGATTCTATCTTTTAGGACATAGTCACATAGATATTAAGGATATTGGCAAATAAAATTGGCAATCTTTCTAAACTCTGGGCTATATAGTATCTAGTTTATCTCTAAGTCTAGTATTTGCTCTTTTAAAATAAAATTTATTTAACTGGAATTTTGAGGAAACAGAGACATTTATCTAAACACATTTTCTTTCAGCCAATATTTTAGGAATTTGTCTTTCAAACAAATCTAGAAATGTACCTAAACACATTTTCTTTCAGACAAAAATGTTTTAAATGACTAATATCAGCAACACAAGAAAAAACATACCAAATTTACCCCAAGTAGCAGGATGACCTGGCTCTTTCCTGTTTAAGCAACATGGAACACTGGTCCTCAACTTTCAAATGTTATTCTAGTTATGTCACGGTGTACCAGTCTGTTCTGTGCCCGCCTGACTCAGTAACACTCCTAGAAGGGGACAAGAATGATTACTGAATTCACTGACCACTTACCAGGGCCAGAGGGCACAACTAGGAGTTGGAGGATTATTAAAGGGAACTAAGCATGCTGGATGCTCTGGGGACGACTCAGGGTAGCTTAGTACGGTAGAAAGCGAATTGCCTCAGGAGTTAGAGCAAATGGGGATGTCTTCCAGCTGAAGGAATTTCAAAGGTTTTATGGAAGAGCTGAGCGTGCAAGGATGACATGACTTAGAGAAGAGGGCTAAAAAGGAAAAGAACTGTAGGTAGAGAAAACACATTTCTGAGGTCCTGAAATCAGCACATAGGTCCTTAAATTTTATTAAGCCGTTTCAAAGAAGATGGTCTAAAGGATGCGAAGTCAACTTTTCTGTTGGCAAACATTTATTGGACATAAAATGCTTGCCAGTTACTGCGCTAGGTACTGGGGATGCAAAGATGTGAGTAATTTTGAACAAACTTATAACAAGGTTTAGAAATCAAACTCTCGCTTCAATTTATGGTAAAATGTTTGATCCACAGAACTATGCTATGATATATTTTCTTCTAGGTATTCAAAGAATTCTGCAAAGAATTCCATCTATGTTATTTTTGGGAAAAATCTAGAATAAGACAACATAAAATAGATTTACATGTGAATATGGAGTCATACAGTATATGACCTCATTTAATAAGACATTTAATTGCATAATAGGATAGACACAGAAGGCCATTCATCCTGAAAGAATCGGGTTGCCTGGCTACGCCATACCTATAAGCACTGAGGCTGCATCTCTCAGCCCCACGACCTCAGCATGTGCTTCCTTCACTTGTCCCTGCTGCCAGGCCATTCACAGAAGTTTCTCCCTGGGTGCCTTCTTTGTCCCTCCTCCTACCTCTGAGATTCCACTTTATCATCGTTCACTCCCACTGTGTTATACCTTCACTGCTCCAACTGAATGGTCTATCTAAAGCATGTAAACACCTTTTAGCTCAACCAAAAGCAGCTATGGCAACACAATTTTTAGGCCATGTGTGTAGCTGAGATGCAAGTATTATCTCAGAAAAGAAATGTTAGAAACAAGTGAAAATTACAGGTCACTGTAAATAGAAAGAAAATATAGATTTTTTATGTGATTATCGCCATCTTTTGTAAGTATATTTCCATAGTTATTTTTCTGATTACTCAGAATTCTAATATAGATGATGGAAGGATCTTAAGAACATGTTTCAAACATGTCATAACAATATGCCAAGAACATACAGGTATTCACACACACACACACAAAGGAAAAAAACGATATGGGTGTCTATCAAAATGGAAAAATTAAAAAAGATGATGGCAATTATACAAATATGAACATAGTACTGACATGTTGCACAAAGAAAATTATAGAGTAGTAGAACCAATGGAAGCAGAATGTTCCAAAAGATAGTAATGTTTGTTTTTTCCTCCTTAAATGTTATAAGCTACTACCTTATTTCTATTTTTTCCCTCATGGCAGATATCAAAATCATTTCAAGTTTCACTGCTCAAATGCAATGCAATAGATCACATGCAACAGTAAAAACAGAAAAACCCAGGTCATTTCCAAATTTACAGAAATAATTTATTTAGAAGACTGAACTTTAAAAATCATTTAAAGCTCAGAATTTTACAATGCAAAAAGTTGATAATACAATTGACTTTTTCTAAGATATTTAGCAAACTTTCAACAATATAATTCAGGGGAAAACCCAAGAAAACATCTTGGAAATGTCTGAGAAGGGAAACAAGAATGCATTAAAATGCACTGCATTTATATTATGCTATTTCTGTTAAAATTATAGTTTCTCATGATTATTACTCAATAAAGATAACATGTATACAAACACATAAATCAGGTTAAAAAGTAGAGTAACTTGTTTCAAAGTTAAACTAGAAGTGTATTTTAAAATAATTGTGTAGTAAATTACAGCAAAATCTCATTTCTGAGTTTCTGGAAAATATATTTTATAAACTCAAACAGCTAATATAAATCAGAAATGAATTCGATTTAGGTGTACATTATGTAATTATTATTTGTAACTAAATTACTCATTTCCTTAACAAGGTTAAAAATTATAGACCAGAATTTAAAATTTTATGTTTATTTCAGTGAAAACAAAATTGTACAGGTATTTGATATATAAATGTTCACTCATGAAATACATTCCTTATGTGACACTAAGAAGTCTTTCAGTGTAAGTTACACCACCATATTTGGAAATAAGTCCATGAATTGTAATTTTTAAATACCTGTAAGATGATTTGCAACTTCAGAATATCTGATATGTGGTGTGAAAATACTGGTTGGAGTCATTATTCTTGAGTTCTATATATTAATTCTCAGAAGACTCCTAAACAAAGAAGTTGGAATTTGGTTCACAGTTTAAAAACTTTGAACAAATTTTCTTATGATAACATGTTACCCACAGCAGAAGTTATCCATAAACAAAAATAATCTGGTATTTACTAATTTCATACAATCAGTTGTAAAAACTTCCTTGGGTCTGAAGCTTTCACCAACTGGGATTTAATGTGAACCATAACCAGGGAGAGTGAACAACAATAAATTAACATAAAAGATAGCAATATCAGGAAAAGAAGAGGACAGAGAGTTAACACTCAATATTAACATATATAATTAAATAAAGTTTCATTGTTTTTTACATTGTCCAAATGATCTAGTAACCTAAATCATGGAATTTCTGATCTAGCAATGGCTGTTGTCAAATTCAGTAATTAAAAATTCAACCCAGTGTAGAAAAGACACTTCTCCGTTAATTTAAAAGATATTTGTAGCTTACTATTTTTTAAATAAATGATTTATTCAAATAAATTCTAGCCATGATGTGCTGGTTCCTATTTACTGGCAATTATTTCTGGATTATATAAACGTGTTAATTACCATCAAGTAAACCTTGTTTTAAAAGGCAAATGGTAAGTGTGAACAATTATCCAAATGGAGGATTCCCATTTGTGTCTCTGGCTTAAAGTCTAGTGATTTGTAGTGATCTAATATTTTATGTAAATATAAAATCTAATGATTTGCCTTATTAAATTTATAAGGTATATGAGATTATAGATAGCTTTATAAATACAAATTTTGTTCAGAAAACTGGATCTTATTTTAGAAGACATGCTCTTAACACAAATGTATTTTATGAATTATCTTAAGCTTAAAGACATACAATTATTCACTTTTATTTTTAAAGAAAAAAGTATTATAATGCATTGCAAAATATGTGCTACTGGAAATGCATCAATTTTTTATTTCCCTAGCCTTACCTTCCACTATAATATAAAATCAATTTTATAAAGGCAAAAATTTGATTTACTATGAGATCAGTAACATGGTTTTAAAGTCAAAAGATTTATAGAAGTAGTATGTCCAATTCAAACAGAATTTTGCCAGGTTTTAATTTTTCTACAATGCACTGAAGTAAATAATTTTGTGAAAAGTTTTTCTTTAATATGTTTTAAAGGGTTTCAAGTATTCTACAGATAGAGATTTTGGGGAGAACACCAAATTCTTTCCAAAAAGACAGCTATTTCAAGTTTTCTTTTACTCCATTGTAGAAGGTTTTAAAGACTTTTTTTCTCCAAAATCTCATTTTCACCTGAAATAATTGTATTCAAGGGTTTCTCAGCAGGTAAAGTATACATTCTTACAAGGTTTCAAATTTCAGATTTCCAATAATGCATTTAAACTGAGCACTCCTCTTTCTGTGTATGTATCTACTATCTGCAGTTCTATTACTTACACTAAATTTTAGTCTTTTTAGCTCCTCTATAATACGTTAGTGAACCCTCAGCAGTTACTAACCACTTAATAATTGTGAACCCGCCAGCCCCTTCAAGTAGATCGTTAACCATAAGAGTGCCTGACAATTTCCAAACCATATCCTCTGTCTAAAAGGAAAAGATAGGGCTTTATGAGGCAGAAAGGAAGCGAAGGAAAACAAAACAAATGTAGCTCATGCTGAAAGTGAAGAGTGCTTGAACAGATTAGTATTTTCTTTTCTGCAAGGCATCCTGCCAAACTTTTTCTTTATTTTTTTAAGAGAAGAGTTATTTTTTGGTCTGATTTTTCAGTTTCTTGGAAAGTATTGGTATTTACCACCCCCATCGGCCCTTCATAATTATTGTTGGTTGTTTTGTGTTTTTCCCATCCGTCCACGTCACACAGTGAGGATACCCCCGGCTTCACCCTGTCAAAACCCCAACTCTGGGCGACCCTGGGTTTAGAAACTCCGCCGACTCCCGACGACACGTCCCACTCTCTCCCATTAACGCCGCTTATTTTAGTCGCAGGATCCCCCTACTACAGTTTCAGTGAAAGCCGGAAATTTTCATTTAACTCCCCCGCCCCCCGCAACCCCCCCGCCCCGCGCCTTTCTAGCCCCCGACTCGTAGAAGGGAGCTAGGGAGCCCGGAGCTCGGAGCACTGCCGGGGCTCGGCCGCCTCCTTTCTCTCCGGAAGGCTTTAATTTGCACACTTTCTTGCCACTGCGCCACGAGCCCCCAGCCTCGTCGCGGGGTGGGTCTCCGGCAGAGTTGGCTTCTCGGGTCCCTGCCCCCACCCCGCGCGGTCGCCCCCGCTGCCTCCCCGGCTGGGGCCCCCAGCGCCGGCCAGAGCCCCGAGGCCCCCGTCCGCCCCCAGCGAGCGGCGCGGGCGGCGCCCTCCGCCTTCCCTCCGCCCTCCGCCGCTGTGCCCACCCCCTTGCCGGAGAGAGTGCTGGTAACTCCTTCCCCAGAGTCTGATTACCTGCTCCGCGAGGCCGCGGACACGTGCGGAGAGCCGACTGACACTCGCAGCCCCCTCAGGAGGCCCGACGCGACTGGGCCCCTCAGGTGAGGAGCTGTGCGCTCCGGTGGGTGGGCTGCGGGGTGGGGGGTCCCTGGGGAGATATGGGGGATTGGCCGGGGTCCGAGGCAGAACTGTGGGTGGGGTAAGTGGAGGCTGGCGGGGGGTGGGGGGGACCTGTGTTTCCCTGGAATGGGCTTTGGTTAACCCCTTACGAACTGAGACGGGGTCGGTTATGGGGGCCAGTTTTGGGGAGCTAGAGGATTCTAATCTGAAGAGAGGGGGAGATCCCACGCTAGGGACATCCGCGACACCGAGATCTTGCTTCCACGTATCCGTGCGCACACACACCCACACAGAACACTCCTCATCCAGTTTCTCCAAACGGAACTGGAACTCTACTCGGACATTCACATAATAATTCACATTTAGGGTTCAAAATGCACTGCCTCTAGGGACTCCATGCTGGAGAATGTGCTTGCATTTCCCCCACGAAAACTCCCTCTCCAGCTCGCTGAGGTGTGGCTGTGGGCTCCACCTTCCCCTCCACGAGATAAATGTTAACGCAGGCTTCCTGCGGGCGTGTTATGCACAGAAGAGTACACGCAGCCGGCCGGTGCCCAGGCTTGGAGCCCGGCGAAGACGCACGTTTGCTTTAGTTTCCAAGTTTACTTTCATCATTTAAAATATTGGAGTTAAACACACGCCCTGTGGTGAGCAGCCCTTGTCCCCGCAGGGCGCCCGTCCGTGTGCATATGGGCGCATCTGCCTGTGCGCACACGCGGGTGTCGCGGTCCCCGGTGTGGCCTCTTGTTGCCGTGCTGGTGGCGACCCTTGTGGTGCTTGGCAGGCTTCGGGAGAGGCGCATGAAGGATTTCATTGAGTGTGAAGACAGAGAGCAGAGACAGAAAGCAGAAGGAGGCGGCTGCAGCCTTTGTAGTCGCGGAGGAATGCGGAAATGTTGAAGCACTATGTCAAACTTTTTTTGAAATGGGGTCAAGTCACATTCAGCCAGCGTGGGAAAGCAACAACAACAACAAAAAAAAAAGTGGAGGAGAGGGGGGGAAAAGGCATTGCTGCTCCCATTTCTCTCCGCCGAAGCCGACCGTCTGGGGGGCGAGTGGGGGGAGAGTCAGGGTAGTGCGGGGCCCGGCGGGGGCAGCAGGCGCAGTTCCCTGCGGGGGTGGGACGTCCCCGACGCTTCCTTCGCTGCGGAGCCTGGGGCTAGACTCGAGCGAGAGGGGGATGGGGGGAGGCAGGAGAGGCGGGTTGGGCGGCCGGCGGCGGCTCCCCGGCTACCTGTGTGGCCCTCGACCTGGCTCAGACGCCCGGGCAGTCCCCGGGGGCTCTTTCCTAGGCTTTTAAGGAAAGTTCTGAATGGAGTGAGTGCCAGAAGCTCTGCTTTCGCCGCGGTCCGCTCCACCCGCTCATCGTGGGGGTCGCGCCGTTTGTTTAATTCCTGGCAAAAGGCGAGCGGGCCAGCGGTTGCGAGGCAGGTAATTCCGAGGTGCCCCGGGAATTCCGGACACGCGGCCAGCGTGGTGAAAGTCCCGCCGAGGCCGCGACGGCCGTGGGGGAGGGAGGCTCCCTAGGTCCCAGATAGCTGCTGAACGGGGAGGGAAAGTTAGGGTACCCTTCTCCGACGCTTTGTTATGCAGAGGGCTCCGGGGGCGTCCGGCTGCAGACTGGACCCGGCCTTTAGCCGGAGAGGGAATGGGGCAGCCACCTCTGCTACCTACAGCGGGGAGGTCCTGGGAGTGGGAAAAGGTTCGCGAGTCCGGGCCCCGAGGGCAGAGACCTTGTTTCTCGCCCCTGGAGGTGCAGGGTTTAACCGCCCCCCCCCCCACCCTTTGAAAGAGAGGTTGAGTTTTGCGCACGTCGAAATCAATTTAAAACTTCAGGACGAGGCGCGATTAAGCTATCCTCTTCCTGAAATTATTCTTTCAGAAGACGACAAGCGAAATTGTGACGAACACCCCTTTCTCCCACCCTTGGGATCCCGCGGGGAACGGTGTCTCCCCTCCCCCAGGACCTCTCGTTCGCCCACCCCCGATTAGCCCCAACCCTCCCGGACCAGATGGCTGGTCTTCCCAAGGTTTCCACCAGGGAGGTCCTCCCAGTCGGAGAGAGAATTCCGTTTCCAACCGAGACTCCTTTACCCTAAAGAGACCATTTGTGTATGCGAGTCGTTTGTAAATGTCTCCTCGTAGAAAAACTGAAAGTAGAAAGAAAGGAAGCAATTTCTGAGCAGATGTCTGACCACCCCTTCTCGCACACTCACAGCATCAGGTTACAGGGTCCTGGGAGCCCCCACCCACATTCTGCGGCCCCACACGGATGGACCCACAGTCCTTCCGCTCCAGCTTGTGCGCGACCCTTGAACGCCCTCCGGCACCCCTGGACCCCATCTCCCTGCACGTCCGGGCCTCAGGAGGCGGGGAGGGTAGCGACGCAACACAATGATATAGGGATAAATATTAAGCCGTGACATTGACGTGCCCGGCGCCTCCCCTCCCCCGCGCTCCCGGCACACTCTGGGCTGCTTGGCACGCCCCCTCCCGTTCCACTGCGTCCCGCGCCGCTCGCTCTTCCCCGAGGGGCCCCTGCAACCTCTCCGCGCGAAGACGGCTTCAGCCCTGCAGGGAAAGAAAAGTAACTTCGCTTTTCTCGGAGGAACCAGGAAGGATTAAGCGGCTTGGGAGAGGGCAGGAGCGCGCGGAGGGTAGCGATGGAGGCTTCGTAAAGGAGGAGGAGGGGAGTCTGGAGGAACCCCGAGGAAGGCTTCTGGGCTGTCTGATTGCACTTTCTTCTTATCCTCCCGTCTCCTCCTTTAGGTGCAATGATTCTGGACTGAGACGCGCTTGGGCAGAGGCTATGTAATCGTCTCTGTCTGTGCTGAGGACTTCGCTTCGGGGAGGGAAGAGGAGGGATCGGCTCGCTCCTCAGGCGGCTGCAGCAGCGACTCTGCAGGCGGAGTTTCGCGGCGGCGGCACCAGAGTTACGCCAGCCCCGCGGGGAGGTCGCTCCATCCAGCCTCCGCACCCCCGAGAACCCCAGCGCCCGAGCGACTGAGCCGGCGGGGAGCAAGGAAAGCTAGACCAATCTCCGGGGAGCCCCGGAGTAGGCTAGCGGCGGCCGCCAGCTAGTTGAGCGCACCCCCCGCCCGCCCCAGCGGCGACGCGCCGGGCGGCGTCCAGGCGGCATGGAGAAGGACGGCCTGTGCCGCGCTGACCAGCAGTACGAATGCGTGGCGGAGATCGGGGAGGGCGCCTATGGGAAGGTGTTCAAGGCCCGCGACTTGAAGAACGGAGGCCGTTTCGTGGCGTTGAAGCGCGTGCGGGTGCAGACGGGCGAGGAGGGCATGCCGCTCTCTACCATCCGCGAGGTGGCGGTGCTGAGGCACCTGGAGACCTTCGAGCACCCCAACGTGGTCAGGTGAGCCAGGGAGCTGCGCCCTTGCCGTCTGGGGCCGCGCGCGCAGGGAGAGCCGAGCCGGGAATCCTCAGGCCCAGAAAGGTGTGGGGCAGAGGGCGACTGGGGAGGTCCTGCGCGACCTGTTGATCTTACTGAGTGAGAGTTAAGTTTTGTCGACAGAGCCGCGAGCCAGAGCCGGTGACCTTGCCACACAAGCGAGCCGAAAGACAAGTCAAAAAACATGACCTGCGCAGGCTTCCCTGCAGCTGTGCAACTTAGAAGCGTTTTCTCCCTGCCCTCCCTGGAGGAGGGTCCGGGGGAGGTGGGTGCGTTTTAGGGACAGGATAAGCCAACCTGAGACATGCCCCGCTAGCTCCCGCATATTTTTACCGGCCATGCCGTTGGGGAATTTTTGAAAGACCTAGTAGGTGAGACTGGAGAATGAGGATGCTGTGTGGTAATCAGTGGGAACTTTATGGGTGGAGCCTAGTGTAAATCAGGTTAAGAAGATACAGAAACATCATAATATTTTTACCAGTCATACTCTCAGTTTCTCTTTATTAAAGTTGCGTAATAAGAATGACTCCTGGTGGTCTAAGGAGTTAGAGTACTGATGCCTAATTTCAAACAGCGTCATAAAAATTTCTTCCAAAACTGTTATCCCTGTGTCTGTTTTACTTTGTATCTCTGGGCGGACATACTCTTTAGACTAATTCTCCAAAGGGTTAAATGTGAGTCCAAGATGTGGGATGGTTAGATCATAAATGTTCTGCCCATGCTTTTCCCAGATGGGTTGTGCGAGTGAGTGGGGAGACAGCAGTTCTTACTCTCTCCTGCGTGGTAATCAATATTAAATGAAAATGTGTGACTTAGGATAATGGTGTTTTCTTAGTGATCCTGGAATTTCCCCATTGCGTGGTTGACATTGGTTGTGTCATCCTTTTCCTTTTTAAACAGAGATGCATAGCTTTACATTGAAAAGGAATGCCTTCTACAAATTGGGTTGTACAAAAACTTCTACAAATTGGGTTGTGATTTTACCTTTCTCGATCTTGAGAAAATGTGTAGCAGAAAGATCTTTTTTCTCATCCATTTAGGGTTTCTGTTCAACAAATACATGCCTACTGTGTGCGCTGAGGATGAAATTATGTAAATAAGCACAGCTAAATATTTTTGTAAAAAGTCAAACAATTTAACATTAGTCATCAAAGTGGAGAGACCCAAGACTGACCTTTGAAATACCAAACTCTCTACAGACTTAGAGAGACCAAGTAGCTACAGAATCTTCCTCTGAGGTTTTAACTTGTCTCCTCTTTTCCCAGGCTGGTGATTTGTGCGATGCTTTGTTCTCAACGCAGTTTAGATTGAAGCTAGAAAGCATCAGAGAATCATAAATACATAAATAAGGCAATAAATGGTTATGAAGTTAGAACCGCATTATACCTCTGCTTTAGCTAGTGAAGGAAGGACAAAAGATACTGAGATTGCGAAAATGAGTGTTTTGGAAGATGAGATTATATATAAAAAAGCTATAGATGACTTTTTTAGTGTGTATTTTCTTTGTTAAAAACAACAAAATCCCTTTTGGGGGCTCTTTGTGATATTGGATGGAAAAGGGGAGGGTACATTTAGCCCCCTATAACTCAGTTGTCATCCCAGAGGAATCACCTGAATACATATCGAAGGATGAATTCCACCACTACAATTTTAAGACGAAAAGTTCTTGTTTTATTTTGTCTGTTACCTATGGAGTTTCCAATTAAGGGTCATTATCATGTGTATGAATGAATAATGTCCCTCCAACACAGAGGTACTACGGAGGCACCCCTGTATAACACTATTGTTTACAGAGCTCACGCCATTCTTATAACAGAGGCACACTTGCTGCCATTGTGCTTGTAGATTTTGTCTGATCCATCCTATTCTCTTGATTTATCCTCCTGAGATTGATGTGTTTCTAGACGTTTCTAACTGACCCATGACTTGGATTCTGTACTGTGAATTCCAGGAGGATATACTTATGAACTGAAGACAAAGGCATTGTTTTCTGAAGTTATTTTACATGTTTACTGGCACCTTTTACATGATGGCACCTACCTGTTAAAGTTGTGAGAATAAAATGAGATGATGTATGTGAAAGCACTTTGTAAATGTAAAAGTAATTGAGATATCTAAAGGATTGTTTGCATTTCAGCAGATTAGTGGGTCTCTTGCCATGGAGCAACTTCGCAGGGGGGAGTCAACTCACCTGACCTTTTTTGTAGAACAAATCGTATTCAAACCCAGACATTACAGGTTCTGGAACCAAGAAGGTACTTGAGGATAATTAGCCTGTAGGATGTCAGAAACGACTGTCAGTCACCGAGCCATGAAATTCAGTGTTGCTTGAGGAAATTATTGATGATGTCACCCTCATGAGCTACAGATCTTCATTCCCTTTTTGTTTCCTTCCTATTTCTTCTCTTTTGCCTCTGTCTTGGAACAACCATTGGTCCCTATGACTTGCTTGACCAGACTAAGAATTCTGGATTTTAGAGGTTGCTAATACTTGCTCAGACAGGGTCAGGAAATAAGGATAGTTGACAGCAATTTTTTTCTTTCCAAGGGAGAGTTGTCAAAGTTGGGTCCCCAAACCTGTGATTTATTATTGCCCCTAGGATTAGTTTTACAGTCTTAAGCCTAGTTCTTTAATGGTTTCTTAAAAGGGCAGATGCTTTTATAAGTACCTTCAAGTCGTAAGTAATTGATCATAATTATAGGCCCTCCCCACAGATAGTTAAGCCTCTAAACTAACAGGAGCATAATACACATATTAGTTTTTTCAAAAGTTTAAGATTCAATTTTGGTGGATTTGCCAGAAAAGCTGACTTGTTATTGCTGGCACTGGTACTGCCTGCATGCACAGGGATAATGACTTGAAATTCTTGCTTACCTGCACTTGATGTATCCCAGGCCCTCACTTGATCAGCCAGTCAGTGTGTGGGAAGTAAATTTACTCTTTTTTTACATTTGGTAATCCCAAATCCTGGAACCTTTGCCAGAATAAGACTTCACTGTGAACCTGTGTTGGAGTTTCTGCACTGCACAAATGGATCCTGTTTTAACAGCCTGAACTAAAAACAAGAGATAACATAATAGCATGTTTTGTCAGCAGTCAGTTCATTCACCAAATATTTACTGAGGGTCTACTATGTGCCAGACTCTTCTAGAAGTTGGGGATATAGCAATGAACAAGCCTGGAAAAGTCTCTGCACTTGTAGAACTTGCCTTGTAATGAGATGAGCAGTTCTTTCTTCTCTTTAAAAATTTACTCATCTTTATTTTAATTGCCTTGTTTTGTTATACTTAACCAGTTTTATAGAACAGATATTTCCGATAATCCGGTTACCAGGAATTTCCTGATTGAGTAGGCAACATAACCAAAAGGCTAATCAGAATCAAGTGCCTTTTGAAGATTAAATTTTACCTTGGGGACATAGGGATTGATCTATATGAGATACTGACACATAGCTAATATAAGTGAACATTTGAGCTCCATTTATTCAAAAAGGATTTAGGAAGGGCATGTGCTTTAAAAACCATGGGGGCTAGGTGCTGGGAAAGATACCTGGGTAAGTCACACCTGGCTACTCCTGAAGCAGTTCTTCCCATGTTTGAAGGAATAAGATGATCACCATAACCCTGATACATGACTGGCTCATGTGCTGTAAAAAAGATACAAGCAAGTGCTTACCTGTATTGTCTCTAGGGATTAAATTTGTTAGTGTAACAGTGAAAGCAATTCAAATTCAAGTATTGGCTCTGGAAACTAAAAGTTATTACTATCAGTGAATAAACTTGTGATGTTTAAATATTATAATTAGAATATTTAGTCACTGCTTTAAAAACAAAACAAAACAAAAAAACCAAAGAGAAGGCTGTAAAGCTTAATGATTATTCAAGGAGAGTTTTCTAATTTTCTCTCTCTTTTAAAGCTCTTAGTAATATATAGTATAAAAGGTGAGTAAAAATATGATTTTCTCTAGAAAACCTAATTGTTAACAGGGTGAAGGAAACATTACATATTTGACTCTGTAAAGCCGGGTCTTCAATTGGATTCGTTCATGAGAATCCTTCTGAATAAAATTGCTATTTGTGTGGTTGAATAATACATTTACTAGGGCTTTTTTCAATAAAAGCAGGAAAAGCAGGAATTTAATTCTCCTTTTAAATATCAGTATGTTAAAAGTATGTTTCTTCTTTCTGTCTCTGAGAGTTCCTTGAAAAGTTTCTAATTTATCAAGGTTGTTTAGTAAATAAACATTTTCACAGTGGTATTCTGCTCATTTTTTGTTTCTGCAGAAGAACTTGATAATGCTGAATTTTTGACATTGCAGTTACATCCCTTTTATACAACTACTATCAACATAGAATTATTAGAATCTCTCTGTGGAATCAAGGACAAAAAAGGTCTATAAGAGGAAAACTTGTATAAACTTGAATATCTTTGGGGATATTTTCCTATGTTTAAGACATGGGTAAATGAATATTTATGCAAATAGGTTCCTATTAAAAATAAATTATTTCTTTTTTAGAAAAGCAAATGCCTCACTATTAATGATTTCTTAGGAAAGTTTTTTAAGAAGGAAACACACCATACGTACAGCCTATCATTGTAAAACCATGGATATTAGGGTTGGAAGACACTCTGGAGGTCAAGCTACTTGTCTATCATGCCATTTTAAAGTTATTGACTTGTTCTTAAAACTAAGTAGCAATTTTTGTTTGTTTGTTTGATGAAAGCAGTTAAATCAGGTGAGTACATTTCTAGTTTGGAAAAAATAAACTATATGTAGACAAAAGTGACAGTTTGCCAGGAATAAATGACATAACAATAAGTAACAATTCAGGAAATTCCTGAATTCTGCAATATGCCATACTGAAGTTATCCCTACAAAAGTATTATTCCAGTAAATTCTCCTTTTAAGGAAGTTGTGCTATAATGATGATAATTTAAATTAATTATAGTAATTTAAAATAGCTATGGTTAAATGATAATACAGGTAAATAATATAGGTAATTCATTAATAATATTGAATTCATTTTAGACAAAGAGGAATAGGAAAAATTGAAATGCTTAGTACTTGTCTGATGAATGGAATATTACATAATGTGACTCTGGCACATGATATAACATTCTGGTTAATGAAATAAACATAATACTTAAAAATTAGATGGCATAACAACCATCAGACACATAAGCAAATATGTGTTTCACATGCCTCCTGAGGAACTAATCACACTGTTGCTTTCTCTTGAGGTTCAGAGGAGTGCTCTGTCTTCATAGGAAGTAAATTAATTCCGAGCTTCTTGATGTAACAGAACACAGCAGAGATGAAATCTGGGTTGTCAGCGAATTGCTAACAGGAGAAGGTAGTGTGTATGATGTTGGGCTTTGTCCAAGATCCAGGAGGCACACTGAAAACGCACCAGTGGTTGATAACAAGCATTCTTACATGAAGGTCACCATTTGAATGATGATCCATAGATGCTAGGTTTGGTGGAGCAGGCAGGCCAGCAGTCAGAGAGAAGATTTTTCCAAGAGCTGCTAGGTAGTTGTCTTGAATATCACCAGTTTGCTGCCATACCTGATTTTCATTTTACCAGCTGCACATGTAGCTGCTCTTGCTTGAAAGGTGAACCGGCGGGGACCGTAAGGCATGAGGCAGGAATCTGTGCAAGTGCACATTGGTAGTCTGGAAGTCCATTTGAGTCAGGATTGTTATGAAACATTTTTGACCATCTCATTTGTCTATAGTAGTTTGCTGAAATTTGGACATCTACTGGCTTTGTAATTTAAGTAGCTTTTAAATTATTCCTCTTCTCTGGCCTTCCTAAAGGATTTAGTTCAGTAGAATTAGAATCACAGCATAGGATTTTTTTAATTGTAAGAAGTCTTAGATTTAACCTAGTCCAACTCCCTTTGATCTGTTTAATAATAATAAAATTTGAGTTGTTTTATGAATGCAAAAAATTATCAGATTATTAGTGAACAGTTTTAGTCTGTGATTATATGCATTATAGATATAAACTGATTGAGGATGGCTAAGATTCAGACAGAGGTTTATATTAAACATTAGCAGGACAGGATGACTGATGGTCATTGCAAATACCAGAAAAAAAAAATCCCTTGAGATGTAAAAGTATTTTCAGTTTAGTGACTTTATGTTTGCTGACTTGAGGACCAGGATTGTGTATTTTATATCCATAAATAACAAGGTGTCCATAGCCATTAGTTAACCCGTATATGTTTCCTGATTGATTGAATTAATTAAGTCGAATAAATTAAATTTTAAACCCCTTAGATGAGCACTTTTCATCCTTTTAGAGTTGTATACCGCATTAGCAAGTATCTTGGACTGTTGACATTGAGAGATCTGTGGATATTAACTGTAAGGCATACATACATGAAGTCTATTTAGTAGGAGTCGTCAAATACTTATTCATATTTAAACTTTTACTGACTACCCATTTTTTATCTTCAGTATTGTACTAGCTTCGGCTTTGACAGGATATTCTCATGTTCTTCCTCTGAATTTGTTAATGTGTATCCTACAGATAAATGAACTACTCCATTTGCCCTAATGGACTTCTTGCCATCCACGTCTGTAACTTTAATTTGAACAGATCTCTGAATGTGCACTTGGTGCCTCTCCTGCACCACTCTCCACCTGTTGAAATCCTGCTTATCCTTCAGGGCCAACCTCAAACGTCACTTTCTTTTTTCTGTATTCCTTAATACCTCGATTTGGATAACATTTCTGCTTCCTTTGAGTCCTGGTAACTTTGGACCTCCTTTATGGCACTTAGCATATATCTGCCACCTTATATTATTTCTGTTAGGTAAGATGGAATGTTAACTCCCTTGACAGACCTCTTCTGACTCTCTACTCTTTCACACCCCATTTGTAAGCTCTTTAAGGCAGAGAGTGTCTTGTGATCATGTCCGTTTATACCCTATATCCAGTGAATATAAGGTGCATATGTAACAAGTAAGTGAAATCATTGAAAAGGGGTCCAGTTATAAAGGAGGACACTGTATGAATTATTTCTATCATGTGAAATAGTGTTAATACTACAGAGTGTCAAGGAGAGAGAATGGATCTGTATATTGGATTACACTTATTGGGTTTCCTGGGAAATAATTTAGGAAATGCTGAAAAAAGGAAGTTTCATTTTTGTTTTACTCCGATCTATACAGTTTATATGAAAGTGAGTTTTGAAGTTTAAGTAATTCATTCTTATAGTTAACTGTGCAACCTTGGACTTAATTTATATACTGCAAAGAAGACATTAACATTAGGAAATGAGCATACATTCAGCACAAGCTGAAAATGATTTGAACATTTCAAATGTAAGAAAGTAAGGTATTATAAATACATTTTGATCAGTTGCTTGAATTCTTTTATTTTTCCCATTAATTTTAATTTCTTTGGCTTTCAATAGTGGAAAACCTGTTAGAGCAGAATTAGGTAAAACCTTCCTAATAATTTCTGTAAAAGATGATTCTGAATCTCTTTTAAGCCTTGTCTTCTACTTCTATTCATAATTTGTGTACAGAGAATTTAGATTCCATCTTGACAAACTGGTAGGTTTAGTTAAGAAGTATTCTTCCAGTTTAAACTCATTCCAGTTTCTTAAGACACACATGGTTGGGGTGTGTGTGTGTGTGTGTATGTGTGTGTGCGCACGCGTGTGCATGCAGAACAGTGGAGTACAAGATTCTTGAAAGAAGGGACTGTGTTGTCTTGTTCCTTGCAGTATCCCAAGCATTTAGCATGATGTCTGGCGTCTTTTAACTCTGAATAAGTATTTGTGAATGACAGAATATTTGTCATTTATAAATTCAGAATTTAATTTTTTTTTAGTTAGAAATGAGTAATCATGTCTGAAAATACAGGTGAGGTCTCTAGCATTCACCAAGTATTTTTGAACATCTGCTATATTCAATGCTTTGTTAAATGGGATTAAGGCAGTAGTCACAAAAAGTGCATATGGAAATGTTTACCAAACAAATGGTATGAGGTCTGGAATTTGTTTCAAAATGGGGTAGAGATGCAATAAGAGTGGCCTATGAGTTGATCACTGTTGAAACTGTGGAGTTTTATTATACTAGTCTCTCTGCATTTATATATGTTTGAAATTTTCCATAATAGTAAGTTTTTTAAATTTTCCTGCTTATGGACTAGGAGTCAGAAAACTGATTCTTATCCTGATTCCTCTACTTATTATTTAATAGTTGTGTGACCTAGGGTAAATTCCTCATGTCTCTTGGCTGCCATATCCCCACAATAAAATAGGAATTACTACTACTCTTTAGACCTTAGTAGTTTACTCTGATCAAATGAAATTATGTACACAAAGATCCAATATTATACAAATATAAGGTATTATTAACAAAATGAATTCCTGCTCTCAAGTAGTTTATAATTTCCTGGAGGAAACTGACATGTACATAGATATCTGTATTACTGATTGGTAGCACTTTCCATTGCACCTCACATTGTGAAAGTATGAATGGAGCTAGGTATTTCTGAAAAGATGTGTATTGAGTTTATAATAATTAAAGTAAAATATAATATTTCATTTGGGTATTGGATATTGGTGTTGTGTTTACCCAGTGCTCTTTCCTGTTTATTAATGGGTTTATTGTGGGAGTGTCTGTGGACCAAATGCTCCTGAGAACACATTGTCAAAACTTGATGATTTCTTCTGTATTTCACTATTCAGATTAACCCAAAGAGGAGTTGGATTCTTTCCTTGTTCTTTCTCTTTCTTTTTTTTTTTTTTTTAATTTCAAAATCTCAAACAGGATTTTTCATTTTTATGTCACACATCGGAATTTCTGCTTGTTTATTTTCTGAGGCTGTTCCTATGGCGTGACTGCCTTATGATATTTAAAATTTTGTTTTGTATCCTCGGTTTAAATCATTAAGATTTCTGTTCACAGCAATGAAGCAGTTCTCTTTTAGGGGCACTAATCTTAGTGAATTTGCTTTCTTTTTATTTCTTTTGTTTCCTTTTATGGCAAAGTAATCTCATAATTTCTTTGGTAGAATTTCCTAATGATTAGGAAAAAAAACATTTATTTTTCCTAAACTATTTTTATTTTTAGAAGGTACAAAGTATAAAGTTAGGAACATTAACACTCACACCTTTCCAGCAGCACAACAAGAAAAACAAAAGACCAAGCACAGTGGCTCACACCTGTAATTCTAGCACTTTGGGAGGCTAGGGCGGGAAGATCGTTTGAGCCTAGAAGTTAGAGAGCAGCCTGGGCAACATAGGGAGACCCTGTCTCTACAAATAATAAGAACTTTTTCTGAAAAAAAGGTATCTTTGCGTTTCAAGGGTAGACTTTTAAGCTTTAGTTTAAAAGTTTAGTTTACTCAAACCAGTACATTTTAAAACTTTTTAGAAGAACCCAAGAGACTGAGTCATTTCAAGTTGGGAGTTTTAGCTGATATACATTTCAACCATGTAGAATCACTTTAAAAAGTTATTAAATAACCTTGGGTAAAATGGGATATTTTCTTGTTGAACCATGAGAAACCAAGAGACAGATTTGGAGACTGGGCTAGAAGGGACTCCCAGTGCCAATCATGAATGAAGTACATTTAAATAATGTAGGTTCTCTTGAACTGGGAGAACATAGCTTCTTTGAAATGACACTTTTTTTTTTTTTTTTTTTTTTTTTACGTATTAAGACACAAAAGAAGAGTTGTAACATTCTGCTTATTCTTACAAATTATTTTAAGCCCATGGAACTTAATCAGTGGCTGTTTAAATTCTAGCTGATTAGACTAGAACTGATGCCGCTTGGGTTCTCAGCTAAAGTTTTGTGAAGGGAATAAGTCTATTTCACAGACATTACTCCTCAAGTGTTGACTGACCCAAAGTGATGGAACTGATTTCAAGGAGAGCTGTATGAATGTGACTGACTCGGTGGTACCAATCCAATCCTAGAAAAACTAGACTTTTGAGATGAGTCAAGAGAAGCATCTTTGTTTAGGAAAGATGGTATAGGTTTTTTTTTTTTCTTTTCTTTTTTTACTTTAGTTGATAAAAGTAAGAGGTGAATCGATCATTAGGCAAATAGAAAATGGTCTAGAGATGTATTTAATGTATTTATGTATCTGAAAGCACAACATGCTCATTAAAAGAAGGGAAGGAGGTGGCAGAAGATAAGCTAAGTTAAGGTAGCAGTGAGAGAGAAAATAGAAAAAACAGTAAGAGAACTTGGGATAGCGAGTAGATCTGAAGTTTCCTGATAAACTTCAAAATCTGAAACCTAGTGATCTGAAAGTATATGAAAATTCTGCCATATTTAGAAAGCCCTCAAACCAGTGCTTATGGAATGAGTAAACTCAGATTTTCATTCTTACAATTCTGCAAAAATAAAATGGCATTGCTGTCTGCTTTTTCTTGGGCACCTTATTTTAATCATTTTTGCATTGCTCAGTGTGACTAGCACTCAATTATCTGTTGAATATTTGTGTCGATTAATGTTGAATGTCAGCTTCCCATTAGAATATAAGCTCCCTGAGGGCAAGAATTTTTGTTTTGCTCACTGCATTATCTCCAGCATCCAGAACACTGCCTGGTAAATATCAGTTGAGTAAACGACTGACTGAATAAATAGTTAAGCCATGACTAAAGATTACTGTTTTCACAGTAACTTTATTGACAGTAAAAATGTAAATTAACACTACAATGTATTAGATATTTTATTTTTCTATTCACTCAGCATTGCATTTAAAACTCTTCAAAATTATATAGTCTCTAATAGGTAGTAAATTGGATTCTGACCTAGGAATTAGGAGTTATTTAATAATGTAATGATTGGCAAGTAGATTGGACACTGAGATATACCCTTTCTAAGCTAATTCTTCCACTACTGTTTTCATTAAATTATGAACATAATTTTATGCCAATATTAAGTGATATTTTAGTGATATTTTAAATCATATCAGTTTTTGCAGATTCAATTTACATGTTTTGATGGAAATTTTGAACATGGTTTAGGATTCTCTGGGCTGTGACTGTTCATTTTTGTTTTACGCTAAAATTAGTTATATTAAAATACGACTTCTGAAGAGTCATATTTTATCTTTCCCTAAAGAGCTTTATATAAATGGCCATAGCTGTCCTTACAAGTAGGGATGCCCATGTAATATGTATGTCATATTAAAATACTGACATACATTCCCCTAAAGAGCCTTGTATAAATGGCTATAGCTGCCTTTACAAGCAGTGAAGCCCAAGTGGCCAGTCCCATTATGAACCTTGTCCCATTACTCCTGTTTGGGGCTACCATTCCAAGCACCTTCCTCCTCTGCTTAGAATAGTTGATTGTGATCACATAATGGGTTGTGACATCACTGATAATACTAATATATTACATAGCAATAAACTAATTATATATATATAAATTTATATAACATATAGTAATAAAAGAATTAAGGAAAAGAAAGGGAAAGAAGGAAGGAAGAGGGTGTAATAGAATAGAAAAGAAAAAAAACTTGCGGTGTTCCCGGTGAATTGTCAGATATGTTGCAAGGAAGTTGCTAATAGAGTACCAAAGTTTGCAGGTGAGGAGAGTTATTTGCAGCTTTTTGTTTAAAATAATTATATTTTTCTATTAAAGCAATGTTTCTGGTTAATATTGCTATGTAGTAAATTACTCCAACATGTAGGGAGCTTAAAACAGCCATTGTCTTATATTCATGAATTTAGCAGGCAGGGAATTCAGACAGAGCACAGTGAGAATGGCATATCTCTGTTCCAAGATGTCTGGGACATCAGCTGGAAATGACTCAAAAACTGGGAGTTTGATTAATCTAGGTGTCTTCACTTTCAAGTCTGGTGGTTCATGCAAGTTGGTTGGCAAAGGCTGGAATCTGAGCTCGGGTGTTTGAGCAGAGCATCTATACTGACCTACACCAGGTGGCCTGGACTTCCATTCAGCATCAAAGCTTCAGAATAGTTGAATGTACATACATGTTGGCTCATGGCTCTAAAAGTTAGTGTCCCTGAGAACAAGCAGTGTACATTATGCCACATTTTGTTGTTTACATTTGAGTTCAAAGCCCCAGAGATTCAAGAGGTAGAGACATACACCACCTCTTAATGGAAGGAATATTAAATAATTTCCACTTCCCCACCCCCAGCTTTTTTGTAATCATGACATTAATACCAATACTAAATAGTATGAAAGGGCTTGTGGTAAAAAAGGCAAAGCTCCTGCCCCAACTATCCCTATTCCCAGTACTCAGATACAACTTCTTTTCACTGTCTGTTTTTGGTGCTTCGGTTTATGGTATCCATAAATTTAGATAATATGCTGTTGCTCTAGTTCTTGATATTTAAACCTCAGTAATATCTGTTGACTTTCTACTCTGAAAAATGAGAACTTAGCTTGTTAATACTACTGTGTATTTCCTTCACTTTCTGTGAGATAGGGATATTTTTATTTCATATAATAATTTCAAATAATATCCCTAAACTTCAATTTTTTTGTTCTTTCACTTTAGGCAGTATCTCTTAATTCTCCATTTAGTAAGAGGAGAATATTTTATCCCCCTAACCTTTCTTCCACTTATGTTCTCCCTTTAACATCACAATTTCTATCAGCTACTTTGCTAAAATTGTTTATTTGCATTCTGTTCCGCACTGCAACAGAGGCTTCCCTGTTTTTTCTAACAGTTGACCCTTGCAAGTTGAACACTGGTAAACAGTGCTTACATTCTTCTAATTATATATAGAGAGTTCAGTGCTAGGCCAGATACTCAGCCTATATGTTTCCTTCTCTCCAGGTTCAACATCATAACCCTATGAAGCGGATGGAGTCCTTCTTTCTTAAAAACAGACATCTAGATTCTCTTTTCTTATTCTGCATCACTTGTTTAAAATATGCCCTATTTTAGTGTACTTTGTATTCAGGCTATGACTTTCTTGTATCATTTTGTTTTCCTGGAGTTTCTAATTGCCTTTTTATTTTTTCTTGCCACGTTTGCCTTTATCACAAACTGTGTTCTCCAGAAATATTTTGTGTCTGCCTATGATGGGCTCCCCCCGACCATTTAATTTGCTGGGCATTCTGTAGAATCTTTCTAAGTGCAGATTTGCTTCGTTTTGTTTTTTTTTAATGACTTCTTCATAATTTGTTCTGTTCTCTTTGCAAGGTTCTTCTGTTAGATATTTGATCTTGCAGTTGGGATCTCTGTGTCTCTTCTTTTAATCTGCTTTCTAATCTCTTTTCTCTGTTTTTTGCTTTGTATTCTAAAAAAATCTCTGTATTATTTTCCAAGTGTCTGCTGAATTTACTCTTGGTAATTAATATTTTTAACTTCAAAACATCATTTTTTGTTCTCCACTTGTTGGTTTTTAAAACATCCTCCTCTGGTTTTCTGTAATATTTCTTCGAATTGCTGTGAATTTTCTTAAAGACCTCCACATTATCTCTGTTTCTGTCAGTGTTTAGATTTTTGGTTAACTTTTTGTTTTTCCTGTGGCTGGATTTTTAAAATGCCTGGTGTATAATTTTTATACAGTAAAATACACCCATTTTAAGTGTGTGCTTTTTATGAGTTTTCACAAATTTATTCACCTACTAACCACCAGCACAATCAATATCTAAAATACTCCCATTATCCTATAGGGCCCTTTGCAGTAAATCTCCTCCCTCTACCAGGACCTCTGCCAATTTAATCTTCTTTCTGCCATTATAGGTTAGATTTGTCCTTTCTAGAGTTTCATATACACAGTATCAAAGAGTATTATGTTCTATTATATCTGGCTTTCATGGATAGTGTTTTTGAGATTCATTTATGTTGTTGACTGTTGTGAGTAGTTCATTTTCCATCATATAGATTTACCACAATTTGTTTATTGTTATTTGTTATTGTTCCCCTGCTGATGATCATTTCTGTTGTTTCCAGTTTGGGGTTGTTATGAATAATGCTGTTGTGAATATTTGTGTACAGGTCTTTGTATTGATATGACATATGCCTCCTTTGTATGGTAAATACCTATAGGTAGATTGCTGACTGGTATGGCAATTGTGTATTTAATTTTTAAGAAATTGTTAAACTTCTCCAGACTAGTTGTTCCATTTCCAGTGCCAGTGTATAAAGATTCCATTTGATTTGCATCCTCCTGAACACTTGGTATTGTCAATCTTTTTATTTTTAGTCATTATAGTGAGTGTGAACTAATAACACATTGTGGTTTTTATTTGCATTTACTTGATGACTAATGTTGTTGAATATCTTTTCATTTGGCTATTGACCATTCTGATACCTTCTGTTGGGAAGTTTCTGTTCAAATTGACCATTTTTAAAAATTGGGTTATCTTATTGTATTGTAAGAGTTCTTTATATATTCTGGAGCAGTCTTTTGTCAGCTACATGGATTGCAGATACTTTCTTCAGGTTTTTGGCTTGCCTTTTCATTTTCTTAATGCTTTATGTCAAACAGAATATTTTAATTTAACCTAAGTTCAATTCATCATTTTTTTCTTTGATAGTTTATGCTTTTTTGTATCCTACCTAATAAATATTTGTTTACCTCCAGAGCATATAGGATTTTTCCTATGTTTTCTTCTAGAATTTTATAGTTTTTGCTTCTAAGTTAGATCTGTGATGCATTCAAGTCAAGTCTTTGTGTGTGGCTTGAGGTAGGGGCTCAGGTTCATTTTTCCTCTATGGATATCCAGCTATTTCCGCACCATTTATTGAAAATACTATGCTTTCTTCGTTTTGAATTACTTTGGCAGTTTTGCTAAACATTAGTTGAGCAGGCCGGGCGCGGTGGCTCAAGCCTGTAATCCCAGCACTTTGGGAGGCCGAGACGGGTGGATCACGAGGTCAGGAAATCGAAACCATCCTGGCTAACATGGTGAAACCCCGTCTCTACTAAAAATACAAAAACTAGCTGGGCGAGGTGGCGGGCGCCTGTAGTCCCAGCTACTTGGGAGGCTGAGGCAGGAGAATGGCGTAAACCCGGGAGGCAGAGCTTGCAGTGAGCTGAGATCTGGCCACTGCACTCCAGTCCTGGCGACAGAGCGAGACTCCGCCTCAACAAAAAAAAAAAAAAAAAAAAAAACATTAGTTGAGCATATACACTTGGGCCTATTTTTAGACTCTGTTCTTTTCCATTGATCTATATATCTATCCTTTTGCCAGTGTCATACTTTGATTACTGTAATGTATAGGTCTTAATCAGGTAGTATACATTTTCCAACTTTGTTCTTGTTTTTCAAAATTGTTGTTGCCCTTGTTCTTTTGTATTTTCATATAAATTTTAGAGTCAGCTTGTTAGTTAACACAAAAATTCTCCTGATATTTGATTGGGATAGCATTTAATCTCTGTTAATTAGGGCGAGGGCATAGATAATTGACACTGATTTCTGATCACGAACATGGTGTACCTCTTCATTTATTTAGGTCTTTAATTTCTCTCATCAGAGTTTTGTAGCTTTTAGTGTAATGCCTTTGCTTGCATTTTATTAAATTTATCTCTTTACATTTAATGTTTTTGGATGTTATTGTAAAAGGCATTGTTTTTTCTTTTTAAATGTTTACCATTGAGAGCTATAGTCTTTTTTGTATAGTGACCTTGTGTCTTGTGATCTAAAAAACTCCCTTATTTGGTAGCTTCTTTGTAAATTTTAGGGTTTTCTACATACACAGACACATCATCTGAGAGTAGACAGTTGTACTTTCCCATATATATATATATATATATATATATATATATATATATATATATATTATTTCTTTTCCTTTCTTTTTTTGACCTGGCTAGAACCTCTAGTACAATGTCAAATAAAAGTGGTCAGAGCAGATGTTTTTGCCTTGTTCCCAATAATAAGGAGAATACTATTCAGACTGTTGCCCTAAAGTATGATGTTAGCTGTAAGTTTTCCTAGGTGTCCTTTATCAGATTGATGAAGTTCCCTTATATTCCTAGTTTGCTTAGAGAGTTTTTCATGATTGGGTACTGAATTTTGTCAGTGTTTTTTCTGAATAATTGAATTGATTATATGTTTTTTTAAAACTCTATTATTATGCTGTGAATTACACTGATTGAATTTTAAAGTTAAATCAAGCTCACATTCCTGGGATAAACCCTACTTGGTCATGATGTAGCCTTTTTATATATTGCTAAAATTTTGTTAAGAATATTCATGAATGATATTGGTCTATAATTTTCTTTTTTTATAATAACTCTGATTTTTGTTTTGAGGTAATGCTGGCTTCATAAAATGAGTTGAGAAGTGTTTCTGCCTCCTCTATTTTCTGAAAGATTTTGTGTAGGATTGGCATTCTTTCTTTCTTAAACATTTAACAGAATTTACTAATAAAGTCATCTGGGCCTAGCATTTATTTTTGAGTAGGTTATTAACTACAAATTATATTTTCTTAATACATATGAGACCATATAGGTTAGTTCACCTTTTATAAATTTGTATTTTTCCAAGGATTTGTCTATTCTAGAGTTTTTTTGTGTGTGGGGGGGTAGTTTTTTGGTATAGATTCTTTATCTCCTTATCTTTTTTAATGTCTGTAGAATCTATAGTGATGTCCACTCTTTTATTTCCAATATTTCTAATTTGCATTTTCCTCTTTTTATCTTGAAATGCAGATAGAGTTTTGTCAGTTTTATTGATGATAACCCAGTTTTTTGTTTCATTAACTTTCACTTCTGTTTATCTGTGGTCTCTTGATGTTTATTTTGTCTTTATCTTCTTTTCCTACTTACATTGGGTTTGATTTGTTCTTAGTTTTAGCTTCTTAAAATAGAAGCTTAGATCTTCAAATATAAGCATCTTCCCACAAATTTGAATATATTGTGGCTTAATTTTTATTCAATTTATTTTAAGCCATTTTTAGTTATATATTCTTTAATCCATGGATTCTTAAATTTCCAAACGTGTAAGGGATTTTTCTGATATCTTTCTAATTCTGTTGTGATCAGAGAACAATTCTGTATGATTTTAATACTTTTTAAAGATAGTAAGATTTGCTTTGGTCCAGCATATAGCTTATCTTGATACTTGTTCCATTTGATTCTTTATATATTTCCAGTCTTCTCCTCACTGCGTCCATGTTTTCTTTGAGGCCTTGGGCATTTTTTGTAATGTTTATAATAGTTTAATTTCTTTGTCTGCTATTCCGTAAGTTCTGTCATTTCTGAGTCTATTTCTATTGACTGATTTTTCTCCTGCTTATGGGTCATATTCTGTATGGCTACTTGTCTAATGATGTGTTACTGGATACCAAACATTGTGAATATTACATTGTCAACGGCTGGATTTTGTTCTATTCCTTTAAAGAGAATTGGATTTTGTTCTGGCAGGCAGTAAAGTTACTTGTGGTTCAGTTTTATACTTCCATGGCTTATTTTTAGTTTGTCTCTTTTGTTGTTGTTGGGGAGAGGATCTAGTGTATGTAGGCTTTGCTTCCAGGCTAGTTTAGCCCTCCTAAGATATTACTCTTTTGTAGTCTCTCCTCTTTGGCTGGTAAGGAGTTTGAAACATGTTCTGCCCTCTGTGAGCTCTGGAATCATTCATCTTACAACTCCTTGGTGATCTTTTCTCAGAAGCTGTTGTTTGCCTGACTTCATGCAGTTCCACATGTGTAGCTTAATATTCAGCCAGGGACTTGATAGACCCCATCTAGATTTGTGGAGCTCTTCTTCAGTATTGTGTCTTCCAAATTTTAGCCACTTTGGCCTCCTTGTCTTCTCTACTCTGATCTCTGCCTACTCAGCTGGACAAGACTACAGAATTTACAGAACTCTGTTTGAGGTTCCTCCTTCCTGTGCCTGTGGTCTGGAAATTGCCTCCAAACAGAAAGCTAGGGCAATCTAGGGCTCACCTCATTTGTTTCCCCTCTCTCAGGGATCACAGTCCTGTACTACCTGTAGTCCAATATCTGAAAACAGTTGTTTCATATGTTTATCTAGTTTCTAGTTGTTTCTGGTAAGAAGTCTGGACCTTCTAGGTAAGAAGTCTGGACCTTTTTGCTCCGTTACTGCCTTGTATGTCCATTAGTTTTTATAAAGACTGGTTAGCTAGTAAGACTATTAAATAGGATCTTTTCCTCCCTGCTAGCTCTCATTTCTGAGTAAAATTTTTGGGAGACTTGTTTGGCATAGGAATCTTGGGATGGGAGTATGCTTCACAGACTTTACTTTTGGGTGACTGGCAAAAATGGTTGTCAGGATGTGGAAAAACTCTCAAATGTCATGATAAGAAAGGGTTTACTCCAAGATCTTAGGTACAGGGATGGCAATGGGAATGCTAACTGGTGCAGTTATCCTACATACAGATGTTCAATTGACTCCCCTGAATGTGGGAAGAAATGGCTGCCCTTCTTCCTCCCTTTTTCCATTGCACCTGTTGACTCGTAGTCCAGCTTCTGCTTCCTCCACAGTGCCCTCATAGCTTGTTCTAGGGCAGTAGCCTCCCTTCTAGTAAAAATATTTGAGCATGTCACTGATATTCACTGAATTATAAAAATTATGTACCTATACAGATATATTATTATATATTTAATAAAAATAATGATTTTGAAATGAAGAGTTACAAAATACCTAAAAACAGAAGGTATTTTCTTAATACATCTTCTGATTATATGTTCTTCACTTTGGAGACCACTGTCTCTTTCGTGACTTCTTCCATCACCTTGTTTCTGTTTATTTTCAGTCACCCAGCAAATTTACTAAATGTTCTCATTTTTGTGTATGTGGGACGCCTTTTTGTAATTATGGGTTTATTTCTTTTACTGAGAAAAAATGGAGGCAAATACTTGTGATGGGTTCACCATTTTGAACTGGAAGTCTATCTGATACATTTCTTAAAATAAATTTTTGAATAATTAAAATGTCTTTTTTTTTTTTTTTCAATTCAGTTTGCTTTCCTGGTTGGGAGTAAAACGGCTGCAGCTCAAGAATTGCTTATTACCTGCTGGAAGTTTTTGTTATGCAGGAGTTCTTAAATTTGGGTAATGTCAAAGGACATGTGAACCAAACAAGTTGTCTGCTAATTTCACCAGAAAAAAAAGTTTAAGAACAACTGCTCTGGAGAAATATTGGGATCACATGAGATATACTTTTCCCCTATTTATTCCACATTCCTTAATTTTGAGGACAGTATAACCATCTGGAGAGGATCCATAATTGAAGAAAGAACATTGTTTTATTCTTCTGTTGCTGATTGCACCTGGCTATCTAAACTCATTGTCATCTTCTAGGTTTTCATACTGTTGATATACCATCCCTGAAACCAACAGCCGATATAAATTGTAATATAGAGAAGCTAATTTGACATCATATTGGGAATGTTAGCCAACTGATTTTTCTTAAGGGAAACAAACTGAAAAAATAAGCCCACTATGAATTAATTCTTTGCAGGAAATTCCCATGTCTGATTATTTAAAAGAATAAATTCTGCATGCAAATGAATCATTACAAGCTTAATTGAAGCTTGCAGGAGACTCAAGTTTACTCACTGTGGTGTGTTTTTGATGGAGACAGGAAGTGAAAAAGCAAGGTCTATGAGACTTTTTTTTCCTGTGAAGTCTCAGCCAGTCTTTTAATGTTTCTCATTGAGAAGCTTTGGTTGGGATGGTAAATGACTCAAGGTATCTGCTTAGCCGTTTTTAAGGGGGCATTTCCCCCCACGTTCCTCCCCTCCCCAAAATAGCTAATTATGTACTGGAAGTTTCAATACATTGTTCACAGTTTGTGAAGTCAGCATATTTCTGGAAGCTCACTGTGAATGTAATTCTTAACTGTACAAATGCTTTTGTTTCTCCATCTCTGCAGCTAGCTCTGTACTGTAAGGACACAATTCTATCGCTATTTTTTCCCTCACATTTGATGTGGTAGTTTGCATACAGCTGCAGAGTAGACAGTTACCTTTGAAAGGAACATTTGGCTGCTCTAATTTGATTAAAGAAAACCACCTCAATCATTTCTAGACTGAGAACGTTTTCATTTTAACTTGGCAGTAGGAGTTGGGAATGTACTCACTGCACTTAGATATGTGGGGGACCAGTTAGGGAACAAAACCAACTGCTTGAATGAAGAAAGCTTTGGTGCATTTTTTTTTTTTAAGCAAGCAGTATGATTCCCTTTCTGTTTCCCTCTCAAATTTTCTACAACCTTGATTTTCACCTCCATTTTCTTTTCACAGTTGTTTACTTTGTAATTCCAGTAAACGAATTCTGGTAGGAATAGATTGCTACCCTAAAGTGATTTGTGATTTAAAAGAGTTTGGGGTCCTTAAAAATTATCCCATTTTACATAGAAATAAAATCCCAAATCATGAATTACTATGAATTGCATATGTTTTCTTGGCCACTGTTGGGAAAGGCAAAAAAGTTTTTAGATCATGGGTATACAGACCAAGGTTGGGAATTTAGTTTTGTAACTTAGAAGAAAATTGCTCCTTGTCAGAAGACTGCAGTCAACTCACATATATGCCCTTTGTTTCTGACATAGAAGAGGGTCTGATCACCTAGTTAGTATGACAATTAAAAATAAATTCTGGTGATTGTGAATTGGCATCAACTTTATACATATGTTATTAGAAATGATTGAGCAGTGGTTAATGTCTGTAGGGTAAACCATGAACAAATTTATGAACCACAGCTCAGTAATTCAATATATGATATTCTTGTGAAAGGTACTGTGCTGTCATCTTAAAAAGTTTGAGTGTGGGCCAGGTACAAGTGGCTCATGTGTGTAATCCCAGCACCTTGGGAGGCTAAGATGGGAGGATTGCTTGAGGCCAGGAATTTGAGACCAGCCTGGGCAACTAGTGAGACCCCATTTCTACAAAAAATATTTCCTGAAAATTAGCCAGGTAAGGTGGCACTCACCTGTGTTCCCAGCTACTCTGGAGGCTGAGATGGGAAGATCAAGGCTGGAGCCTAGAAGTTTGAGGCTGCAGTGAGCCATGATCACACTACTTGACTCCAACCTGGGAGACAGAGCAAGACCCTGTCTCAAAAAAAAAAAAAAAATTGAGTGAGAAAATTTAAATTAAAAGTCTGAGGCTACACATGGGACCTCAGAAATAACAAACACTATACTTATTGATTATTGGATATTATTGATTACCTAAGAGAGGAGGTCAAATGTGGGTTCACATTCCAGTTCTACTGTGTGTCTTAACCCCATTATGCTTCCTACATCTAAGCTTCAATTTCTTCATTTGTAAAATTAGGACACGTATTAAGTGATGTCTCTGAAGTTAGGTACCTTTTAAGTGTTTCATTTTGTTTTGCTTTGTTTTGTTTTTTTGAGTTGTAGTCTCACTCTGTTGCTCAGGCCAGAGTGCAGTGGCACAATCTTGGCTCATTGCAATCTCCACCTCCTGAGTTCAAGCGATTCTCTTGCCTCAACCTCCTGAGTAGCTGGGATTACAGGCACGTACCACCATGACCAGCTAATTTTTGTATTTTTAGTAGAGACGGAGTTTCACCATGTTTGTCAGACTGATCTCGAACTCCTGACCTCATGATCCGCCTGCCTTAGCCTCCCAAAGTGCTGGGATTACAGGCATGAGCCGTTGTGCCTGGCCCTTTTAAGTGTTTGATACTTGTCAAGTACTTAGTTGCCTTACTTCTTCCTCTCCTTCAGAATATTTTGAAGGGGAGTGGTTTTGTTCATAGGATTGGTGGCTGAACTTGACAAAATCCTCTTCAAATTCTAATATTACATGCATCTCTTATTCTCTTGGACAAAATGATTAAGTCCATTAGGAATCTCTCAAGTCTGCCTACTTTTTCTCTGGGTAAGTGTGACATTATATCAGGTAGTAGTTGCAAGGGCAAGGCGTGGGTACTATGGACATAGGAACTGTTCAGTAAATGTTTGCTAACATTGACGTCTTGAATGCCACCTTCTGCCATCTTCAGGTGCTAGAATTATTTCCACATTTAATCTCAAGACTGTTCACTTGAAGCCATCCCAGTTTGTTCTTCCTTCTGAGAGTCAAAGTCCAAGAAAGAATCTTCTCCTTTTGTTTTTACACACAGTAGGGAGGGCGTAAATATTTTTAGCCACGTGTCTCAGTGTACAAGGATGGTGAAGAGACTAAAAAGATGAATGCCTAAAGTGCCCTGCTACTTTGGGGTTTGAGCACTCAGGATTTCTAGTAGATGCAACATTGTAACTGTAGTTTAATCCCAGGCTCCTTCACAATGCTTATTTATATAGCTGAAGAATGTCCAATGAGTAAAATACTGCAGAAAGCAATGCTGGAGACCTGTGGAAATTCTATGAGAAAATGCTGGGTACTGATTATTTATGTTACTTTAAATTTTCTTTCTCTCAATAAAGTATTATTGTGATATTTCTCCTACATAATTGCCTCTTTTTTTTTTTGGCACTGTGGGGGTTCTCGCTCTGTCACCAGGCTGGAGTGCAGTGGCGTGATCATGGCTCATTGCAACCTCCGGCTCCTGGGTTCAAGCAATTCGCCTGCCTCAGCCTCCCGAGTAGCTGGACTACAGGCACGCACCACCACGCCCAGCTAATTGTTGTATTTTTAGTAGAGATGGGGTTTCACTGTGTTTGCCAGGATGGTCTCAATCTCTTGACTTCATGATCCACCCACCTCAGCCTCCCAAAGTGCTGGGATTACAAGCATGAGCCACTGCACCTGGCTTATAATTGCCTTTTTTGAAGTATACTTTTATGTAGCCCTTTACTATTGAATTCTGCCCATCTACTTACTATTACAGTTTATCTTCTTATGTCGCTACCAACCTGGGTGACAACTTAAACATTCAAATCCAGTAAAATTATTGTATGTTTCTAATAAAATGCATAGAAGCTAGCCTGAGACTGAAGTTTTGTTTTTTAAAAAAATATGTAATGAATTCATCACTTCTTTTTGTCATGACAGTTGTCTACTTCTTAAGTGCTGTTAATTTAATTACGCTCACAGCAGCAGTGAGGGAGACTGGGGGAGGATTGTTATTCCCGTCTTGCAGATAAAGAAACAGACGATGAAGAATGTAAATGACTTGCTCAAGGTCAACTGTGTGCTGGCAGAGTCAGGACTAGACTACAAGCCTTTTGACTCCAGGGTGTTACTTCCCCTATTATATAGTTTTTCTACCTAATACTACAAGTGTTTCAGTCATGCAAAGATCATTTGGATTTGACTGTTTTAGTAAGACCTGCTTGGCAAATTAAATGCATATAAACTGCATGCTGACAAAGGCATGCTGATTATCTGAAGAGGAAACTATCTTGACTTACTGGAAACTAGAGGTATAATGGCTTAATTATACATACACATACACACGCATATTTATTTTTAAACAACCTATTTTCATTGCCATATCTAGAAACCAGCATATAGAATTGACAGTGTTAAGTAGTGTTATTTGTTAGTGTTCATGCTGCTTCTCAACTTGGTGGCAGTTAGCTTTCCATGACCTATCCTAGGTTACTGAGAAAAGGATGGAAGATTAGCAGGTCAAAGGAAGTACGCATACCTTTGAATCTGGCACCAGAAGTGCTGACGAGGATGTTGCATATGCTCACGATGACTCAGCACTTCCTGGTTTCTCTTTGCAGCCACACTCTGGCTAATGATATCGAATGACCTTGGTTCAAACTGAGAGTTTCAGGGAACCTTTGTTTTCTTCATCATCAAAAATTTGCAGTCATTCCTTCTTTTCTGTTTTGAATTAGTTAATGGTACTAGGTATGAACCATTATATTTCACACTGTATTAGATACTTTTTGTTCTTAAGATGTTCACAATCTAAGGAAGTAGCTTTGACCCTGGACTATAAATAAATATACCCTTACCTCTCAAGTTAGAACAGTCCTGCTATAATTCATTTGGTCTTTTATTGTTTCTGTGCAACCTAATAAGTAGGGCAGGAGTGGAAGGAAATGGAGTTCAAACTTCAGTTGCACTGTGTTTGCAGCTTTGGTTTTAGGAAAGACTTAGTGACCAGTGAGGCCAAGTAAGGGAAGGTAATTGTGGATCTGCCCCTGGGGTCCCTCATCACTTTCTGAATGGTCCAGAATAGGTCTACCATGAGTGAAACCAGATTGTTGTTAATAATTAGTTTTATATTTAGGACCAGCCACAATTTTTAGACTCTAAAATTATTAACATTGAGCACATTTGGAGATGAAAATTTTCAGAAAACATTGAAAGTTCCAGGAAACCTTGAAACTTTTTAAGCCTGAGTTTTCCTGGACTATTGAGAGTTTCTCCATGTTGACAACCAATTTGTTTTACAATTTATGAAACAATTTAAAAACCGTTTTATAGGTTATCCAGATATAATATATTTCTTAGAAATGTATCTTTATTATTAAAGGAAATCTTAAACCAGTGGTTTGCAGTGAAGGAAATAGCTATAGTATAGCAAAAATATGCCTATATTTAAAACACAAATATTTATTGTTAAATGTGTTTATGTGTTTTCATCTTTACAGAGGCCTTTAAATAGCCAGGATTCCTGGCCCTTTGACTGCTTCCAAATAAGCAAAAGTAAAAATTCCTACAGAAAACATAGCCTTGACCTTTTTGCACGTGTAATCCAAACAAAAAGTTAGCTTTGAAGTGGAGTCTTGTTACATAATCATACTGAAAATATGCAGTAATATGTATTCCTTTGAATGTCTTTCATTCAGAAACATATTTTTGTTTATTTGACTGTCCTTCCAGCTGAAAATGGGTTATGTTCTGGTTGTTCATCTAACCACCCTACTCAAAATACTTGAGAAGTCACATGAAGAATTTCAATCCAAAGCGTACAATTTTCAGGAGGGCTCAGGACATTGGAAAATTGAACATTGGATTTAACTCCATTGATGATTAAAGTAAATAGCAAATAATGCAAGAAGATAAACAGAATGTACAAACACAGTTTTTACTAGGCAGGATACCTGTCCAATTAATAATGAATTATTTTAAGCAGCATTTACTTTATAGAAGGCACTTTTAAGTGAATCATTTGTTTCAGATTTGTCTGTAACATTTCTATCAAACTATTTGGCCAACCATACCTTATGGTATCAAGCATTCTAAATGTGAGAATACTGGCCAGTGTAGACAAAAGCAAAGAAACCTCCCTCTTTTCTTGTGTGTTCTCTGAGATGCTGCTATAGAAATGAGAATTGGGAGCACAGGCTTGAGACTGCAAGCTTCTGGTGCTGCCCCACAGCGACACAGTAACTGGCATTTTGATTCATTTTTCATTTTACTCATCTGTTGATTTAGTGAGGGTTCTGTGTATTGAGCAATAGGAGGGGATCCCTAAACTTAATGATCACTATACATAAAGAAGAAAAATACCATATGAGGTTTCTACTTTTTTTAATCTTCTTTATAATTTACAGGGGAGTCTTCTGTTAACTTGCGTAATTGAGGAATAGAGCACTCCAGTTAATAAGAAAGCTTAGTTATGAGAAAGTTGCTGTCTCTTCTGAGTCCCACTTTCAAAGGATTAGAATGTGGTAAAATACACTTAACACTAAAACTCATAATGTAATCTTTGTTGAGCATTGAGAAGATACTTCAAGATATATCCTTTTTTGTACCCTAATAAAATGGTAGTTATGATGAATGATGCTTATGCTTGCTACTACAGAATTATAGTTAATAAAATTTTCACTTGGTTATACCATTTAGCTATTCATCATGATAGATAAGAGAAGGCCTTGTGTCATGTCCATTGGAAACACAAAGTCGATTGCTGAATTATGCTTAGTTAGGTATAAAATTTCACTTTTTAAATTTATTTATGGAGGGAAAGGTTGGGGTAGTACTAATGAAGGGCAAGCAGAAAGTTTAGATGGAGAATAAAATAGTGAGAGATCAGAAGAAAAATATGTATTTTTATCTATACCTATTATATATATTGATGTATATCTATATAGATATAGAGTTAAATACATTTTATTTTGAGATAGACATAAACTTATATCTAAATATATTTATATAGATACATTTATAAGTAGATGTGTATCTATATCTAGATAAAAAGATGTACATCTATATCTAGAGATATCTCTATCTCTAGATATCTATATCTATATAGACATCTCTAGATATCTAGATCTAGATCTAGATACCTAGATATATATGTCTCTAGATATTTCTAGGTATCTATATCTATATCTAAATATCTAGATATATACATTTAAAAATGACTTAGATATATACATTTAAAAATGATTAAAACTGTAAATTTTATGTAACGTATAGTATACCACAAGAAAATAAGTTTTTATTTTAGGTACCTAGATATAGATATAGATATCTAGAGATAGAGATACACATCTCTCTATCTAGATACAGATATCTCTAGATATAGATAGATATACATGTCTCTATATGGATATAGATCTCCTTTCAGAAAGTAGATAAATAGAATAAAAGATGACCAAATTAGAAGAGATCAAATTAAGAAAACTAATGATTTCTTAAAGTTTAAAAAAATATCATGAAAGGATAAAAATTCATATGGCAAAAACTTCTGGATCTGGAGGATGTCTAGATTAGGTAGAAAGAAGAAATGAGGTTAAGGGGAACAGAGGACAGGTGGTGAACAAACCAGAAAGTTCAAGGGAGTGATACAGAATTAAAATTAGTTTAGCTCCAGAATTGGTATAAGCTACAACTTCAGTATGGCTTATCTTAAGTTGTTGACCTCTTGCCCGAAACCTAAATAAATGTGTATTAATTTGTCCTCTTCATGTTGTCTCTTGTGGGAAACACAAAGTAAATTTTTCTTGCATTCATCTAGCTTATGGTCTTACAGTAGAAAAATATGGATAAAACAGTTGTTATCAAAATGAAGAAATGCAATGAAGCGCAGGTAAAGGCTTGCAGTAGGTGTTAACGCAATGTGATTCTGTCTAGTGGTCTGAATGTCAAAGTAAAGAAAGGAGTTGTTATGCTTGACATGCTAACGAGATGTCAGTCTGTTCCACATGTGGCAAAATTTCTATTGGTTTTTATTGTTGGTATTAATATATACGATATCCTGTGCCCATCATCTGATTACCCAGACATTTTTGTCATGTTATAACATAAACTGACTGCTTTAAATGTATCGGTAAGTGGTAATCAATTTACAAAATTAGGTTCTTCATTCCTCCCTGACATCCCCCACTCCTTCCCACCAGGGTCTGCCTCTTTGCATGTGGACATGTGCATATCCACTTTGCACTTTATTACATCATTTTATAAAGGTGCTAATAAAGTGGTAAGTAGTGATAAAAGTAAAGGTATGGTGGGGGGAATCACTGACAAGATCACTTAAGAATCTACAATTGTTTATGTTTTAACAGGGGCATTTTTGATAGTCCTGGATACAGGCTCAAAATACTTTGCTGAATTTTGGGAGAGTTGGGAATATACTTTTATGTATATTTATAAGTATAGGGGGAAAAGCCCCAACTGTCTAGGTTTACCTGATGTTGAGGATTAGAAGCTTCTGTAGACAGTGTATTTCAATCATGCTTTTTTCAAGAAGATAGATTTTTTAAAAACTTATTTTATTGTGGTAAAATATACATTACATAAAATTCACAGTTTTAATCATTTTTAAATGTATAATGCAGTGACATTAGGTACATTCACATTGTTGTGCAACCATCACTGCTATCTCCAGAACTTTTTCATCATCCCAAACTGAAATTTTGTACTCACTAAAAAATGACCCTTCACTCCCCTTCCCCTACAAGAAGATACATTTTTAAATAACATTTTAAAATCAGAAGAGAACCAGTTGGTAGTTTATGCCCATAGCCAGTAACCTTAGGGTACAGATTGGAAATAATAGAGACCCACTGAATGTAACTCAAGAAAGAGGGATTTTATTGTAAGGGGGAACAAAGTTTGTGAGAATCATTACACTTCTGGTCTCCTGGAACAGGGGTTCTGGATACCAGGAGCCTCTGTTTAGTGCTTTAAGATAATTCTTAAATCATTTCGAAGTTTTACTAAGCCTTTTGAAGCCACGTAGGTGTTACTAGACAGATATAAAACTGCATGCCAAGACTTCATGGCAGTTTTGTTTTGTTTTTTTTTTGGGCATAACATCATTTCCAATTTTAACTATAGCACATCTTCACTATGCTTAGGGAGTTCTTGAAGAGTAGCTTTCATGGATGAGCGTTATCAGTCTTGTTCATAGTGACGTCTTGAGCTCACTCATTTTGGTGGGAAAATCATGCTTTCAGAGTGAAAAGTTGGAACAGCATGACAGAAAATGAATTTTTATTTTAAACCATTGAGAAGAAATGCTGTATGGCTTTATGATGGCTAGGAGATACCTTACATATAATTACCTCACAAGCTGATGCTTTTACCAGCTAACCCCCAAAGCAGCATCTCTTTGATCCTGAATGACTTAAGCCAAGGGAAGTGGCAACGTGATGGTGGTGAAGGGTGTGGAGTGGGCAGATTACATGATTCAGCCTCCGGCTCATCCCAAGTCTAGCCACACACCTCTTAGTATGCCTACTTTGAGGGCATAGGCTGTGTGACCAATTTTCCTTTGTTGAGACTTCAAGCTCTTTGAATCAAGAGAGACGGCAATATGTTTATTTAGAGGTTAAGAAATTAGAGGCTTTCAGAGTTAATAGGTTATCTAATTTTTCTACTCATCTGTTCAGTCTTTGAATCTAGAATTATACAAACAGTGCATGACCAGTATTTGTCCCCCAAGATCACATTACAACAGTGGTCTTGAACCAGGAGTGAATTTATCCCCCAGGGCATTTGACAATCTTTGGACCTGTTTTGTTTGTCATAACTGGGGAAGTAGAGATTATAGATGTTACTACTGCTGCTACTACCACCACTAGCATCTAATAGGTAGAGGTTATTGATGTTGTTAAATATCCTGCAATGCACAGGATGGCTCCCCACAACAAACAAAATTCAAAATGCTGATAGTCCTGAGATTCAGAACTCTGCGTTACAAAAAGGCACTAGTTAACAACAATTTGTAGAAGGCAAAAAATAATAAAGGTCTACGGCATACATTGGAAAAAACACATGAGCCCAACCATCTAGCATTAACAAGCTCACATTCATATAATTAGCACTCCTAATATTAGTATTTTTCATTACCATCAATGAGCAAGAAGAGGAAAACCAAGAGTATTTCCCGTAATTGTTTGATTGGGAGCAAGGTGAGATGGCTGAAATGGATGGAGTTAAAGACAACTGAAAAATGTAAGATTTCCTTAAGAGTGTGGCTCAGAACTAGAATCCATTAACCGGTGAAGGTTAAGAAGCAAAAGGTTGTTGAAATTTTTTATTTGTTTTGGTTGGCTGAATTTGTGAATTAGTTGTATTTGGATCCTGCTAGGGAATCAGGGGTTTAGAAAAGGAAGTTAACTAGAACGAGGCCTAAGGAATGGGTTGGCTCAGTGGCTTGTTCTTGTAAGAGGGGATACATACCCTCAAGTGAAAGGGTCTAGGTAATTCCAGGCAACCAAGACCTCAAATCAGAGCTCCTTCTAAATTATGAATGCATTGCCTCATCTCTGCTCTCAGTTGTCCTAGTGTATATGGTTGGTATACTATGTTCTATATTTTTCTTTTCATGCCTCCATTTATAAAATGTCACTATATGAGGTGATTAAATGAAACAAACCAGTGAGGAAGTGACTCTTAAGATTAATTAAGGTAGGTAATATTGAGATCTGTGAATATGGTAGATGGCTTATATAGGTTGAGGCTTTACTTCTTTTTCTACTCATCCAGACTTGAACCTTGAAGATTAATTTCTCCTACTTGTCATGGTTTGATATTAACCAAGTCTAATAGATTTTCCCTTTAAAACATTTCCTGGTGCCCTTTTTTTTTTTCCTTTTCATACTGTCCCAGGAGTCAATCAATATAAACCTGTATGAGTAACTTTTTTCTCTCTCTCATTTGGGTTATCTTCTAGTTCATATGATGCCTTCTTCCCATATCATATATGTGCCCCAAAATGGTCTTGAATGTCTACCATCTCAAACCCAGATTTTTCGATTTGTGGTCCTAAGTTCTTTGTGATCTGTATCCGTCTTACATGTTCATGCCCCACCGTCCTCTAAATGGGGACTCTGCCCTCATAGCTCTTGGATGGAGCCTGCTTGCTCTCTCCAGCCAGCCTGGTTCATGTGGCTGCCCTCCAATGCTTACTTGCTCTTCTCCTTGTTACCTATGTGATATGCACTCATCTTCAAAGGTTGCACCTGGCCATCATCAGCTCCATGGGAGCATTTTGGAAAACTTTAGTACTAATGTTCACTCCTCCCTTGTGAAGTTTATGTCACCTGGTATAACATTGTGTTATATCTTGTCCTACAGTGTCCTTAGTTATTCACATGTGCATGTCTTCTTTCCTCATCTATATAGTGAAAGCTCCTTGTAAGCAGAACCCATGACTTATTGAAAGTTCACATACTGCTAACCATACTGCAAGTACTTAATAAGTGCTTATTATGTGGTCGATTGTGCAGGCTAGCCTGTGTGTCTCTATTGTGCAAGATAGCCTATTTAAAAATTTCATTGAAATGATATGTACAAATACAGTAACTATTATACAAGTACTTGAAAAGGTTAATTACTGCCAGTCATCTTAATATTGCATATACATGGGAAGGGAGTATTTGAAAAACTGTAAGAACACAGAGTGATGAATTGGCCCTCTATAGTAGTAGTTCTCAACTGAAGGCAGTTTTGCTCCTAGGGGACATTTGGCAACATTTCCAGATACTTTTAGTTGCCACAAATGGAGGGATATGATTAGTATTTAGCGAGTAGAGGCGAGGGAAGTTGCTAAACATTCTACAATGCACAAGACAATACCGTCATAACAGCATTATCCAGCCTCAGATATCAGCAGTTCAATGGTTGAGAAACCCTAATTTATAGCGTTGAGTGGGCTCCATCATTAACATACTTTACCTACTAAAGGAATGATAGCATGCAAAAAAGTAGTGCGTTTTTATATAGAGGAAATGATCATACATTGTAAACTCCTAAACGGTGGGAACTGCAGCTATGTACATAAAGCAGAACAGTCTGATAGTTAAAAAGACATGTGATAGCTCCTTGTACCATAAACAAGCACTTTATGTCTTTGGCCTGGACTTTGAGAGGAGAGAATGATTGTTAAGTAGACAGAATTCTCTTAATACTGAATGCACATAGCCCATAACTTTAGAAAATTAGAGGCATTTGCTAACCCAGGCGGATGTATTGGAATTTCAGGTCAAATTTTTAATAAACTGGAATTCCTTTGCAAGGATTGATAGTTATATTAGAATATTGAATGAAATCTACCTCCTTCCATTTTTTCAAATATTTTGGAAGCTTCCTTGAAGAATGCTTGATAGTTTTTAAGGTATAAGAATAATATTATTTCCCTAAATAATGTGTACACATGGAAGCAGAGTATAGAATGATGGACAATGGAGACTCAGAGGTGGAGACAGGCAGAGGTCTGGATGGAGGGGTAGATGACTGGAGGTTGTTTGATGGGTGCAATATAAGTTGCACCAGTGATGGATGCACTGAAGACCCTGACTTCACCACAATGCAGTATATCAGTGTAGCAAAATTGCATTTGTTCCCCATGAATATATACAAATAAGAAAGAAAGAGAAGCAAGGAAGGGATGGGGGAAGGAAAGGAGAAGGGAAGAGGAGAGAATGGGAGGGGTGGGGAGGGGAGGAGAGGCGCGGTGGCTCACACCTGTAATCTCAGCACTTTTGGGAGGCCAAGGCGGGCAGATCACTTGCGGTCAGGAGTTTGAGACCAGCCTGGGCAACGTGACAAAACCCCATCTCTACCAAATATACAAAAATTAGCCAGGCATGATGGTGCACGCCTGTGGGCACAGCTACTCAGGAGGCTGAGGTGGGAGGATTGCTTGAGCCTGGGAGGTGGGGGTGACAGTGAGCCGATATCACACCACTGCACTCTAAAGAAAGAAAGAGAGAGAGAAGGGAGGGAAGAAGGAAGGAAGGAGGGAAAGAGAATATTCTTTCTCTCTTGAAATTCATTTTGGGAGGTGCTTATGTGGCAAAGAGTGGTATGGTGGAGGGAGCAGTTCAGAGAGATCCTAGGCAGGACACCTTAACCATCCCCTGCCTGTTTCCTCATTTTCAAAAAGAAGGGCTAAGACTTGATGACCTCTAGCTTTAAAATTCTATGTCCCTGTAATTTCAGATAGAAGAGAGAGAGAGAGAGAGAGAGAGAATGTAAAGTTATTTAAGAAAGAAACTTTGAAGGCAATTTTTCCAGTTCGTTTCTTAGAAATTTCAGAAATATTTTTTTCTCTAAAAGCTTAATTCCAGTGTTTAAAGAAAGGAATTCCTGTTATAAATAAAAATTGTTCTCTGCTCCCAAACAAAATAAAAAGAGTGAAATAAAATTTACAATTGATTCAAAAGTGTCATTAGCTAATTTTGAAATTTTTATCTATTTTATTTTATTTTTTTATATTTAAATATAAAGAAAATATTTTAATAATACTGACTTTTCTCACACAATTCATTTTAGAATTTCTTAGATGATTCCACATCTAAGAAGTTTCTTGTTTATAAAGGTAAAACACATTTGGAAGCTTTGTATAAAAGTTCTCACACAATTCATGTTAAAATTTCTTAGATGGTTCCACATCTAAGAAATTTCTTGCTTGTAAAGGTAGAGCACATTTGAAAGCTTTGTAATGTTTTTAATCCATCATTTCGGAAGTTACTGGATATTGGACAAAATGATAAAGTGTTATTTGCTGGATAGAAAATTAAGTAGAGCCTTGTATTCACCAGGCTGAGGATACATCCCAAGAAATGAGGCTTGCTTCTATGGTGTCTCTCTTCTTACGTTTCCTCAGAGTCCCTTCTAGAACTTGGATAATGAGATTGCCTAAATCGAAGATGTTTTTGGGATGGGCCCAGAGATGCAAAGGATATCCAGCTGCATATTAGGTCTTATTCCCAGAATTAATGTTGCTGCAGGGAATAGCAGTACATGTTCATAAATAGTGCCTTAGATGACTTTTGTTTTAACAGAGGTTAATTGAGCCCCCCCAAATGCAAGGCACCTACTATAGGGACTCTGCACAGTGGGTCAGATTGTGTATTCCTTAGTCTTTGCTTTGAGTGAGTTTATAACCTAGTCGGGGGAGAGTGTGTGTGTACCTGTGCCAATGACTGTAATACAAAGAATAAAGCTATCAGGACCATTCAGAGATACAGACACAATTCTAGGACAGTTCAGAAGATAAAATTAAGTTTAATTTGCAGGAACAAGAAAATTAGGCTCCAAAGAAGAGGTGAACGATGTGAAAAGAAACAAACATCATATACATGGAGATGAATGACATGACGTATGGCAGACGAACCTAAGGTGTTGAGCTAACCACAGTGTGAGGAGAAGAGGAGGAATGGAGATAATGCCCAATGAATAGGGTCAGAATCATAGCAGAAGGTAAACCAGCTTGAAATGGAATCTAGAGACAGGTGAACTGGTTAGGAGATTGACCATTCCCTGGAGAGAGAAAAAATAATGGTGGCCTAAATTAGGGTAGTGCCCTTGAAATGAGAGGAAGGGTTGCATATGAGAGATAGTTAAGTCCTAGAATTGGCCAATGTGGGTAACTAGTTAGATGTGTGGGTGAACAGAGCTGTAGGGTCAACAAGATGAATTATGGTTTTATGCTTGAGTGAGAGGATGGTGATGGTGATGTTATCGTTAGAAATAGCATTCACAGGAGAAGGAGCAGGTTTGGAAGGACAATGATGAGTTAAGTTTTGAACATGTGGAGTTACATGTGCTTTCAGGAAATAGCCAAGGCAGAGTTATAGTCAAAGTTCGGGAAATTGAGAGCTCCATCCAGAGAGGAATCTGGAAAACCTGTGACATTCTTGTTTTTTTGTTTTTGTTTTTGTTTTGTTTTGTTTTTTTGAGACGGAGTCTTGCTCTGTCACCAGGCTGGAGTGCAGTGGCGCGATCTCGGCTCACTGCAACCTCAGCCTCCCGGGTTCAAGCAATTCTCCTGCCTCAGCCTCCCGAGTAGCTGGGACTACAGGCGAATGCCACCACGCCCAGCTAATTTTTGTATTTTTAGTAGAGACAGGGTTTCACCATGTTGGCCAGAATGGTCTCGATCTCTTGACTTCGTGATCCGCCCACCTAGGCCTCCCAAAGTGCTGGCATTACAGGCGTGAGCCACCATGCCCGGCCACCTGTGACGTTCTTAAAGGAGATGTATAGCGATCTTTTTTGAGCCCCACATTTGGAATATCACTTTTGCATATAATTTGTCCCACATTAAGGAGAAAATCACGAATGTCCCAATGTGGATACTGAGCACATGACTAGGCTTAGTCACCAGGTAAGTGACTTGTTCACCCATGCCAACCTTCATAGCACAGGCTGTTCAAAGATGCCTCAGACACAGTTGCTGTCTGTAGTAGATATTCAGGGTCACTGGCAAATAGTACCCTGTATGTTAAATAGATGAATGAGCAAGAAATCCTGTATTTTAAGTGAAAAAAAAAAAAAAGACTAGATATGGAAACTTGAGACTGTGCATTTAGGACTGAAGGAGAAAAAAGGGGACAGAGAGAAAAGCAGGGACAAGAGAAGTAGAGGGAGAAGTAGAAGAAAACTCTCAGGGAAGCCATTGGAGGGGAGAGTTTCGGGGAGGAGGAGGCCTCTCATTCTGGTATCTCAGGTGTTTCCAAGAGGTGGAAGAGCCTGAAGACTGCATCCAGTAGTGGGGAAATACTGGTATCCATTTGAGAGACAGATTTCGCTGAAAGAGAAAGAGGGGAAACCTGGTAATAGATAACTAAGGAGTGAGAAAGTGTAGCACAAAGTGTAGACTGTCCTTCAGTAAATTGGGGGACATGGAATGTGGCTTGCAGAATGACAATCTGATAGAGATGGACACGGTTAAACATTTTTGTTGTTATGAGGAAATAGGGAAGTGTATTAGAAGGAGCCGGGAGGAGAACACTTAAAGGGGAATTGAATGGAAGGGAATAAAAGCTGATGAATTGCGGATTTAGCACATAGTGGAGAGGCACGGTTCAGGAGGAACAGGGTCCGTCTTGAAGAGGAGGACACTTTCCTGTGAATCATGAGGGACAGAAGATCCATATAGAAGAGGACAATAGCTTTGATCTTCTATTACAAGAAAAGGACATTTGTGTGGAGCAGGGAGGAATTGGGAGCCCTCAGTAAAGGCTGAAGAAGTGTCGAGTTAGGGAGAGAGGGCAGGAGAAGGAAGGGCTAGATGTTGAAGAGGAGGAAGCAGAGGGATTGGCTGTCCTAAGAGGGACCCAAGCCTGTGGAAGACTTTAAACTGGTCAGCACACTTGGGTTCCCTTAGCCACAAAGAGACTCTCCCTCATTCATCAATAAGAATGGATTTATTCACTGATATGTAGACATTAAAAAATTGTTGGGGTGACATTTTATAAAAAGTAAGAACTCTCTTATGTAGCAGATCTATAAAAATTGGTGTGCTAACTGGGCTTAGCAGAAGTTGGGCAAATCCTCCCTAAAACACAGTTAATATTTGTTGAATTCCTTTTTCATCAAAATGTTAACTTGGAGTTGAAATGCAAAAGAGGAGATTTGATACAGCATTTTGACATTTGGCATTTTAAAGTAATTTCATTAGATCATCAAGCTATGAATTATTAAACATCGTTCTACTGTAAACAGTTTTTTTCCATTATCTTTCTTTGAATTAGAAACAAGTTGCATGCCATTTGCCTAGAAGAAGATAAATGTATTATGCACTAAAATATACAAAGATTTTGGCACTATGTTTTTTCTGCTTTTTATTCATGAATGCCTTTGTTTAGTCTTACATCAGATGAATTGAACAAATTTGGGCTTTGTGTGGCCAAAGCCAGGAACAAAATTCTCTAACAGTGTTGACAAAATTCACTTGAATAGTTAAGTCATCATTCAGGACGAGTCATTTTCAATTTAATTTCCACCCTAGCACACTTGAGAAAAGAAGTAGAGTCATCTGTTATAGTGGCTCCCAGGATAGTGATTCCAGTAACTTCCAGAGGGGACAGTTTTGCTCTCTGGAGCACCTCCAGTGTTAGCACATCGAAGGTGTCCAAGATCCCATTGTTGTCTGGCTGATTTTCAGTGGAGGGTGAGGAGGTGTTTGACAGGGCCCTGCAGGGGATTTCCCATCCCATGAGGCAATTCATAACCAAAACAATTCAGTATAAACGAATCTAAGAATTAGCCTTTTCAAAAGTGCTCATCTGTGCTGCCCAAAGAGATAATTTCTTTAGAAGTTCTTCTAACAAACCAGGATAGTCCTGATCTTTATTCTTATAGGCTAAAAGTTGTAGGAGTTAAAGTTAAAATGCAGAAACATACTACCATGTGAAGAAATGGTATGTCTCAGGGCCAGGGCCTTTTTAAGAGGCAACCAGAACGATGGCTGGCTGCCCAAACATAGAGAACCAATTTTCTGATGTGGTTGCTGTGTTCTAGTACCCACCTGGCACGAAATGCCTAGAAGCCCAATTTCATTAGTGTGTCTAGAGGGTTTGGGAGTCCAGGGTTGACAGACTCATCCCGACCTCACAAGAAAACTGAGGTTTGAACAAAAATGTTAATGCATTCTTTTCCAGTAAAAGCTGTACGTGTCAAGTATACTTTCAGCTGCCAACCAAATCATTGTCTCCCTTGCATGCTTATCTGTGGGAAAGCCAGGTGATAGTGGGATAGTTGCACTGTGAACATGGAACCTGAAGAGGGGAGTTAGCTGATGATCTTAATGTCTGATAGCCTCAAGCTCTGGTGCCAGTTGTGTCCATTTTGGCTGTAGGAGAGGAAGTTTCATTCCCAAACTCTCACCTATGAGAGGGCTGAGCCATGCTGCCAGTCGTGTCTTTCCAGAGTTTGCTTTTCTATAGATAACATACATACTTTTTGTAAAAGTACCGTTTAGTTGCCATCACAGCCTAGTCTGTTAAATTTGGGGTGGTCGTAGTCTCTTGGGCCTTTTCTATTGGTAGCTCATCCTCATCCTCACATTGTGGTTTTCCCTATTTCCATCTTAGAGTTTGTCCATCAGTTTGGTTCAGGGACTACCATGTTACCCGTCTCATGTCCTGCTTATGGATACTTTTGTGTCTGTTCATTGATACAACCTTTCTGACTAAAAACTAACCTCCTGGAGATAAATTTTTGGCACATGATAGTGATATTTGAAAAAAAAAGTTTAACTGGTATAAGTGGAATATTTTAAAGTGCCCTATTATTTTATTTACCTCTGATTAAACAGGTACTAAAATATAAATTACACACTTTGAGGGGTTTTTTTTGAATTTTGATACAGAAATCATTTTCTTTTGAATAAAAAATAATACGTTTACAGTTAAGGGGAAAATATCCTACTCTTACCAACTCAGTTTTCCCTTTCAATTGTAAAAGGGAAATAGACTGTATATCTTTAAAATATAGAAAAGAGATGTGGAATATCCAAGACTGCAGAAGCAGTGTTTAGGATAAATAAACAATATTTATGCACATGGCAACTTGTGAAATATTATTTTCTCTCAAATTATTCTATGAGAATGATTTAAAAGACTGAGTCTGTCGAAACTATCTGGTTTGTTAGCATTTTTGTATCTTGAAACAAGTCAGTAAAAACTGTGATCTCATAGGGCTACTTGTTATCTGCTAATTTGTCAATTTGCTTTTTGCTTTTACTTGAAACAAAGAAATGCAAGCCAAGAGGGTAGTGATTAAATATCCATATGTCTATAACTTTTTTAAAATTGTGTAAATATATATTTACTCCTAGGATTATATTTTTCAAAAAATCTGTTGCTCATTACAGAAAAAAAAAAAAAACTGATATATGCTAAGTGAATTTTTTTTTTTTTGATGAGTTTTTTTTTTTTTTTTTTCAAGTTAATTTCAGCTGCTGGTAGTGTTACCTTTGTTCTTCATTTAGATAGCATTGCTCTGTGTTTACAACTTTCCATCTTAGTTTCAGTGGATATTCTTCAGAGAGTGATCTTATACTCAAATAACACTTAAATGTAGGACAAGAGGCTGGCTTTAGTAGAATGACCTCGTAGTAACAGCTAAGATACACTAGTAAATGACATTAACAGAGATGTACTTAATAGGCTAATGCTTAGATCAAACCTTTGTATAAACTGATTCAAAGTGTATAATGTAAAAATCTATAAAATTCTGACACAAGAAAAACTGGTTAAATTAAACTATCTGGATATTAAAATATTTGAAGGACATTTAAACACAGATAGGTTTATTGCTTTAGACTTGGAAGATTTAGACTTGAAAGAAATAGCATCACTGAATGTGTGCTGTGGCACAGGTTAGTTCTCTTCTGTTGTTTTAATGGTGCCCTTTATCTGTATTGGGGCAGGGCTTATCTAGGATGTGATTTAAGGTATGAAGTTCTTTCTTTCAGGAAGCTTTCTTTTTTGTAATTCCTTGGAAATTTCTCAAAATGTTGGAAGAGTGAAACACATTGTCGTTGTAAAACATTTTTTTTGTGACCTAGTTTTTGTCTGAATATACTCTTTTACTGGCAAGATACCCAGAGGATTTAGACTTTACTCTGACAGCTAAATGAACTCAAATGTATACTGAATGTAAATTGCTTTGAAGGCTGTGGATCACAAGTTAATAGATTCAGGACCTTGTTTTCCCTTTCATGAGCCAAACATTCCTTGGATTTAAGGGTAGGTTTAAATTAAAGAGTAGCAAATTGCTTCCCTCTTTGGAAATAAGCAAAATCACCCTTCAGATAATAAAATATTTCTTGAACATGTCAAGACGGTTACTGAGGAAAGAAAGCATGAAGGGAAAAACAATAACTTTTCAGAGACTTGCTCTTCAGGAAATGGAATATGTTTAATAAAAGGATAATTGCCTTATCCCGTGTGACTTGAAAATAATGAGAAAAAGAGAAAATGAAAACACTCTATACAAGAACTTATATGACCAAATAAATCTGGTCCCATGGGAAATAGTCCAGTTTTTCTAGCCCTACTTTAATTGAGCAAAACATTTTCAGACTCTTTTGGAATTGTCTTCAGAATTGTTTCACAGGCCAAACCAAAAAATCAGCATCTTTACTTTATTATCACACCTCTTTTTGGACCCAAAAGAATATTACTCAGCCTGATCCTCCACTTAATTTATCAGACTTGGTTCAGGCTTCTTCCAGAAATACAGTATACTCTCTTATAGGACAATTGAATATTTTTATTAATTCATATTATATATCTATTCAGCAATCATGGCTGAGCACCCCCAATGAGTCAGATATGTTATGGTAGCACAGAGGAGTCGTGGCTGTGGGAGAGGGAGGGTGGAAGGGGAGACAGTAAGGATTATGGAGAATGTGTGAGCAGAATCTTTGAAGATGAGTAGGGAGGTCACCAGATGGACAGAGAAAAAGAAAGCTTTCTAGGCAGCAGTAACAGCTTGTGTTGAGGCACAGCACAAAAACCACGCACATTCTAACAATTGTAAGTATTTTAAGGATCCAGTAAAAGATGAGGATGGAGTGGTGAGTGGGGCGAGATCACGAGTGACCTAATAAGCCACGGGATAGAGGTATGCAGTGGTTAAGGGTGAGGGTTCTCTTGCTGGGTTATCTGAATACAAATCCTGGCTCTTTCATTTACAGTCTTTCGGATGCTGGGCAATTTACTGAACCTCTATACCTTAATTCTTTTCATCTGTAAAAGAGACGATGGTACCTATATTATAGGGTTAAGAAATTTAAATACATAAAACAAATAAAATTATTAGCATTGTGTCTGGCACACAGTAAGCACTCAATAAATGTTAGCTATTTTTACTGCTACTTTATCCAGTGGGTAAATGATAATAGAAGGATTTTAAAGAGCAGAACACACTTATTTATTTTATATACACCATTGACCACTTCTTTCTTCTTGAAACTGACTCTTCCTTTGATTTTTTTAAACAGCTTTTTTGAGACATACTTGATATGCAAAGCAATTCACCCATTTAAAGTGCTTGATTCAGTGTTTTTACTATATTTACAGGGTTGTGCAACCATTGTTAAACAGTCTAATTTTAGAACCTTTTCATTCCCCCTCAAAGAAACCCCATATCCGTTAGCAGCCACTCCCCACTTTTCCCCACCCCCACACCCCTGGCCTTAGGCAGCCACTAATCTACTTTCTGTTTCTGTAAATTTGCCTACTCTGGCCATTTCTTACAAATGAATGAACATTTTTAATTTTGATGAATCCATAGTGATCTGTTCTTTCTAATATTGCTTATGCTTTTGGTGTTATAGTTAAGATATTGCCTAACCCAGGGTCACAAAGATTTACTCCTATGTTTTTTTCTAAGAGTTGTATAGTTTTAGCTCTTACATTTAGGTTTGTGATCCATTTTAAGTTAATTACTGTGTATATTGTGAGCTTAGGATCCAATTTCATTCTTTTCCACGTAGATATCCAGTTATCCCAGCATCATTTGTTGAAAAGATGATTCTTTCCTGAGTGAATGGTCTTGGCACATTTGTTGAAAATTAATTTAAAATAAACATGAAAGTTAATTTCTGCACTTTAAATTCTATTTCATTGATCTGTATGTTTATCTTTATGCCAGTACCATACTGTCTTAAGTACTACAGTTTATGGTAAGTTTTGAAATTGAGAAGTGTGAGTCTTCAAGATTGTTTTTTGCTATTCTGGGTTCCTTGCATTTTCATATGAAGTTTAGAATCAGCTTGTCAATTTTTACTAAAAAGCCAGCTGGGATTTTGATATGGATTGCATTGAAGCTCTAGATCAATTTGGGGAGTATTGCCTCTTAACAATATCAAGTCTTCCTGATCCATGAATACGGATGTCCTTCTATTTATTTAGCTCTTTTATTTCTTGCAATATTGTTTTGTAGTTTTCACTGTATAGTGAACTCTTGTTAAATTTATACCTAAGTATTTTGTTGTTTTTGATGATGCCATACATGGATTTTTTAAAATTCCCTTGATGTTTTATGATATCATTTTCTTCATCGATTTTCTTGCTTACCTCTCTGATTCATCTAGGGATGCTATTCTGCTTGTTTCATGTTTTGCCTCCAAGATTCCATCTCATCTAAAGGCTGTTAACTTCCCAAACTATTGCTTGACCTGTGTCTGTAGCCCTGAGAAGTATATGTTTACAGTTGTTTATTGGACATTACCGCCTGAATGTCACAGACATCTCAAATTAATCTCTTCCTAGACTGAGCTCATTAATTACTTCCCTCATCTTATTTTCATCTCTTCTTATGGCCTTTGGAAATAGTACTATCATCTACCTTGTCTAAACCAAAATCTGAAAGTCATTTCAAACTTCTCTTTCAACTTGTACCTTCTAGTAGGTTACCAGATCTTCTGGATTCCACCTCCTAGATATCACTATAGGAGTATAAATTGTTACAATCTTCTGTCAGGTGGTTTGGATCAAGAACTTTCAAAAAATGTATATATTTTGATTCAGAAAAAGTATATACCTTTTTATTTTTAAAATGCCACTTCTAGGAATTTATCATAAGATAATAATGAGCCAATGTTACAAGAGCAGGGAAATGATCTAATAAATTATATATAGAATATAATTTAGTGCAACCTATAAATGGAGATAGATTTGTGAAAGTGGTTGGTACACTTTCACAAATTTGTTGGTTGTATTGGTCTCTCTCTGCTGCTACTATTTCTCTAACCAATCTGTCTATATTTTTTACCTGGGCTTTTGCAGACACTTCCTACTTGTTTTCCTCTCCTCCAATTTTATTCTTCTGTAATCCAACTTCCCTTCTGCAACCAGAGTAGTATTTCCAAGTGACACATCCTACCATAGCATTGTTCATTGTAAAAGTCCTTTGCTTTTTTCCCAGTGCCCGTAAGATAATTTCCAGACTTCTTAGCCTGGATTACTAAACCCTCATAATTTTACTTCTGTGTACTTTTCCAGCTCTTCTCTTGCCATTTTCCAAGATAATCACCAAATCATGCCAGACTATCCGCAATTCCCCAAATATGAATTTTACTGTGTACCTACATACCTTTGGACATGCTGTTCCTTCTGCCAGGACCATGCCAAACTTCCTTTGTTTATCTGGCAAATTCCAGACCGTCCTTTGAGACTCAGCTCCCCAGCCACTTCTCCTCGAGGTATGTCGAATACCTCTTCTTCAGGGCCTCCAAAACCACTTGAGCTTTTTTGCAACTCTTAATATATATACATTCCTGTAGGACTGGAGAGTTAGCCAGGGCAAGCCTATCTATTCCTCTGACTTCAACTCATCATCTTACTGCTGCACTGACTTCTCCTATATTCTATCTCAGGGCTTCACAGTGTTGGTCTGAGGCCTGGTACCAATTTTCCATCATCTGTGATGCAATTAGAAAAATAGGGCCCTGTGGCAAATTTTTCAGAAAGCTGAATCTACTCACTTTTGGGATATTAAAATCTGCTTTATTTATGAAATTATATTGATAGTAGATGGTAGGGTATATTAATGTCTTTAGTTGGCAGTGTTCTGTCAGAGCTGTAAAGTTGTTGTAAAGTTTCCAAGCCTCTGAAAACCAAAGATCTGGGAACACTGCTGTATCTCATGAGGGTGGCACCAAATCCCCAAAGTCAAAAGCATGTGAGTCATCCTTGGCTTCCACTTACCCATCCCTCCACCCCCACCACATTTAGACACTTAGCAAGTCCTGCCAATTCAACCTCCTAAATATTTCTGGAATCTCTACTCTCCTCTCCATCCTTGCTGCCAATTCCTTAGAACAGACCTTCTTTACTTTCCCTGTACTGCTGCAGCAATGATCTCCTTACAGTTGGTCTTAACCACGCTTCCCCTTACCCATACCATCAGATTGGGCTCTTTGAAAACCATAAAAAATAGATACCCACTTTCCAGAGGAACAAAGTTCTTTATAGCATACCAAGTTTCTCTCCAGTGGGACTTCTTGCTGTGCTCCTGCTCACACTTTCTCTTGCTTTCAAGTGCCCTTTCTTTGCCACTTGCTTGGGTAACTCTTGATACTCTGACAGTTAAGTTGTCATTTCTTCTACAAAGTTTTCCTCCACGTATGGGTTGGCTGCTTCTTTTTATCATTTCTTAAAATACCATAGGTATATACATGAGAGACAAAAAGATGTGTGTGTGTGTGTGTGTGTGTGTGTGTGTATGTGCGAATTTGAATAAGTATATGTATGTACACTCAGGTGTATCTATGTATACCACACACATACATACCTTAGCATTTACATACCTCACACACATATGTACCTCAGCATTTACAAAAGAGTTGATACTTTGTCTACTTTTCCCACTACACTCAGAGCAACTTAAGAAATTTTATTTTACCCTTTGATTTTTCTATCCCTAGCACCTAATCTAATGCTTAGAAAATAACAAATATTTAATAAACGTTCGCTGGTTACATGCATTTGTTCAATGCTATGATCAGATTTTTACTGCGGAAGGCTCACTGACCAGAGTAAGGAATGAGTACAAGGAGTCTCGGGGGATTTGGGAAGCAGGATAAAGGCCCTTTGTAGAAAACTAGCCAAGAGTGTTGAGTGCCTGAGCTCAGGGAAGTGGCAGTGGATGGAAAAATATTTAGGTGGTGGAATTGGTGGTTGATTGAGCATGTGGGGAAATGAAACAATCTACGATTATTTGAAGTTTTCTGGGTTTAGAAAATTATTTGGATGGGGGTGTGATTCACCGAGGGGAATGAGCTGTGTTCTAGACATTTTGAAATTGAGATGTTCAGAGTATTGGTTGAAGTTGTCTAAGAGATAACTGGGTATGGAGTTTGGAGAAAGTACTATTTTGGAGAGACAAGTTGGAGATTTACCAACCTCTAGGTACTCTTTGAAGAGAATAGGTCCAGAAGATCTTGATATTGAAGGTCCAGATCAAGAAGGAGAGAGACCTGTGATGGTTTCTGATTTAAATCCTGGTTCTGCCTCTTATCTCTGTTCTATCATGCTTGAACAAATTATTCTATGAATCTTAGCTTCTTCATCTGTAAAATAAGAGTAATAGTATATACTTGAAAAGGATATTGAAAGGATTCAATAAGTTTGCATATATTAAATCCCTGCCACAGTCCCAGGCTTACTGTAGGGGCTCGTAAGTGGTAAATTCAAGAGGAAATTAAAGAAAATGTTCCTCAAGATTTGAGCAGTTTCAAAACGAAGAATTTTTTAGTGGTTATCGCAGATATTACAGTTAACATCTTCAACTGATAACAATCCAGTTTGAATTAATAGTGTTTCAGCTTTAATAGTATATAAAACTTTTTTCTGTACAGTTCTGTCCTTTCTCCTTCATGCTGTTGTTGTCACAAATTACATGTCATACATTGGGTGGCAATTAACATAGACTTATAATTACTGTCATATGCATTTGTTTTTTAAATCATATTTAAAAAGTTACAAACCACTTACCTATGTAGTTAGTTACCTTTGCCAGTGTTCTTTGTTTCTTCATACGGCTCCATGTTACTGTCTAGTGTCCTTGTATTTCGGCCTGAAAGATTCCCTTTAGCATTTCCTGTAGGGCAGATCTATTGGCAACAAACTCCCTCAGCTTTTGTTTATCTGAGAATGTCTTAATTTTGCCTTCATCTTTGAGGATGGTTCTGCCAGATATAGAATTCTTGGTTAACAGGTTTCTTTTTTCTTCCAGCACTTATTTATTTATTTATTAGAAACAATGTGATTCTTACATCCAGGCTAGAGTGCAGTGGTGCAGTCATAGTTCACTGTAGCCTCAAACTCCTGGGCTCAAATGATCTTTCTGTCTTAGCCTCCTGAGTATCTAGGACTACAAGCATGTGCTACCACAACCAGTTAATTAAAAAAAAAAAAATCTTTTGTAGAGTTGAGGGGGTTCTTTGTGTTACCCAGGCAGGTTTCAAACTCCTAAACTCAAGTGGTCCTCTTGCCTAGCCCTCCCAAAGTGTTGAGATTACAGGCATGAGCCACCATGCCTGGCTGCTTCCAACACTTTCAAATTGCCATCCCACTGCTTTCTACCCTCCATAGTTTCTGCTGAGAAGTAGCTGTTAATCTTATTGCAGATCCCTTGTGTGTGATAAGTTGCTTCTCTCTTACTGCTTTGAAGATTCTCTCTTTGTCTTTGGTTTTCATAGTTTAATTACAGTGTACTCACTGTGGATCTTTTGGTCTCATCTGCACTTACCTAGTAAATACTCAAATAAGTGATCATAATAATGGTGCAGAATTTAATGATTATAATGTAATGGTAACAGTAATGACCATGAATCATCTACCAGCTAAACATAATATTGTGCTTAAAAAGTCAAGAAAATGGTCAATGCATGTTACCAAGAATTCCACTAAAACTTTAATTTTAAAAAATACTTTAGGGATTCAAGATGGGTAAGAATCAGTTATCTAAAATATTCACTTAACATGGGACAACCGGATGACTAATAGGTTATTAGTACATGAGGTGTTCCTGTGGTTCTTTGCAAAAGAAAACGTCTGCCTTGAAATAGATATATAATGCATATGTGTGTGTATATATATATAATGTGACTCTTAAAATGATGGTACTGATACATCTTTATTGACGATGGAAAGACATTCACAATATATTATTTTTTTAAATGCAAGTTTCAAAAGAGTGTGTACAGTATGATTCCACATACGTAAACATAATGGTAGAAAGATTAATCAAGACATGGCTTGCAGTTACATTTACAAATTCTTATCTCCCACAGTTTTCATTACTGTTAATTAACACCATGAAACATTTTCCTTATTATCTGAGATACTTCTAGAACAAAGATCAAACTCTAAAATAAAATGGGCTTATAGAAATATAGCAAATCATAATTTAATTTTTAGAAGTGTTTGCGCCTGAACAAAACAACCCAATTTTAGATCCCTAAGTTTAGAAGTTGGTAGAAATACCAGTTCTTCCAACTTCTCCAACTGCAGTCTATTTTATAATATTTTAATATAGTTTGCCATCGGTGATCTTAAAATATATTTCTAGAATTTTTCTGAGTGCTTAACACAGTAATTCCCGGAAATTTTGCTGGAATAGATCTAATTTAAAAATGTAAGATGTTATATTTTAATTTTTATAAGGATCTTTATTTTTGGCCAAGCTTTAATTATTTTGGTTGCTTGCAGCTTGTTATGTTACAAAGGGCACTGAATTCTACCATGAAGGATTTTTTTTTTTTCTTTTTTTGGCTTATTTAAGAAACAGAGTAATCTGAAGACTTTGTGAGCCATCATTGTTTCTCTTTTGTTTTGTGGTAGTCTGTTGCTTTAACCTTTCTCACCAAGTATCAGAAAAATAATTTTTTCTCATATTCTTTTTTATAAAGTCACTCCATATTGGGAGGGGATTGAAAAGTACATACTTTCATGAGGCAGTAATGCATACATATTATTTTTTTCTCTTAGAACAATATTTTAAGATTCATAGGTATTCCAAGATTCTAAGAGAACAAAACATAACCAAAAAATTTATGTTCTAAGAGGACAAGCATAAACAATTCTAAATACAAAAGAATTTATGTCTTTTACATGTTTAATTTTTAAAACTGCATTTCAGGATTGATGATTAGGATTTCCTCATTAATTCAGAGGAACAGATGGAAGAAAAGTACATGAGTGGTAGGAGAAAAAAATCTGAGTTGAAAAATAGGCTTTTATGATTCTTATTTTTTTATTTTGTTTTTTGTTTTGACGGAGTCTTGCTCTGTCACCCATTCTGGAGTGCAGTGGCGCAGTCTTGGCTCACTGCAAGCTCCGCCTCCTGGGTTCACGCCATTCTCCTGCCTCAGCCTCCCGAGTAGCTGGGACTACAGGCACCCACCACCACGCCCGGCTAATTTTTGTATTTTTAATAGAGACGGGGTTTCACCGTGTTAACCAGGATGGTCTCGATCTCCTGACCTCGTGATCCGCCTGCCTCAGCCTCCCAAAGTGCTGGGATTACAGGCGTGAGCCACCACACCTGGCCTTTATTTTTTAAATAATGATTTTTTTCTTGTTAAAAATTAATAGATTCTCACAGTAGAAAGTTTAGATGAGCAAATAGCAGAAAACAACCATCCCAAAATCTTATCACCCAGAAATAACCACTGGCTACATCCTTTTTTTTTTTTTTTTTTTTTGAGTTGGAGTCTTATTTACTCTGTTGCCCAGGCTGGAGTGTGGAGGCACAAGCTCTGCTCACTGCAACATCCGCCTCCCAGGTTCAAGTGATTCTCCTGCCTCAGCCTCCTGAGTAGCTGAGATTACAGGCATGTGCCACCACACCCACCTAATTTTTGCATTTTTTGTGGAGACAGGGTTTCACCATGTTGGCCAGGCTGGTCTGGAATTCCTGACCTCAAGTGATCCACCCACCTCGACCTCCCAGAGTGCTGGGATTACAGGAGCGAGCCACTGCGCCCAGCCATGTCTTGATTTATCTTTCTACCATTATGTTTACATATGTGGAATCATACTGTACACACTCTTTTGAAACCTGCGTTTAAAAAAATAATATATTGCGAATGTCTTTCCATTTTCAATAAAGATGTATCAGTATCATCATTTAAGAGCCACATTATATATATATACACATATGCATTATATATCATATATAATGTGTGTGTGTATATATATACGTGTGTATGTGTATATATACTATGTATACACACATAGCCAGATTATTTATATATATGTGTATATATATACACACACACACACACACACACACACACACAGAGCCAGATTATTCTCCAGAAAGGTGTAGATCAGTTTGTATTCCCACAATGATGTAGGCTCATTTTCATAAACAAGTGTTGTGCAGTTTTATCATTAAACAAGTTTTTTTAACCCAATTTGAAAGGTTTAATGTCACTGAGGTTTTCATTTGTGTTTCTTTAAGTTACTAAGGTTTAACATTTTCTCCTATGTTTATGATCAAAAGTTTCCTTAAAAGGAACTAACTTCAGTGGTTGTTTTATTAGATCAGTACCTAATCATAAGTACCTGAGTGAATTCGTGCTGGGATAAAGTTACTCACCTATTAAGGATGTGATTATGAAAGGTTTTTGGCTTACAGTGTAGGTAAAGCTTGATTGGCTTTCTTCTAAGACACAGCAGACAGTCTTCATTACAGGCGGCTGCCTAGTTTTGCCTGCTTAGTCATTTTTCCTCAAGAGAGGCCCAAAGCTGGAGAACAGGGCTTTCACAGGTCAGAAATGGACAGAGAACTGAATGTTGAAAGTTGTCCAGAATGTTCCACACTCTATCTGACTTAAGCCAGAGCTATTCGCTTTGCTTTTAAAAATACACTTAACTCACTTATTTCTGAGATCAGAATCTCTTTTTCAAGCTCTGTCGGGTGAATTGAAGTGTGTCATTTTTCTAACTAGTCAAAGGAAGAATGTAAGAGGGTTTGGGATATTAGCAGTCTTCACTTTTTAAAATTTTTCCTGTGAAGTTTCTGAACTTCTTTTTTTCATCCCACCATGTAAAGTATGTATTGGGATCTCTAAATTTACCAAAAACATTTTGGCGTTGGCAGTCCCACAGTGCCTGTCAGCAGGGTGCCTCATTTGTCACAGAGTCTCCCCATCACTGACCCCTGCTTTACAGCAGCTCCAAATGATGTGCTATATTCAGAGGCAGAATAAGAGAGTGGTTAGAAAGTCAGATTCTGGAGCCAGACAGTCTGATTTCAAAGCCCATCTCCACCACTTACTGTCTTTATACTTTAGGCAAAGTATTAAACCTCTCTACCACTGTTGCTTTCCTTTTTTTTTTTTGTTTTTAAACAGCTTCATTGAGATATAATTTACATACCATAAAATGCACTGTGTGAGACTTCAGGTCAGTATACTTACTGAGTTGCACAACTATCACCATGATCTAAATTTAGGAAATTTTCATCACTCTAAGAAGAAACCCAGTACACATTATCAGTCCCCATTCCTCCACATTCTCCCACCGCCCATTGTCCCAGACAACCACGAATCCACTTTCGATTTCTATAGATCTGCCTGTTCTGAATATTTCATGTAAATGAAATCATGGAATATGTAGCCTTTTGTGACTGGCTCCTTTCTCTTAGCATAATCTCTTTAAGGTTTATCCATGTCGTAGCATGTATTCATTCTTCATTTCTTTCTGTTACTAAAGAGTATTTCATTGTATGGATATACCACACTTTGTTTATGCATTCGTAAGTTAATGGACATGTGGGTTATTTCCAGTTTTGGGCTATCATGAATGATGCCGCAGTGAATATTTGTTTACCTTCACAGCGTCATCATTCAGTGCACATTTATGTCTATCTTCGTCTCTAAAATGAGTACCATCTCATACAGTTGTTAGGATGTTTTAATTAGTAAATACAATATTTTAGTGTTTGAGTCTTCATTTAACAGCAGCTACAGAATGTGGTCTACTCAGAATGCCACACTTTCCTAACGACATCTCGAAGTATCCTCACTTTTACTTTATTTTACTTTGACTTTTCCCTAAGTTATAATGTAGAAAAATTTCATTTATTCAATAAATATTTATTGGACACCTGCTATGTATCAGACACGGCTGTGGGTGCCATTGAGAATTGAAAGAAAAGAATAAGCAAAACACAAACAGGCACCACCAGTTTAAGGCTATCTTCAGTTTGCTAATCTGTCATCTCTGACCTGCCAGTAGGGCTTGGGACTTGAGTTCCCCTCACCCCATTCTCTCACCAAGTGCCACAGGTTTTGGAGTCTCTCAATTCGTTCACTCTTGTTAGGCCCTTATTTTGTCCATCATATTTATTTTTATGAAGTGGCTGATTGTAGGTAACTGTTAAGGAAAGAATAAAAGTTCATCATGTCTAGTTGGAGACCTCAAGAGGTAAACAGTGCCCCGTTCCTGAACTATAGCTGAGGTTGGTGAATTGTTCTTTATTCTAATCTAGACCTAATAGTTCCTAATTTTCTCCGTTGGCAGGTTTCTTCTTTTTGTAGAGTTGACTGTGTTCTCTTTGAACTTCCAAAACTGCTTTGTATTGGAACTGGCCTCATCAGACATATCAACTGATTATTGTTTAGTTGGCTACTGGAAACAGCTATTGTTTAGCTGTTTTCTTTCTCTTGTCTTTGGGGAGATAATGATCCACATAGTTAGTGACTCGGAGTTCACTTATCAAGGATTTTGCCCCTGCTACCTACCATTCTCTTCCCTGCACGACAACAAATCGCATTTTATGATATGCCTTCTTTGTGGCAGCTCTAAAGCAATATTTTTCTTTTTCCCATAATCGCATGTAGTTAGCATAGCAGAGTGATGCTACAGCCTTACTCTTCACTCTGCCTTTCATTCAGATGAAATGCATTAGCAATTTGAAGAATTGTGTTTGATGATGTAGAAGTGCCTGTAGTGCTTGCTGTAGGACTCTGGAAGAAGTTTGAATTCTATTATTTAATGTCCAGTTCAGGAATTCATCTTGAATGAGGAGAGCTGTACATAGGCATCCCATATACCCATTAAGCCATCCTAAATAGCTTGTTTCAGGCCCAGCGATAGTACATCAGTTCTGTTGCTGATCGTGTGGTAGCAATGTGTTTCCATATACATAGTTTCACTGTTTGCTCTATTTTCAAAATTAACTGTAGTGCAAGAATCACATCTTGTAAACTTGCCCAGTTTAGGGGATTCCCTTTCCACATGTAAAATATTTTTTGGTTAACAGATTCAGAAGATATTAACTCATAGAGCCACAGTGCCAGGTCTGTATAGATAGAAGGTGAAACTAGATTAATAGCAACTCTAAAGATGGAAAGAAGATAAACGATGAAATTTTCTTATGAATACTCTCTTAAAGGCTATAGGAATAAAATGATTTAATAAATAAGTGATGTTGACTTTGCCTTCCCATGTCAGATAATAGCAGCCATAAACTTAACAGTTAAATACAAAGGATTTCTCTGCCCTTGAGTTGGTTTGACATCCCTGTCCTTTTCCACTTTTCAGCAACAGCTAGTGGGAAAGGGGTTGTTTAATTGAAGACTTCAGGAGAACACACCTCTACACACTGGATTCAACCTTTAAATTAATTGAACCCTGTATCTTTGTATTATTTTTAAGTTCTTCTTTTTTCCTCCTTGCTTCCTCTTACCATTGAGTTCTTTTCTACTCTAGGTTTTATATTCCTGTTTATGATAAACTTGTCTGTCTGTCTTCTTCCTTCTGTGCTTTTCTCCATCCATTGTCTCTGTGGTCAGACCAGGAACCTCAAGTAGGGTCTGAGAGGAAGCTGCCTGGCTCCTTGGGAAGGATGAATTAATCTGGTTCTCTGCGGTCGGCTACTTTTGCCCAGTGGACATGCGAATGGAGGAGCCATTTAAGGTGAATAGACTCCCAGCCAAGTCAGAGAACTGGGACAGTCACTTTGAGGACACTGCTACTTCTTTTGTGCTTGAGCTTCCCTCATTGTGTTTACTCTGTAAGACGTATTTGAGGCCAGATATTGATGTTTTTAATTCATTTAATCATTTCAAAATATTTATAGATGTCTTCGGACAATTTTTTGTTGCAAGTAATAAAAACCTAACTCAAGCTGGATAAGCAAAACACTGACTTTAGTGACTCACATAATTAATAAATCCAGGGGTAGATCAAACACAGTGGGTCCAGGTGTGTAAATAATGTCTTCCAGAATCTCTTGCCCACTGTCCCTTGTTCTGGCAGTCTTCTGCATCCCATAGTAGGTTCACTAAAATGGTGGCAAAGACAGCCATCAGTAGCTGCAGGCTGAGATTTTGCCAGTTTGATAATCCCAGTAAAAGAGAGTTTTACTCTCCCAGAAGTCTTAGCAAAATTTCTGGGACTGATTCTCATGCTCCTGCCCACCTCTGAATCATTCATCGTCGCTCAATCCAGGCTTATTCACATGCCATCCCTGGGCCCCTGCTATTAAAACGAGATTGCCAGATTCTAGGACAGGAGTAGTTCCTCAACAGAAAATAAGGGTGGGCTTCCAGGAGAGGTAAATGGATGGAAAGGCAGAGACCATCTGTGGTTTACTTAATAGGATGTAGAATGAATTTACTTTGATATGATATATAAAGTTATACACAGTGTTTATAGAATTTATTTGGTACTAATACATAGCCATATATCATTACCTGCATTTTTACTTCTAAGTCTTCTTTCCCACAAGTAGATAGTAAAGCTTTTAAAAACGATACCTGTCATATCTATTGGAAACTGTAAAACTGAGTATAGCGCCTGCACATGGTAGATGCTGGTAAATGTTTATGGGTGCTGCTGAAATCGCAATTTGCTTCTAGCAGCATGCACATTATTGTTGGTGGCAAATACTCCTGGAGCTATACCATTCAGTGCTGGTTGAGAATAAGTGCACATAGAGTCCATATTTAATGAGCAAAACAGAGAATACAGTGGCCCATATCAAGTAGTGTAGGGCTAGTGAGATGTGGGAAAGTAAATTTGGTGCATACAAGCCATAGCCACAGAATATGCTTCATGCCCTTAAGAGGAGGAGATTAGATATTTAAAATAATTCTTCTCGATTCCAAATACTGGCTCTAGTTCAAATAAAATTTTGTTGTGGCCTTTAGGTAGCTGTGCCGGACATCTCTCAGCTCTTGAACTATTTGATGTCCAAACATTCAAGGGAATGGGGGAAAAAAAGTGACCGGAAAAAAATCCTCATAGAACTTCCTGTGAACGGGTCAAAGTTTAATCACAGCAAATAATACAGATTTCCCTTTTATTGTAACCACAATAGAAAGGCAGAGCTTGTGTTTGCAAAGCATGTTGTTTGGGAGACCTTTGTAAATTGTAATCTTTGGAAATCCCAAACCTATTGGATGTAATCCCATCCATTAGATGAAGGCAACTTGCCTATGCAATAGTTCCAGAAGAGCAAGTTAAATTGAGAACATGAACAGGAAGTAGTCATTAAGAATTACAATGGGTAGGATGCAGAGTTGATTCACAGAGATATTTTGTTATTAGATAATTACATCACTAGGACAGCTGGAAAGCTGAGTGCTGTGCTGGACTGCAAGCCTTGTTCTCTGCCCTGCAGCTGGCGGGTCAGGACAATAGAGACAGCAAGAGAACTTACTTTGTGGGAGAGTTAGGGGCTTGGCCAACTTAATTGTGAAATGATAACGACCTATCTGCCTTTTTTGGATTGCATTTTGCGCAGCTAAACTGAACGCATAGCCTTAGTTAATGCTGATAACCAGTTTGCACTTTTACTTTTTGAACATTCACTTGGATCACATTATGCTAAGCTCTAATGGACAAATATTTAATGGTAATTTTCCTTTCCTTTAAAAGTCATCTGAGATATTTTGTTCATATTCAGTACTTTGTGATTACATTTTTCTTATGGAACTGCTGTCATGTAATTCTTGAAATGGTATTTTTGTCGGGTTACAGATCATCTAGCAAAAAAAAAGGGGGGATTTAGAAAGTTTTAAAATGTTGGTCAGTGTAAGGAATCATGCAGTTGAAGTTATTTTCCAGTTTTTTTTTGGAGACGGAGTCTCGCTCTGTCACCCAGGCTGGAGTGCAGTGGCACAATCTCGGCTCACTGCCAGCTCCACCTCCCGGGTTCATGCCATTCTCCTGCCTCAGTCTCCTGAGTAGCTGGGACTACAGGTGCCTGCCACCACGCCCAGCTAATTTTTTTGTATTTTTAATAGAGACGGGGTTTCACCATGTTAGCCAGGATGGTCTCGATCTCCTGACCTCATGATCTCCCTGCCTCGGCCTCCCAAAGTGCTAGGATTACAGGCATCAGCCACGGCGTCCAGTCTGTTTTCCAGTTTTTACATGCAAATGTTCAGACCTGTCTGACTTTTTTGTTTTACAAGTATAGGAGTTCTAGGTAGCCTAGCCACATTCCTTATTGATTTATATAAATATATTACAGATTGTTTACCTCTAGCCAAATACCAGGGATTTTAATTCATGTTTAGCTCAGTTGTTTTATATGAAACTCATTTGTTATATTAAAGTTTCTGTCCAGGCACAATGGCTCATGCTTGTAATCCCAGCACTTTGGGAGGCCGAGGCAGGCGGATCACTTGAGGTCAGGAGTTCGAGGCCAGCCTGGCCGACATGGTGAAACCCATCCTTACTAAAAATATAAAAATTTAGCCAGGCATGGTGGCACGTGCCTGTAGTCCCAGCTACTCGGGAGGCTGAGGTAGGAGAATCGCTTGAACCCAGGAGGTTACAGTGAGCCGAGATTGCACCACTGCACTCCAGCCTGGGTGACAGAGTGAGACTCCATCTTAAAAAAATAAATAAATAAGTAAAAATAAAGTTTCTGTTTTCTCTGTATTGCCAACCAAAGTGACTATTATTTGATTTGGGGCAATTCCAGAGGGAATCATTATAGATAAAAAAGCATCATAAATATTATATTCTAACATTTCTAAGATTAATGTTTACAACCGTTGATTCAAAATGCATTTCCTACCCATTGTGACTAATGTAACTGTTAATTTTTACTACAATAATGTTTGCTAACCATTAATCAGACATAATTTAAGTCAGACAAAATTTCATGGTTTAGTGAAGAGCAATATTTCCCCAGATGTCTTCCATGGAGTACTGGGTCTGTAGGATGTGGATGATGGCTTGCCAGCACTGGAGCCAAAAAAGAGAGTATCATACAGGCACCCTTAGGACTTTGATGTCCCTTAATGCCATTTGTGAATGTCTTGAGGAGTCTCTAATATGCTCCATTTCCCAAATGAAGTTAGTAATAATGGCACCTTAAAAATTAAAAAGGATTATTTCCTTGAACCTGGAGGAGTCACTTCTACCTAATACCGTTTTTTAAGAGTATGTAAGTATATACATTAAAATTTACATGAAAATGTTCTGCTCTATGGACTGTTACACGTCTCTTTAAAATTTCATGTTTTAAAAACTGCCGATTGAAATGAGTGCTTTTTCTCTAAGGTTTATTATTTAGGACAATTAATAGTGGCTTCAGTGAGCTCACCTTTCCTATCTTGAGCATCCACTGAAACTGAGGCCTGGAGTCCAGTTGCTGCAGGTGGCATCAATGAGTTTTAATATTTTGAAGAGAGCAGTATAACTCTGAGGAAAGCAACTTGCGTGGGTTAGATGTTATTTTTAAATTGTGTCATGCAAAGAGTGCTTGAAAACGGTTTTAGTGAGATGAAGCAACAGGGCATACTGCCAGGGTTGTTAGGTAACTTCTAAGACAACGGTCTAGGGGGCAGATGACTTTTGTTTCAGCAGTGTTTTAGGATCACTTTATTCTCCAGTTATGCCCCCATCAGAATTTTTTTTCTTGTGGAAATTACTATAATATCATTTATGTATATGGTAAACTATAAATGCAGTAAGAACTGGAGTTACTAAAATTACTATTAATTCCAGGTAGTGGTAAGCAATGTAATTTTTTCACTAAATGTATTAATTATAATGTGAAATATTTATAAAGTAATGTTTCAGAAACACAACTGAAATGGTCATAGTATGAAACAGCTCTGTGTTTGTATTTGACTTTAGGGACATGCCATTTTTGGTTCACTGCTCTTTTATTTTATTACAAAAATACAAGGAGCAGATATAAAGAAAGTTGGGGATTGTGGAACTCCATTTTCTTCTTCAATAGGAAGAAAAGAGTGAAGTAGTCCAAGTATGTGGATTTAATAGCAATAAACTGGCTTTAAAAAGCCTGTGAAGAATTGTAGTTATCTTGAATTTTCAAGCCAAAAGAACTGTTTTGATAAATTTCCCACATATTAAATCCATGCATGATAGCAATCATATTTTTAGAGTGTGGAACTTATTATGATTTATGGTACTATCTTTAATAAATCTGTTAGGAGTTTTTACTTTATTGGAATAATTTTCCAGAATAAGTAACATTAGGGGAAAATACTAAGTCTAGGAATGGATATTAAAACTTAAAAACCAGAATGTTGGAAGTAGATAAATGTGAGGAAAAAATTTTCAGTGGATTCTGGTTAATTTCAATGGAGTTGTATGACTCACCCCAAACTGCCCATCATTAAAAAGAAGTGTGGATCTGGCTATGAAGTGTGTGTAGTTGTTGGTGTTCTGTTTTTTGACCTGCCAGATTTAACCTAATTACAGTAGTGGGGTTTTTTTTGGTGTTTTTTTTTGTTGTTGTTTGTTTGTTTGTTTTTAGTTTCCCTTAAAATTTACTACAGATTCACAGAGAAATACCAAATGTGGGGTCCATAAAGCCCAGAAATGCAGTAGGATGACATGGTGAACCAGCAAGGCATTAAAAGTTTAGCAGAGGTCCTAGGACTACAACCAACAAGGGATGTGAAAGACCTCTTTAAGGAAAACTACAAACCAGTGCTAAAGGAAATGAGAGGGCACAAACAAACGAAAAACATTCCATGCTCGTGGACACAAAGAATCAATATTGTGAAAATGGCCATACTGCCTAAAGTAATTTATACATTCAGTGCAATCCCCATCAAGCCGCCATTGACTTTCTTCACAGAATTAGAAAAAACTACTTTAAATTTCATAAGGAACCAAAAAAGAGCCCATATAGCCAGGACAATCCTAAGCAAAAAAAACAAAGCTGGAGGCATCATGCTACCTGACTTCAAATTAGACTACAAGGCTACAGTAACCAAAACAGCATGGTACTGGTACCAAAACAAATATATAGACCAATGGAACAAAACAGAAGCCTCAGAAATAATGCCACATGGCTGGGCATGGTGGCTCACACCTGTAATCCCAACACTTTAGGAGGCTGAGGTGGGCAGATCACCTGAGGTTGGGAGTTCCGAGACCAGTCTGAACAACATGGAATAACCCTGTCTCTACTAAAAATACAAAATTAGCTGGGCTTGGTGGCCCATGCCTGCAATCCCAGCCACTTGGGTGCGAGTAGTACTCAGGTGAGGCAGGAGAATCACTTCAACCTGGCAGGCGGAGGTTGTGGTGAGCCAAGATGGTGCCATTGTGCTCCAGCCTGGGCAACAGGAGCGAAACTCCATCACCAAAAAATAAAGAAAAGCAAGAAAGAATGCCACATATCTACAACTGTCTAATCTTTGACAAACCTGACAAAAACAAGCAATGGGGAAATGATACCCTATTTAATAAATGATGTTGGGAAAACTGGGTAGCCATATGCAGAAAACTCAAACTGGACCCTTTCCTTACACCTTATACAAAAATTAATTCAAGGTGGATTAAAGACTTAAACTTAAGACCTAAAACCATAAAAACCCTAGAAGAATACCTAGGCAATACCATTCAGGATAGAAGCATGGGCAAAAATTAAAACAACAAAAGCACTGGCAACAAAAGCCAAAATTGACAAATGGGATCTAATTAAACTAAAGAGCTTCTGCACAGCAGAAGACACTATCATCAGTGAACAGGCAACCTACAGAATGGGAGAACATTTTTGCAATCTGTCCATCTGACAGAGGGCTAATATCCAGAATCTACAGGGAACTTAAAACAAATTTACAAGAAAAAAACAACCCCATCAAAAAGTGGGTGAAGGATATGAACAGACACTTCTCAAAAGAAGACATTGATGCGGCCAACAAAGATATATAAAAAGAGCTCATCATCACTGGTCATTAGAGAAATGCAAGTCGAAACCACAATGATGCCAGTTTGAATGGCAATCATTAAAAAGTCAGAAAACAACAGATGCTGGAGAGGATGTGGAGAAACAGGAATGCTTTTACACTGTTGGGAGTGTAAATTAGTTCAACCATTGTGGAAGACAGTGTGGCAATTCCTCAAGGATCTAGAACCAGAAATACCATTTGATCTAGCGATCCCGTTACTGAGTATATACCCAAAGGATTATAAATCATTCTACTGTAAAGACACATGCACACATATGTTTATTGCAGCACTGTTCACAATAGCAAAGACTTGGAACCAACCCAAATGCCTATCAGTGATAGACTGGATAAAGAAAATGTGGCACATATACATCATGGAATACTTTGCAGCCATAAAAAAGGATGTGAGTTCATGCCCTTTGCAGGGACATGGGTGAAGCTAGAAGCCATCATTGTAGCAAATTAACACAGGAACAGAAAACCAAACACCGCATGTTCTCACTCATAAGTGGGAGTTGAACAATGAGAACACATGGACATAGGGAGGGGAACATCACACACCAGGGCCTGTTGGGGGCGGTGGGGGGTTGCGGTTAGGGGAGGGATAGCATTAGGAGAAATACCTAATGTAGATGACGGTTGAAGGGTGCAGCAAACCACCATAGCACATGTATACCTGTGTAACAAACCATTTTGCACATGTATCCCAGAACTTAAAATATAATTTTAAAAAATTAAGGGAGGTAATATATAAGCAGGATAATTGATAGTCAACCCTATGCCTTAGTTATTGGACTCTATGCACATTTATAGTTAGTTTCTTTGAAGAAGGCATTTATTCAATTTTTTTAAAAAATTAAAGAAAGTAATATGAATAGTATTTTATTAGCTTTTTCTTAGTATTTATATTACATTCTTGTTAAGAAATGTACCTACAGCTTGTTTATGGGTAGTTTAATTCTTCAAACATTTGTTGAGAATCTGTTGTGCTTAATAGTGTACCTTGGTTGAAACCAAAGGAAATTTTGTCCTTTGGCTTGAATATTCTTTCAACTCCTGAAGGCTTAGTTTTTAGAACTTAAATTTCAACTTATTTTAAGATTTTTATGGAAGAAACTGAATCCAGTTTCACCCATCCAAATGTTTCACCCATCCAAAATGTTTCACCCATCCAAAACATTTGTTAATCTGTTTCTTTATTATTTAAGGGTAATATAGTTTGCCAATACAGGTCCGCCTACTCCCGAAAAAGAAAATGTTTAAATTTCACAATGTTGATTAACATGGCTTTGGAATTTTAAAAACTAAGAATATGTGCCCTTTCCAGGGAATGATTTGACTCAGCAGGATGAGGGCTGTCTTAGAAATAAACTAAAAATTTCTCCATATTCCATCATATTTGTTTTCACAGATGTGGTTGTGACACCTTAAATTCCAGGAAAATCTTGATTACAGCCTTCAGCATCTCCAAAGCATGCTCAATCTATCTCTAATAATTCTCAAACTGTGAGCTAAGAAGAAACATATTTTGCCTAGACATCAAGTTTTTGAAATTATCCCCATTGGCAAGTTCTATCTAAGGTCCTAACTAAGGAAACTCTCCAAGCGTTCTTGTGCTCCAATTGTGTTGCTTTCTCATTGTTACTATAGATGTTCTCGTGCTTAACCACACACTCTGAGTTCCCCTCTCCTAAACTTCATATTTTTGTTAAAGTATCAGATCTCATTTGATATTTTTATGTATGATCACAAGAAATGATCAACACTGGCCTTTTTTTTTTTCTATTATGAGACCAAATTGAGCAATATGTATAAAACATACAGGTTACTTCTTTGCTTATTGCCACCTACTTAACCTCTTTGTTTTTTCTTCTAGGTTGTTTGATGTGTGCACAGTGTCACGAACAGACAGAGAAACCAAACTAACTTTAGTGTTTGAACATGTTGATCAAGACTTGACCACTTACTTGGATAAAGTTCCAGAGCCTGGAGTGCCCACTGAAACCATAAAGGTATCAAGAATCATCTTCATGTCTTATCAGGCATTCGACTATTATAGTATGTTAAGCAGTGGCTTTCATTCCTTATGAAAATTTCCAGAATTATGACTTTTAGAATTCGGTATATAGTTTAAAAAATCAAAGAAAATCTTCAAAGATTGGGATATATTCCAGTTCATCAGCTAAGTGAGATGTTCAAAATACGGACATATGTATTCTAGTTAGTTAATTTTAGAATTAAGTGGAAAGAAAAACTTTTAGTTCTAATGCATATTAAAATTATTTTAAAATATCTATTTGTACATTGTCAGACCTTAGAAAACATAGTTTAGTAAGTGTAGCTCAGTCTTTCTCTGATGGTTAATTGTCTATGGAGGACATAATTTGAGCATTATTCATGAGCACATTGTGTTTTATGACAACACAACCAATGCTGTGTGAATCTGAAATATTACTTATTAGGCCCTCCTTCTTTCTTCATTTTTCTTATTCATAAAACGTTTATAGGGAAGCCTAAGTAACCAGATACTATGCCAAACTCCTGGGATTTGAAGATGATTGAGCCATGCTTTCTACCCTTAGATGTCAGTAAAGTAGATGCAGTGTATTGACTAGAAGTTCTTCCTACCTTTAAGTCTAATGGAAAATGCTACTGATATAGTTTTTGTTGTTATTTGCATTCTGCTTAACTGAACTTGGTAGATCTTTTACATTTATGCACGTCATGTGCGGGTCTTCATGAAAACCTTTTTGTCTATGTGAATTAGGTAGCTTAGCTAAACAGACTCCTGCCTTATCATTCATTGTTTTGAAATGAGTTACAGAATTCACCATCATTCTAGATACAAGTTAATAATGAAAAATAGTTTATCTTCTCAGCAGAGTAAGAAATGTCTTTAGTGATAGCTAAATGACGTTCTCACATACTGATATTTAGAATTTGACATATTGAATGATTTATTCCTTTTGTTTTAGATTAATATTCTGTTTTTTTCCCATGTGGCTCTCATTAAAGAATCTGGTGCTTAACAATAGTCCCATTTTTTCCTGAGCAGTTTCAAGGACATTAAGGCCCTCTAAATGTAGGTATGCCTGATAGTTACCTGTTCTTGACCATCTTCTATCTCTGCACCCCTCTTTCCTCTGGCATTCTATTCTACCCCTGAAGTTTTAGTTCTCTTTTATGAGTTTGTCAGAAACCCCGTGTTTGGCATGCAGAGCGGGGCATAGTCTTTTTTCTTATACAGTTTTCTAGCCAAATTGGACTGCTCACCATTCTCTTAGTATAATCTGTGATTTTTCCACCTTGATGGCCTTCCTTCTCATGCCATTTCTTTTGCTCCTTCTCACCAAGCTATCTACCTAAATTTTTCAAGTGCCATCTCAAATGCCATTTGATCAACTCTTATAGCTGGATGTAATCTCATGTGCCTTATAACACTTGTTCTACATATCTCTACCTTTTTATCTTGTTTTCTACCTTTAATTGGGATTTTTTAATGTACAGATCTCATGTATTCAGTCATCCTCATGTCGTGACAGTGTCTTACACAATGATTTATACACATAAGTACTAAGTAAATAAGACACATTGTCATACTTTATTTAGATATAAGTATTTTCAAAATTATTTTTAAAATGACTTGCAAAGGCTTTAAATATAGACTATCAAAATAATTGTTGATGTTTTCTGATACATTTCTAAGTTCAAAGTTATTTGGGGAGTATCTTTTTTTTTTAAATAGACGGATGAGGCAACCATGTATTTTATATCTTACATTACCACCTGCATAGATATTTTGAGCATTACATTAAATTCTCTTAGGATATTGGAGGAATCATTTGCAAAGGCATCTGTGCAGTTAAAATGTTGATAAGCCAGAGTGGTTCACTAGACTCAAGTTTGATCAGGCGCCAGTAGAAATTAAGTGGAATGGGGGGATCTCAAGGGTGAGGGTGGAGGGGGAAGCAGGATAGAAAAAGGAACAGGCAGAATGGTGGTCACCAAAGTAAGAAAGGGGAGGAGAAGACGGGCGGGGGCGGGCAGTTGCTGAGCCAGGATGGAGCTAGAGGCTTGCTAGAAGGAGGTGATTGTTGCCAGAAGCTCTTGAACAAGGTGACATTAAAAATTAAATGTTTTTTTCTGAGCTTTTTGTCTATCTCCAGGAAAGGGAATGTCACTTCATTACGTGTTGAACAGGAGATTGTCCTGGAGGCTGTTAAATTTCTTCAGCCATTAGCATCAACACCCCTTGATCCAAATTGGCAGATAAGAGGTGGAGTTGGGGGCAAGGGCCTCTAGTTATTGAAGGTTTGTGGCTAATGATGTATTGATGTTTTCATAGTAAAATAAGCCATAGTCAAATGAAATACTTCAGGCAGTTAACTTATATGTTAGTGGTTAATTGAGCATTTTTTGCTAACTTAAAAGCTAATTAGAAGACTCTTTTATCTTCATTTTTAATTTTTTTTTTTTTTTTTTTTTTTTTGAGACGGAGTCTTGCTCTGTCGCCCGGGCTGGAGTGCAGTGGCCGGATGCCAGCTCACTGCAAGCTCCGCCTCCCGGGTTCACGCCATTCTCCTGCCTCAGCCTCCGGAGTAGCTGGGACTACAGGCGCCCGCTACCTCGCCCGGCTAGTTTTTTGTATTTTTTTAGTAGAGACGGGGTTTCACCATGTTAGCCAGGTCTCGATCTCCTGACCTCGTGATCCGCCCGTCTCAGCCTCCCAAAGTGCTGGGATTACAGGCTTGAGCCACTGCGCCTGGCTCATTTTTAATTTTTTAAAAAAATTCTGAACTATACTAACCTACTTTCTTTCCTTATTAAATATATAATTTTTAAAAAAATAATTTGAGTGTTTGTGATGCTTTAAGGTCATTGTTGAAAACTTGAATAATCATTTAAAAGCATAATAAAACCATTAAATGGATAGTTTTAGGCTGAATGTATAACTGATATAAAATTATTTTTAATCAACACTTGTATCTTTTTTTTCTGTGATTGACTTGCTTTTAAGAATTGGAATGCAGAATAAACAGCTGCTAAGTGGGAGAATCTGAATTCTGGTTAATTGAAATTTTAAAGCACACAACCAGAGAACAGAAATATTTTGTTGTTATATAGGCTCATTTATGGGAAGTCTTAATAACTAGATCAAGCAAATATTGTTATTATGAACAACCTATTGGGAACACAGAAATTGATTTTTTATATAGAATGCTGTGTTGTAATAAGAGCTTCTCTGACTATACTTGTACAGATATGTATTGAATATTCACTCTGCATGGAGGGTTCTGTGCTAGGCAGTTCAGGGACACAAAATTGAATTAGGCGTGAGAAAGAGAGGACCTGCCCTGAAGGACCGTTAAAGTATAGGAGAAGAGATAAAATGCAAACACAAGCATGTGGTACATGTTCTGTATGGTTATTTAAGTAGTTTAGGGGTATTTTCAAGTCAAGAACAGACTAATATATAAGTAAGCGTGATCTATATTGTGCCAAACTGTTCTTTAAATACTTAAATTTAAATTACTTTTCAAAGGATCCAAATCATAGATATTAATATTGACATTGTCTTGCATAGATTAGAACAAATCATGTTGTTAAATAATTATACGTAAGATATTTTGTGTTTATTTATTTATTTGAGACGGAGTCTTGCTCTGTCGCCAGGCTGGAGTGCAGTGGTGTGATCTCGACTCACTGCAACCTCTGCCTCCCGGGTTCAAGTGGTTCTCCTGCCTCAGCCTCCTGAGTAGCTAGGATTACAGGCGTGCACCACCACACCTGGCTAATTTTTGTATTTTTAGTAGAGTTGGGGTTTCACCATGTTGATCAGGCTAGTCTCAAACTACTGACCCCGTGATCTGCCCACCTCTTGGCCTCCCAAAGTGCTGGGATTACAGGCGTGAGCTACCATGCCCAGCCAGATATTTTAACATGAAATATATATATAAAACAGAAAATCAAAACAAGACCTCATCTAAGATCATTTAAGCTCAGGGGATTTTCCTCTACCCACTTTCCTCTACCCAGTGCTGTGTTTTCTGTGGCACTGTTTACCTGTTAACAGGCCACTGAAATTCAGGATATTCTAATGCACATTCAGGATATAAATTGCACTAATTGGGCAGTACTTGAATAAAACTGGGATGCTCCATGGTGTCTTACTAGATATCATATGGGTAACATAATTTTGCTTATCATTTCATCAACATGTTTGTTAGAAAAGAGCCCATGATGGTCTTATTTTTCCAGCTTACTTATATCACCTACCAATTTTTGAAGGGCATTTAAATGTCATTTGTTTTCAAAAAATAAAAAAGACATTAAACCACACCATAAAGCCATAAGTACTCATAAAGGTTGATAGTTGAGTGAACTCATCAGGGAAACTAATTATTGCATGGTGGTCATGTGGGACTTTAATAAAATACGTTAAGAGTATAAGCCTGAACTGAACATTTTCACTGAGAAGTTGAGAATAAAATAAAATCCTAGGTGATTCTTTCCAACATGATTAAATATACCTTATTCTAAAAACAAAATAAGCATACATAGAAGTCACCTTCATACTTCATCTTGGGGTTTCATCACATTATTTAACCTCTTTTCTTGATATCCTTAAGTTGCATCCATTCTTGGTTGACAATGACATTCGCATAAAGCAGCCTGTTGGCTACTGTCCTGTGAAGTCAACAGATATTCTAATTTTCCCTCATAAGCTTATTGTTGACGTATCTGGCTTTCCTCTTTCTAATTCAGAATATTATCTTTGGGTCTGTTTACTTGTGGAGGAGTTCAGTGCCATCTTTATTAAATTTTTATTGGCTCATTTGAGATTTAATATTGCCTTCCTGGGTTTCCATGCTGAGATTTATGAGGCAATAATTGACACCTTAATGATTGTGTTATTTTTTCTTTTAGGGTACATGATAAATTCAGAGTATCTATGCCTATATAGCACCTTTTTTTATTCATGGAGCTTTATGAGAAAAAAGAACCGCTCTTAGATTTTTATTTTTTTCTTTCATGCTTTCATCTGCCATTCTAGGAGACAGGGTCAGAAAGAACTGTAAAGAAATTTCCTCACCATTTTTCTTAGTCATTTGTAACTGCCGCCCAGAAAAAGAACTGTACACAGCAAGATATAGATGGGGAGAGACTCTTATGTAAAATATTCTCCTGTACAGGCTTTTCCAAATGTAATGCCCTCTTTTACTAACTCATTCTTTTGGTATTTAGGCTTGTCTGTATAATACATTAATATTTTCTAGGATATGACCTGGCTTCTCAACTATTTTATAAACTCTTTGAAAACCTAGAATTATTCTGTGGACATTCTGTGCGTGAAACTGCATGTAACATGTTTGATTTAAAAAAAATGTTTGATGCAATTGGCAATATAGTTTCACAAGTTTGAGGCATTGAAAGGTCACACAAAAGAACAGCAGCCTCAAAAATAGGACAGGGTTCTTTGAGCTCAAGACCATATGGCCTCTTTTGATGATTCAATCTTGGAATAAAATTTTTTTTATTTATGTATCTTTATGATAAATGAAATCTATAGAGCTTGAGAGGGCCAGAAAAGCTCCACGTTCATGTCTGTGTAGGTCGTTTTCTCTGTGAATTAGATTTCATTTTATCTTCAATTGAATGTTTTTCAGAGTTTTCTGTTGGTTGTAATATTCTCAGTAAGAGATAAAACACACTATTAGGTTTATTTTACAAAACCCAGACTTCAGAAACTGACACACACTGTTAATAGCACCTGTTTTCTGCCTCTGGGAAATATCTGTTCTCATGAATAATATCTGCTTGCAGTAAACAGTGGCTCTGATGTCAGTATGGGATGCCCAGGGCTGATTCATCTTTCTCAGTTTGACATAATGCAAAGTGACTGACTGGTCCCTGTACTGCAGATGAGGAAAGTCTCTCAGATCTTCTTCTCTTCTCACTCCTAAAGGAATCAAGCCATGGCCCCTCTTAGTTCCTGGTGGTCTCCATTTTGCCTGAATTACGAGCAGGTGATTTGTCTCATCTTTGCAGGACACAGAGCAAATTAACATGAAAATATCGCTTCCCAGAAAACAAGGCAGGCTTGAATGCCCTGTCGCTGCTGGTCATTAGCCATCTGCCACCGACACTCATACTCTGTTTATCACATTTGAAATTCAGAGCAGATGTTGCATAATAAGGTGATCCCAAAAACAAGGCAAGAAATTCAAAGAACAAATACTCTACCATAATGATAAAGATCTTGGAAGGAAATTTTTTTCAATCTAATATCATAGCTGCACTAATTGAATAGACCATGTTTTTTAAAACACACACACACACATCTCTCCTGGTATTTGATGCAAACTACTTTTCATAGTAACAGGAAATAATTTTAAAAAGAAAATACATTTGTGAAAGATACCTGAGAGGACTGTTCAATAAAATCTCTTTAAAGAAGCAAAGTCGAATGTTGGAATAACATAGTTCTGGTGTAAAAGACCTCATAGATCAGTGATGCCATCTTTTACTGTAAGATGGGCCTTAACCTAATGCAATTTAACTTAAAATAGTTCACTCCTCACAGTATAGTGGATCTTTCAAGGCTCTTAACTTGCCACTGTGGTTTCCCAGTTTATTTTCTTCTTGGCACTCAAGACACTATGTTTTCTATATCCTTTCTTTTCATTCCCTACCCCCCTACAAACTCCCACCACCGCTATCAGCCTCCCACCCCTAGCTAGCATCCCTCGACTCTCCAGAACTCTGCCCCAGCTTCCCCTGGCTTTAAGCGCTCTCCAACCTAAGTCCCAAGATTCTTTCATTTTTACTTCTGCCTTTCTCCATTAATGTAGCTTTTTATAGGATTGGCTATTATAGTGTTTTACCTAGTTGATTTATGCACAATTGTAGACCCTTATTATCCCTTATTCAAAGTATATCATTTATAGTATATTAACTATGGTGTGTAGAGGCATTGTTTTTTAAAAAACAGGCATCTAAACTTTTACCAGGAATGTGACCTATATTCTGTGGAAGACCAGCTTTTAATATAGTCTTTTGACTCCAAAGAAATATTTTCTCCACAGAAACCACAACTTTCTGTCCCTCCCCACTCCGCATCCCTCTGCTCCCACACATACTGAGACTTTTGAGATTGGGGGGGGGGGGGTTTAAAGACTATACTGCTAAGCAGAAATTAAGCAGCCAGCCTCAGAGTAGACAGGGGAATAAATCAAAGCAGTGGCAGCAGCTGACCACTGAGTGGAACAGGAGAGATGATTTGAAGGATGGAAGGATAGTGAATCAATACTGAGTATATTCCAAATTCAGGGGGAAAGGTAGAGTGAGTGAGCTCTAACAACTGTGGGAGTTTATACTACTAAACTCAGAAGCCCAAATCTAAAGTGTAGAGAGAAATAAAATCTTCAGTGTAATCTTTCTAATTAGTAAGATTTCAGTATAATCTTACTTTAATCTTACTAATAATTTCATTTGTTTCCCCCTGCTCCAATCAGAAACATATATATTGTGCTTTCAAGTATATTTCATTCCAAGGGAAAACTCACTAACTCTAGCAACTTCTTAAAGGAGAACAATCTTATGCAGTCTAGATTCTGAAGACTCTCAGAAACAAATCCTTTTGCAAATTCCTAACCCTTATGGTAGCTGAAAATATCAGAAGAGAAAGAGGACAGAATTATATGCATGTATATGATATTCTAATAGCAAATATACCAGAGTTATTTGGTGGGATTTTAAAAGTCTCCAACCCTATAAAAGGCAACATTAATGTAAAAGGGCAGCAGATAGGAAATACGGGTTTAAGAAAAGCTAGTTTCTTTCTAAAGGTACTGTAAGACTGACTCACTAAATAAATAATGACTCACCAAATAGGCAAATGACACTTAGATTCAGCTAATAACAGATAAGTTGGAATCTCTTTAGAAAGTGCTTCCTCACCTGACTAGGCATTGAATCTGTTTACAAAGTCCATTAAAACTTGCAGGTAGTATATACCCATTTATATCACCATGGCAACAGATAGCCGAGTGCTCTTCTGCGTAGAAGGAAGGATATTTCTCATCTAAATTTAGCCTGTGCTAAACTCCTTGGTTGCAGTCTCTTTTTTTGGCTCTTCTTCCTCTAAACATTGGAACATCCAAGGCTTCACTGTCAGCCTTCTTCTTTTCGTTGGCTATGCTTTCTAATCAAGTGATGTCATTTAGTCCAGAATCTTCAAATACCTATTCTCCAGCCTGACCTCTCCCACATGCTCTTGGTACAGATAGTCAGTTAACCATGTAAAACATTGACTGAGAATCCTCTGCCGAACTCAAGCCTTCCCTATCTGCCCAGTTGTTTGAGCACCAAGCTTAGGCATAATTCTTGATTTTTTGCTTTCCTTCACAATCTTCATCTAATCCATCAGTAAGTGCTTTTGGTGTTATCCCCAAAAGATATCCCCAATCTGACTACTTCTCAGTATCTTCATTGCTATAGCTCTAGTTTAACCCATTAACCAGCTTCCTAACTCAACATGCCACTGCTGTTCCTGCCCCTTTACGGACCATCCTCTGTATAACAACCAGAGGGACCTTATTAAAGCAGAAATAAAATGCTCTAACTTCCCTACTGAAAACTTAGCTCCAGTGGTTTCTCATGACCTATAGAATAACATCAGAAGTCCTACATGATCTAGTGCTCCCCACCCCCTGCCTTTCTGATCTGCCTCCATCCTTCCTTGGGCCCACGGTTCTCCAGCCACAGTGGCCTTCTTTCTGTTCCTTCAGCTTGCTTCTAGCTCAGCATGTGTCCGTGCTGATTTTTCATCTGTTTGGAATGCTCTACACCCTCTAGTTCATGTCATGTCTTCATCATTCCTTCTCTGACCCTCTCAGCTACAACTCCACATCTAGTTATAGCTTATCACATTACACCACATTATCCTATTTTATCTTCTTCATAGCACTTAGCTGAAATTATGTCATTTATTTTTTATGTTTGCTTTTTAATCTTTCCCAACTAGGTGAGACTTTAAGTCAAGACTCTAGTCCATTGCACTAGCTCCATGGTCAGCATACTGCCTGGAACATAGGGGATCCTCAAACACGTGTTTGTGACTGTACTAGGTGTTTACCTGTTAATTAACTCAGAAATGTAGTCATCAGTACCACCATTGTACAAGTGAGGAGATGGTACTTTTCCAAGGATAAAATTTTTAAATATTTATATTAGAGAAAAATAAGCTGAAGGTATGTCATATCTCGGCACATTCACTTTGCACTTGTGCATTCCGTTCTTTGTGGTGGGCCGGGACACTGGGATTATCTATGTTGTAGCTAAGAATTTGGCTTGGTTTAGACATAGTCTAAAACCAATAACTGATCCCGCCAAAACTATAAGGTATTTTCTCCTTAAAATAGTATTGACTAATTCCAAAAATACCAACTGAATTCCAGAAATTGTTCTTCCCCAAGGTGGGATGCTTAAATATATTTTATACCAAGGATGGAGAACCAAGTTCAATGAAGAGACTGATTGACGTCATGAATCTTAGACCCTGTTCTCATATCTCAGGAGTATGTATCTAAAAAATAATTTTGTAGTGACACATGTTTTTCACTTTAAAATTGCTTTCCATATATCCCAATTGTATGCAGTCTTCCCCATCCCCATCACGAGAACTAGAACCTTCAAAGGAATAAGTTATCTTTTAAAATCTTTAAAATACTATACTATATTTATTCATTTGAATTTTATTCTTACCCAGAAATTTCAGATGCCCATATGTATTGTGGAGTTTGTAAGTTGAAAAAAAGGACCGCTCTACTAGAGCAATTGCCAACAATTTGCAATATTATCATTGCGAAATTTTAAATTAGTGAAAGGCATACAAAGTAGGTATCCATCAGTTATCTGAGATAGTATCTTATTCCTCATTCCTAAGCAAGGTGGAAAAAATTAAACAATCCTTTCATTGCAGTTAAGAAAGTAATTACTGGTTCTAGTAAATATTTGTTGAATGAATGTGTGCTTTCACAAAAAGTTGTATAATGAAGCCTTGCAAACCCCGTAGTGCCAGTTATGAGAATCTAGTGTCTTCAGCATATCGAATAATGTTGTAGTTACTGTCATTCTGTTTTTCTTCTTTCTTATCATCACCCTCTAAGAGCGTGATGTCCTGAAAGATTGATTCTTACGGTAAGTCAAATGAGGAGAGGTTGACCTGAATACGGATTCATATATTTAATCAAGAACTTAGCATCTGGGCACTGTGACACTTGGAGTTTTAGGAAGTAAAGAGAATTCCTTGAATGTCAGAAATGACAAAGTGGGCTGGGCACAGTGACTTACACCTATTATCCCAACACTCTAGGACACCAAGAAGGATGCATCACTTGAGCCCAGGAGTTTGACAATATGGCAAAACCTGGAGAAACCCTATCCTGACAAAAAATGCAAAAATTAGCCAGGTGTTGTGGTGTGTACCTGTAGTCCCAGCTGCTCAGGAGACTGAGGTGGGAGGATTGCTTGAGCCTGGGAGATTCAGGGTGCAGTGAACCATGATCACACCTCTGCACAGCAGCCTGAGTGACAGAGCACAAGACCTTGCCTCAAAAAAAATAAATAAATAAAAATTAAAAAAGACAAATAAACCTTGGCTGCTACCATGTAATGGTTAGATTAATTAGGATGCCTGCAAAATGGACTAAACCCAATAGATTTTTTTTTAACCCAACAGATTTTGCAAAAATGAGTAACCATCTATTAAAGGGTTGATAACGGCTTTATAAACACTGTGCTCTGTTTCTCCAAGTGTGGTCAGTGAATCACCTGCATCACCACCACCTGGGGTGCTCACTTAACATGACAATCCTGCCCTGATTCCTCATTGTCAAACATAGTCTCAGGAGGGAGTTTCTAATAAGTACCCTCTGGTGACACCAGACACTGTGGCTTAGGACATATTCCCCCCGCAGTATGTCATATGACACAAGTGGGAAATGGAAAACATCTGCCTTACGTTCTGAGATGACTCACACCTCCGGAAGATTTGCTTGCCTGTGCATTGGTAACCCCAGCCAATCAATAGGTTTAGGCAATCTAAGCCCAGGTGAAATCAGGTGTGGTGCTTTCACTAACATCATTCATATGTACGAAACTTGTTTAAAGGCACTGAAGTTTTATTCCTTAAAATGTTCTATTGAAAAACACTTACTCATTAATAGGAGACATAAATTAAAGAGATGCTTAGGAATAGGAGAATTCCAACTAAAAATTTTTAAGCCACACAGAAATCTTCCCTTTAAATAGTGTTCATCACTCATTCATGATTTGACCTTTGAAAGTTGCTTTTTGTTTCATATACACTAATGATTTCACAGTTCTCTAGGGTCTTAAATTAGTAAACCATTACCAGACTTGCAAGTGTAATGGGTCAGAATTCCTACTCCTGTTTTATTGGTAAGGAACCAAAACTAAATGAAATTTAAATAGATCATAGTCATAGGTTTTTAGTGCTGACACCAATGTGGCTAAACCTAGTACTCTAAGGCTCATATGTTAAAAGCCATGAGTACTGAAAATCTCATTTTCTTCTAATTGTCTTTCTAAGCCTTTAGCAAATTTAAGCTAGCAGTTTTGCTGATTTTTATATTACCATTGTTCACTGTTGTCACTGACCATACTTGTTCATTTTTTCTTTCTTGGCCAGAACCAAAGAAAATATTTATCCCTCTACTGTAGTATAGTCACACCACTTTTAGATTAGAATGTTAAACCAAATGTAGCCGAGATTGGGGACTGCAAGGCATAAAAATTATGTTTAGGAACTGCAACATTAAAAGGAAAGTTTACTATTAAGCAATCAGATTTAGATCAATCTGGAAATGGCTATCCTCAATTTAAGATGTTCTATGAATATGGTTAGTATGGAATGAACACTTGCTGAAATTTTAATTTCACTAATATATCATATGTTAATATTTAAGTCTGGAACTGAGAAATTCACCATTACTCATAACTGAAGACTTGAAATGTTTGTTGAGACTAACATGGTATAAAAGATATGAGTGTGGGCCCTGCTTCCCTTTGCTTCCTTCCTCTACCAAAATATATTCCGGGTCAGGAGGATGGGGTTCAGAATAGGCAAGAAATAGGTTGGTGATCACAGGAAGAGAATTGGTTGAATGGGTCACAGAAAAGAAGGAGAGATTTATTTACCATAAATAAACCCAAAAAAAGTGCTTTTTTAAAAAGCGTGTGATTATGCTGAGTGTAAGTGCCTGAAACATTACATGCTAATTCTTGTCCCCCGCATTATGATTATTACTCTGATCATAGCAATTGATCTTGTAAACCTCAAGTCTTTTAATATTTCAACCAGAAACTAAAGATGAGTTGTTTTATATCTTTAATACAAAACTATGTAAATCAAAATAAACACCACAAAGGGACATAAATACCAATTAAGTTTTGTCTTTGACATCATCTTTTCTTAATAACGCCACTATACTAACAGCCCATGATATGTGTCTTATCTTTGCTGTAAGATCCTAATAAAAACACTTGGGAACTTGGAAGGAAGTAAAACACAAATTACATTAGAGTGAATTAAGAAAAAGAGTTGCATTTTGGTATCTTCCCAAGTGGGGAGATTTATGAGAGCATCACACATCAAGAGAAAGGACTTCTCTTCTTTTCTGTTTCAACTCCACCATCACTTTCTCCACAGTTTCACTGGACTTCTTACTTTATTTATCACCAAGTTCTATAATTAACATATGGTTCAAGTTATTGATTTCTCAGGTTTCAAAGTAAAATAAATTGAGCTTTCTTCCACATTTAGAATATACAGTTTTTTTAAGGAACTCTAAACAAAGACACGCATTATTTGTAAGTTGGAGAGCAGCTGCCAGAAAACAGAAAATTAGGAATGGAGTCATGAGTGAAATAATGGAGATACTGTTCAGAGGTAACCCTTTGTGCAGCAGGAAATTTTCCTTAGAAAAGAAGACAGCTGAGTTTGCTTGTAAATTTTGCTAGAAACAGGCCTGATTTAGTAACATTTAGTGCTGGTTAGGACGCTGAAGACAACACTTTCAGCTTCGGATACCATGCGAGTGGCCTGTTTTATATTTTGTACACAGTCTAAATACTTTATCGTTTCAAAAGGTATGTGTGTAGGAGAGAGCTATTACTAATTTTTTAAATGATACAATAATATGTAAACAAATATCAGATCTGGAAGTAGAGTTTCCTAAGTGCAAAACAGTAGAAAATGTCACAAAGGAAATGATTCATGCATTAGACTATAAAAATTTTAAACTTAAAATATAAATAAAGCCAAAAAGCAAATGATAAAATATTTGCAAAAAGTATGGCAAAGGTTTAGTGTCCTTAATACATAAAAAGCTCTTACAAACCACTAAGAAAAAGATTACCCAATTTAGATATGGATAAGAACATGAACAAATTTGCAAAGACGTACATATATACAGAACGCTGGTAGACATGGGAAATGCTCAGCCTCCCAAATAATTAGAGAAATGAACAATAAAAATGTATCACAGGGGATGATTAAATACATTATGAAAATTTGTCTAACAAAATGAATACATCTCACAGGATGATTTTTCAAAAAATCTCATATTTTTGAAGAATAATTGCCTAAAGAAATACAAGATCCAAATTATATATACAATATGATCCCATTTGGGGAATATATTTCAAATACATATATTAAGAAACTAGCCTGAAATACACCAAAATACTAACAGCATATATCTCTGTCAAGGTATTATGGGTTCCTTACAATTTATTGTTTACAATGAGCTAGTGCCATACAACATTAAACCCTTTAATATTCCCAATAATTGGCTGGTTTTGCCCTACAAAAATGACAGTTTCATATAATTCAACTCAATATTTTTATAATCCAACAAAAGGGTGTTTTAACATACATCTTAATGGGGAATGCCCTCTATTCCCGAAAAGTTGAAGTTCTTACATCTGAATCTTTTCTTTATAGCCCAACATAAGAATTAACAACATGGAATCACTTCCTTTGCTCTTAGGCAACACAAGGGGACAGGTTTTATAAAATAATCAGTGTGTATATATTAAAAACATTCAGTACATGTTTACTGATGATGATGATATTGATAAAATAGCAAACATTGAAGGACTAGGAAAAATGATATGATAAGTTTTCTAATGAGATTTATTGACACCATTGTTATCTCCTTTAATCTTACAAACATTTTACCATTAAATAGTATAATTCGGCTATGGAGAAATTTCACTTGATTGTAAATGGAAGCAATTGATGATGAGCAGTAAATTTTTAAATCAATGTCTGCGTATAGAAGACAGTAGAGTTGCAAGCCTGTTTTTACTACAATGACAGGCACTGGTACAGGGATTTCTTTAACAATCTCTAGGCTTTCAGTACTTTTAAAATCCTGGATTGGCAGGTACAGGGAGATTGTCCATGAATAGATAACATATTATGAATGCAGAATTGGTTTAATGAAGCAGTGTTAGATGTCTTTCCAGTTTTTTTTGAAGCAAAATATTTAATTTGAGACTTGAAATGTTAACAGCAATCTTCATTGTATGTGCATGGCCATACAGCAACATGTTCGTATATAACTCCACTGTTCAGTCAAGGGCAAAATACATTTCTTTCAAATTAAACGGGATAAAAGGGGAAAGTGATGCCAGACAAAGGGAATTTGTGTGTATGTTTATTTTTGTTAAGCTTTTTTTTTTGGCTTAAAGTGTATTGTTCCATTCTACTGTGGCCTTTTGAAAGTATGAAGGTGAAAATAGACCAGTATGGATGACAGTAAATGAAAACTGCTGAGGACACATCACTTGCAGAAAGATAAATACCCATAGTGTTGGTAATGCCCCTGTTGGATTTAGAAAACTGGCACCACCAAACACATTTTTTTAAAAAATAGCTTTTATCCCAGACCAAATCATTTCTATAGTAGCTAAAATTGCTGTGTTCCAGACTCATCCTGTGAGCCCATATGCCATCAAAGCAGATGCACTTAAGGTGGAGGCAGCAAGCCCTGATGCTAATCTGAAACACAGGTTAAAGGAGAGTCCCATTTCACTAGTACAGAAACCACTAAGCTTTTTTTCCTCCAGCCAAAATAACAAAGTCCTAGCCTTTGGTGATTGATGAGCATGTTGCCAGGGGAAATGGACTGGAAAATCATCGCCTTGTCTTTTACTTGCCACAGGAAAGCCATAACAGAGATCTCTCTATTCTTCTTGTTCTGATAAGAGACCCAAGGAAGCATGAAGAAGGGCTAAGAAGCCTGGGCATGTGTTATATCCAGCTGCTTGCTGGATTGCCTTTTAAAATACAATTCATAGTTCCCTTACTCACAAATAGAACATGTGGATATTTGGCTAGCCTCTGACAAGTCATGCAGCTTTTTAACCACAACTTCAGCAAAGTTTTGGGATATAAAATCAGTGTACCAAAATTGTTAGCATTCCTATACACCACCAACAGCCAAGCCAAGAGCCAAATCAGGAAGGCCAGAGCCTATTCACAATTGACACAAAAAGAATAAAATACCTAGGAATACAGCTAACCAGGGAGGTGAAAAATCTCTACAATTAAAATTACAAAATACTGCTCAAAGAAATCAGAGATGACACAAACAAGTGGAAACACATCCCATGCTCATGGATAGGAAGAATCAATATCATTAAAATGGACATACTGCCCAAAGCAATTTACAGAATCAATGCTATTCCTATTAAACTACCAAAGATGTTCTTCACAGAACTAGAAAAAAAACTATTTAAAAATTCGTATGAAATCAAAACAGAGCCTGAATAGCCAAGGCAATCCTAAGCAAAAAGAACAAAGCTGGAGGCATCATGCTACTCAACTTCAAATGATACTACAGGGCTGCAGTAACCAAAGCAGCATGGTACTGGTACAAAAACAGACACATAGGCCAATGGAACAGAATAGAGAGCCCAGAAATGAGGCCACACACATATGACCATCTGCCCTTCCACAAACCTGACAAAAACAAGCAATGGGGAAAGGATTCCCTATTCAGTAAAGGGTTCTGGAGTAACTGGCTAGCCATATGCAGAAGATTGAAACTAGACTCCTTCCTTACATCATATACAAAAATCAACTCAAGAGGGATTAAAGACTTACATGTAAAACCCAAAACTATAAAAACCCTGGAAGACAACCTAGGCAATACCATCCTGGACATAGGAATGGGCAAAGATTTCATGACAAAGACGCCAAAAGCAAAAATTGACAAGTGAGATCTAATTAAGTTTATGAGTTCTGCACAGCAAAAGAAACTATCAACAGAGTAAACAGACAACAACCTACAGAGTGGGAGAAAATATTTGCAAACTGTGCGTCTGACAAAGGTGTAATATCCAGCATCTATAAGGAAATTAAACAAATTTACAAGATAAAAAAAAGCATTAAAAAGTGGGCAAAGGATATGAACAGACACTTTTCAAAAGATGACATACATGCAGTCAATAAACATATTTTTAAAAAGCTTAATATCACTGACTGTTAGAGAAATGCAGACCAAACCCACAATGAGATACCATCTCACACCAGTCAGAATGGCTATTATCAAAAAGTCAAAAAATAGCAGATGCTGGCAAGGTTGTGGAGAAAAGGGAACACTATACACTGTTGATGGGAGTGTAAATTAGTTCAACCATTGTGGAAATCAGTGTGGCAGTTCCTCAAAGAAGTAAAAGCAGAACTACCATTCGACCCAGCAATCCCTTTACTGGGTATATACCCAGAGGAATAATGAATCATTCTACCATAAAGACACATGCATGTGAATATTCATTGCAGCACTATTCATAAAAACAAAGAGAAGAAATCAACCTAAATGCCCATCAGTGACAGACTGGATAAAGAAAATATGGCACATATATACCATGGAATACTATGCAGCCATAAAAATGAACAAGTTCATGTCTTTTGCAGGAACATGGATAGAGCTGGAGGCCATTATCCTTAGCAAACTAATGAGGGAACAGAAAACCAAATACTGTATGTCCTCACTTGTAAGTGAGAGCTAAATGATGAGAACTTATGAACACAAAGAAGGGAACAACAGACACTGGGATCTACTTGAGGGTGGAAGGTAGGAGAAGGGAGAGAAGCAGAAAAGGTAACTGTTCAGTACTGGGCTTAATACCTGGGTGATGAAATAATCTGTGCAACAAACTCCTGAGACATAAGTTTACCTATATAAAAAATCTTAACATGTATCCCCAAACCTAAAATAAAAGTTAAAAATCAATATTACAGTACTTTGTTATTAGAAAGCACAGATCCTTAAAGACTATATTGGCAGTGAAGATTTTTAAAAGGCTCAGGTTGCATTATATGGTATATTTTGGAAATGTATTTGATAAAGAGGTTAGCATTTCCAATTCCATGACTTCTTCCTTTGTGTTTTTTTTCCAGGCCTGTGTTTCAGTACTGGGTTAGAAACATTTTAAACCTTTCCTAAATTCAGTAGCTCTCTCACAAATTATATTTAGAGAAATAACAGCCCATCCACCAAAGTTATTCCCAGATCCCTTATCCATTGGAGGTTGGTATGCATACTCCATTTCTTCCCCCTCTGGTCTTGTGCTTCTTGCCCAAATGAAATGGAGAATTTTGTTAATCCCATTTGTTGTTGGAAAGATAGATTGCCTGTCACTTTAACAGGATGGCCAAAGAATGACCATCCTGAGCCCACCACTCTAACGTTGCTTTGGAAGAATTCCCCTGGAAGTAAAAGCACGCGTCTTCCTTCTGTTAATACCAACAGTGAACCTGATACAACTCTTAAAGTTATTGCATTCTCTTCTCTTTTATTCTCCAACAAATGAGAGGCCTGTCTAACCTAGATCAAAACCTACATTGTTCATTCACTGAATTCCCTGGTTTCTGTGAGGGTTCCTTATTTTCCCAGAAACTGGGTACAGCCGATTCACATCAACTGGTACACATTAAAACTTTGAATTGAAGAAAAAGTGAATTAAATAGATTCTTGTTTTTATGAGCTTCTCCACTACTTTAGAGCAGCAAAAGTTCGCTACATGCCATGCCCAGCCACAAAATTGAGGAGCCTGTTTGTTGTGCGTTTTTGAAATGGCCTTAGGGCTTCCCAAATTTGTTGTAAACTCTTAACCAATGTAATTTTCCCATTACACCTTTCCCCCTTTTCTCCTTAAACTTGAGTTTTGAGTTATACACAAGATCATAGTTAGGTGAGTTTTTTGCTCTGTCTTTTTTTTTTTACAATTTTACATGTCTCTGTTCGCTCATCTGTGCCGAAATCAGCAGGGCATAATGTATAACAGAGCCACCATTTTAAGTGACTGCCAGCTGAGTTTGATCCCTTATTATATTAAAGGGAGAAAGTGGACTTTGCCAAGGTTGGGGCAGATTCTCCAACCTTGCAAAACGTTGTGGGCAATTAATGGGCTTGAACATGAGGTTCTTTTGTGTGTATGTTTGTATGTGCACTTGTATGTGCAAGAAAGAGTGAAAGAGATACCATGCATAGAATTTTTAAACCAGGCAGCTCTGTGGTAGTTAGCTAGAGGCAAGAGATACCCTGTTGGCTCCCAGACCTTCCTGGAAGCTGACTGTTGGAAAAGACTCCTTGGAGATAAATCTCACGTGGTTCCCTTTTGCCTGAATGGTATCCGCAGCCCAACTTATACCTTAGGAGGCTTTGGAAGAGGAATACTTTTTATATCTAATGCACTTTGGAGATTGGAGTCCTGCAGCAATTTGCCACTCAGGAAAATAAACTAGCATATTAACTCCCAGCAAATGCCACCTCCTTGGTTTGAAGCGGTTTGTAAAGCATTTTCTTCCTGGTTTGTGCGCACCACATTGTTTCAGCTCCTCTCATCACTGACCAGCTGGCTTGTTGGTGAATAGAGCTGTGGGCCCCTCGCCATGTTTCATGTGAGGTCTTGGCTGGGTGGCAAACAGGCAGCCTGTAGCCAGTGTCAGCAATTCAGGAGGAATTGGCACAGCAGTGTCCCCATTAATTTCTGCTTGTCACATACTGTCATGCAAGTTACACCAGAGAGGAAATGACCGTTAAAAAAAAAAGGTACCCTTGTGGCACTGGGTCCCCTCCAGACGTTCCCCGAGGTTAAACAAGTGGATACAATTAGCCCTACACAGACAGCTGCGGGGAAAGGAAAGCCTAGAAGTGGGCCCCACAGCAATGTGTCTTTCCTGTTAGCAAGGAGTGTCGGCTATCAACATCTGCCATATTTTAACCCTTCAAAGGGACCGGTAAATTAAGGGGAGCTATTATCCCACGCTCTGCTGATCATTATCAATCATAATGCCTTGGGAAATTACCACAGTGCTGCTGCCTTGGTGGCAGGTTTTGTCCTTTGGGGGATCGTTTTTATGTTTTTACTGAGAGCAGAGAAAAGTGGTAGGGCCAAGAGGGTGAAAGGAAACGGACTCTTAATTGTTGGTAATTTACTGCCACAGGGAAGGGGACTAGAGCGGCAATACACTCCTCTTCATCTCAAACTGAAGTAGTTAAAATTGGTGGGCTCCAGACGGCTTCCATTTCCAGAAAGATCCATCTTGCTGACTATCAACCCTTCTTTACCACAAGCTATGGTGACTTTTAGGGAGCACAAACAAGAGGAGACTTTGGGAAATGAGAACCAGTTATAGAGAAGAAAGGCAATCCAAGATGAGAAAAGAAACTCTAAAATACAGGCTTCCAAAAACTGTTGTTTTGTTTTTTAAAGATTGAAATGATTAAGCTGCTATTATCCAAATAGAGTCCTGACTAACCTTTGTAAGCACGTACTGTGCTTTGGAGTGGTTCTGTCTAGTGAAAGTCTGATTGCCAGCACAGAGGGATGGGTGACTGAGATGGTCCTGTGTGAAATTATGTTTGTTCCAACTTACTGAATTGAACTAATCATTAAAACTGTTTACAGAAAGAATGGGGGAAAAGAATGGTTTCTTACCATGTTTTAACTCCAACGGGTTTTGGGTTTGTTTATGTGGATCTGGAACTTTCTCCTCTAAAAAGAGACCATTTTGCTTGGGGGGGCATAAAAATGGCAGGAGTTCTGAAAATGATCAATACTGATGAGTACAGGAAAATGAGCTGATGTTCATCAGAATGATTGCACCAAAGACAGCGCAGTGCTGGGAATAATTATTTTCTGATTTTACTGAGATGTTTCCTGAATGTTACAGAGGAAGATGCTGGCACCATTTAAAATATTTAAGTGAGGGATAGAAGCAACCGTTAGGATAATTGAGTAGAAGTAATACTGTTACTGTGTTTATTGAGATTTCATCTCTTCCTGTGTGGAAGAAGAAGTGACAGGATCACCAAGGAGAGCCTGGAGAGATTGTCACTGATGAATGTTAGGGCTCTTCCCATCGTATGACATTATCTAGTCTGAGACCCTCATTTTATATATTAGAAAACAGAAATCAGAGGTTAGGGACTTGTCTGTGGTTTCACAGTGAAGCAGAGGTGGAACACAAAGTTTCCATTCCCAGGTGAACTGTTCATATCATTCCATGAGCTGACTCAGCACAGAAGGAGTTATGACCAATACTAGCAGCAACAAACGGGTTCCCCTACCTCATTGATAGCAGAGAGTAGGAAGGAACCACAAATCTGGAGTAGAGACAGCTTTCTTCAATACTTCTGCCATGATATCAGGCAGGAAACTTGAGGCACCAGTTTTAGTTGGCCCTCTTAGAGCAAGAGATGCCAATTTCAAAAGATAGTCTTCTTACTGGCCAGGAATGGTGGCGTGCACCTGTAATCCCAGCTACTCGGGAGGCAGAGGGAGGAGAATCGCTTGAACCCGGGAGGCAGAGGTTGCAGTGAGCCAAGATCGCACCACTGCACTCCAGCCTGGGCGACGGAGCGAGACTCTGTCTCAAAAAAAAAAAAAAGTAATAAGATAATCTTCTTATGCAATTTTAAGTATATCTAAAAATTGAGAAATAAAAGTATTTCTCAAAATAATATGTAGATTCTGAGAAATTTGCCTCATTCAGTATTTATAATTTTTCAAATGTTAGATCACAAAGGAAAATCAGTAAGGTACACATAAATGCGAGCTCTCATGAGTATGAGCTCAATCACTAATTATGGCATCTCTTGTCTTATAGATGGGTAGACTGTAAATGATTTTTCATCTACTCTTGTTGCTAATCTCTGATTTTAGGGGATCATCAGTAATTGAATTCTATTTGACATTAAATCCACTTCCGAACACCAAATTGTGACATTTATTAAGTTATTAAATCATATGCTTCACTATTCGCAGGCGAAGCATTTAATTTAATAACTTATTAAGATCACAATTTGATGTTCAGAAATAGATTTAATCACCATAAAGTAGGTTGTTTCTTTGGTTAAATATGAAAATATAGAGACAGTAAATAAATTAGGCTTTCTTCAAGTTTAAAAAGCATTATTATTTCAGAATTGCTTCTTCAGCCTAATTTCAGGATCTGTCATGTAATGTCAGGCTTCAGTTGAAGCAGTTACCTGAAGATTGTGTAGACTCTAGAGGAATACCAGAGGATTGGAAATAGGAATAGCAGAGAAAATACCAATTTAGTGAACAATGATGAGCCAATTAGACAAAAAAACATTGGCTTGAACTTCATGGGAAGGCACCGAATCATTACTAACTCCTGTGGTATTCAGAATAATAACATCAATCATGATGAACTGCTTTGGTAGTCATGTGTCTGTATGTAATTCCAGAAAAATTCTCTTCGTTTTGGCATTAATTAATAGTGACTGTGTTTTATAAAATGGCATATTTCATTGAAAACACTCATGTTTAAACATGTCATCTAAGAACTTGAAAATCTTTCAAAACATGCATTAAAATGATAATTACCAAGTTCTCATGGGAAAAAGTAGTTTCTCATTTTAGGTCCTAAAGTTTCAACAACATTTGGTATAGCATTTCATTTCACTTCTGGTCCTAATGACTCACTGCATTCTTTTCACCAGAACTTATCCTCTGTTTACCCTCAGAGTTCTCTCTCATGTAGACACAAGCCTAGTAGTGAATCAATAACATGACTATTTTCATGAACAGTGAAATAGTTCAACCTCTGCAATGCCATTGGAAGACATTGTTTAGTCTGCAAGTTTAAGGAAACTTAACATTTCCTATACCTTTATATCTTGATTGGGTTTGGCTTTTTTTTTAAGATTAAACTCTGAGGGTAACTTCTCAATGCTGAGCCTAGGACATTCTCATGCAGTTGGGAAGCAGCACTGTCCTTATTTTACAGATAGAGGCAGATGGCATAAATAACTACTTAATGATTTGCCCAAGTTCACACAAGTACAGAGCCAGGAGCTAGATTTGTGACTCTTGCACAACCCATTAGACTGTTTTCATTTCATCTAAGTCACCCTTAGTAGAATTTATTTAGTAGAATTAAATATAATTTTTATATCTTTGTCAGTGCTCTTTAATGAGTTAACTCCTACTTACATAAATGTTTTAGCATTTCCATGCCCTCTGGGCCATTAAGGTAATTTATTTTTATAATTTTAATTATTATAATCCTCTTAAGTGTATAAAATAAATTCAGAAATGAAATGAAGACATATATTTAATTTTATTATTATTAAACCACATGGTATCAATGATACGATTCAGAAATAAAAGTTTTTCATTAGATTTTGGCCATTCATAAAATATATTGTTTTTTGCTTAACATCCCTAAAATTTTTAGAGTTAAGGAGAATATACTCTTATCACTGCATATTTACTTTACAACCATTGAGGAATACATACTGTGTGCTTTGCAAAGATACAGCCTAATTTCTTTGCAAAAAGTTAACAAAACTGCCTATGTGATAACAATTTTTATGCTGTTTCCTCACAGATCTCTGTAAATTTTTACCTGTTTATGGTTACTGTTGCTGTGTTGTTATCATTGAATTAGGATAGTCTCCAGTTAAATTATCTTCTCTCCAATGAAAAAATCCTGCTTAAAAAAAAAATGAGGGTATGATGTACAACTTTAACACATGATACACGAACTTTAACTCAATTGTGAATTAGAGCCCAACTTAGTTCAAGACAAAAATGTATGTCGAACACTTCTTTTCTCCTTAAAATATCAGAATAATCTAGTATCCAAAGTAGGAGATTCATAATCACCTTAAGACTTCTTAGCAGTTTTTCTTGTGTGACAAAATATTTTACACCTTTATTTGAGAACAAAGGAAGATTATGAGAGACCACTAGAAATGGAATTTTAGCATTTCAAAGGAATTTTTATATGACATTGTTCCTCTCGGCAATTCAGAAAGCACTCTAGGAATTTGTCTAGTTAGTGTTTTGTATATATTAGAATCTGTGTCTATTTCCTTTGTAAAAAAATAGGAAGACCTCCCAAGCCATAATTTTTATTATCAATTCTTATAATGATCAAATATGACGTCTGTACAGGAAGTAAATCTTCTAGTAGTGTAGCTGGTAATCTTTGTTCTGCCTCAAAACCTAGGAATGAATGTAATAAGCTGTTGAAAACTCTTATCACTAAGTATCATGAAATCCTTTTTTTTAAAATTTCCTTTATGCCAGTTAAATTTTTATATTGTAAAAACTGGATTAAGCCAAAGAATGGCTTGCAAAAACCAATTCAAATGCACACTATGAATATAACAAGACATTTTCAAAACCAGCATTCCACTTGTTCCGTCAGGTCATTCCATCAGGTCTCAAAAGATGACTAGGATGGTGAAAAAGGTTTGCTTTCCACTTTGTGTCATAAATTCATTTATTTGTGTTACTTTTGTTTAGAAATGGCTTATTACAATAAGGTTTTATCACTGTGACTCATAGATCATGTAAATTCGGCCCAGTCCCATTTTACTCTTTCTTGTAATTTTCAAAATATGGCATAGTGGCAACCCAAATTGAAATCTTGAGAAGCTAGCAAGGTTGATCAAAGTGGGATCTACAAATTAGGATTGTAAACAAAACTGGAGGAATCATTTTTAACCTACTCAGGAGGCCATTTTAGAGTCCTGAAGGTATAACTTATGCACAAATCAATGAAATTATAATATTTTTAGAGTTGGAAAATTCCTTGGAATTTATGTAGCCCCGCCTCTCTCCACTTTATGTTTAAGGAATTGGGTCCCAAAGAGGGTGGTGAGTTGCCCAAAGTCATGCAGTTAGTACTGTGCTAGGACTGTTACCAAGTTCCTATTATTCTAGTTCAGTGAACTTTCCAAAAGCCATATAAATGTGTTTTTCTCACTCATATAGAATTATTTCCTAGAGTAAATACCTATACTTAAAACATCTTATTACTGGTTTGAATGAGTTACTATACTTGCTTGTACATTGCTCTAAAGACAGTGTTAGTTTGAACTTTGCCCTCATTTTGACTGACCTACCCCAGAATCAGTAATGCCCTCTTCTCTAGAACTTTCAGTCTTAACTTTTTATTCTCTTCAACTAGAACTTCATTCCAAGTACAGTATATATTTTTTCTCCATGAAGAATTGTAATCATTTATGTCTCCGCATTTCATTTCAGTACTGCTCACTATGCACTATCAAAGTTATTATCCTATTTCCCTAGTAATCACTTGCGTATTTGTCAAATAAGGGTGTATGTTGAATAAACACATGGCTTTTATTCAGTGCGGTAAACATTTATTGCACACCCTCACAGAACTAAAGAAGGCTACAAATCAGTACAGCAGAGTGCCTTCAGAAACTTACAGGACACACGCACCAAGTGCTGCAGAGCAGTCAGAAGTTCCCTAGAGATATAAGCGGAAAAGAGGCTCAAAGGATCAAAAATGTACATGTGATTATAGGAATGAGAATTTGATATGAATACCCTGAAGAATTTCAGGTTTGGTTTTGGACATCGGCATCTGTTTTTTCTCAGTTGATCTTTTGTTTGTTTGGTTTGGCTTTTGGTTTGTTTTTGTTTTTGTGAGACAGAGACATTTCCGTTACTCAGGCTAGAATGCAGTGGTGAAATCATAACTCACTGCAGCCTTCAACTCCTGGGCTGAAGCAGTTCTTCCACCGTAGCCTCCTAAGTAGCTGAAACTAAAACTACAGGTGCACACTACCACACCTAGTTAATTTTTTAATTTTTTTGTAGAGACAGAGTCTCGCTCTGTTGCCCAGGCTGGAGTGCAGTAGCATGATCTCAGCTCACCGCAACCTCCACCTCCCCCAGGTTCAAGCAATTCTCCTGCCTCAGCCTCCCAAGAGGCTGGGATTACAGGCATGTATCACCACGCCCAGCTAAGTTTTGTACTTTTAGTAAAGATGGGGTTTCACCATGTTGGTCAGGCTGGTTGCAAGCTCCTGACTTTGTGATACCCCCACTTCGGCCTCCCAAAATGCTGGGATTACAGGCATGAGCCACCGCGCCCAGCCGTTCTGGGATTTCAGGCATGTGCCACCACCCCTGGCTCACTTGATCTTAAGTTGCAAAATCACATTAATTAATTCCATAGGTGTGGTTGGGGAATGGGAGTGGGATATGAGTAGTCATATATTTGCCTTCCATGGAGCCTCAGGAAGCAGTGCCTCAACTAGATTTAAGGAAATACTGTAGTACTGAGAGGTTTTAAGACCAAGAGACAACATCTGCTTATTTTATTTTATTTATTCAATGTTATAAAAGAGAGTCCCTGGCAACAAGACACCTGGTTACTAGCCATGTGACGTGAGCAAGTCACTTGACTTTTTTGAGCCCCAATTTTCTTATCCGTAAACCAAGGATTAAAATGTGCAAGTCAAATGAGTTAAAATGCAGAAAGTATTTTGTAGACAGTTCTGCATTCTATGATATAAACGATGGAGATTGTTCTCTTGTGTATTTTCTAGTTCCCTCTGTGTACTTTTCAACTGATCACAGAACTATACCAAGGGTCTGACCAGTAATAATACTGGCATATCAAAATTGCCTAAAGTGATGTCAGCTAGATTTTGCATGGAGCCTTTAATGGCCCGCCAAGATCACTTGATCTACTTGGTGTCCCTAAAGACCTTTCTTCCTTCTGGTTTGGGCCTTTGTTGACTATAAAATACCTTTTTTGCATTTCCTTCTCTTTCTTGTTGATGATATAATAGTTGCTTCTTGAAATACTATTAAAAATCTTCAGATTCTCTGGAAAGCCAAATTCTATAATCTGTTATCTGTAAAAGTTCTGAGTATAGAATATGCAGTATGCCATTAGAACACAAAATAAGTTTAGAGAGTTAATTTTAAGAATTTTCCGTTGTATATTGAAACACTGAAAAAGTAAAAGCCCTGGAAATAATATAGTATATTACCATCTGTACATTTTCCCTCAATTCTTAGTCATCGTGTTTTCCTGATGGCAGCTGATGAAATTGAAATGCTAATTTTAAAAAATGTTCTAATATTTGATGTATTTTAAATACATCAGCTTTTATTGGCCTGCTTTATATGGGAACAAGAAAGCCTACCTAGCAAAGAAATACAACCTAGTTTTATATCTTATTTATTCTGTAAGTCCTTGTGCAGCAGAATGTTAATGTGAACACACAGCTTGTAGATAATTTAAAATCTGGAAAGAGACAATGAGATATAGAGAGAAATAGCCACCACATAAGGCAGTTTATGACAAATACAGTGTAAGTGTTACAAATGACAAAAGCCACAGGAATTCACCGGAGGGAAAAATAAGCACTGGCTTCCTAAAGAAAGTGGCAATTTTTTTAGCATCTTGAAGATGTTACTCTGAGGCATGAGTGACACAAGCCAGCAGAAGCCAGGGATTTGAAGTCTTGCTCGAGATTTGCCGGTTTCCACTTAGGGAAAGACACCATTAGGCTGGGTACATCCGGAGAGATGAGTACAAGAAGCCAGAACCAGAGAGAAGTGGACTTGATTGTGGAGGCACTGTGTTTCAAACTGAAATTAGGCGGCTCTTGGGTAGGTGGCTGATATTATCATTGTTGTGTTTTCAGCTGATTAATCTGGTAGCAGTGTGCTCATTTAGGAGAAATTACAACAGGAGATCAGTCAAAGAGAATGGTCCTGTGGTTTGGGAATGAAATAATCAGGGCCTATACCTGGAGAGGGGCAGTGATGATTAATTGGAAGGAAATGAGAAATTGAGAAGACTTGACAGGACTTGGTTACTCATTGTCCAGAGTAAAGGAAAAGCAGAAATAGGTAAGTTAATTGTCAGTTTGGGGAAGGTGATTATATAGTTTAGTCTTGTTGAATTTGGCCTGGAATAGGAAATTATATCTCAGGGCACTGCAATAACTTGTGGCTGCAACTTCTGAGCCCCACGTAACCTTTGAGGAGTCATGGAATCTAGGAGAGGTGCCAAAATACTAGAAGTGAGAAATATTCTGTGTTTTTTTAAAGATAGGAAAAAGATGGATTCTACAATCCAGCAAAATTGATACTGATTGTAGGTTGTTAAAATAGTAAGTTGTGAATATATAGTAGTAAAATATATATAATGAGACGTCTCTGGAATAGGTCCCAAGTCTAAACACAAAATTATTTTTCATTTATGCTTTATGCACGCCTGAAGGTAATTTCATACAATATTTATAATTCTGTGCATGAAACAAAGTTTGTGTTAAGTACTTATTTTTTTTTTTACATTTATAAAAGTAAATTTATTCATTTTTTCTTTCAATTTGATTACATAACATTACACCAATTTATATGTAGTACAGGTACCTTATAACAAAGTATTCCAAATACCTCTATTATGACATTGCTGTCGCATAATATTTATTCATCTTGAATGTCTCCGTTTTTCTACCATGTAATGTTGTAAGTCAAAGATAGTGGTCTACAATCCAGGAAGAGTGCCCTTTTAGACACCAAGTCTGATAGTGCTTTGACTTGCATTTTCCAGCCTTCAGAAATGTTAGACATATATTTCTATTTTAGAAGTCACCCAGACTATGGAATTTTTGTAATGGCAGCCCACAGTGACTAAGATATCCATAGCCTGCACTAATCTATGTGTTAAGTACTTATATGTGGAATTTTCCACTTGTGACATCATGTTGGCATTCAAGAGGTTTTAGATTTTGGAGCATTTTGAATTTTGGATTTTCAGATTAGGGATGCTCTGCCTTTAAAGCATTTTGGAGGTAATCTGGGAATTATCTTTCAATATTAAAAATACATGTATTCAGCAACTGAGCCTTCTCACTTCTCAGAGAAATCCTGGTACAAGGGCAAAAGGAAGCATGAATAACAAAATTTGCTGTAGCATTAATTATAATGGAAATAATCTAAGTTCATTAGTAGAGGGATGGCTGAATAGACTGCTATGTATAGAATACTATGTGACAATTAAAAAGAATGACATAGATCTATAAGAATAAGGCACAGTGTTGAGTGAGGGAAAAGCCATTTTTAAGACTGTAGGTACAGTCTGGTTGGTTCCATTTACCTGAAGTACATATATATCTCATATAATTCACAGAACCAAACCTGGAAGAATATACAACAAACTGGTAATACGGACTACCTCTTTCGAAAAGACTAAGATTAGAGTAGGTGATAAGTTTGCCAGATGTGGCAAATAAAAATAGATAGTACCTAGTTAATTTTTCATTCTTTTGCTGTGTATTCAGTGTTTATTGGATGGCTGGATGGATAAATATAGTATGAAGCAGATTTGGGGCCCAAAGTGAAGAAGCAGCAGACTTATCAGCAACACAGGTTCCTGGAAATAGTGGCTACATTTAAAATTTTTTCATGGAAAGTTATTTTCAAACTCAAATACTCTACCCTCAACATTATCTAATTTAATCTTTATCATATCCTGTGAAGATAAATATTATTTTATTAAAGAGATTCAAAGAGTGAAGTACCACATTTGATCAGTTCTAAGGTGCCCATTTTTTTCACACATGGGCCTTTGAAAACAGAACACATTTTGAAGTCACTGTTCACAAGCATCAGTCCGGATCCCATGGTGATTGCCTGCACACATGCCTGAAACTTGCAGAGTTACTCAGTGGCATGCATGAAAATCCTAGCGGTCATAGTAGAGTTCTGCGGCTCTGTCATCAGTGCCCTTCATGGGACAGAAGACAAAATTGTGCGGAAAACACAGACATCTAACAACTCTGAGTAGAAAAGGATGTGAAAGAGCAGTACTCTGAATGTGAAGAAATTCTTGGAATACATTCATCAAATTATTTCACTTCAAATTTAATTTTTAATGTATGTTCGAGAATAATATCGATAAAATCCAAATATGAAGAAGTCTGCAAGAGCCCTTTTAATGGGTATAATTAAAACTTCTAAATGATAAGAAATTGTGTCATGTCATAGTTTAATTGACAGTCATTTGTCTTTTTTAGTACATTAAGATTGAGATTCGATAAAATGGGCATGTTAATTAGCTTGATTTAATCATTCCACAATTTATACACTTATCAAAATATCACATTGCACCCCATGAATATATATATAGTTGTTATGTGTCAATTAAAAATAAAATACACAAAATTACCCAAGGTCACCCAGCAAGAAAGGTAAGAGTTAGGACCATAAAGTCTATACCTTGAGTCTCTTGCAGTGTACTATAGAGTGAAAGGAAGAGGACCGTACACTTTTTGTCTTACTTACAAACTTTCCCACTCTTTGTGTCTCAAGAAATTGAGAACTGTCCAGGGAGTTGGCAGTGATAAAAATGTTATATATTTAACATTACTTGGAAAAATTTGGATTCTTCCAAATGCTGTAAAATGATAAGATGTACATTCATGTAATAGTTTGACTTTTCAAAGCAGTTATACACATGCATATTACCTGATTAATAGTGTATGAGAGAAACGTGGTGCCCTCCCATTTACCAATGAGGAAACTGATATAGGTGGAAATTAGGTAAAGTACTGCTAAGAAGAAGCAGCAGATCCCAAAGGTAAACAGGTCTCTGATATGGTTTGGCTGTGTCCCCACCCAAAGCTCCTCTTGAATTGTAGCTCCTATAATTCCCATGTGTTGTGAGAAAGACCCGTTGGGAGTTAAGTGAATCATGGAGGCAGTTTCCCCCATACTGTTCTAGTGGTAATGAATATGTCTCACGAGATTTGATGATTTTATATGGGGAAACCCCTTTTGCTTGGCTCTCATTCTGTCTTCCCTGGTGCCGTGTAACATGTGACTTTGCCCCTCCTTTGCCTTCCACCATGATTGTGAGTCCTCCCCAGCCATGTGGAACTGTGAGTCCATTAAACCTCTTATTCTTTGTAAGTTACCCCGTCTCTGGTATATCTTTATTAGCAGTGTGAGAACAGACTAATACAGTCTCTGTCCCAGTCCTTGAAACTTCTAATGATGAGCCTGCCAGGGAGGTCCTGAATAGCATACCTGTACTGAAATAACTTCCCAGATTTGGACGAACATTGGAAAGATAAGGTTTTTTTTTAGTTGCAGAATAAGAGAAGTAGAATAAAGTGAGTGCACTGATCTCAAGCATACAGCTTGATGATGTTTTACTAGTGTAACCATCCAGATCAAGATACAGAACATTCCAGTCTTCCTCATGCCTTCCCCAGTCTATAACTCCCTCCCCCAGATGTAATCACTACACTGGCTTATTTCATATAAAAAGTATGTGCTTTTTGTGTATAGCTCCTTTTAAAGAGCATTTTATCTGTGAGCTGAATTTTTGTTCCTCTCGCTGCCAAAATGTTTCCCAAGTGGATAGATCATTTGTGTTCCACCATCAGTGTATGTGACTGCTGTACATCTTTGTCAACTCTTGATATAGTCAGTTTAAACCTTTGTAATGGTATCTTATTGTGCTTTTAATTTTCAATTCACTGATGATTAATGAGGTTAACCTTTTTATAAGCTACTGGACTTTGGGTTTCCTCTTTTGTGAAGTGCCTGTTCACATCTTTAACCCATTTTTAAATGTTGGATTGTGTGTCTTTTTCTAATTGAGTTGATGGAGTTACTTCTTTCTTGAGACAGAATTTTGCCCTCGTGTGTCTTTTTTTCTAATTGAGTTGCTGGAGTTCTGTTTTTTTGTTTTTTTGTTTTTAAGACAGAATTTCGCTCTTGTCACCCAGGCTGAAGTGCAATGGTGCGATCTCGGCTTATGGCAACCTCTGCCCCTCTGGTTCAAGCAATTCTTCTGCCTCAGCCTCTTGAGTGACTGAGATTACAGGCACCTGCCACCACGCCCAGCTAATTTTTGTATTTTTAGTAGAGATGGGGTTTCACCATGTTGGCCAGCTGATCTCAAACTCAGAGTTGCAGGAGTTCTTTATATATTGTGAGTGTAAGTCCTTTGTCAGATATATGCAGTGCAAAAATCTCCCAGGATGCAGAGATTTGAATGGGATCCTTTCCCTCTCTCTTCACCTAGATAGAGCAACAAACTAAGGCTTATCTTTGGACCTCTCTTCTACCTGAGCACTTAAAAAAGTATAGAGAGACAGAATGTTCCCCTACTGCCTTTTAGCCTATTTTGGCAATTCATAATATGGAACTCAAACATCCCATACTTGGACATTTTAAGTCTCCAGTAAAATATTTTTAACTGCAAACCAAATATATGTTATAGATAATGAAGCCTCATAGCTAAGCTTTTAAATGTTAAACACTTTCAATTTCCAGCATGCATTTTATCTTCCAAAAAAGTACAAAAGGGGTGTGTGTGTCTGTGTGTGTGTGTGTGTGTGTGTGTATAAATTTTATACATATAAAATTTTAACTGGCAAATTCAAAAAAAAAAGAGTTTACAAACTTTAAAGAAGAAAAACAATTCGTTTAGCTTACCATTGTGCTACTTTGTGAATGAAGAGTCTAACTCTGTGTGTAGAAGTTGTGTGTGTTTGTGTATTTTGGGATGAGTGTAAACACTGTATTCCTCTTATACAGTTAAAGTACAAAATAAAAACAAACTACATTCAAATACAAGTGTTAAAGAAACACCAGATAGCATTGGTGAGCCTGATACCTCTTGGCAAACCAGCAAGTGTCATGTCTGACACTCTGAGATGCCCCAAAATCTGTGCTAAAAAGTTGCCTGCTTACAGCCTTAACAGATAAAAACCTTCAGAAAACAGTTTTGAAAGGTGCTGTGTGCTAATTCTGACAAACATAATGGAAGAACAGAAGCAGAGATTGCAAATATTCAAGGAAAGAAAGTACAAGTTCTGTTTCAAAAGAAACTTCTTACCTAGGGTATTTACCTTGGTTGTTTTGCCTTTAAACTTTTGATTAAGGTTTTCACTCTCAACCTAAAGAAAGTTCAAGTTGTTCTGAGAGGACATTATTGATTTAGTTTTCATTCTAAAATGTTTTAAACAAACTGAGTAAATCTTGAAAACAACCCAGTGCTTATTTGTATCATTGTTTGTCTCTAAAATGGTTCATTTTATTGCCTGTCAGCACCACTTCTAGCTTTTACTTTTCCGATAATTTTATGCTTTAAATATTAAAAGCATAAAACTTATTGAGCACCTGTTCTTCCCTCGAATGTGTCAGAAAGTGGCAGTTAAGAAAAACAAAACAAAAAAACCTGAATAACTTTATTGTACTTACTATCTTCAAGTAGCTATAGTCTGTTGAGGACATAAAACGTTACTGTTTAACTATAATTTAGAAAATTATGTGCCATTACTTAGAAAACTCTGAAGTGCTATGCCGTCTGCTTCTGTGGAATATTTTTTAAATGGCCCTTAGAGGATTTATTTCACAAATTTTACCAGAGACTTACTACATTTTTTATTTTCTAAAGACTGCTGGCTACTAAATTAAAAAGTAGGGTTGATTGAAAGAAACATTTATATATATGTATAATTTTAACTGGTAAATTCAGGAGAATCCAAAAAGTAAAAATAATCCATAATCCTGCCATTTTCAACACCTGACAGAGGTAACAATCTTTAACTGTAGCTATATCCCTTTCCAAACATTTTTTTATATATTCAGACTAAAGTTCCCAGATTTAGCAAATAAAATAAGGACATTCAGTTAAATTTGAATTTCGAAGAAACAACAAGTGATTTTTTATTTAAATATGTCCCACATATTGCATGGGACACACTTAAACTAAAAAAGTATTTGTTGCTTATCAGAAATGCAAATTTACCTTAGTGTCCTGTTTTATCTGGCCATCCTAATGCAAACATAGCATACATACATAAACATGTACATATATCTCTTGTTTTGTCAAAAAGAATCAAGCTGTATATATCACTCTAAGCCTTACTCCTTTCTCTGTCGATTTATCTAGTTTACATGTTAGAATTACCCATGTTCTTTCTAATTGCTGCTTGATATTATACAGAGAGACACATCATTGTTTATTTAACTATATATTCCTCTATTGGTGGATATTTTAGCTGGCTTCATTTTTTTAATCTTTCAAACAAAATAGCACTGAACGTCTTTGTATTGACTCATTGTAAACTTGTTGGTTGTATAGACTGAATTCCTAGAAGTGGAATTACTAGGTTGTAGCATATTTTTAAAGCAGCGTTTGGTCATTCCTTTCATACTTAGTGCCTGAGGCCAGAGACTTGAGTAGCTGCAGAGGGGTCAGGTGTACCTGGGCACAAGGTGAGGAGGAGCTTAGGCTTCTGATGGACTGGACCTTGTGTGTGCTGGGCACCTTTCTGGCTTCTCAAAGTCAGCTTCCCGCCTTCACTGTTCGCTCCATGAAACCAGGCATCCTTGTTCTCCAGCCTGCTACACAAGTTGGCTCATGATACAAATGTAGAATGAGTAAATGAACGTGAATTTATTCAAGGAGTTGCTGAGAAAAATAAATGAAATAATATACGCAGAGTACCTGGGAAACAAATAATGTATGGGAAATGCCTAGGATGCTCCTTTATTTTTCTCATCTCACCCCCATTTGCAGTTACTTTGTTAGCATCAAGAGGCTGTAATCTAGGGAGGACGACATTACATTAGAGTAAAGTGGAATAAGTTCTGTACCAGAACTATGCTCAGAGCATTGTGGGATTATACGAGGGGGGCACATAACCTGTGCTTGTAAGGAGAATTGCCCAGGACGTGGCCAAAAGTTACTTAAACTAAGCCTTGAAAGACAGGCTGAAAGGAGCCAGACAGACAAGATGTGTATATTGGAAGATGTTTGTGTATCAGGGGACAGGACAATGGAGCAAGCATTCCAGGAAAAGAGAATAGCATTGCAACAGAACAAAGATATAATAGAGCATGTCACCCTCAGAACATAGTAACAGGGATGTAGGAACAGCTGGAAATTAATGCAGAGGTCGTTAGGAAGCAGACATTAAAGTGCTTTAGGTAACAATCTAAGTTTTACCTTTTACTTATAGTGAACAGTGGGGGACTTCTGCATGACTCAGATTTACCTTTTAGGAATATCACTTAGGGCTACGCATGGTGGTTCACACCTGTAATCCCAGTGCTTTGGGAGGCCAAGACAGGAGGGTTACTTGAGCCCAGGTGTTTAGACCAGCCTGGACAACATAGCAAGACTCTGTCTCTACAAAAATTAAAATAAAACATTAGCTGAGCATAGTGGCATGTGCCTATAGTCCCAGCTACTTAGGAGGCTGAGGAAGGAGCATTGCTTGTGCCCAGGAGTTTGAAGCTGCAGTGAGCTTCACCACTGCACTCCATCCAGCCTAGGCAACAGAGTGAGATCCTGTCTTAAAAACCAAAACAAAATAAATACCATTTAGTGCTGTGGAGAAAAGATTAAAGATGCAGAAATCTAAAGACAGGAGTTTTTTGTGTCGGAACACCATTGTAGTAATCCAGGCAGGAGATACTAACTACTTGACAAGAGCCATGCAGATGGGAGAGAAGGGCTTATTTGAAAAGTAATGTAGGAACTGTAATTACCATGACTTGGTGACTCGTTTGGGAGGAGAGAAAGAATCTAAACTGTCTGTCAGATTTCTGAATTGATCATTTGGGTGGATGGTGGTACCATTATACCAAATAAGAAATACAGATGGAAGGATAGGTTTTGATGGGAGTAAAGAAACTGTATTGTTGTTTTGGAACAGATAGAGATTACAGTTACCAGGCACTAGTCTAAAAACATAGCAGGAAGCATGTGTACATTTGCACATGCAGAAGTTTGCACATCTGGAGCTTAGGAGAGCAGCCCCAGCTGCCTTATGACTTGGGATGCCTCAGAATGTGCCTAAATGTTGAAGCCACGGATGAATGGGAGGTGAGGGGTGGAGGCAGAATTTAAAATTTAAGATACTCTTGAGAAGTATAATTGCAAAGGTAATTATGGAAACACAAACAAATGGTGAATGTTTTGGGTAGCCATTAGAGACAACAGCAAAGGGAGCTTACCAGAGACCCAGAGAAGGCAGTACCGAAAGCCCAGATGAAGTTAGAGACCATGATGTGTAACCACTTCAGCCTTGTTGTGAACATTTTCTCTCAGCAGTCTTAATTGTAGAGATGTTCAAGTTGTTCTGAGGTGAGGCCTTAGAGGACCAGTACAAGAAAAAGTGGAAGCCAATTTTTGGTGCCTGGAAAAAGAATAATACCAAAAGCTGACTGGGGGCTTTAGGTGGCCCAGGAAAAGTTTGAAGGCAAGAGGCGCATGTTTAAGAAAACAACTAGTTCAAGAAGTTACAGAACCCTGCATTTTAGACAGGAGTATCCCTAAACCAGATAGCACTGAATGCATAAATGTACCGGTACTTGGATACCTGTACTCTATTATGCTGAACACTAAGAGTTTCCTATCTATAGGGATGCCCACATTTCCCTGGGCAATTCCTATTGTGATACCTTTTTTTTTTTTTTTGAGATGGAGTTATGCCCCTGTTGCCCAGGCTGGAGTGCAGTGGCACGGTCTTGGCTCACTGCAACCTCCACTTCCCGGGTTCAAGCGATTCTCCTGCCTCAGCCTCCCGAGTAGCTGGGATTACAGGCATATACCACCACACCCAGCTAATTTTGTATATTTAGTAGAGACAGGCTTTTACCATGTTGGTCAGGCTAGTCTCAAACTCCTGACCTCAGATGATCTGCCCGCCACAGCCTCCCAAAGTGCTGGAATTACAGGCATGAGCCACTGTGCTGGCCTGTGATACCAATTTTAACATTAGCTGGATAAATTCTTCTTTGTAAGAGTCATTGGATTGTTAACCCAGTTCTCAGTTTTGCCTTGGTGGGTAGCTCTTCAGTTCCATTTTGCCTGAAGATCACCCTTCCTCTGGGCCTCCATGCTTTTCCTAACTAGTTGTGACCACCCAGAGCCTCTTCCTTCAGCAGATTGAAGAAGTTGTTAGTGAGGAGTACATGGTCCCCCTCCCACTGGAGATACATTGGCTACCTCCATCATAACTGACCTCAGTTTAAAAAGTCAGTCGTTGCAACAACACAAAATAAAAAATGTTTTTTTTTTGAAGTCCCACCTCTATGGAGTCCCCATAAGAAGCTGTGCATGCAGCTCTACCCAAAACAGATAATATGCACAGATGTGTTTATGGGAAGGAGGCACGAGGATTCTCAGTGTGTTGTTTTCAGTTTCTTACCACTGCAAGGGTTTCTTTTCTTTTTCAAGGAGGTACATTGTGGTAAGCAGTGTTTTATGACCCATAATAAAAACCCTTGTAAAGACCATTTTTTGACCAAATGAAGCTAAGTGTTCTTTTCAGAGGCCTTGTTTGCTCCTCTCCCCCTCTCTGTATTGGAATGCACACAGTTCAGCATTAATGGATAACATAAGGAAATAATGTCACAAATTCTAGTTCTTATTTGTTAAGCTGAGAAAGCAACTAGAGTTAACTATGTAAGAAAGTTCGTTTGCAATGATTTTCCCTGTTTGGTAGTAGCTTCAGAATATATATGTTGATTAAGTAAAATGGTGTATTTCATGCTTATAGTATATGGTTATTATCCTATAAAAGCACTCAAGGCAGTTTCAGGAAATCTCAGTATTCAGAGGGGCTTACAGAAAAATCTGTCCAGGTATAGGGAAAAAGCAACTTAAAACCATTTTAGCAAGTTGGGCCATTTACCAAAAGAAACATGTAATACATTCAATGAATAACAACAGATAATTTCTAAGGACCTAGACTTTCAAAATTAAGAACACACCACATAACATTTGATTTAATTAAAACAGTAGATACTTTAAGGATTATATTATAAGTCATGTTTGTTGATCTTAATAGAGTGTTAGGGAAGATAGAAAGCTATCCACATACTAACTGGGGAAAACTCAGTGGATCTGAACTTACAATATTACCAGAGCCTCATCTTCATTTAGTGGCACCAGTGCTGGACCCATTACCCAAACTGGGAGGTTTACACATTACTTTTAGTTCTTGCAGCCACCCTACAAGAAAGTGTTGTCCCCATTTTACAGATGAAGAAACCAAAGTTAGATGCTAGCAGAGGGAAGATTAAATAACAGGCCCAAGATCACACAGTGTGCAACCTGGAAATGTAGCGGAGCTCTCCAAAGATGGGCCATTAAAATTGAACTGTGAAAACAAATATTAACGTATCACATTTGTCTCTTGAATTGCTTTCACCTTGCTTTTTGTTTCAATATTCTAGTTTAAACCTTCTCTATCGTATGTTCAGAATAGTATCATAGCCTCCTTATACCACCTCCCATCCATTATGTATGCTAAAATATCAATAATAACATGCCATTGTTTTACACATTTTTACTACTTACCCACTGAGTATAAGATCAAACACTATATAGACTCCCTGTGTCCACCCAGCAATAAATCCCTTTGCAGTGTGGTCCCATTTAGCAGTGTGCCCTCTTTAGGACTCTGCTTGCTGGAGCTATAGCTGGTGTACAAACATGTAAGCACTTCCTCCTCTACTGGCATCTTCCATGACAGATGCTTCCCCACACCAAACCTAATACCAGCCTTCCTCCCAGATTGGCTTAGATGCTGCTCCCTCCTTGGTGCTTACTCAGTGCCTAGCACTCTTGTGCCATTTGTGGTTGTTGGCACGTACTGACATGAAGTATGTAGGTACATATTCTTTTCTCCCTGCTAAAGTAAGAGCTCCTTGGGACACTCTATTCAGGTGTTTCTCTGTAACATCACCTGACACAATGCCTTACACATAGTAGGGGCTTCATAGTTCTTTTGAATAAGTGGTATCAATTTATTATGTCTATGAACTTTACAATAAATAAAGTACTTAAGCATAATATCCTATGTCATATATATAACCATAATACACATAATTATATATAAATATATATTACATAATCTCTAATATGATATCTTGTTTAAATCTTTTTGTGAGATCATTTTCTCAAAAATAGATGTGAAAAGCAAGGCCCACAAAAGTTGCAAGTGACTTGTCTTAGATTATCTAACTTGCAAGTACAAATTTGGATCCAAAGCTTTTAGCTCAAAACCCAGTGCTCTTTCTTTTAAATCATACTGCCTTCAAAAATGGAAATGTACATCTCATGTATAAGTGACTCACTTAGGTTTATACACATACCCAAAAGAAACTTTTTTGTACTTTTATGCCTCCACTTGGCAAGCAGTCAATAAATTCTTAGTGAATAATCAATAAACCACAATGCAGGATTATGGCCTTTTTGCTAAAGGAAGACTCAGGAATCAGTTTAATCAGTGAGAATGTTCTATAACTCCTGTACACAAAGCCAAGAGCAAAGGTCACTATAATTCTTCTTAATGCATATCTCTAAACTATTGTGTGATTCATCCAATCAAGTAAAACCAAAAGATTTCTGTGTATAACATGCCTTGTTGGATTCTGTGGAGAATATAAAGATGCATTGCATTCCTGTTCCTCAAGGAATTAGCAGTCTAGCTGAATAGCACTTGGCAGTTTAAAAAACAAATCAAATACGTAATATAAAATAATCAGATGTCTAGGTTCTCTCCACAGTTCTATGACAGAGGCAGGGCAGGATTTATCCTGATTTTTATAAATGAAAAACTGAGGCTCCAAAAAGTTGGAACTTCATAGACACTGGGGACTACTAGAGGAGGGGGGAAGAGCTAAAAAAAACTACGTATTGGATACCATGCTCACTACCTGGGTGATGGAATCATTTACACCCTCAGACATACAAAGGTATGTAGTATAACTTTGTAATGAACCTGCACATATACCTCCGATTCTAAAATAAAAGTTGACAAAAGTAAAAAATGAAATAAAAAATCTGTACTATTACAAAAAAAATAAGAAAGAAGGAAGGTGGAACTTGCTTAATCAATTGACTAGTGACTGAGTTGAATGGAACTTAGTAACACTGGAGTAAGAGACCGTACTTTGAGAAATTCTGATATGATGATATGAAATTAAAGTATTATTAGGGGATTTGGCCAATAGTCCAATTCTGCATCCAAGTGAAGACTCAGGCAAAGTGATTTGATCCATGGAATGCTTCTCTTAGGGATGGGAAAGGATAAGGTACTTAAACTAGTCCTACCCCGAGCTGTGGAACAGTGTGCTGAAATCTATGTCTTTTGACCCCTGGGCAAGTTGCTTCTGAAAGAAATGATAAGATAGGAAACATCCTTAATTGTTTTTGTTCCATGCATCAGTGTTCATTATAGGCATGGGAGTTTTATATTTCTAAAATAATGAGCCAAAAGTCTCAACACATATGAACATGTTTTAATGGCTAATAGGTACGAATACTGATTTATATACCATGCCTCTTTTGTCCCTATCCTGTAATCCAAACCTGCTCTTTCTGATTCCCCTGGAGTTTTATCGCATTCCTCCTAAGGGGAGTCAGTGAGTTCTTTTTAAGCTAACGGCCTTTATAGATTTCATGGTCATTTTTAGTTTTGTTTGGGCCCTCACTTCTTTATGAAAGCTCATTGAGCATTTATTGACACCCATTAATATAATGTGGTGGGAGGCCAATAAATCTAAGGAAGAGCGATTTAAGCAGGACCCTCCCGGGAGATGGGGCCATGGGGCAGTAAATGAGTAAAGATGGCAGGAATCCACAGAGTACCAGCAGTCAAGGCCGGAGGCTTTGGCTGAGGGGGCTGAAGCAGGAGGATGATCTGATAGGATCAGGTTTACGCTTCTAAGGGTTCAGTCTAGACAGAGAGTACAAGATGGATTTGAGGACTGAGATCAGTGGGGAAAGGCTAGGTAATGGTACATGTGAGGAAGGAGAAGGTGGACCAGACCCGCTACAGTGGGAGCCTCAGAGGTGAAGGAATTGTATTTAAAAAGACACAACTTTACTGAGGAGCCCAGAACAAGACTTGAGTAAATGAAGGAAAAGAAAGACTCAATATTGTAAAGGTATCTGTTATCCCCAAATCAATTTATCAATTTTTATTCAATTTTTTTTCAATGATAGTATTATCATTGAAAATACTAAAAGGATTTTTGGAAGGTGTGGGCACTCAATAAAATGATTCTAAACTCAGTCCATAATCATAACATATAAGAATATCCAGGAAAGACAGGCACGATGGTGCACACCTGTAGTCCCAGCTACTTGGCAGGCTGAGGTGAGAAAATAACTTGAGGCCAGGAATTTGAGGCCAACCTGGGTAACATAGTGAGACCAGCCTCTAAAAATAAATAAATACACATTTTTATTTTCAAAAAATATTCAGGAATGTTTTAAAATGAGTGAAAAGAGAAAACTTTCCTTGCAGATATTAAAATTTACTCTAAACATTTAATAATTAAAGGAGAGAGGTACTCTAAACAGAGCCAGAGACAAAAGAGCAAAAGTCCAGAAAATAACTTCAAGTAATTTAGAACATGAGAAATAGTGGCATTTCAAATTGGTGGGTAATTTAATGACTGCTTAAACCCTTTTGTTAATCATAGAACATAAATAAAAATAGAATAATATAGAACCATTAAAAATTAAGCCGTAGATCTATATTGCCAGTAGATCTACATGCACATGAGTTCAGTATACAGTGTGATGTGCAAAAGACAGCTACAAAATTGTATGCATTTGCATTCCATTTATAAAACAGAGACTAGCCATTTGCATGAGTATAATGTAGATGGCAAAAATGGGATGAGGTTAAAGAAGTCAGAGTTCTGAAGCTAATATTAGCTGGGCATCCTAGGGATGTTGGAGTCCTGCAGGAAGAGTTGAATGTGGGGTAGACAGGATGAGCCATAGTCCCTGAGGAACATAGAGAGTTGACAGTAAATAATAGTGATGGCGAAGGCGATATTGTAAACAATGGAAGGAGGTACACACCTCAAAGAGAAAAGGATAACCACCTGAAAGGGATAATTGCCAATATGAAAGGAATGTTGGTACAGGCCCCACTGGGTCTGTACCTCACCCTGGGGTGAATCATGGTGGCTGTAAATGAAAGATAATGTTCATAGCATATTTAAATTAATATAGTTTTAATTAAGTTAGATTTGTTAGAATAATTTTCAGCTGCAAATTACAGAACACTCAATGAAAAGCGGATCCAGATAAAGGCATTATTATATCCATAACTACAAGGCTGGAGGCAGGCAGCCCTAAAGTTGATGCAGCTATTCATTGATGTCATCAAAGACCCAGACTCTTTCCCTGTTTACACTCTGGCCTTTTATGTGTACAGATGATGTTTCAAGATGGTTGCTACAGCTGCAAGTTGACCCTCCAAATCGGGAGCATTCAGCATAAGACGTGGGTTAGGAATGGGAGATGAGGAAATACAGCAGAGAGCATTCTACTTTTCACTGTCTAGCCAATTTGCCCATAGAGGACTGGGTGTCATGTTTATCCCTGGATCAATTCCTAGCAAAAGGAAATGTGATTGCCTTCACTGGACTGGACCAGGTCAGGTCTTCATGGCTGACAACCAACGTGTCTTCTATATCACGCAAATAATTATCTGTTCTACTCTTGTGGAAAACCAGCTTCTCTAAGCATTACCTCATTTGAAGAGGAAGAAAATACAGAGTGAGGGGAAAATTCTCAAAAGAGGGAATTGAAAGGAAGAATGTAGAAAGATAAGAAGGTATTTTGTCCAACTGCAGCCTTTCGAAAGCTTATTAAAATTTCTTCATCTTTTTTTGAGAGCTGTCGCCCAGGCTGGAGTGCAGTGGTGCAATCACAGCTCACTGCAGCCTTGAGCTCCCAGGCTCAAGTGATCTTCGTACCTAGGCCTCCCTAGTAGGGGGGCCACAGGCGTGAGCCACCATGCCCAACTAATTTTTTGTTATTTGTAGAGACAGGGTCTCCCTATGTTGCCTAGGCTGGTCTCAAACTCCTGGGCTCAAGTGATCCTCCCACCTCAGCCACCCAAAGTGCTAGGATTATAGATGTGGGTCACCACACCAGGCCTAAAATTTCATTGTAGAAAAGTATGTGTTGAAATGGGGAAATATTCACAGCACATTGTAAAATGTTTTTTAAAGCCTCACAAAACAATGTGTATAGAGTGATAGCCACTTGGGTCATTTCCCAACAACCCAGGCACTTGGGCTTCATGTTTTCTTACTTCTTTACCCAGTGCTGATTTTTATCTCCTGCTCTGAAGAAATTATGTTTAGCATTGCATATTTGTAGTTTCAGTTCCTGATGATTTTCCACAGTGGGTTAGTAATAGCCATTATGATGAGGTAATGATTTATTCTTTCATATTGTTCATTTAAGTCATTACATTGTTCCTCAAACACCAACGTTTTCAGGTTTGGTGGAAATGACTTATTATCTTTTTTTTTTTTTTATTTCCAGTTAGTTGAGACTGATTCTTTACCTTTTCAGCATTATCACCACTTCCAGGAATGAATAAAAAATGGGTTCTGTTAGTTCTCATTTCAGAATACATATTTGATTATTAAAATTTACATGCAATGCCACTTTATTACACTTTTATCCACTTGCCTAGAAGTGGTAAAAATTAGAAGCCAGTGTTTCCATTTAGGGCCCATGCCTTTGTTTCTCCTGAGGGGCCTCGAGGTGATGTGTGCCTAACTCATCATGCACAGTGGCAAAGAGATGGGCACAGTGGCAAAGAGATGGGCACTATGGCACTTCTGGACTATGTTCTGCTGTGGAACAGAGCTCATGTGTGACTCTTTTAGCTTGCCAGTTAATGTCTTGCTTTGAATTCACCCATTACAACTTTCCAGGTGATCTGGAAGTTTTAAGGAATTCTCTTGAACCTTCCTCTTGCTTTCTCAGAATTTGTTTGTCTTGTTCTTTGTGATTTTGGATGAAGCATTCTTTGGGTCCTCCTGAGGACCACAGTGAGAAGTAGGGGAGACCTGTTTATAAACAGCCTTTGAAGCTTATTCTTCATTGCTCATTGAGAATTGATCAATGAAAACTTGACAGGAGTTTTGAAATAGAGTAGAAGCTGTGTACATACAGCAAGCTTGATGTGGGGACCTGCAGTGTGGATTCTACTGAAATGCAGACGGAAGTGTGTGGAATCTCCAAGGAGTAAATGAAGCCACTTGGCTAACCCTCTAGGACCTTAACATGATGCTGTCAGTCACTATTTCATTGCTTAGGCAGCAATATTATACCACATTTTATGGGAAAACTATGGTTTTAAAACATTCTAGGAATAGATCCAGCAATTCCACTTCTGAGTAGATATCCAAAAAAATTGAAAGCAGAGTCACAAAGAGGTCATTCTACACCCGTGTTCATAACAGCAATATTCACAGCAGCCAAAAAGTGGAAACTACTGAGGTGCTCATCCATGGATGACCAGATAAGCAAAATGTTATATATACATATAATGGAATATTATTTAGCCTTAAAGAGGAAGGAAATTATGACACACACCACAACATGAATGAACCTTGAAGGCACTATGTTAACCAAGGCGAGACACTCACGAAAAGACAAATCCAATGTGATTCCACATGTATGAGGTATGTAGAGTTGTCAGATTCATAGAAACAGAAAATAGAATGGTGTCTGTCAGGGACTGAAGAGAGGAGAACATGGGGAGACATGTGAGAGAAGAAGTTATATGCAGGCTCAGGTGACCTTTCCCTCTGTTGTAACCCTCACCTTAATTCAACGTGTTCTTATTGGTTTAGTGTTTAAAAACCTTTGTTATATGTGATATATTTTTGGCTATGGCCTCCTCTAACACCCTTCATAGGAAACAGACAAACCACTATGGAGAGATTTCTGTGAAAACTTGAATAACAAATTTGAAAAGACTGAGGTTTACAGAGTATAAGGAGAAAAATAGATTATCTTTGCCTACCAAGTTGGATATGTCCTGTTTTTAATTTTTAAATAAATAAACTGTTGATGTACATTTTTGGTGCTAAAACTTTGAGGATGTGAATATATCACTAGATATATCCCTATATCCAGAATTGCCTATTTAAAGTTGTCATTCTGTGACTTATTTTATGATATGATTTGGGTGTTTTTAGTGTATTTTGGAACTAACCATACTTTTTTATGATGAGAAAATAAGGCCCAGGCCAGGTGCAGTGGCTCACACCTGTATTTGCAGCACTTTGGGAGGCCAAGGCGGAAGGATTGATGGCTCAAGGCCAGGAATTCAAGACCAGGCTGGGCAACATAGCAAGACCCTGTCTCTACAAAAGTTTAAAAAGTGACCAGGCCTGGTAACACACACCTGTAGTCCCAGCTACTCGGGTATTGTTTGAACGTAGGAATTCCAGGTTTCAGTGAGCTATGATGGCACCACTGCACTCCAGCCTGGGTGGCAGAGTGAGACCCCATCTTGAAAAAGAAAAGAATGCCCCATGATCAACCTTTTCCCATTAGAAAAGCCTGAAGTAGTTTTTTAGTTTGCTTGTTTGTCTTGATTTTATATAAGAGGATTAGAGCTCTAGAACACCTGAGGGAAACAATTACAAGACTTCAAGGATTTCTTGTATTCGGTCAGAAAGGTCCAGAGTCTTTTTAGGGGCACTGCCAAGATAAAGCCCCACCTAAGATCTCTCAGAGCCAGACTTCATTCCACAATGGTGTCCTGTTGAAACATGCTTGCAAGTCCCATGTTTTCAAAAGATAGAGTGAGGGTCACAAGTGACTGTTTATCGTAGGTATGACTAAATGTTCAAACCTTTTATACCAGACTGTGACGTATAACATAAAAGGGAAACTTTTAAACCTGCGTTTAACTGAAAGAGCCTTAATTGGTGGTATCTGTAGTTTCATTGCATTGCATCACTAGGGTTACTGTGAAATATTTGAGTCATATATGGGACAGAATAATTTAGATTAAAATCTTGAGGAGCTCATTTAAGAGTATGTCTCACGATACTATAAAATTGAGATAAAACAGATAATAAGCTTAAGTAGAGAATCCTTTGAAATGTCTTGGATCAAAACACTTCTTGTGATTCTGTAGGAAAGATGTTTTTCCTTACCTCATTTAATGTTGTAATTTGTTTATTTATATCATCCTCTGGAATTGGTACTATATCTTATGATTATTTGGGACCAGAGTTCCTGACATAGCTGAATGTATTTCACCTTTGAAATTAGGTATTGCAATAAAGGATGGCTGAAGACTGAGAGGGGTTCCCCAGTCATGCTTATTACAGGTTCATAATGCTCAGCAACCTAACTCGTGGTTGAATTACTGAAGGTCATGAGATGTTTGGCAGATTTTGTTTTTTAAGTCATTAATTCAGTGTTCATTGGTTCAGATTTTCAGTTGTATCTTGATATTGGAGATTTAAAAGAAAAACCATTTGCTAAACAAAAAAAAAAAAAAATTAAGTAGCCTAATAAAATCTAAAGAATGGTCATTCTTATGTAGAACCAACTTACATCTATAGACGTCATGCACATGGAATCAATGTTAGTCCAGTCATGTGGATTCATACTGCCTAACCCATGCTTTGGTATGACATTAACAAGCCCTTTTAATCTACTCTACCTTTAAACAAAGGAGAACTAGACCTATAGTACAAGTGCCGAAGTAACACAACTAAAACTGAATAATAATTATTATGGCATATCCCAGGGAGAAAAACAATGCGGCTATTAAAAATCTCATTGTATTAAAAAAAAGTCATGGCTGGGCACGGTGGCTCAAGCCTGTAATCCCAGCACTTTGGGAGGCCAAGACGGGCGGATCACAAGGTCAGGAGATCAAGACCATCCTGGCTAACATGGTGAAACCCCGTCTCTACTAAAAAATACAAAAAACTAGCCGGGCGAGGTGGCGGGCGCCTGTAGTCCCAGCTACTCGGGAGGCTGAGGCAGGAGAATGGCGTAAACCCAGGAGGCGGAGCTTGCAGTGAGCCGAGATCCGGCCACTGCACTCCAGCCTGGGTGACAGAGCAAGGCTCCGTCTCAAAAAAAAAAAAAGTCATATTGCACAATTTTATTAAAGTGGCATAATATTGATAATGAATTTTTACATGTTTTTAAAAGAGCCACAAAATAATGTGTACACAATAACCATTTTTACTTAAATGTACTTATACATCCAAATATAATAAAATACGTAAGTTTTAAAAGACAGACTAAAAAGACACAAAAAAAAGTGATACTAACAGTGAAGTGTTGTCTGTTCTCCAAGTAGTGGAAATTTTTAGTGATTTTTCTTGTTCTCTGGATTTTCAAAACATTTTATTAGTTTCTGCATTAAGCATGCATCTATACGTCTTAGCAATTTTATAATTAAGAAAAACATAGTATATGCTGTAACACAAATAAAAGCAATGTACATGTTTTTAAATTTGTGTACTGCTAATTGGCTGCTAAAGTTGTTTGAACACTGCAGCATGAACCAAACATTTATTCTTTATACTGTTTTAAATGAGTGACACTTAAGTGTATAGAGGCTAAAGATGATGAGCCAACATGACATTACTTTAGGTTAGTTGTGCTTTTTAAAATTCAGTGCTTACAAGTTGTGTGCATGTGTTTCCAATAAAGACTTATTTGCCAAAATGTTCCTTGAACATTTTGTGCTACATTTTCACACTCCTGTTTATTCATTGCAACTTATTGGACCTTCAGTGTTTCTCAAGTCTTGAAGGGTTTTCCCTCCCCAATGCAGTCTTCTCCAGGGTTTTGGGAAGCTTAGAAGGTAACCCCTGCCAGTTCAGAATATTCACTCAGGGGGATCTCAAAAATGATTCTAGGTCACTGCATACCCCCTCTAAGTGCTTTGTTCACACTGACCTTGTAGCAGTGGTCATGTTTTCTTTTAGTTGTTTGAGAATCTGTCTGTCCCAGAAATCAGGACACTTATCTTGGCAATAATCATCCTAATAATTACTGTTTGTCAAATGCTTACCATGTGCCAGAAACTGCACAAGCTTGGCATGCTTTACTTCATTTAGCCCACCTCATAGTAGGAAAAGTAATCGCTACTTTCTCCACTTTATAAAAGGAAAAACTAAGGCTTTGGTTTTGAATAAGCTAGAATATAAAGACAGAACTCCCAACTCTAAAGGAAGAACCAAAACCATAAACCAGTAAGCAAATATACCGTTCTCCATGAGAGGATTCAGTGGTCCGGCCAATGATAAGTGTATCCTCAGCTGCTTGCAGCTCTGAAATCCATGATGGTGCCCATTTTTCTAACCCTTGTATTAACAAAACAGCTCCATCCTCCCTGATATACACCGTTCTCATAATTTTGGATCGGGGGAGTAGGTCACTCTTAATTACTACAAATTTCAGAGGATTATGACATCATGGCCAATGTCTTACTTCCTACTTTCAGACACTGTTCCTGAGTATTAAATCTTGTATATGTTTGTATTGGTCCTAAAATTAGAAAAAGATCTGATATTGGTTGATATCCTGAATGATCCCCCCTCCATACTGGTTAATAATAGTAGTAATAAGAGCTGCCATTTACTGAATATTAACTATGGTGCTAAGTGCTTTACAATGATCCTGTGATAAAGTGGGTTTTGTTACTTTCCCATTTACAGACAGGGAAACTTAAGACTTAGGAGGTTAAATGGCTTGCCTTATTTTACATATTCATTTGTTCATTGACTTGATAAAGGAATACACTGAAGCTTTGAATCGAGATTTTCCAGACCCTAGTTTAAATCAAGACTCTGTTAATACTCTAAAAGAGTTGATAAAGACTGGGCCTGGTGGCTCACGCCTGTAATCCCAGCACTTTGGGAGGCTGAGGCAAGAGAATAGCTTGAGCCCAGGAGTTTGAGGTCAGCCTGGGCAACATAGTGAGACCCTATCTCTACAAAAACAAAAAAATTAGCCTAGCATGGTGGTGCGCACCTATGGTCCCAGCTACTTGGGAGGCTGAGGCAGGAGGATATCTTGATCCCAGGAAGTCAAGGCTGCAGTGAACCATGATCACAGCACTACACTCCAGCCTGGGCAACAGAGCAAGATCCTGTCTAAAAAAAAACACACAAAACAAAACATAACAAAAAAACAGTTAATCAGCACTCTCTTGCTAGTATGACTTTGGGCTGATTAGTAGCCTACATCTGTGTATCAGTTTCTTGACCTGTAAAATGGTGTAATGATATTATTTACCTAAATGTTGTGGTGTGAATTAAATTATTTACTAAGAGGACAAAGCTTAGAATAGTGCTTGATACGTAGTGAGTGTTTAGTACTAGGTACTATAAAATAATAATCACCATTAATAACAATATTATTATTCACTGGATTTTAATTGTTGAAATGACACATTAAACAATAGAGAAGCAAAAAGTGTCCCCTCACAACCTCCTCCTTCCACTCCCCAGCAAGAGCCACTGAAACCAGTTTGGCAGATATTCTTCCAGAACGTTTTCCATTACATCAAAAACTATTTTAAAATTGTCTTTTCATTAGTAAAATACAGGTTGAGAGTGAAATTTTTTGCAGTGTTCTTGAAAGTGTGGGAGTGGAAAGGCAGGAAGGGAGACAAATTCACTCATTCAGCCAATACCTATCAAATGCCTGCTGCATGCCAAGCAACCACAAAATGCTAAGGATTTGGTGTCCAGCATAGCAAATGCTCAACTTCCTTTTTGAGTGTTTATTGATTTTCTTTTTTTAATTTTATTAGGATATGATGTTTCAGCTTCTCCGAGGTCTGGACTTTCTTCATTCACACCGAGTAGTGCATCGCGATCTAAAACCACAGAACATTCTGGTGACCAGCAGCGGACAAATAAAACTCGCTGACTTCGGCCTTGCCCGCATCTATAGTTTCCAGATGGCTCTTACCTCAGTGGTGAGTGAGAGAGTGCTGTCCTTTTATTAAACTTATTTTTCCTCTTTTGAATGACAGTCTGTCCCCCTTCCATGTCCCTAATGTTACTACTGCCCATGGCTAGTTGGTGGATAGAATGTCTTTGCCCTTTTTCATATGGCAGTGGGTAGGCAGAAAGCATTCTGTTTACAGCTACAGTCACATCCAGCCTGGGCTTGTTGTGGACAGGATCCATTGCAGAAATAGCGTGTTGCATCTTAGCCACTGGACAGGAATCGGTTACAAGTTTCCAAATGCTTTCTGCCATAACCACTGTTTTCAGAGCTGTATGCACAATGCCTAGGGAACACACAGCTCAAGGTCAGGGAAGAAAGAGCACGAGCAATGTTGACCTGTCTGTGGCATCCTGGTTTGAGAAACAGAGTGCCTACACAAGTGTGTTAAAGCACTCCTCTGAAGCTGTGGTGCCAGTTGTAAAGAAGAAATCAAATTCACGGTGAACTTGGATAATACATGAATGTATAGCACCACCATTCCAGGTAAAGGCTTATATAACCCTGAATAGAAAAAGCGAACCCAATGGCCCTATTTTGGCAAAAAATAACAGCTATGATATCCTGTTTCTTTTTGCCATTCAGATGCATAATAGCTATTGACATTGGTTAGCTTCTATTTCTCCTTATAGTTCGTTATTTCTCAGATGGATTTTTGTGAAATTCTGCACCCCAAATACAAAAAGAGCAGCCTGGAAATAGGTATTAATATGCTTCTCTTTGAAAGACCTATTTTGCATACAGTAAATTCATGCCTTACATACAGTAAATTAAATGATATATAGCAAATTAAATCTTAAGAAAAAGAATTTAAAAAAAGAAAATATCTTTGTATATTCAAAGAAATAAAAAAGAAAAAAGAAAAATAATCCATATTGTCCATCTTTAGCCTTAAAGTGGTTCTCACACCAGGGACACCATGGCCCTGTTGTTAAGGAATGATTGGCAGCACCTTTGGTCATTCTGCACAGCAAAAAATTGTTTCCCTAAATTTCAGTAATACTATAGCTGATAAGTAGAAATTCAAGAGAGGAGTTGGAAATTCTCTGAGACAGATAACTTGCCTTAGGAAAAAATCCAATTTATAAAAGTGTTCCCCACCCCCTGCCCGCAGTCAAAATAGGGGGTGCTACCACCTAGACACGTAAGACCAGTTACTTTCCAAACATTATAGACTTTTCCTAGGGCATCAGAACTTTTGGTGCAGAGAATTCCTTGGAAAATGTTGCCATTGTTATAAGATAAATCCTACTTGTTTCCTCTTTTCCCAGCATATACTATTGCTTTAGAGGAGAAATGGCACGAGTTGACGTTTCAAAGATAGGTCTCAGCTTTGAGCAGGGTCAAGCAAGCCCTTGTATTCTTATGTAATCACACCAGAAAGGGCTGAGTCTGTGTATTTCCCCAGTGGGAAGGGTGAGGTAGGCTTCGAGTTTCCCTAGGAAGTTGTTGCGCCTGTTGTTTTGGGGCCCTGGGGAGAAGCTTGAATAGGCTTTGTGATTCAGAGAGTCATCAGGGGAGTAGATAGAAGGAACTTGTCTCCTTGGGTACCTTAATTGAAGGAAGGATGAGCTGTAACTGAGATGGACACTTTTATTTTAATCCCCCTAAATGGGCACTAATAACCATAAATAAAAACAGGAAATCCAGTTGGTTTGTGTTTGATTTTTTTTTTTCTTATTAAATTTGAGGAATGATAGCCCAGCTTGTGCGTAACATCAATTAACATTCCATTCTTGCTGAAAGTTGATATGTTCAAACAGGAAAATGTAGACAAATTATTTCATAGAGGAAAAGGAGAAAGGCAGTCATAAATACACAATTTTTCAGTATCTAGCTTATCCTGCATGCTGTATATTTCCTATAGTGACATAAGTAAAACATATTAGCAGCTGAGAAGGACACTAAAACAAATTCAGACTTTATTTGAAAGAGTGACAGTTGGAATTTAATGGCAATAATAAAGGGTGTGTTCCTACAGGGTACTACATTTTAAAATTTCCCCACTCTTTTGTATTTTTCTACTTAAAGGAAATATCCATTTAATATAGTAATGCGTCGATTTATATACACATGGTGACATATAAAAACCTGGAATCATAGTTTTTTAGACTGAAGTGGTATATATATTTTTAGTGTCTCTTGAAGAGAAAAAGACTACACTCCCCTTCCTGGAAATACACATTTTTTAGGGGGTTATGTCATACAGGAACTGAGAATCAACTTGATTTGTGGAATGTTAAAGGAATTACAAGTTAACTGATTCGAAACTGACATCTTAAAACTATGAGAAATGCTAGTATTTTACTTATCTTTCAAAGCCTGACTCCAGGGGTACCTTTTCTAGTATCCCTTTCAGAAATTAATTTCTCTTCCCTCTCTCAGTGTTTCCAGAGTTATATATATATATAGTTTGTTTGTTTGTTTGTTTTTGTTTTTGAGACAGAGTTTCACTCTGTTGCCAAGGCTGGAGTGCAGTAGCCCTATCTCGGCTCACTGCAACCTCTGGCCGCCGGGTTCAAGCGATTCTCGTGTCTCAGCCTCCCAAGTAGCTGGGATTACAGGCCACCTCAGGCTAATTTTTGTATTTTTAGTAGAGACAGGGTTTTCCCATGTCGACCAGGCTGGTTTCGAACTCCTGACTTCAAGTGATCCGTCCGCCTCAGCCTCCCAAAGTGCTGGGATTACAGGCATGAGCCACCGCGCCCAGCCCATAGTACTGTTTTCTGTCTTATTTTTAGTTATTTGGGAATTTTATTTATCAAGCTGTAAGTTCCTCAAAGGCAGATGCTCATCTTATTCAGCCCTAACACACAGTGCCTTGTATATTTTGATAGGCATTCAGGAAATATTTTTCAGTGAATCAATTGACAAATGCTGACTTACAGATATAAGCAGTTGAGTCATAACAAGAATAGGGAAGGAGTTATGTTATACATTTAATGGTCTCATTTGATGTGTGTCAATATTCCTCATAGCTAGCTGGTAATACTAAGCTGAAGGACTTACTCCATATACCTTAAAATGTCTGAGTCCATTTTGCACATTAGTCCTGATTGATTTATTGGCAGCACATATCTGTGTTCAAAATCATGAAAGCTATTAATACATGCTGTAGCTCAATCTCAAGTTAGGAGTGAAAAGGTGACACAAATGCAAGTTCACAGTTTGTGCATTGTTTTTATCATGATCCTTTCTACTGCCTCATGAACACATTGCGTGTATGAATTGAATTTCCTGTCCTGAACAAAAAGCTGTAGAGATAGAGGAATGTAGCATTATTGTAATTCTACTTATTTGAAGACTTTCTTTAGCCCCTTGTGTTTTGGGATTAAAGCAAAGTTTTAGAAGAGGAGTCGTATTCTTCTAAACTAATTAACATCCTCTAAATGAAAAAATGAGTGAGTTACTAGACAACTTTTGCTATCTATGTAAATAAATGATATTTCTGTTTGAACAATTACAAAAGCTTTTATTTTAGCTTCTTTCTGAAAACTTCAAAATGTTCTTACATATAGAACTTTGAGGGAGCAGTTAGCAATATTTATTTTCATTTTAAGTTCATGATCACCTGATAGATCCTGAACTACTACTGTTCCTTAATTTCTGAGCCAGTATGCTGTATGCCAGTATTCAAGACAAGGCATCTTTTGGATTAATTGAGAAATTAGTTGTTCGGGACAGGTAAGCTTTCTAGGCATCTTAAGGTGTATAATCCTTTATATTCTGATCTTTATTATTTTATTTTTCTAGTGAAAACAATTTTATTGTTAAGAAACACAAGTTTTAAGCCGGGCACGGTGGCTCAAGCCTGTAATCCCAGCACTTTGGGAGGCTGAGACGGGTGGATCACGAGGTCAGGAGATCGAGTCCATGGTGGCTAACACGGTGAAACCCCGTCTCTACTAAAAAATACAAAAAACTAGCCGGGCGATGTGGCGGGCGCCTGTAGTCCCAGCTACGTGGGAGGCTGAGGCAGGAGAATGGCGTGAACCCAGGAGGCGGAGCTTGCAGTGAGCTGAGATCCGGCCACAGCACTCCAGCCTGGGCAACAGAGTGAGACTCCGTCTCAAAAAAAAAAATAAAAAAGAAACACAAGTTTCATAAGTAGAATATACTTCATATGTTGGCCTTTGGTAGAAATTAATTTGGGACAGTAGCCTGGACCATAGTTGTAGCTGTAGGTGGTATGTAACATTGGGCCGAATGACTTATCTTGTTCTCATCTGATAAATTGAGGACTAATCAAAGAGTTAAATATCCTTTGGATGCCTAAGTTTGCCAGGCTGCGTCCAACATGACGTTCAGGTGTCTTTATGGGGTATTGTGTTCTTGCTGCTCAATATAGTGTCTTGTATGCACATGTACCCATACAGAGTATTATACCTATTTATTTAAAGATTGTAGAATTAAGATGTGAATGGTAGCAGTGTTTGCCTTAATCCTAGGCAAGAGAGGCCCCTGGCCTGGATCTCATGCTTTAGAGAAGCCTACACTGGCCCTACTCCAGCCTTGTCTCCCTTCATGGAGCACACAACCCAGGGTGCCAAGGAAGCATGTCCCTTAAGACCTCCATCCCCACCCCATACCACACACAGGACATTGCAATTCCCTGACTAAATGGGAATGGCATGGGCTCATCCTTCCTCCTAATAGAGATTTTGCCACTTGTGTGTTCACTCCTAAGCCTAGGAGCAGCTGTTTGCAGCATATGGGCAAAGCTTGAACTTGCAAACTGGAGTGTCCGCAAGCATGTGTGTGAGGCCCCTTGTGGTTCAAAGAAGGAGTTGGAAATGTGAAGAGAAGTGGGGCCTGTTATGCTTAACACCTGGCATGGGTTATTTTTATTAGAAAAGTTTCTCTGAAACCATGAAAAATTAACTTCTCTGACCTCTATAGAACTATTACATTTGTTCTCGTTGGAAAACCAATGAGAACAGGTTACAGGGAGGTTCTTTCCATTGCACATAACTGATAGGTCAGAATCATGACACATGCAGTTATATAATGTCTGTGGCAAAAGTGTTTCAAGAATATACACATGTTCAGTGCAATGACTGTTGTGACTAGCTGAAATTATATTTAGAGTCATTCTGAAGTCAACATTTCTAAGTCCTTCTCATGTGAAATGTACATGGTGCAACTCATTTTTGTCAAGATAAGGGAAACAGAGACCAGCCACTCAGCCAGCAATTTCAGTCCTACCTAACTGTGCACCCGGGTCTGACATGTCTTAGAGCAGAGCCAGGAACATCATCAGCAGCCCTAGTGAGGGCTCTGACAGTCATAAAGCACTGTGACCAGCAAGCTCAGGAATGGAGCAGTCTTGGTCTTCCCATTTATGATGCAAAATCTTTTTTTTTCTCTAAAACCTAATCATACAGCTTGGAGGGTGATATTGTTGCCATTGGATTTGGTGTTCTTGGAACTCTTTATCAACCATTTCATTTTGAAAGTGGGGAAAACTGCCATTCAAACAGGCAGTGTGACCAGATTAAGTCTGAATTTACCAAATAGATTGTAAATGGCTTGGAGAATTCTAATGTTTATATTCTGGCTCTGGCCCACTATCCCCACTCCTCTTTTCTCTGTACCAAAAATTCAGTACCTGAGAGGGTATCAAACTGTGTTCTGTGGAACTCTCAGATTCTACAAAGGATATTTAGAGGTTCCACAAATGTTTAGGAGTCCATTTTTTAAAAACATATTTTAAGTCTTGTTAAAATGGCAAAACCAAAAACAGACAACTAGCTCATGCCACATTTTGACAACAGTGAGAAACACTGGGTCATGAACTGGTGCCTCCTGGTTTTCTTTTTTTTTTATGTAGACCTCAATAAAACTTTTGCCACACTGTGCACCTGAATGTCTTATAAAAGTATCATTGCTTAGGAAAAATGAAGCATTCTCTTGATTCAGTCCTATCTGTGTCCTCTCCCTTAAAATCACCCAAGTCCATAATTGCAACAGCACATTCATTGTGCTGCTCTCACTGTACATGGTACTACTTTAAGGACCACCCAAGCCATGCCAGTATTGATGTTTTTATACCACATGTGATTGCCAACACCCAGGCAGTTAGAGCCAGTCACTCCCCAGGACAGCCATCATAAAGCCATCCATGGGTAGAAAGAAGTGTACCTTAAAATGAGATCATTCTTTTTGGTACTTCAGTATCTTCACCTCCTGAGATGAAGTCCAAAATTGGCCTGCCTTCAATCAATTTCTTCTTTGCACTGAACAGTCTTAGAGTGGCCTGTCATTGTATTTTTGGGGCCTTTATACAATCATTTAATGCTATTCATGAAGTTAACATTTTTCCTTCAAATGCCTGTGCCTAATCCACCCATATAGTTTAGAGAAAAATTCCTCTTTGTACCATAATGGAAGAGTGGGAATATGTTCCCATCTTTTTAGTGACTTAATAAAATTCTCACTAAGTGAATTATATTCTCTTTCTCCAAGGATCATTTTTTCCATATTACCTTCACTAATAAAAGATATGCGTGTTCTGAAAACACCCTTTATTCCATAGAAATTACAGAAAGACAACAAGTAAATGTTAAGCGTGAGAAGACTTTTATTCGACAGCTGTACAAAGTACAAAACTTCATTTTGGAAAATATTTTAAATATTTTTAAATATTTTTAAATTTTAAAGATCATTAACTTATTTAAATACCACAAGTATTACAAAAATTGCCAGGGAAAGCATCAGGAAGAATAGCTAATGATTGCTGGAGTTGATATCTAGGTGATGGGATGATCTGTGTAGCCGACCCCCATGGCACACATTTACCTGTGTAACAAACCTGTACATCCTGCACATGTACCCTGGAACTTAAAGTTGAAGGAAAAAAAATTACTTACATCCCCTTCTTATGCTTCTGATGATACTCCTTCCTTACTCTGAGCTCAGTGTTGATAGCATTTAGTAACACTAACGGAACCTCATGGATTCAGAAACTTCTTGATAAGCCTAGGGGAGAAAATCAATGAAATGGAGTTGTGGCTTTCAGTCAACAAATAATTACTGATTGCTTTCTATGTGCCAGACGCTCAGTGAAGCTGAGGGATGATGGTGAATGGAAATGAACAAGGTCCGTGCTCTCAGAGAGCTTACAAGCGAGATGGAGAGAGAGATCTGAATCAGATAGTCACACAAAGAAATGTCTAGTTAGAAACAGAGGTAAATGCAATAAGGAAAGGGATATGGTTTTATGAGGCCATATGATAAGGCTCCAGAACCTGCCTAGGCTAAGGGCTAGGGAAGCCCTCCCTCCTCACCCAGGTCAAAATGTGGGATGCTTAAAAAGGTCACCAGCATCCTCCTCTTGAACGCACCTGGATGTGGGCCCTGTGAATGTGCGCGTCATGCAATTTGTGCTTGGGGTGTGTGTGTGTATGTGTGTGTTTGGAATAACTCATTCCACGGCACCCAGTTTGGCACCACCAAGTGACAAAGTGAAGCAGGACCAGAGATCGGAGAACAATGTCATCTTTTACAGGAGAAAATAAATTGTTTATGCTTGATTTCCTCTTCGTGCGTGTTGTATTTACTATGGAGACCTGGCAGGTTTGTGCCTCGGCTTGGGCAGCCGAGTAGCTCCCACAGAAGCCTCCAAAAGCTGCCAGTGCATACTGAATAAATCAAACCAAGAACATTACATGAGTATAATGGAAAAAACCCAAAGCCCTGTCGCCTCGGCACCTCAGCGAATGTGCAGGACACACCTCTGAAGCAGGAAGGGCTCCTGTGACTCCTTCCCCGCTCAACATCTTGCCATGACACAACCAGGTCTGTTTTGTTAAAACATCCAGTTGCCAGTACATATTTCATAGTTAACAATGGAGTGTTTGTGCCGGTTTCGTTTTCACTTTCACCAGTGAGGGAAGTGGAACACAATGGGGGCAGTACACAGAGCTGGGAACAGGACACGTTTTCTTTAGGATTCCCAGGGCTGGGTACATGGAAAATGCCAGAGCCAAAACAAACATGAAAACCCATCCAGATTCTCCATTGCGCATTCTCGGTGGTAATAAAACACATTTGAGTTATCATCTGATAGGTTAACTGTGCCTCCGCGGTGAAAGCAAATATCGATGACCACTGTGAGAATTTCTGCCATATAGAAAGAGAATGTATTCCATACTGCACAGAAAGCTGCTGTTGGTGCGTGTGCATGCGTGTGGGTATCTAATTGCACCAAGTGGATTTGTGAAGTAAATCAAATGACTTATTTCCTTGTTTATAAAAGATAGCCATTCATTTGACTCACCTAAGTCTACTCCTTCATAAGTGGTCAGTGTTGCGAATTAGTTCTGGACAAAAACAGTTCAACTGTAATGCTACTGCCTGGAAGATGTTTTACTCAGAGAAAGAGCCAGAAGTTCCTTGCTTTCTTCCTACATTTGTTCGGCCAGCATCTACCAGGGTATGATACAGAGAGAGTCTGGTTGTCCGTCTTTCTCTTTCTTTTCTTTTCTTCTTTTTCTTTCCTTTTCCTTCCTTCCTTTATTTTCTTTCCTTCCTTCCTTCCTTCCTTTCTTTCTTTTTCTTTCTTTCTTTCTTTCTTTTCTTTCTTTCCTTCCTTCCTTCCCTCCCTCCCTCCCTTCCTTCCTTCCTTCCTTCCCTCCCTCCCTCCCTTCCTTCCCTCCCTCCCTCCCTCCCTTCCTTCCTTCCCTCCCTCCCTCCCTTCCTTCCTTCTTTCCCTCCCTCCCTCCCTCCCTTCCTTCCTTCCCTCCCTCCCTCCCTCCCTTCCTTCCTTCCTTCCTTCCTTCCCTTTCCCTTCTCCTTCCCCTTTCCCTTTACTTTCCCCTCTCCTCTCCTCTCCCCTCCCCTCCCCTCTCCTCCCCTCCCCTCCCCTCCTCTCCTTGACCAGGTCTTTCTGTGTTGTCCAGGCTAGAGTGCAGTGGCACAGTCACAGCTCACTGCAGCCTCCAACTCCTGGGCTCAAGCCATCCTCCTGCCTCGGCCTCCCAAGTAGTAGGACTACAGGTGCATACCAACACCACCATGTCCAGCTACCTTCTTTTTTTTTAGAGATGGGGGTCTCATTTTGTTGCCCAGGCTGATCTCAAACTCCTGACCTCAAGCAATCCTCCTGTCTCAGCCTCCCAAAGTGCTGAGATTACAGACATGAGCTACCATGCCTGGGCCTGTTTTTCATATAGACACCCTATATGATGCCATTCAAAATCTCAAAAGCCTGAGGCCAAATTGGATATAAAGACCAAGCATTTTCTTAAGATTAATGAGACCATATGCTCCAGAAAGGTTTTGCAAGCAAAGGGCTTCTCAGGGATCCAGAAGTTGAAAAAACATTTTGCCTCCTACATTTAACATTTTGGGGAATATGCCTCTGTGCTAGTTTAGGGGCTTGTCTGAAGAGTTCTATTTAATGATATAATTCCATCTCCCCTAAATTTGCTTAACTCAACGTAAGTGTTATGTTCATACTCAGAGGAGTATGAGACATGGTCCTTGGAATTGAATATAAAGCAACATTTCAATAACGTGGATTTTTGTCTCCTCTTTAATTCTTTGGACATGTGAGCTGCTTGTATTTTAGAGCTGTCATGCTTCCTTGTAAGGAAAGGAGAGGTGACGATATCTTTATTTTGCTTGGGCTTTGATAATATCATAGTGTAAGTTTCTGAGTCAAGATAATGTTTCTCAAATTCTGTAACATTGGCCATATCAATTTTTATTCACTCAGTCCAAATAATATGTTATGTATTTTAGCATTTCCCGCAGTGCCTTCCTCGCACAAGGTGGGCACTTAAGTAGATCGTGAATGAATGAATGAATCCTTGTGATTCTCCAGTGCCTAGAGAATGAATTGCAACTCTACAGCATGGCATACAAAGTTTTTTGCAGTTCAGCTCCAACCTACCTTTCTGTCCTTCCATCACTTCTGCCCAGAGTGGTAAGCACATAACATAAGCACATATTCTTTATCAGTTTTTCACTATTCTTTGAACTTAATTGCTTTCACAACTCCCTGCTTTTACAAATGAATCAATGAATGGATTTCCTACTCTGCATTCTCCATGTTACTGCTTGTGTCATTGCATCATCAATTATAAGCATCTAAAAATTTTTTTTTAATTTGTTTTAGACACAACTTTTCAGCTAATCTTCCCAATTGCCTGTATCACTCCTTGATAATAACTTGAGCTCCGAGGGAGTAACATTTACACTTTGAATGTCTGTCTGGGCAGCCATTCATAACCTTCAGATAATTATTGTGCTTCATCCCTCTTTTTTCAAGATCACAAACCTTGCCAGATCTCCTGACTTGTGCACTTAGATGTTCTGTATGTTATGCTTTTATTTTAAAACTAAGATCTCTTGGGATCTTTGGAGAAACCATAGTGTCCCAAGAAGGGGTTGAAAATGTCTGCATTGTAGTTTCCCTTAGTCATTTTATCTAGTCCATTTGGGTCCTTGAAAAGATTAAATTTGTGTTCTTGTTATCTGTATAGGTCTCTCCAAAAGTTGAGCTCAGACTTTTATATGATTACCTTGTAGTGCTGGATTTTCTGTTGCATTTATTGACTTAAATATTGCTAATCTTCCCAATGCATTTCTAAATGATAGTCTTTTGTCTGCTGAACCATTCCTCTTATTGCTTCTGCTTTCTGCTTTCCTCCTCTCTAGGGATTGAAACCCAGGGTGAGTGACATTGTTGCACCCAGCATCTATCTACAGGGATACTGATGATTTTTAAATCCCTCATAAATTTGAATGTTGAACTTTACTGTTGGCTGTGGAGGAATAATCTACCTTCAAATCTCAGGGAAACATCCAAAAGAGAAAAGGAGAAAGCATAGGAAAATTTACTTTAGCGCTGCTCATATATTTATTTTGAAGGCTGGCAGAATCTAAAAATGGGGCTATAAATTTAACAGCTCAACCATAAAAACCCCAAAATGAGGGAGAAAAAACTCTACTACTTCAGGTTTGGATACTGATATAAAGTTACAAGATTTGTTTTCCTCTTCTGTCTTAAATTCTTTTTAAAACTTTTCTAGCGCTGTCCTTCCCTTTCTTTTTCCCATTTCTATATTTATTAATTACTTTTTTAAAGGTTACCAATGCTTTGAAATGTATGGAAGTGTTTTATGAATACATGACTGGCATATTTCAGTTGATAGATTTCATGGTGACGTTAAATACTATCTGCACCTTATGTAACGCTGGGTGATTTCAGTGAGGTAGGGACTGCACATGGTATCAGTTCTTGTGGGAAAATATGCTTCAGTGGCTTACTGGCACTGGTTTTGGAATGTGGCATTTAAAAGTACCTTTTTACAGTGGGAAAGAATTCTGTCAAGAATAAACAGTCTGACCTTGTTAAATGGGCCAAAGTCTGTCTGTAACCTAGTTCCAGAAAACTAGCTTTTACTAGTTTAGAAAAAGCAGATTAGAAAAAAAAAAAAAAAAACTGTAAAACTTTTATAAAGTAAAGCATTTAAAAGTTACTATCAAGAATGTGAAATAAATACCTAAAATGATGGTCTTCACATATATTCATGAGAATGTCCTTACCTGGCTGTAAAATCCCATTTTTCCAGAATGGATGAAAGATCAAGACTACAGTTAGTCAGAAAAGCAGATTTTCTTTTTCCTGGAAAGACAAGACTGGCATGTAGAAGGGAGCTGTGGGAGCAGTGATACAACATGGACCACCGTGGGAAACAAGCAGGCTTAGGGAGGTGAAGGAGTGAAAATTGCCAGTGACTCCCCATTGCCCACACACTCAAGTCTGTATACTCTGAACTATGGAATGCAGCAGTCAACTGTTCCTAACCTTTCTCACCATTCTTGCTTTCCCACCCACACCAAACCCATCTCCACACACCCTATGATCTTGCCATCCAGACCTTTTTGCTCCTTCTTGAAAAATCATGCCATTAGATTTTATGCTTCCATGTCATTAAACATTCTCTCTGCTTAGATTGCCTTTCACATTCCCAGCCTAACAATCTCCTACTCATTCTTCAAGACTCAGATGCCACCTCTGAAGTCTGCCCAACTACCCAGGATAAAGTTAGGTACCTACCCTCCCATGCACTTTTGATTTACCGGTAGTTCTCATATGGTAGTATCCCCATTTGTTTGACTTCTGTCTTCTATAGCCATTTCAGCACTTTAGGTAACAACACACAGGCACATGGGAGCTGCTCAGTGAGTGCTTATAGAGTATATGTGAGTGGTGAAATAAGAGGTTTCTGAGTAGAGGAGGTAGAAGAGGACTGAGATTGGGAAGGGATGCTGTTCTCTAAATATTGACTTCCCTGAAAGGTGCCATTGTGGCTTGTGTCTGCATCCATCTTGAAATGTAAACACCAAGAATTAAACTTATTTGTTAGCCACTTTCATTGCTAAAATCTTGTGTTTATATTTAGATGATATTCTGGAAAACCAAAGTTATTGCTTTTACACAAATGCATGACTAGTCAGCTGGTTGGATATTGTCAAGAGTGCACAAGATCTCAGTGATACTGGTTCTTTTTTTTTTTTTTTTTACTTTTTTTTAAGTTTGAGGACTTAAAACAAATTGATTTGGTATTTAAAGTTATATTTCTTCAGCTTTCAGTACAGAGAAAAAGAGTAAATGGAAGCTTAATCAGTGATACTTGTTCTAATCACAACCACTTTGAATGTTAAATGACTAATTTATCAATATTAATTTAAGTCAGGGAACATTTTTAGTGGAGTTATAATAGAAACCAAATCTTGGGTTCAAAAAACCAATATAGCTTTAATAAAACTGCATAAATGTTTTAAAAAATCAAATATGTAAAATCAAGTAATTTGCATATGGGCTTTGGCAAAGTTTTTCAAAAGCTACCTATGCATTTAAAATATGATTTACTAGATTAAGATGCATTTTAAAAGACTTTCCAGGATTATGTATATTATGTAAAACTACTTACACTGTCTGGCCACCGTAGTTTTTACTTGAAATACATTCAAAAATATTGTATTAGGAAAAGCCACAAATAGCCTATCGTGAATTGTAAAGTGTTAATGTCAACTGTGCGCAGTGGCTCACACCTGTAATCCTAGCACTTTGGGAGGCCGAAGCAGGCAGATCATGAGATCAGGAGTTCGAGAGCAGCCTGGCCAATATGGTGAAACCCCATCTGTACTGAAAAAAATAGAAAAATTAGCCAGGCGTGGTGGCGCATTCCTCTAGTCCCAGCTACGGGCTGGGGCAGGTAGGCTGAGGCAGGAGAAACGCTTAAACCCAGAAGGCAGAGGTTGCAGTGAGCCAAGATCACACCACTGCACTCCAGCCTGGGCGACAGAGTGAGACTCCGTCTTAAATAAATAAATAAATAAATAAATAGGATTAATGTCTAGAGAAAAAAGAAACTCACATGTTCTTATACCCAAACAAACTGTCCACTGTCATGCCTTTTATTGGCAAGTAGATGTTAAAAATGTAGCACAGTATTAAAGATTTTGACAAGACTGAATAGTCCATTTAAAGTAAGAAAAGCTTTCAAGAGCGACCCTAGCAATTTTTCACGAGTTAAAATAAAATCTTGTCTTTATCTTTTCTTTGTATTTATTGTTCTATCTTTATTTCTGTAAGGACTTCTTGGTTTTAGGATGTAGGGCTGAAAAACTGCATTTAAAGGTCATGTTGCTGCTATTGTATGCACAGTACAATTTGCATTTTCCATCAGCTTCTTTGTCATTTGTAATTTTTGTACTCCTGTTTAAGGCATCAAATTTTTTCAATAGTTGATTATATAATATTTTAGAAAAATAAGATATTCATCAGTTGCTTTATTTTTAATTCACATGCATTTACTCGGTAAATTTGTTTTTAGAAATTTGATCTCAGGAGACAATTTTTTAGAGAGAAATAGCCCCATTAATAAGATAGAGTTCACCAAATCCAGTGGCATTTTTGGCAGGTTCTTCCACATTCCGTTTGTAGCATTTGTATATGCAAGTCCCCACTCCCTTAACTCTCACGGTTGTTTCTTCAGTTTTTTTATCTGCATTCTTTGTTCATTGCTAAAATTATTTTAAAATTTGAACATTCCACCGGTGTGGTGGCTACCGCATGTAATTCCACCACTTTGGAAGGCTGAGGCAGGCGGATTGCTTGCACCCAGGAGTTTGAGACCAACCTGGGCAACATGATAAAACCTTGTCTCTACAAAAAATTAAAAAATTAGCCAGGCATGGTGGCATGTGCCTGTAGTCCCAGCTACTTGGGAGGCTGAGGTGGGAGGATCACTTGAGCCCAAGAGGTGGAGGTTGCAGTGAGCTGAGATCACACTACTGCACTCTAGCCTGGGTGACAGATAGATACTCTGTCTTTGAAAAAAAAAAAAAAAAAAAAAAAAAGGTGGGGGGCGGAATTTGAACATTCCAGAAAGGTAAAAAAAATGAAAAGGGAAAATCCTCAACAATCCTTCCTTCCAGAGAAAAAGCCACTATTAACAGTTTGGTAAATGAACTTTTTTATACTTTTTTCTACTTGTATACAACCCTCAGTATGGGTGTGCATGAGTGTGGATGTGGGTGTGCCTATAATAGTATACATACAGGTTTTCTGTTTGGGATTTCTTGTTTACTTGTTTCCATTTATTTATCCTAGGCATTTTTCCATATCTAACATATATTAGCCTGTTATCCTTTTTCTTACTTTCACTGTGTAAATTTACATAATATTTTTTACCCAGCCTCCCAGGATGAACACTTGGGTGGTTTCTCATTTTTTGGCTGTAGTGAACATCTTTGGGCTTATGTTTTTTCGCTGAAATACTAATATTTTTGTAGGATAATGATTTAAGAAATGGCACTACCAGGACAAAGGACAAAGAATGCACGTTCAAAAATTTGATAATGCCAAATTGTTCTCCAAAAGGGTTTCAGCTCCCACTCCCACACTCCTTAACTGAATATGAGAGAGCTCACTGCTTTGTCTCTCCTGAGTGCCTCTGGCCATTGCGTTTGCTGGTGCTTTCTGCTCCTCCTGTCCTCTAACAAAGCATCCAGCATGTTCTGACTTCAGCCCTTTCTGTGTCTGACTCAGGTCCATGGCTGTAACTTTCATCTCTATGTAGAGGTGTCCAAGTCATCTGTCTGCCTGGGGTCTCCTCTGAGTATCAGCCCTCATCCCTACTTTTCCCCACCTCTCTATTTGGCGTTCCATGGCAATAGAAACAGATCATAACAAAAAGATTGCTGATCAGCTTCTCCTTTCCTAGGTAATTCTGCTTTGCTCTCCTTTGTTTAACTTCATTGCTAGTAATCACCGAAGCTGGAATCTTCAGATTTTTTTCTGGACCCATTTATAGCATCATATATTTAGTTACAAGTACAGAATGTCCAATCAAAGTGTCTTGAATAATAATAATTTTTAAATCTGATATAAGAAGTCTGGTGATAGATAATTCTGCAATTGGTGCTATTGCTTGATGGTAACGTCTTGGTTCTGATAACCAGATATTGGGAAAATTCCATTCCTTCTTCTTTGGTTAGTTGATTGTGTCATCCCTCAGGGCCTCAAGATGGCTGCCACAACTTCAAAAGCATTATATCTCGTACAACAGTATTCTAAGCAGTAGATAAGGAAGCAGGGGCCAAAAAGGGTTTTATTGTCTCTTTAATCATGGAAGACAGTCTTTTCCAAAAGCTCTTTTCAAGCTTCCACTTTAGGTTTCATCACTTATAATTGAATCCCATACCTACCCATCGACCAATTAGTCTGTAGATAAGCATATCGCTACCCAAAAGAAAATCAGGTTATGCTAGCCAGGAAAGCAGGGGATGGCTCTTGGGTGAACAACGAATGTACAGGCCCTTCATTAATCTAGAGATACACCCTCACCAAGGCAGCAGGGCCACTGTATAGGTAGGAACATGTGCTGTTGGTTTCTTTCAGAGGCGCACTGATATATTCACCAATCTCTAATAAAATGTTTTATAAAGTACAGTGCTTTTTTCCTTACGTGCTCCACATATGTTGAAAGCAGAAAGCTTTAGAGTTTCATGGAAATGTTGATTAAACTAAGAATGAATGCTTACCACACCCACCAGGACTATGATTCCTTAGATTCCTTGATAATAGCAATCAGCAAACACTTTTTGAGTATGAGCCATCTACCAGCAATCATCAGGTAACATTCTTCCCCTGCAAATTCAGGAAGCTAAGGATTGCTTTTAAAAACAGTGAGGCAGTAAGAAAAATTATGTTAAACTAAGAACTTTTAAAAAGATATGAATTTCATTAATATTTATGTAATTTATATTACTTAAATAGTATGTTTGTTCATTATTAATATATTAATATGATTAAAAGTAATATTCAGTATTTGGATGTATACATAAAATACATATATGTATATATGTGTATGTTCTTTTAGTTACATATCTGTATATGGAAATCTGAAGTTGCCTCTACAACTCTTACCTAGCCAGATAAACCCTGGTGAATCTAGTAGACAATCATTGTTAGATCTAGGAGAGTCAGGGAAGGCTTCACAGGGGAGCTAATTTTTGAGGCAGGCTTACAAGTGAGGAGGAGTTTACCTGGCAAAGCACAGGGAAAGGTGTGTTCTAGGTATGGGGTTGAGAAATAGCAGCTCATGTTCACACACATAGTAGCAAAGCAGCAAGAAGTATGTGGGTTGTTGAGCAGGGTGCTTTAAAACCTTTTTTACCCTAAAAAAAAAAAAAAAAAAAAAAAAAAAAAAAAAACAGTGTACTACAATGTGATGAACGGATTGGTAGAGAGGATTTGGTGTGAATTAAGAAATTGATGGCAAGGAAACCAGCGTGGTGGAGACTGTTTTAAGAAAGATGTGTGATGAGGGACTACATGAGAGCAAGAATGAGATGGGACAGAAATTGGAGGCTGTTAAATGTAGATCCAGAGAAAAGCAGGGGAAAACATGTTCATATCAAAATCTGATATGGAATTTACTTTGAGATAAATAAGAAATAAAAATATATTTATTTAAATCAAATAAGTATCTCTGGTCATAACTGCCTTCATAATGTACTGTTGTGCATGCATCCTGACACATGCTCAGAACATAGTAGCCACTACTGATGTAATCACTACTATTTTTACTGGCAGTGGTATTGAATATGTATAGTAATTTCTCCTGGTATTAACATTTTCATTCAAAATGGAGCAAATTGTATAATGAAGAATCTGCATACGGCATCTCACTAGTGGTTGTGTAACAGAAATATTCTGGTGGTTTAATGTTTATCCCAATTGTAATTCAGATGAATCTATCATAAAATGACTTTCTTTTCATTTATAAACAGAGCCTTTTAAAAAATATATTTCTTTTTATCAGGTCTTAAATAATAGATGCTTTACTTTATTGGGCCTAAAGTGCCAGTGACATGGTTATGTTCTAATTCATTAGCCACCTATCCTTCTGTTTCTCCTTTTTCCTCCACATAATCTAACTTTTGCTAAAGTTGGCAAATTGTATACCTCACTTATGGTCATTATATGACTAAACTCTTATGAGGGTTATGTAATGTAAACAGCCATAAAATACCATAATTTACTCTTTTCCTTAGACAACAAGCACCTTCAGGGAAGAAAGGGGCATCACATAGATTATGCTCACCAAACAGCAATTGGTAATGATGATGTACTTTTAAGCTGTTTATGTCTATTGTAAAAGTAGTATATACTCATTATAGTCAAATTTGTGTGGTCTTGGTTTATCTCCATTCTCCATTCTTGGTTCAGCTCATCCATTCATTTCTCAAAAATGGTAACACAGATTAGTTTCTCAATTTCAAAAGTCAGATAGTCAAACTGGGGTTTCAAAGAAAGTTGTAAATTAGTAAAGAAAAGCGTCAAATATTTTTTTCAGCACTTTTTAGATTTTTCTCTCCTTGAGGCTAATTACCTTCATTCTCCCTTCTTCCCTCACTATTCCTAAAGAATAGCAAGATTAGAAATTAGATATTGGATATAATCCAGTAAGAGTGTTCAGTTTGAGGATTTTTTAAACAACTAAATATGCCTAAAAATTTCATCATCACCACTGTGTGTCTTCCTCCATCTGGTCATCTGCTGCCCATAATATCATACCCTTGATAATGGTCATTTCTCTTAAGAGAATAGTGTCATGTTCTTGAGGCCAGAGGTTGTTAAGTTGAAAGAGTCTGGGAAGACAGCAGAATTTAAAACATTATATACCTAGCATTCTTTCTAACACTACATTTATTTATCTTGTGAGAGAGAGAGAGACTGTGTGTGTGTGTGTGTTTGCGCATGCACGCACGTTTTCTATATCTCATCAGGTATTTGTGAATAAATAGTTCACACCCTTCCAAGATAATAAGTCCTTTCTTTTCTTTAAACAGTGACTCCATTGATCTTGTTTTAGAATTTCTTCCCTTGTTTCTCACTTCCTTCTTGGCAACATTGTTTTTGAAGTCTTGAATTGATTCAAGTGTTCCTGGAATATTACTTTTTCTCTCCTACCATTTTCAAATATAGGCAAAGAGATAATTTTTTTGAAAAACCTTACTTCCTTCAAAAAGCGGTATAACAGCACAGTACATTGCTATTATACACAGTATAATACCACAGTACATGGTTAAAGGGACATATTCTGGAACCAGATCTTTTATACAAAGTTATCATGCAACTTAACAAGCTGTGTGGCCTTAAATAAATTCTTTAGCCTCTCTGTATCCTGGGTTTCTTCTCTGCTAAAATGGAGAAAATGACAGTACCTATCTTAATAGCATTGTTGTGGGAATTAAATGAGTTAATATGTGAAAAAGTACTCAATAAAGTCCTATAATTAAATTATGTAATAGTAATACTCATTTTTGTACCTGAATATGAAGACAGGTAAAGAAATGAATATAAACCAATGAAACCATTTCATTACTGTTAATCAGTTACTTAGAAATCACTTTTACTAAAGTTTAGATTACTAACATCTTAGGGAGACCATTCTCTCTTTTTTCATTATTATTTCTCAAAAGAGAAAATGTTTCTGGTATTCCTAAAATGAGTATGTTGAAGAAATCTTTCCATTATCAGTTACTTAAACAATGTTGAAGTCTAGAGAAAAATAAAATATATTTTTTTCCAAGGCTACCCACATATCTATTCTTTGAATACAGGAAATTGAATGCACAAATCCAGACAGTTGCAGAATTTTTACTGAAAGTCTAAGAATGGATGAGTGTGTTATTGTGAATGGACTGTATAGACAGTATTAATTGCTTTGCTTTCAGGCACCATCTCTCAGTGTGAGATCTCGGAGTCCCAGAAATCCAGTGCTGTTTCTTCAGTCTTTGTTCCTTGCTTACTCTCAACCACTAGGCAAGTAGTTGAGGATGACACAGAAAAATTGAGTTGTGGCTCTGGAGCACAGACCTTCATGGTTGTGCTTTTCTTCTTTACCACTCACAAGACAAATTCTACAAAGACAAGAAAACTGTTTTTCATGAAGGACATTTTTTGTATTTAATCTCTGTAGAGTGGAAAGTAACAGCTCATAAATTAGGAAGTAAATTTCTTTCCCTACTGTAATCTAAATTAGCTTTTTTTAAACGACACAGTCTCACTGTTTTGTCCAAGCTGGAATACAGTGGTACAAACACAGCTCACTGTGCAGTCTCAGCCTCCTAGGCTCAAGGCCATCCTCCTGCTTTGGCCTCCCAAAGTTCTGAGATTACAGGTGTGAGCCACCACTCTGGCCAAAATGAGCATTTTAATGTTATTTCTATACTGAGCCATTTTGTATTCCACCGATCACTTTCTCTTGGGAATAGGTGGTAGTTAATATTCAGAAAGATTCATTTCCCAAATAGGTTAGATTCTTCTTTAGTGAATAAGTGACTCATTGTACTATGGATTAGGAATTAATGTCACAAATAGCATACACTTCTTTCACATAGTCTACTTAAGATGTGTCATATAAGAACTCTTTCAGCTATTAACCTTTCAAAAAAGTTAAAAGAAATTCCTGAGGCTTTCAGCCCAGCCCTTGTGTAACCTGCACTGTCTTGTTTTGTTTTACAAAGCCATGCAGGAATGCCCCCCATTCAGAAAAGGAGTTGGTACCTAGACTAATAACTGAGTACCACATTCAACCTGCAATTCTGGAAATTTGTATTTAGCATTTTATACAATTGCTTATTCTCTAATTTAGTCTTTAAGAACATTTGTCTTAATATTGCTCTTATCTATCTAGTGCCCAATTCAGGATTCAGTTAAGCCACAGTACCATCTCCGAAGAAAACGTACCCTGGCTTTTTTCAGCTTCAAGGTAAAGGTGTGGTTTGGCCACATAAGTAGTGTTGTGTGGAAATGTAATTCAGAAGCTTCTGCAACATGACCTGACTGGGATCCAGCTTTCTTTGGATACTTCCTGCTCTGAACGCCCACAGCGCTTCTTAAGCCACCCAGTTCATCCTTTTCATGAAACCTTTCACTCTCTACTTAGGTTTCATGTGATTTCCAATTTTTTTAAATGCTGCTCAAAGTTCTTTGAGACCAGGAACAATGATTTGTGTTTGCTAAGCATGCCTTAGCATGGACCCAAAACCTAGAAGAAGGTTGGTTACTTGGTGAACAACTACTTGTTATATGCTTCCTCTTTTGGTGCCTGAAGGACATCATAGTAAAAGTACTTTGGATATTCTGGATATTTTGTTACTATTTTGTGTATATATAGAATTCTAAGTACATGGTATACTCATGAGATAAAGACATTTTCAGAGAAGCAAAAATCAAGAGAGTTTACTACTACCAAGAATTTTCTAAAGGATGTATTTCAAAAAGAAAGAAAATAATTTCAAAGGAATGTCCGAGATGCAAGAAAGAATGTTGAGTACATAAATTGGTAAAAATGTCCAAATAGATTGTTAATCACAGTAAATGTAAATGGACAAAACTCACCAGTTCAATGGCAAAGAATGTTAGATTGGATTTTTAAAATATTTGTCTAAAACCAAGTCTGTGCTTTTTCAAGAAACACCTAAAACTGAACCTCTGTTGAAGGGAACATAAAATGATACTCTAGAAAATAATTTGGCATTAACTATACAGTTTAACATGCTTATACCATGAAACCCTGCAATTCCATGCCTTAAGTTACATATCTTAGAGAAATTCTTGCACATGTGTACCAAGAGTCATATTCAGGAATACTCTGCAGTATTGTTTGTAATACCAACACTCCAAACAACCCAAATGTTCACATACAAAAGAATGATTAAATTGACAGTGGTATATTCCCACAATAGAATTATGCAGCAGTGAAAATAAAAAAATGAATGAGCTATAGCTACAGGCAATAACATGGATGAATATTAGCAACAATATTGGGGGAATAAAACAAAATGAAGAAAGTTATAAAGCATATGAAATATGTATAAAGCAAAACTAAGTATTATATTATGTAAGTATATTTATAGATAAATCTAACATTTTTTTAAGGAAGGGAATGAAAAACCTGAGACTTAGGATAGTGGTTGCCTGTGGGGGTAAAGAGAAGTAAAGAAGCAAGGGAGTAGAATTAGAAATACAGAAGAACAAAAAAGAGAGGAGGGCTCTGAGCACCCAAGTAGCTATAACATCATTAAAGCCTTTCATATACCTCTTGAGTTCTTGTTTAGATCCATACCCTTATTTAACATTTCTTCAAGTTTTGCTATCTTTTCTGCTGGCCAGGCACTGAGCTGAGAGTGTAGAAATTAATGATATATATAAAATCTCCCCTCATTCTTGTCAGAGAGGTAGATGATAAATTAATATGTTAGATAAATTTACATAGTGTTAAATTCTCTGGGGCCCAGCGTGCAATAGAGTGTGATACACTGGGAATCTATTTTAGAGGGGGAGGGTGGTCAAAGAAGGTCTTTTATGCAGGAGATGAAGGACAGAGCATGCTAAGATTCAGGAGAGCATTCCAGTCACAGGGAGCAGTAAATTCAGAGGCCCCAAGGTAGGAGGGAGTTTGGTCTGTCCAAGGAAAGCAAGAAGGTCAGTGCAGCTGAGGCAGAGTAAGTAGGAAGGAGAGAGAGAGGTCAGGGCTGAGATCAGGGAGGTATCTGAGGCCCCTCTGTGGGGGACCTGGTAAATGTGCTTGAATTCATTTTGAAGCATAATAGGTCCCTATTAGAAGCAGAAACTAGGAAAGGAGTTAGGCTGATAAACATAGGGATCATGACAGCAGGAAAAAAGCAATTGATAATAAGACACAAGCAAGTAAAAATTTAAATGATTAAAATAATACACTTGCAGAGCTTACAGAGAGAAATGTAAGTAATCCGGGAAATCTAGTTACATCTAAGTCTTCATTCATCTTACCAGATAAATGAAATGTTAAAATTTTAGTTGCTTGCCTATATAACATACAGATATTCTTTTTATGACACATTCATGTCATAAAACGTGTGATGTTTATTTAGAGAATTGAGAATACTTGTTTTGTGCTTTGATTACTTAACCATAGGTCATACTGTAGTGATTAATGAGGTCATTTGAAATGTATTTTCACCCATCTTGAGATTTGCAGTTATGTGTATGAAACATATCATATCATTAGTTATTATACAGTGTAAAAAGAGAATTTTTAAAAATATGTCATTGCTTATGACTAAAATTATGATCAGAAGTGGATTTATCTGTGTCTAATGAGTTTCACACTTTGGAGTTCCTCACTTTCAGCCCCTATCACATTACCAAGGTTATGGGAGAGGCTCTAGCAATATGTTCATCTGGCCTTTCTTTTTTTTTAATTGTGGAAGTGAGCTATTTTAAATGCAGCTGATTAACCTTCCACCTCACCCATCACAGTTCTCGTGTCAGGTGGCAATGGAGTGACCATGGGCATTTTTGAGATCTGGCTAAGGGGATGTTGAGTTCGTTTGGGTTTTATAAGCTCTATATAGGGTTCACTGGTTACATATATGTCAGTGGTTCTCGATTAGAGATGATTTTATCCCTCAGGGGACACTCATTGATGCCTGGAGACATTTTGGGTTGTTACAATATGGGGGAGAGGGATGTTGCTACTGGCATCCAGTGGATGGAAGCCTAGGGATACCATTAAACATCCTACAATACACAGGACAGCCCCCTCAGTAAAGAATTACCCAGCTCTAAATGCCAAAAGTGCCCAGATTGAGAAACCCCCTAACATAGTTATGCCTGACTACCCCAGTATAGAAATGGCCTCCAGGAATTCACTCCCACCAGCACTGTGCTGACTTACCTGGGATTCAGAGGTCATTTCACAATATGACCATGTCCTATGGTCTCTGGCACCAAAGTCTGTGGGTAGTGGAGGAGAAACAAGGTTTGAAACATACTGAGCCAAAGGCTAGTCTGAGGAGAATTCTCAAGGCAACAGACATGTATCTTGAAAGCAAATGTTTCTATTCTCATCAATGCCTAGTTAAGATGGAAGTTTTTTCATAATAAGAATATATTTGAGGCTGAGCGTGGTAGCTCATGCCTGTAATCCCAGCACTTTAGGGGGCCGAGGCAGGTGGATCACCTGAGGTCAGGAGTTCAAGACCAGCCTAGCCATTATGGTGAAATCCCGTCTCTACCAAAAATACAATAATTAGCCGGGCATGGTGGCACACACCTGTAATCCCAGCTACTCAGGAGGCTGAGACAGGACAATCACTTGAACCCAGGAGGCGGAGGTTGAAGTGAGCTGAGATAATGCCACTACACTCCAGCCTGGGTGACAGAGTGAGACTCTGTCTCAAAAAAAAAAAAAGAATATACTCGATAATGCAACATATTTAATGATAGAAACAACCATGCAATTTTTCTTTTATAAGGAAAGACTCAGCCTTATAAGAATCATCCAAAATAGATTTTGTCAATATTCTATCTGATGATGGCTAAAACCTGTAGCATTATCACCAACAGTGAGCACATGTGAAGTGACATGTTTTCTGCATCACAGCTGTCGATAAAAATAATTTTTGATCAACCATGTTATCTTCCTGTAGAAAATATTTCAAAAATTGCTGTCAGATGAAAGGCAGTCAGTGAGTATGTGCCCAAAAATAACACAAGGCAAGTGAGTTTCCTAGTGGAGGTGTCAGTTTATTAATCAAAATATTGTGATTTTATTGCTGCATTTTGTGATATTTGTCGGCTTTTTTAAAGTGTGTAAGCTTTAGGCTTCACAAACCAGAGATTGCCCCTGTTAATGATAATATTAGGTTTGTATTTTAATCAAGTGAATAAACCTTTGAATGTGAATTCCTTCAGTGCATCCCTACAACGTATACTTGCAAATCAATCTTTATCTGTGCTCATCTTCACTTCTGAGTCTGTAGCCTTGGAGTCAGTGGTCTTCTAATCTCACTACCTGGGCGCTAGATTCCATCCACTTTGATCCTCTCCAGATCCTGGTTCCATCATGTCTCTGCTGCCCCATGCCTTCAAGCACAATCTGTACCCGCTGTTTTCCAAAGAAGCCTTAAGGGGGCCAGAGGTTCTGGGCAGAGTTAGAGGCAAGTGGAAAAGGCATGGTAGGCGGAGAGAGCAACTTCAGTTGACTCTGTCGTCTGCCTCTTTTCTTCTGTAACTAAGGACTTCACTGTGGATGTCATTAACACTTCAATTTTGTGCAGGCAGCCTTCTGCTCCCATCATGTTACTGTAGTGGATATTCTAAATACCTCACCTTGTTTGGCATCTTCGGGTACATGTATGCTTCTCTATTCGTTATTTATTGTAAATATCCACCTTGATTTCTGTGACATGGTGGTATCCTGCTTTTCCTTCCATGTCTCTCACTCCTCTCTGCTGATTGCCCCCCTCTGCCTTCCTCAAAGATTCTGCCCTATGGCACATAGCCTGTACATGCTATCTCCTTCAACAGTCTCCTCCGCTGTAGAGGTAATCCTGGAGGCAAGGAACTCATCTATGTCCAACTCGGTCCACTCCCTTGAGTCCCAGACCCAAATATCTTTCTGAACATCACCCTAAGTAGCAAGTCATTCCCTTCTGGGTCCCTGTTCAGATTGATGGCCTCACCATCTACCTGGCCACCCAGGCCAGAAACCTGGGACTTATCCTAGATTCAATTAATCTTTCTTTCTTCGTCATTTGACTCATTTAAAGTTACTCTTCCTGCCTTTCCTCTCCTGCTGCTGTGGTTTTATAGATCTTCCTCCCAGAGCATCTAGATCATTGCAGCCTTTTCATTGAGATCCCTGCCTTCAGGATCATCTCCAATTTCAATCCTACGCAGTTACCAGAATGCAAATGTAGAATAATGCAAATCTGACATACACACCCTGCATAAAACCATTTAGTGCCTCCCCTTCTCCTCAGGATAAAGTCCTAGCTCCATCAGGTAACACTTGGGGTCCTGTTATCTGGTCCATACAGTTTCATACTCCTCAACTTTTGCTCATGCTCTCTCTGCCAGTCATGCCCTTGCCCCTCCTCATTGAAGCCTCTAACACTAGATACCGCTATCCTGCACCCCGCCTCACCCCTGTGGAGTTGATGTGTATATAACATTTGCTGATAGCTAAAGTTTATAGAGTCAGGCACCTGCAGAGTACTTTATGTACCTTAAACCATATAATTCTCCAGTTGCCCTATTAAGCAGGTACTATGATTCTCCATCTTGCAGGTGAGGAAACAGAGGCATGGAGAGGTTAAGCTATTTAGCCAAGGTAATGTGGCTCATAAAAGAGGAGACAGGATTTGAACCCAGGCTTTTAAATTATATACCTCTACCTCACACAGAGCTTATGCAATTGGTAAGTTACTTGTCTGCCTCCTCTGCTCAACTGTGAGCTTTTGAGAACAGATATGATGTCTTCAGTCATCTATGTGTCATCTTTGCAACTGAGATCCAGTGCTTGTCACCTAGTAGGCACATTTGTATATGTCTGAATGAATTGTCGATGTGACGTTGTAAATGTCTCATAAATCTCATGAGAAGTGCTACTAAGAATATGTGAGAGTAGTACAGGTATATCTGTATTTCACCCACCATGTGTATTGTCCATGAGGATATAAAATAAGTAAAAATGATGTTACTGCCTTTGAGGAGAATTTGGTTTAGCAGAAAAATTTAAATAGTTGAAAGAACTTAAATATTGAGCTTTTAAAAGCCATTCTGATTCCTGTTACCAAGGGGCATTATTAGTATTTGTAGAAATCAACTTATCTTTTTAAAGGTTCATCATGTGCTAATAGCTAACAGCATCAACAGTTTAATTATTGACTTAATCAAGGTCTAGAGTAGGGGACTTCCTAGTACTTTGAGAACTCCTGGTCACTTTTCATGCCAGCCTTTGCTTTACAAGGGATCCTAAAATGTGAAAGCTTTCTGTCTCTCTGATAGTGAACTAACTTATCAGTTAAAATTTATCAACCCGGTTGAAGTTGGCAAGAAGATGATTCATCTTACATACATCAGATTCATGCAAAAGAAACATGTCAGTTACTATTTTAAATGCAAAAATAATATGCTTAAAATATAGGTATGGGCATACTGTGGTTTCTAGAATTGTCCTCCTGGAGAATCACTGAGACATGGTCTCTGATGTTCTTTATAATAGTAGCATGCTTATTTCATAAGCCAGAGCCCATATAGGAAAAAGCCTTTTTTTCCACCATGCAAAGGCTTATAACTGAATGAGAAAAAAATAAATTAATTACATGAATATTAAGAGGTTACTTATCTATTATAACATTGGGCCACAAGTTGACTAATTAAAAGGAATGCAGGTTGGAAAGCTGCCACAAATCTGCTCCTTTCATTTAGAGGGCCACAGGCTGAAGCCAGTGATTGTGCGTGACAGACTCTGGGAACAATGGTGCAGTGCACAGACCGTCCAGATGAAGCATGCTCGTCTGAATTACACCGACGACAGGGTGGCCTACAGGCAAACAAAATGGTTAAACAATACATAATCAAGTTTTTATTTGGTATTTCCTGCGAGGCTGTACCAGTTGCCAGGGAGCGTACTGTATTTTTTTCTTCGGCTGTATTAATTGTTGACCATAGTTGGCAGATCCCCAAACAGGGACAGATAAGGGGGAAAATGGCATCTGGACATTAAAGCCTCAAGTGTACTGGGGGGGAAAAAAAGCACAAAAAATTACAGCATATATCAGGAATTTTCCAACTAACGATGTGCGGATGTGGTAGCGCGAGGGAAAAAGAGCCAAACTGAGCTTGCTTTGTTCACTAAGAGAGGCCCCCCTGTAACATTCCTTTTAGCTGTGCATATTTTGGCTTCATTTGTACAGTTTTAACTTTATACTGTGTGTGGAGGAGTTCAGTTGTAACTGGTGGTGCCTAATAATTCTATTGCAATAATTAAAGTTCATGAAAAGCTGTTAGGTTATTAGTTACATAAAAGCTGCTTCAAAAACCCGGAGTCTAAACTGAAAACTTTTTAAGTGACATGTCATTACTATAAAAGATGGCAACAATTATTTTCTTCGATTTCACAGCAGTTTTTTTTTTTTTTTTTTTTTTTTAAGACAAGATTCATTTATGGAGACAAATAAGAAACAACATCTTAAAAGCTTCAGGGAGGAGTGAGGGGCCCAGACTGGGAATGAAGAGAATGTGGATCCTGTAACCTGTGAATAAAATATTTTCCAACTGGCTTCTAAAACATGAAAATTTGTGATAGCATAATTTCATCTGCTACTTTTAGATTCCATTTGAAATGTGAAATTAATATGTAAATGTTAGTGAATCTATTGCAGAAACCAAGTATTGCAGCTTCTCAACCTCTGATAGAAGTCATATGTGACTTAATTCAGTAATACGATGAAAAATCTCCAACTGAACACAGATTCCTTCTTAAAAGATTGACATGCCTTGGAGTCCCCAGTAAAATAGTAATTGCAATGTACACCAATGGGTTAGAGCTGTGAAATATGTTTCCCGGGGGCTTCTCTGCAGTGGTAGAGGGCTGTCTGCCTGCATGGTTGTCATGCTCGGTGGTTACTTGCAAACTCTAGAGTTAGACCTGGGATTGGATTCTATCTCTGACAGGTGGCTAGTTATGGGACTACTGTAGTTATTAACATGTTTGAATATCAGTATCTTACCTAAAATGTGGGTAAAATATTCTGTGCCTATCCCACAAGTTTTTATGTTTAAATAACATAAAATGTGTGAAATCCTTAGTGAAGTGCCAGGCATATGGAAGACCCTCGATAAACTTCAGCTGTTTTTCTTCGGCTACGTCTTCTCTGTTGTGCAGCTCTGGGGTTTCTTTGAGCTTCTCAAAACATTCCTTCTAGTCAGTTTCTGCATTAGAGTAGAATATATTTACTTAATCACCATTGACTTCCACAACAGATAACACAGAACAGGTTGTTTGGTCTGTAATGAAAGCCAGGCCAATAGTTATGATTACTATTAAGCATTCTTCGAGAAGCTGAAATGTTATTAACTGTTTTCAGAAGCACTTCTTAAGAGCCAATTATTAGTCCTGAAAAACAGTTGTCTCAAATATCATCATTCTTCCTGAGAAGATGTCCAGCTACAGTATACATGTACTTTATGACATTATAGATGGCTGCCTGGTAACGTAGAGGCCAGGCTTCATCTCCAAATGTGAAGAGAAGATTCTCTGTCTCATTCCTGTCTCATATTTGATTGGATGATTTTAGTAAGGCTTAATGACTTTTTTGCAAATCGGTTAAATTTTCTGATGTATGTTGCTTTTCATTTTCTTCTCCAGAAATCTTAACCCTCTTGAAGACAGGAAATGTGTTAGGAGTTCATAGACTCTGAATATTAGAATTGCACAATTCATCACCCCAGGATTCCATATGCTGTCCATTCAATAAAGGGGTGACAATGTTAGTGATGATCAATGTTTAGATGGCAAACATCTTTAAATCCACAAATTTCTCATAGACCAAAGCATTTGTTCTAGTCCCTAACATATCGAACCAGTTTTTTCAAAGTAAATCATTTGTTCTGGTCCCTGACATATCGAACCAGTTTTTTCAAAGTAAATCTTGTGTCCTGACAACATTTTGAGGCCTTAAATAATACCACTCTTGAATATCATCATTTGAGTAACTTAGTAAAGACTGTTAAAAAAAAATACACATATATGGTAAGATTTTGTAGGATCTTTTTAGCATTAAGAATAAAAGATTATTAATTTGTTCCCAGTGAAACAACAACATATAATAATAAGCTAAATGTGGTCAGCTTTGATTTCATAACAGGAAAACTCCCTTTTCATTTCTACAACTGGTGTTTTCTCTTCAGCTGCTTTTTAAGTTGGCCTGTTAGCAATTTAGCCTGTCTTTAATTTTAAGCACCATTCTTCTAGTCAGGAGATCCCAATAGGAAGCCCACTCTTGTAGCCTCGCCTCTCATTGGCTAGCTGGGAAAAGAGCATTTCTGCATAAATTGGATGCTTCCTTCTCCCCTGGAGACCAAATATGCTCATGTTTCACAATCCCCTGGTTTGTAACCTTGAGTCCATTGCCTAAAGCTGGAAACTTTCACTTTGTAGAACAGAGCACACTCCGAAACCCAGATCCAATACCGCTGACATGCCCGTGGGTCTGACAGCAGATTGAATACATGCTTCTTTCTTAATCCAGTGTTTCTGAGCTGCTCCAACTGAAATCAGAAACCGATGTGCGTGAGAGAGGTGTCCTTCAAAGAAAGGTATTTCCTTTGTGCAGCTCCAGTGCGCACAGAATCCAAGGGGTTAACGTGAGAGCTGCTTTGAAAACAGAGGCGAAGGTCACTGGCGGCAACAGCAAAGACTTTTAAAGCCTGCCGTCCTGAGCCTTTCAGCCTGCCTTCCCCACCCAGGGGATTGTAAACATTGGCTCCCAGCCACCTCGTCCCAAAGCACAAAACTTCTCTGTGCTTTCAGCATATACATTTATGCTTTTTTATGGAAGTTGAAGCAGAGGCGCATTATTGCTGTGAGCCGAGAGAACATGTCTCTGTTCAATGAAAGGGGAAGAATCCTGTCCTGCCAGAATGTGAAAGCATGCAGATACGCTTATTTAGCGGTGCTTCACATGGAACTTAGCCGCTGCTCTTAGTCTGACTTTCTCAAGTCAAAAGAATGTGTAGAATGCTGTCACTTAATCAGAACCCAGAAGAGCTCTTTTATCTGCCATTTGTTCGTAACTTGCAATATTGTCCTTATCTCTTTGTCCTTTAGCTTGATCCAGTGCCCTCAGATATGAGAACTGGAAACATGAAAGCACTTATTACCTTGAGCATTGCTTCTTCATTTTTGTTGGTTTTGTTTTGTTTTTTGTTTTTACCTCAGAGTCCCTTAATCACCAACAAAGAAGCTATGAGACATTTTCCCCCTAATTTCTGCCTTAGTCCTAGGATCATATTTGTTTGGTAATGTTTAAAAGAACAAGATGATTTGTATATTTACACTGCCATTTATACCTGGTTCTTTAAAAGTCTATTATTGACATAACTTTGTATCATTATAACTTGCACTGATCATTTGCATGAAACAGAATGGAATTTCCAGAGGCATCATGGGTAGCTTAAATTTCTCCCTCCCAAACTTTTTAATATGTTGTAGGAGGTTAATGTCCTATCTATAAGTAATTTTAGTCATTCGAGATCATCTTTTTCTCTTCGGTAATTTCTAAAGACAAGAACCAGAGATACATTTCAATAGGTAGGAACAGAAAAATTGTACCCCACGTCATTCCTTTTTGCTGTGGTGTGTATAGATATATATGTGTGTGTGTGTGTATATATATGTGTATATATATATATATGTGTGTGTATATATATATATATATAATTGTCTATTTCAGAAACAGACATGTCTTCTGAAATGGCCATTCTGAGCATATTTTGTAATAAATTTGGATGCTTACCTAACGAAAGCACAATCACTACACATTTCTGTTTGAACAATGATGCTTGATTCTGAAAAGAACATGGGACAGACAACAGCCTCTCCCATATTACATGACATACAGACATGATTGTTCTCTAGCCTGTAGCTGCATTGATAAGTGATATGTGCCTTTGCCTTTTGCCAGTCAGGCTAAATAACTCTTAAAGGTTCTTCACAGGCTCTTCTGGAATTCCAATTTTGCTTTATGGAATCACAAATTATATTGGGTAATTATTAATGTTCTTTCAGTTTTCCTCTTGGTTAAAGTTTGATTTCTCTAAATGTCAAGTTTCTGTGAACAGCATCACTGACCTGGCTGTATTGGTACACAGTGCAGTGTTCAGATGGTGTCACTGAGCATGTAGAATTTATTTATTCTCAATTATAGGATTCTGGATCTGGAAAAACTTTAGAAATAATCAAATGTGACTTCTTGGTTTTATAGTTGAGAAACTAGGGCGCAACGATATAAAATTACTTTCTTTTAATATAATAAATATACAGAGGTTATTTATAACTAATATCCAGAGGTATATCTGGATATAAATGTTTATTTATAACTAATATCCAGAGTATATCTGGAACAAAAACTCAGGTTTCAAAATCTCAGTGACTCTTTCCTTTAGTCCATCTAGTCATATACCCCTATACTGTATGGTGTTCACAGATGACTAAAGATGAGACTAATAAATGGCTGATATTTAGATCATCTTCAGCAAGTCGATGACCACATAAATGATTATGAACAGACGTTTTGTACACTAAGCAGGCGATAACATGAGGTCTTGATCTTTACTTATTCCCAAGGGTACCTGGTAACTGACATTTCAACTGTTCAGCTTATCAACTTGCCATACCCCAATTTCACTATAAACTTCTCACAATCTGTAAAATCCCCCTTTTATCTTGCCTATTTAATGTGTAACGCTGACTTCACATGACAACAGTGAACTCTACATCAAAGCTGACAATATGACCAAAGCTATTCACAGAGGCTAATTCATAGCACTAACTGCTTTTATGACTGGAAAAGAAAGATTGACTGTAAATGTAAAAGCCCTCAATCCAAGTAGCACAAAAGAAAAAGAATTCTTTTCAACAAGCATTGATTGTATTTACATATTTCTCATTATGAAAAATTAAAACATTGTTAAAGTATATTATGATGAATTAATTAGAATATGCCTGTATAAATTAGGATGCAGGAAAAGTTTAAAGCATAAATGAATAAATTAGAAAACAGATAACAGTAAAATGGAAAAATAAACCTACCAGTTGGTCCTGAGAGTCACCTTCTAGATCACGCCAGCCCACTTTGCTGCTAAGTAATAGAGCTTTTGAAAGAACTTATGGCATATGAGACAGGATCACACAGGGCTGGGAGGGAGTGCTGATCAGGGTTTCTCTGTGAACTCAGCCCATATCCAGTTATTCTCAAGCCTAGGCACCCCCATTTCTTTCTCTTTCTCTTAACCCAGGTAAGAAAAACAAATACCTCCTATTTATACATGTTATAGGTTCACAGGCAAGCAAAAGACAGGGAAAATAGTATCCTGCAAAAAAGAGAGTTTGGGCCATGCAAAATAGACATTCCTATTAATAATTTTCCAGTATGCAGATTATGTTTATAGTTAGTTTGGTAGGTGAACCAAATATGGTAAAAATACCAACTGAGAAGGGTACAAGAAGTACCCTGTGAAGAGCAAAGATGAAAAAATATTGTGGATGTACCAGAGATGAAAGTGAGTAAAAATGCTTGGTTTTCATTGATAAAATTTTTCTCTCTCAGTTTTTTCTTCCACATGAGGAAAATCAAAGAAAGGCTTAGTCCTGTGTACTTCTGTTAAAAAATGAATGTATTGTAATATTCACAAGGAATTTGTGTTCCTGAGGTAGTTATTTTGTTTTTTGTTTTTTGTTTTTGAGACACAGTCTTACTCCGTCATCCAGGCTGGAGTGCAGTGGCATGAAGATTACGGCTCATTACAGCCTCAACTTCACAGGCTGAGGTGATTTTCCCACCTCAGCCTCTGGAGTAGCTGGGACCACAGGCACGCACCACCACACCCAGCTAATTTTTTGTATTTTTAGTAGAGACAGGGTTTTGCATGTTGCCCAGACTGGTCTCAAACTCGTGGGCTCAAGCTGTCTGCCCACCTCGGCCTCCCAAAGTGCTAGATTACAGGCATGAGCTGCCGTGCCCAGCCCGAGGTAATTTTCATTTTCTTCGTAGGTAGCAGTTTCATAGCCTTAGAAATTCAGGCAGAAATGTACTGTGATTGGTGTATATGGACTTATCTTTGGAGTGAAACAGGTACTCAACAGACAGTAGCTCTTGCTAATAATTAGCAAATGGACTACTGAAATTCCTTCCTGTTAATGCCAGTCGGTCAGATTTTGCTACAGAACACGTTTTACAGGACTTTTTTGTTTTTTTAAGATGGAGTTTCACTCTTGTTGTCCAGGCTGGAGTGCAATGGTGCGATCTCGGCTCACCACAACCTCTGCTTCCTGGGTTCAAGCAATTCTCCTGCCCTCAGCCTCCCGAGTAACTGCGATTACAGGCATGCACCACCACGCCTAATTTTGTACTTTAATAGAGATGGAGTTTCCCCATGTTGGTCAGGTAGATTTCAAACTCTTAACTTCCTCGGGGCCTCCCACCTCGGCCTCCCAAAGTGCTGGGATTACCAGCGTGAACCACCGCGCCCAGCCTGCAGAACTTTCTTATTGCACGGCTTTCATATAGGAAAGTTAATACTTTTCAGTCCTGTAGGTCTCATTAAAGCAGTAAGATGGCATCCTTCAGTTTATTCAGTGGTTGCTCTTGCTCTGGCACTTACATTTAATGAGTGTTAAAAGTGTAGTTAAAGTACTTCCCTGTGTTTGACATATGTGTCTCAGTACTCAGATTTTCTTTTTTATCAAAGGCATTCTTTACATCCTAAGTCTTACATTTCTCCATATATACTTCAGTCTTTTCTTTGAAGAGGTTTACTCCCTCTGCTGGCTCTAACTGTGAAATGAAAGCACATGTAATCTTTATAGTTCTGATTACCAGTTCGAGGGATTGCTTGCATATGATGGTATCTGCCTTGGACTTTTTTCTGAAATGTAAAATTAAACTTTTGTTTAGCTCCTTCTGATTCTGAATAATAAAATTGCCCAAAAATCTAAGAAATATTTTATATTCCTTTTGAGAACAATATGAAATTCTATGAGACTAATAGTAATTTGATAATTAAGAAATTCTGGCATATACATTTACAATATATAATAGGTACTCAATAAATATTTATTAGTTTCTTGATTGCAGTCATATTTTTATTGTGCATAGACATTGTGTGTACTTTATTGTAGGAGCAATAAATCACCCATTCTGTTTAATGAAGTCATCTGTGTTTCTGTAGCAGTTTCTCAATGCTTTATTATACTTCCAGCCACACGATATTACAGTTATTTCTTTTTACATTTGCCTAGCTTGACTATGAACTCTTCCAGGACAGATATGATATTTGTCTTTATAGTCTCAGCTTCTGTCTTGGTAGGTTGATTGCCAGTAATTAGTGATGAACTTCAACATTATACTACAATAAATGTCTTCTCATTTGCTGTACAGACAGCCAGAAGTGTAAGTAGTTAGAATTTGTTCTACACTCTACTTTTATCATGAAGTAATTGAAAGTGAATAAGGTATTTATTAAGAAAAGCCACTGCCTGAATGTGAGCATATCTGAACTAATACAAATAGTTAATAAAGATGTGTAGCAAGATGTCCTCACCATCTACATCTATAATAATTGACTCCCATAATGGTTATACCAAAGACCTGAAGGGTTCTTAACTTTTACTTTCATTTTTAATGCAAAACCAGGTTTTCATATATTTTGCTTGCTTAAAGCAAGATATGCCAGCTCTTATTTTTCTTACTAAATGACATGCATACATACATTTCAAATTTTATTTTAGATTATTTGTGCTCAACCCCATACGTTGTCATAGAGTAGTGCTTTTCAACTCATTTTCCAAGGATCACTAATTCTGTAGAATGTTAATAGATGTTATATGAGGGGGAAAAAGTCATTCAGCTTGGTAAATGCTGAATTAAATATTTCTTTTTGAACAAAGCTGGAGGCATCATGCTACCCAATTTCAAACTATACTACAGGGCTACTGTAACCAAAACATCATGGCACTGGTACAAAAACAGACACATAGACCAATGGAACAGAATAGAGAGCCCAGAAATAAAACTGCACACCTACAACTGTCTGATTTTTAACAAATCTAACAAAAACAATCAATGAGGAAAGGATTCCCTATTCAGTGAACGGTGCTGGGATAACTGGCTAGCCATATGCAGAAGATTGAAACTGGACCCCTTCCTTGTATCATATACAAAAATTATCTCAAGATGGGATTAAAGACTTAAATGTAAAACCCAAAACTATAAAAACCCACGAAGACAACCTAGACAATACCTTTCAGGACATAGGCACAGGCAAAGATTTCATGACAAAGACACCAAAAGCAATTGCAACAGAAGTAAAAATTGACAAACGGAAGCTAACTAAACTGAAGAGCTTCTGCACAGCCAAAGAAACTACAGCCTACAGAATAGGAGAAAAGTTTTGCAAACTATGCATCTAACAAAGGTCTAATATGGGGCATCTATAAGAAACTTATACAAATTTACAAGAAAAAAACATAGAAAAGTAGGCAAATGACATGAACAGACACTTTTCAAAAGAAGACATACATGCGGCCAACAATCATGAAAAAAAGCTCTGCATCACTGATCATTAGAGAAATGCAAATCAAAACCACAAGAGATATTATCTCACACCAGTCAGATTGCTATTATTAAAAAGTCAAAAATAACAGATGCTGGCGATGTTGTGGAGAAAAAGGAATGCTTATACATTGCTGGTGGGAGTGTAAATTAGTTCAGCCATTGTAGAAGACAGTGTGGCAATTCCTCAAAGACCTAAAGACAGAAATACCATTCAATCCAGCAATCCCATTACTGGGTATATACCCAAAGGATTATAAATCATTCTATTATGAAGATACATACTTGTGTATGTTCATTGCAGCACTATTCACTATAGCAAAGAACCATTTTCTTTATCAATTCATTTATTTCTTTATGGGCATTTTGAATCAACCCAAATGACCATCAATGATAGACTGGATAAAGAAAATGTGGTACGTATACACCATGGAATACTATGCAGCTATAAAAGAAATGAGATCATGTCCTCTGCAGGGACATGGCTGGATCTGAAGTCCATTACCCTTAGCAAACTAACACAGGAACAGAAAAGAAAATACTGCCTGTTCTCACTTACAAGTAGGAGCTAAACGATGAGGACACGTGGACACATAGAAGGGAACAACATACCCTGGAGCCTGTTGGAGGGTGAAGGGAGGGAAGAATGAGAAGATCAGGAAAAATAATGGATATTAAGCTTAACACCTGAGTGATGAAATAATCAATGCAACCAATCCCTGTGACGCACGTTTACCTGTAAGCCTATGAGCCTTGTAAGGGCAAGAACCATTCCCTAGAGCTCACTGGCACTGAATGTTGGCCACCAAGTAGCACTCTGCAAATGTTTGTTGACTTAAAAAAAATAATTCCTACCCTAATTCAGAGTTTTCTAAACTACAAGGGAAAAACGGCACCGTGTGTACACTGATTATTGTCCTTCAGCCTCCCTCCCCAAAATAGTTGCTGTGGTTCCCCATTTTGAAATTCTATGCGTGGGTGAATGGGAAGACTCACAACAAATGGAAATATGACTGCATGACCTCTTTAGAGGGAATATGGTTTGCCCCTTAACTAAGCTACAGGGCTATAAAACTGACAAATATGGTTCTATGGTTAGTGTATAATGATGTTTCAGAATTATGTCCATAGAAGAAATCCAGTAAAAACTACTATCCAACAGCTTCTAAAATGTTTACATTATTAATGTTCAAACAAACATTTCAGAATATTAAGTTCAGTTCTTTTTCAATGCCCAAATTGTGTAAGAACTGTGTGTGTGTGTGTGTGTGTGTGTGTGTGTGTGTGTGTGTGTGTGTATGTATATATAGTCTATACACCTCAAGAGGAGGACAAACAGATGCTTAAAGAGTTGGGAGTTTGCTAAGTCAGACATATAAGGGACAAAAGTGAGAAAAAAGCCTAATATTTTACAATTGTCTTAAACTACTGAGTCATGCAATAGTTTAAAACAATTTAAAATGTTAGTCACGAATGACAGACACTATTTATTCTATCATTACCAAGAAAGTCTAGTTAGTCCTTTAATAAATCCAGATTATATTATCATTTTAGAATGCAAATTGTTCAGTCAAAAGTATAGAAAGTACCACTACACACTAATTCGATTGGTTGGGAATATCAACTGTTGGCCAAGATAGGGAGAAACTGCAACTCTCATACATTTCTGGTGAGAGTGTAAAATGATTCAACCACTTGGAAAACTGGTAGTATCTACTAAACGTTTGCCTCTCTATATATATACCCAAGAGAAATGCATGCCTATATCCAATAAGAGACTGTACAAAAAATGTTCAGAGCAGAATGTTTATTTTACTATATCCAAAAACTAGAAATAACTCAACAGAAAAAAATGGCTAAACAAACTCTGGCATAATGATGCAATGGAATACAGCACAGCAATGAAAGGGAGAAAACTATGTCCTGATAACTACAACAGCATACACAGTTTTTACGTATTATCTTGAGCAAAAGAAGCAAGACACATGATTCCTTTATATGAAATTCAAGAACCAGCAACATTAATCTATGGTTATATAAATAGGGGTACAGGAATGGTATTGCTAGGAAAAATACAAGAGGACCTTCTGTGGTGATGTAAGTGTTCTATACGTTGGTCTGAGTGGTGGTTATATAGGTGTGTACATGTGTGAAGATACATCGAACATGTTAAGATTTGTGTACACCTCAGTATAAATAGATAAATAAATGCCTTAGGCAATTATACATATATATGAGGCAATGCCAATAGAGGCCAAAATTATTCTTTACAATAAATCTTTTTTAAGCTATTATATATGAATTTTATTCTATTGCCATAATTATTAATCTGGAACACTTTTCATACCTTCAGAATCACACATACACAAATGGATTTTTCCTCCTTGTTTTGATTTGTTGCTTTGGACAGAGTTCATCTTTTGGAGTTTGGGGGCAAATTTGGAAGAACTTCTTTATCAGAAAAGATACTTTTCTTGGTCATACATTTAACAAATAGTCATTGAATGCTCGCCGTGTGTCAGATATTGCAGTAAGCATTGGGGATTCAAAGATTAGCTACTAAGCCCCAGTCCCTGCCATTGTAGCATTCAATTTTGTGGGGGTAACAGAGATGGAAGCAGATTCTTCTGGTCACACCACAAGTCAGCAAGGGCTGTAAGAGAGGTGTACTGCAAGAGTGTGGGGTAGGAATCTGCTTCCTCTCTGAATATTCTGGAAGGCTTTCACAGAGGGTATCACGAGGCCCTGCTTCTATTTTCACCATATGTCAGAGTTCTCTTTTAAGTATCTACAATAGTGATTTAAAAGTATGTTTCACAATCTATACTTCCAACGAAGGACTAATATCCAGAATCTACAAGGAACTCAAACAAAATCAGCAAGAAAAAAACACAAACATTCCTTTGAAAAAGTGGGCTAAGGACATGAATAGACAATTCTCCAAAGAAGATATACAAATGGCCAAAAGATATATGAAAAAATGTCCAACATTACTAATTATCAGGGAAATTCAAGTCAAAATCACAATGCAATACTGCCTTACTCCTGCAAGAATGGCCATAATCAAAAAATAATAGATGTTGGCACAGATGTGGTGAAAAGGGAACACTTTTACATTGTTGGTGGAAATGTAAACTAGTGCACCGCTATAGAAAACAGTGTGGAGATTCCTTAAAGAACTAAAAGTAGATCTATCATTAGATCCAGCAATCCCACTCCTGGGTATCTACCCAAAGGAAAATAAGTTGTATGAAAAAGATACTTGCACATGCATGTTATGGCAGCACAATTCACAATTGCAAAAATATGGAACCAACCCAGATGCCCATGAGTCAACAAGTGGATAAAGAAAATGTGGTACATATATATATACACACCATGAAATACTACTCAGCCATAAAAAGAACAAAATAATGGCATTTGCAGCAACCTGGATGGAATTGGAGACCATTATTCTAAGTGAAGTAACTCAGGAATGTTAAACCAAACATGGTATGTTCTCACTCATAAGTGGGAGCTAAGCTATGAAGATGCAAAAGCATAAGAATGATACAATGGACTTTGAGGACTCGGGGAAAGTGCGGGAGGGGGGTGAGAGATAAAAGACTACACACGGTACAGTGTACAATACTCAAGTGATGGGTGCACCAAAATCAGAAATCACCACTAAAGAACTTACTCATGTACAAAAATAAATAAATACATAAATGAGAAAAAAGTACTTTTCAGTTACTAAAAGATACTACATATTTGTCTTAGATATCATTGTAATCACTTCTGTGATTACTGTGATTACAACAAATTTAGTTTAAAGATCTCAGTTGGCTTTATTGCAATTCTAGAAATGGACAACACCACATTCTGTAAAATAGAATAAGTGTTCCAATGAGTCAAACAAAGGAGACTGGCTTTATAGACAGAAAAGGGGCAGAAGAAAGCAGAAACAAAAGAACAGAAAGCAGCTTAGTCATTTCAAAGTTACTTCCATGTAAAGGACAGGGAGACAGAACAGTAGATAACTGGTTAACATCAGGTTACTTCAAATTACTATGTTGTAAAGATTAAAACAGAGGGAACTTCGTTATCATGCTGATTTAAGATAGAAACTGGCCTGTTTGGGAAATTAGGCTGTCTTTCTCTTTTGACTTCTCTATCTCTCCTGATTTACCCAGTTTTGGTTTGATGAGCATGAGTGACTCCATTTTAACTTTTAATCCAGTCTGTTGGGGCCTAATGCAGGAGTTTGGTGCAAGATTATGGTATCCTATAATTTTTATTGAATATTTCTTAAGCCATTTTCAAAACCCTAACAGTTTCCAGGATAAAAGAAGCTATCCTTCTTTTAGGTATGGTATCCTATAATTTTTGTTGAATATTTCTTAAGCCATTTTCAAAACCCTAACAGTTTCCAGGATAAAAGAAGCTACCTGCCACAGGTTTCTAGAAAGCAGTAACATTCTTTGAAAAGTTTATAAATGGAAAGGTAGTATTTCTTTGAATTAGTTCTAAGTTAGAAGCCAAGCTTTGCTCAAACTCAGAGGGTTGCTTTTCCTTTCAAGTAGTGTTTGCATGCAGCAACCACACTGCCCCCAACACGCGTGCAGCATGAGTCCCTGAGTCTAGGTGAGAAGCCTTCCGCTGGTTTTTATGTTCACACATGTATCTCTCCTGACAGCGGATATACCTAGAAATACTCTAAGTCCTTGGTGTTAGTGTGGTTCTTCCTAGAAACTGAGACAATTTTAAGAAAAGCATTGTGGCCCATTAAGAGCAAATGAATTTATATATTCTGTAATTATTTCATCTGCAGAACTGTATTCCCTTTCAGTGATCCTTTCTTTCATCTCTGCTCATAGAAAAAATATGAAATGAATTTTAAATTTTGAAGACATTTAAAATTCAGTATGTACAGAAAACTGTGTTATTAAAGAAAGAAAGAGGAAATTAAATAAAGGGCTAGGACACATTACATATTAGACCTTTCTTTTTTCAGCAACTTTGAAATCAGATGGTAAAATCTAGATGATGTCATCGAGTCCATACAATTGCACTGTGTTCAAACCCAAATAATTCTTATGCCAAGTAAGATGATTTTTTTTAGTGTTGCTTAGTGACTGTGTTAGAAAATTGTGGGTGATAGTATTTAGGTTCCCCAAATTGTGTATCTTCCTTCTCTCCTATTTCCACAGCTCTAGTCTTCTGTGGATTTTGTTCTTTTGTAAACAAGAAGGCGCCCTTTTTACACTACGTCTGCATAAATGGGTGAGGGGTGATTTTGAGGAAGATCCTGACATGGGGAACTGGTGAGATGGTGATCTCATTTGCAGAGACAGAATACAAAAGGAGAAAATGTTAGGGAGGAAGGGTGATACTTGGTCTCCAGAGAAGGGATGTTCTAGGGGACAGCAGAAACATGCCTGTGCGCACAGTGCCTGACTTCTGGCTCCTGTGCAGAACATTGTGGGTAAGCAAACCTTCCCTACCCTCCATCCAGGACCCAGTCATTTGCACATCCATGACCCTGACTCCTCAACTGGCAGCCATCTTGGTGAAATCCCTTGGGGACCCTTTGTCTTAGAAAAACAACTTCTTTTGTTTTTGTCAGCTTTTCTGGTAAACTGCATTACTATGGAAATGTTGACTGTTCTGGAAATACAAACTTTTTTATTGTAATTAGGCTTAAGACCAAAACAGAAAAGAACTAAGGTCATTTAGACTCCACAGTGAGGAGAATGAACCTGAGTTCAATAAGACCTGCTTCAGATCCTGGTTCTGCCATTGGCTCTTAACTTCTGTGAGTCTCAGCTTCCTTATCTGTAAAAATAGAGTCATTGATACTCGCCTCACACCATTAAACTGAAGATTACATAAGAGAACAGATGAAGTTAATTCAGCACAGTACATTACATCTTCTGTGCTTTACAAGTGTTTCCTTTCTCTCCTTCTGTAGCCCCCTACTTATTTACACTCAAAATAAAAATGAAAAGTTTTAGAGAAGAGAAAACATTACAAGGCCCCACAGTAATCCATTCTGATACTTAACAGTTCTTCTTATCAGAAAATGCTTCCTTCTGTCTCACCCAAATTCCTAATGCTGCAATCTAAGTCCTTCTCTCAGGTGTGTCGTCCTTTTCTGTTCGCAGTTTTAATCTTGCTAAAAGAACAGCATGAAACACCCTAATCTTCAGAAGCATATTTTCTTTATGTCTTTCCTTTAATAGCTTAAAGCACAAAATATAGTGGGACCCCCCCACAGTCCTCTGTAGACTTTAAATTCATTTCTGGTAGCCTGGATTACTGGGAAATGTTGTGGCTGGTTTTATTTTCCTGCATGCATCTCGATGACCCATTTTAGATGGGGGTGTTTGAGGAGGAGAGCGTACTGCAGAATGAGCTGAATGAGCTATACCTTCATGACTGCTTCCACCTGACAATCTGCAAATCCTCCCCATTTAAGGAAGGCAGTGCTCATGGAATTTTAAAATGTTAAAGAATGTGTGTGCCTGAACTTGGATGTTAAAACTATGCTTCCATTTCCTTCATCACTTGCACTAACCATATAACCTGCTAGTACTCATTTAGTAGGTTTGCTTGCAGCCTGTGTCAAAAGGAGCATAGTAACCAATGAAAAGGAAGGCATGGACCTTAGAGACATTTGACTGTTTCCATAGCAGGGGGGAAAAAAACCAATTTTTAAATTATTTTACAAATCTGAGTAATTATGTGGCTTCTCATAGCAAGGGAAAAAAAAACCCAATTTTAAAATTCTTTTACAAATCTGAGTAATTATGTGGCCTCTCAAAGCAAATAGATTTCCTTAAGAGTTAAAACAACTTTTAAGAGGAAACAATGAGTCCTGCAGCCTGCCATATCCTGTGTTCAGAATAATTTTCATTTCTACTTATCTGTGAAGGTTGAAGGAATGTCTACAAATATTTGCTTGGTTTCTATGGTGAAGGCAGAGAGATCAAATGTGTGATTGTTTAGTGTTAAAATCAAAACTACACTATACTGTACTTCTACAAAGAGAATGAGTTTGTTACTTGAAACATAATAGACGTTTAATAAGTGGTAACTATTTTAAGTTTCAGGAGTTCAGGAGGAAATTTAAACAGTGCAGCCTGAAGGAAAACATGGGCCCTTCAGGCATTTTAAAACTTCATTTTACAAAAATAAAATGGTCCTTGCACTTTATTAAAAAGTCATCTGTTGACTACAGATCATGTTGGTGGACTTTCAGAATGCTTGGTGTGGACATGGGGACACAACTGTGTCCTGTAAAATTTATACTATAATAAAAACACCCTGTCCTGCCCTGTGTTACCCCTCCTTACCCTATAACTCTCCATACTTCTGTCTTCTGGCTACCCATACATTTGTTGGAACATATGTTTATTTTATGCTTGCTTTATACAACGCTCTGCGAGGGACTGGGATTAAAAGTCCACTTAGAAATACTCTCTACCCTCAAAGGACTGGCTTTGAGCCTAGTAGACCATAAGGATACAGTGATTGAGATGCAGTATGGTAAGCACTGAAATCATTTATGCTTGGGGAGGACTAGGCAGGGCAAGGCTCACAGGAATTAAGAATGGGGTTGTGAAGAGAGCATTCCAGAGAAGGGCCTAAGGGAAGACCACATGAGGCATGACATAGCACACATGTTTGAAGAACCTCAAGGTCTCTGACAAGTTAAAGAAAGCTTTCATCTGAAGGGGGAGCAGACAATGAAGCCAGAGAGTGGATGGGAATCAGATTATGAGAGCGTTGGAGGTAAACTAGAGTTGAGCTTGACCCTGAAATCTCCGGAGAATGGATGAAGGATTTTAAGCAGGACAGTGGCGAGCACAGCTTCAGATGCAGTAGAGAAGACAGAGTGGCAGGGGGCATGTTGGCAGGAAAAGATCACAGAGGAAGCTATTTGGACCATCCAGGAGAGGACATTCTCTCCATGGAATTGTCAGGATCTGATGGTGGCTTCATTGAAAGTCAAGAGAAGTAGGGAAACTGGGTAGGTGGTGATTTTGCTTGCAGAGAGAGGGAATATAGGAAAAGCAAGTTTTAGAGGAAAGACAATGCATGCATTTTGAATTGGAGATACTGGTAGCAGCACTATGTGGTGATGTCCAGGAGACAGTTGGATTTGTGGGACAGAGACTGCAGAGTTCTGAGTACAGCATGGATTGGAGCAGGGGTGGGGACAGGCACATGGAGTGCTCCCCAAGGATTGTGCTTCATATAAGAAAAGTGACTGCCTGAGGATGTCGCCTTAGATTAAGCAATAATTTAAAAGAGACAAAGACACTAGGACAGGACCGTAGCGTTCTGCACTTAAATTGCTACACAGACACCACCCCTCCTTCCAAACCAGTTGTACTTCAGCCAAGTCATTTGACTCATTGCTTTCCTAATTTGTGACCACGCTGTCCAGGACTAACATGGTACCTCATAGAGTAGACATTCACATGATGAATTGACTGGAAGCTTACTTTGACCTAAAGACTTGCTGTCTAGGCCTTTTTTAGGTAGATCTGCTTAGACATAGATAAAATGGGGGAGAGGTATATGACTCAGTAAGAAATGGCAAGTGCTACTGCTATCACAAAAGGTCAGAAACCTGGATCCCTGAATTCTACCTTTGCTGGCCCTTCAGTGAGTCATTTTCATGCCTCCCCTGACACAAGTACACAGCCCCACTGTTTACTGAGTGGCTCTCTTCCCCCAAGATGCCTTTCATCTCTACTTGGAGGGAACACCCATTCAGCTCATTTTCCCTGTGCCTTTCATTGCCCTGTGCGTTTTCTTACACATTCTCTGAAGCTAATCAGGGTCAGCTCCTCCCTCCGCAGGACCATTTCCTTTGTTAGAAATACATGATTGCTCAAAGGTATTAAGTTATTATGGGACAGTATTGTCCTCATATTCTCCAGTCTAGGGGATTGCCTCTATCCAAACTGCCACTGGGAGTTTCCTGTGGTTCATTCATGTATCCAGCTATCAGATAATTACTGAGCACCTTCCATGCATGACACTATAAGTGCATTGTGGCCAAGAAATGGAAGAGTTATAATGCAAGATAGAAAGGAGTCAAGTACTATAGAAGTGCAGTGGAGGCTCAGAGAAGAGCCATTACTTCCAGCTGGGAGATCAGGAAAGGCTTTGTGGAGGAGGCAGTATTGAACCAGGCTCGAAAGATGGGTAGGATTTGGACCTGCAGAGACTCAGAGAAAGAGAATCCCAGAGACAGAATCAGAGAACCACACCAGCAATAGCAGGTGATGGGACATCCACATATCTAATGGGAGCCGGTGGCCCCATGTGAGCCAAGGCAGCTCTAGATGTGAGGAAATACAGCCCTCCTGCTGGTAATGGATGTGTCAGAGCAGAGGTGAGGGCAAAGTTATTGGCACAGCACATGCTCTGAGACTCTCATCTTTGTATTGACCTCAGACATTTTTTTTGTCATATGTCAAAACATCTCCTTCTAGCTCTTAGATTGCAAATGGGTGAATTTGAGATGACTCTTATTATTTTATGTGTATTTAATGTTTTGTTTTGTTTTGAGATGGAGTTTCGCTCTTGTTGCCCAGGCTGGAGTGCAATGGTGTGATCTTGGCTCACCGCAACCTCCACCTACTGAGTTCCAGCAATTCTCCTGCCTCAGCCTCCTGAGTAGCTGGGATTACAGGCATGCACTGCCATGCCCGACTAATTTTGTATTTTTAGCAGAGATGGGGTTTCACCATGTTGGTCAGGCTGGTCTCGAACTGCCAACTTCAGGTGATCCGCCCTCCTCAGCCTCCCAAAGTGCTGGGATTACAGGTGTGAGCCACCGCACCCAGCCAGTATTTAATTCTTAATAGTTTCCATAACCAGTTAAGGGGTTATAATGAGAAGACTGTGCTTGGCAGAATTAGAATTCCAGTTCTTTATAATATTCTTAATTTAAATATATAATTTTAAAGAACTAAATTATGGCCGGGCACGATGGCTCACGCTGTAATCCCAGCACTTTAGGAGGCCAAGGCAGGCAGATCACTTGAGGTCAGGAGTTCGAGACCAGTCTGGGCAACGTGGCGAAACCCTGTCTCTAAAAATACAAAAAATTAGCTGGGCATGGTGGTGCACGCCTGTAATCCCAACTACTGGGGAAGCTGAGGCAGGAGAATCACCTGAACCTGGGAGACAGAGGTTGCAGTGAGCCGAGATCGCACCACTGCACTCTAGCCTAGGCTACAGAGCAAGACTCCATCTCAAAAAAAAAAAAAAAAAAAAAAAGTAACTTTTGCAACCCTGTGAAAAGTCAGTGAAATTATCACTAGTTTTCATTTTCACTTCACAAAACCACACTAGTTTTCTATAGGGAGAAAAACATATGTATTAGAGAGTTTTGTATTGCTCTGATGCAAATAAACAGATTAGAAGTTTAGAAAACCTTCACTTTGACAAAATAAAGATTCGGAGATATTTCAAAGATTACATTTATATTCCTTATAAACCATTATCTATGTTTGCATTTGAGACCTGTTGGTGAAGTGGGCCTGAAAAAGAGAATGTCACCACACTGGAACACTCGGTAAGTAATTACTAAACCAAAGGGCAGCAAGGATATTTAAAGATAACGTTCTTGGGTCTGTAGAGTATATATGTTTTTTAAATCTTCATTGCTATTGCCATATAATTTAGGGAGTCTTAAAATGTTAATAGAGGACACCTTATAGATTACCCAGTCCAAACATCTTCTTTAACAGATGAGAAAACTGAAGCTTGGAGAAGTTGCCACCCATGCTAGTTTCTCCATCTATAAACAGGATGTATCAGCCAGGGTCCCCACAGGAAATACATGGCACACTCAAACTCAAGTAGCTCAAGGAGGATTTCTTGACACAGGCATGATTTGCAGAGATGTGGGTTTAGGGGAACTCAGGGGATGGTGCTGTGACCTGAGTCTTACTCACAGTCAGGTTGTTACCATTCCCAGGCCCGAGAAGAAGAGGGGGAGCAGTTACTGGTAGCCAGGGGGAAGAAAGCAAGTAGAGCAGGCTTCCTGAGATGGACATTGACTTTGTGATGGCAATCACAAAGCTCTAGACAGCTTTGCTGGGAGGAAAATCAAAGAGTTGAGGATCCTGACCTCATGCTTCTCCTTCTCTCTGAATTCCTGGTGAGTCTTCCCATTGGCCAAAGCCAATAAGAAACTGGAGGCATATGGCACATATAGGTCCACTTCTAGGGCAGAGACTATCTGGAGCAACAAAAAGAAGACATCTAGCACAGTGTTCATACCATGCTTTTCTACCATTGTGGCCATATAATGAGGATGAATCAGATAACATCTAGTTTTTTCAAGACCTTGGTGAAAGGTTACCTGATAAAAGATTGTTAAATATGACATCAAGTGAGAGCAGTTTACTCCGAAATGTATTTTAAGTCAGAGTTGGCCTTGGCCGTATTTTTCTTATACTATTATTGAACTGGTTCAAAAAAATGTGAATAGAGATCAAAGAAGTTTAAACAGATACATCCACTTGTGTAAATATCCTTGAACTCCCCCCTGCCTTCCACTCCCTGTCCTGTTGCCACATCCATTCAGCACCTCTAGAGGTTGTTAATACGTGTAATGATTGTAATAAACATCATATTTGCTTTGGTTCCAGCTGGCTCCAATCACCAAACTCTGTCCATAATTCCTATTGTCTTTGCTTACTGGACAGCTGCATTGTTACCATTAGTGGCAACTTTTGTTATGGATTTCTAAATATTGATCTTTATATATTGCACTCATTGTTTTCCTCAACATGTTTTAAAATTTAAATTTACCATTACATTTTGTTTTTAAGGATATTTAGAGTTATTAAACATAGTGAACTTCTGGTAGAATTGATAATATTCTTGAGAACTTTCATGCACTAAAACCTTGAAACAATTATATTGATATTATTCATTCTTTATAAAGCTTTCAAATAAAAAGCTTCTGCTCATGCATGAGTTAAACTGGTTTTAAGTTCGGCAATCTTCCATCAGAAGTTTTTAGAGGCACAGAAGTATAATAATATCTAAGCAAAGGGAATTTATATTTTACTGTCAGGAAAATTTGTTGCAATTTGTTCTCAAAAACTTGGATCCAGATTTAGTTGCAGTAGATATTTTAAATCCTATGAAATTACAGAAGTTGTCATAATTTGAGATAATTAAAATTACAATGACTTAATGTAGGAATCGAAAGACTCTGGTTCAGAGATTATAGAACAGCCAAGTAAATTAACAAATTAAAACTGGGGATGCTCTCTTGATATATAGAATAATATTATATAAACCAGGAAACGACTATTAGAAAATGCTATTCTTTTATATCTATTGCAAAATATAGTAGTTTTCCTTTTTTTTGAGACAGAGTCTTGCTTTTCACCCAGACTAAAGGGGTGTGATTTCACTGCAACCTCCACCTCCAAGGTTCAAGCAATTCTCCTGCCTCAGCCTCCCTATTAGCAGAGATTACAGGTGTGCGCCACCACACCCAGCTAATTTTTTTTTATTTTTAGTAGAGACGGTTTCGCCATGCTTCCCAAGCTGGTCTTGAACTCCTGACCTCAAATGATCCGCCTGCCTCAGCCTCCCAAAGTGCTGGGATTACAGGCATGAGCCACCACGTCCAGCCCAGTAGTTTGTTATTTTTAAATGTAGGCCCGGGTCATTGATGGGGTTGTTTTATTAGATAATTAACTAGAAATTAACTAGTCTTGAACAATTCATACTTCTTTTGAAATTGAATTCCTCAAAGATTGAACCAAAAATGATGTCTCTTTAGACAGATGTTGATGGTTTAAAATAGAGTGTCAGCATAAACTTAGTCTAATTTCTGTCTCAGTTTGTTACAATGATTTACATAGACTAGAGCAAAATCTTACAAATAAAAATGAGATATATAAATTTTAGCTTTCATGGAAGTTATTAAATGTGAAGTGATGAGTAGATATTATATCATATAGAGCACTGGAAAGTAATAGAAACACTTTTCTTTTTTCTTTTCTTTTTTGAGACAGAGTCTCTGTCGCCCAGACTGGAGTGCAGTGGCACGATCTCAGCTCACTGCAAGCTCCACCTCCCAGGTTCACGCCATTCTCCTGCCTCAGGCTCCCCAGTAGCTGGGACTACAAGTGCCGGCCACCAGGCCCGGCTAATTATTTTATATTTTTAGTAGAAACGGGGTTTCACCATGTTAGCCAGAATGGTCTCAATTGCCTGACCTTGTGGTCTGCCCGCCTCGGCCTCCCGAAGTGCTGGGATTACAGGCATGAGCCACCACGCCCGGCCAGAAACCCTTTTTCTTAAACAATTTTTAGGGAAATCATTTAACCCTAAAGGACAGCTGAGCTTTTGAGATTTGTAAGCTGTTATAAATTTTTACATTAAGATATTTCAAAGTACATTTAAAATTGTTTCCCCTTGGTTTTTTAATTACAACCTGTATCTTTGCTCCTTATTTTGTGGATGTTGGGAGGGCTGAGTTGAAGATGCTATGTTACAAATTGCAGAAGGGGCACAGAGTTGAAATCAGACGGTCCTGGTAAGAATCCCAGTTCTTCCAAATCTCAACTAATGACTCTGCCCAGATTACTCAGCCTCTCTGAAATTCAATTTTCCCAGCCGTAACAAGTGCTTACTGACAGCAACTGACTAACTCATGCCCCTGAAATAACCATCCAGCATCTCTTTTTCTTTCCACCTTCCACCCTCCATGCTGCCATGTTTTTGTGGCAATTACCCATTTAAAGTTTGATGTCTGTGTGTCCTTACAGGCATTTTTCTATTTTCATTTTTCATAGACATATAATCTACCCACACAAAACCTTTTAACAGAAATTAGAATGTATTTCACACAGTTCCGAAACTTATTTACTAACTTACTGTATCATGGACATCTTTTCTATGTGAACAGGAATGAACAAGATGGGAACTATCTTATTCTTTTTGACGACTGAATAATTATAAGATAAATTTCCATAAGTATAACTCTGGGTGGGGATGTGTACACTATTAATTTTATAGATAGACACTGTCATTTTGTCTTCTGAAAAGGCTGTGTCAATTTGCAGGGGTTTAGGGTTTGTTGTTTGTGTTTTTGTTTGTTAGTTTGTTGACTTACTTGAGACAGAGTCTCGCTCTGTTACCCCAGTTGGAGTATAGTGGCATGATCATGGCTCACTGCAGCCTCGACCTCCCAGGCTCAAGCAGTCCTCCCATGTCAATATTGAGTAGCTGGAACTTCAGGCATGCACCACCGCACTTGGCTAATTTTTTAATTTTTTTTTTGTAGAGACAAGGTTTTACTATGTTGCCCAGGCTGATCTCCAACTCCTCGACTCAAGCAGTTCTCTCGCCTTGGCCTCCCAAGGCGCTGGGATTACAGGCATGAGCCACCAAGACCAGCCCAAATTGCAGTTAGTTTTTCGATATGATGGCCAACCCTGAACAGTGTCATTCTGTTCATTCCTGCAAATCAGGCAAAAAATGATACCTCTTTATTATAATGGGTTTCTTTCTGTTTCTTTCCTTTCTTCCTTTTCTTTCCTTCCTTTTTTTTTTTTCTTTTGAGACGGAGTCTCACTCTGTCACCCAGGCTGGAATGCAGTGGTGCGATCTCGACTCACTACAAGTTCCGCCTCCCAGGTTCACGCCATTCTTCTGCCTCAGCCTCCCATGTAGCTGGGACTGCAGACGCCCGCCACCAGGCCAGGCTAATTTTTGTATTTTTAGTAGAGACAGGGTTTCATTGTATTAGCCAGGATGGTCTCGATCTCCAGACCTCATGATCCACCCACGTTGGCCTGCCAAAGTGCTATAATTACAGGCGTGAGCCACCGCACCCAGCCTTCTTTCCACCTTTCTTTAACGAGGTTATCTTTGATAGTTTTTTCTTTGTGAATTGCCTTTTTATATCTTTCATCTGTTTTTCTGTTGTATGGTTTTATTTCTTACTGATTTGTGCAAGTGCTTTATGGAATATGAATAGTTATTCTTTGACTTTGTATGTGTTTTCTCCCAGCCTTTATATGTAGTGTTTTTTGCTGAAGAGGGTTTCAGTTTTAAATAGCTGGATCTGTGACTCTTCATCTAAGGTTTCTATATTTCCCATCATGGTGAAAAAGTCCTTCACATCCCAAGGTCCTCTGCTGTTTTCTTTTAGTACATTTTTCTAGTTCTACTTCATACATTTAGATGTTCCATGAATTTTTTTTTTATATTTTATCCATATGAAATTTTAAAAGAAATTTTATCTACATAAAGAGGTCAGACTTATTGTCTTCCAAATTAATGGCCACTTGTCTTGCTTCCAATTTCAAAAAAAAATTTTTTTTTAGAGACAGGGGTGTCCCTATGTTGCCCAGGCTGGACTTAGACTCCTAGGCTCAAGTGATCTCATCGCAGCCTCCTGAGTAGATGGGTCTAAAGGCACTGGCCACCTCACCTGGCTTGCTTTCAATTGTCGAAGTATTTTTTTCCCCCACTAAACTGAAATTTGGCCACCTATAAGGATTTTAAGCCCCATAAATATATCGGTCTCTTTCTGGACATTTTGTTTTCTTGATCTTTTAGCACCTACGATTTTACTCGCTACTTAACATGCCTTAGAGTATATTTTGGTGTCAAAGAGAAAATGCCCCTTATTCCTATTTCTCAGACTATTTTTGCCTCTTCTTAAGCATTATCCTAACAAAGTCTCTTTATTGTCAAAGTTAAATTTCTCCCCAAAATCATTGGACTGTCCTAAATTTTTATGTTAATGCAGGGATGACTCTTATCTTTATAATGTGGCCTTGTCCCATCTTAGCCATGTCTGTATCACCATTTATTTTTACTTTATGTTCTTCAACAATAGTATGTCATTTTCTTAATAGGGATCTTGTAAATTTCTTGTAATTCCTCAGTGTGTTACATTTTTTTGTTACTAGTATGAATGACTTCCTTTTCCATCTTATTTTGTGACTGAATTACTATGAATTATGTATTTATTTTATGTCATGTCTACCATAATCTCAATTTTTGGTATTTTAATAATATTTTTGTTACCATAAATTAAGTAAGGATTTATATAAGACAAATTCTTATCAGTAAAGAACTTTACACTTAGAAGAGAGTACTTGCATTTCACTCCCAGAACAAAAACCAGGTATATACATCATTGTAAAGAAAACAATAATAAATCCTAACAAGTAGAAATTGTACAGATTATAGTCTCTCATTGTAATTCAATAAAAGTAGAAATTCAACCATTAAAAGATAGCCATAAATAACCTGACCATATGGACATTTTAAAACACTTCTAAATTAAAGATAAATTACATGGTATTTAAAGATGAGCAAAAGTGAGAAAAGTTTATCTACAAATATATAGTTAGCATTTTATTATTAATTAAAATTGAAAAGAAATGAGCTAAATTTTAACTCAAAAAAAAAAAAAAGCCCAAAACCAACAAGAAATTAGGAGGAGAAAATTTTAAAAGATAAAAATAGAAATCAACAAATTATAAAATAAAACAATAATCCTTCCAAAATGGAAATAAAATTGTATCAGTTTTTTTAAATAAATGATATGGCTAAACTTTTGATAAACCTGACAGATATAAAGAGAAAACAAAAATTTACAACTTTAAGAAAGAGAAAATCAGTAAACCAAGGAAACAGATGAAATTAAAATAATTATAAGAAATACTGTGTTCAAATTTAAGTCAATACATTTTTAAATCTAGATTAAGAATGTTTGTAGGAAAATCCTTTTTCATTACCAAAATTGGCTTCTAAAGAGGTGAAAGCTGAGCAGACTAATTACCAAGAAGAAATTCAAAAGACCATTAAGACACACTGCTAACAAAGATCCAGACAGCTCTATGAGCGAGACTGACCCTCGTAAGAACTGATTATTATTCTGTTATTTGTACTATTCCAGAATATAGTAAAAATTGGAAGCTTGAATATCCCTGATAACAAAACATGAAAAATTAACACAAAAAAACTACAGATCAGCCTCATTTATGTATATGTCAATATGCTAAGTAGATATTAGCAAATAGAATTTCAGAGTGTCTTAAAAGAATAATACACAATCAGAAATGATTTATTCCAAGAAGTCAAGGATGCTACTATATTGGGAAATCTGTTAATGTAACTAGTATGTCTTTAATAAAATAAAGGCAAATGATCATATGGTCATTATTAATAGACATTTTAAAAAGCATTTGATAAAAATTCATTCTACATTTTGAGTGGTAACTAAATTTTAAAAGGAATAGAGGGAATTTCCCCAACATATCAATATTGTTAGTATGATTTTGACTGTCTATACATTTATTTATCATAATAGGTATAACTGACTAAAGTATTGAAAATGAAGACAGCCTTACTAAAGTTTCTTAGGATGGGTAATCAATCAGAAACCAGTTTCTTGCTGAGCACATTGGCTCACACCTGTAATCCCAGTATTCTGGGAGGCCGAGGTGGGCAGATCACCTGAGATCAGGAGTTTGTGACCAGCCTGGCCAACATGGTGAAACCCCATCTCTACAAAAAATACAAAAATATTAGCCAAGTGTGGTGGCATGTGCCTGTAGTCCTAGCTACCTGGGAGGCTGAGACACGAGACTTGCTTAAGCCTGGGAGGCGGAGGTTGCAGTGAGCCAAGATGGCACCATTGCATTCCCATCTTGGCAACAGAGCAAGACCCTGTCTGAAAAGAAAAAAGAAAGAAAGAATATTTTCCTTAGAACAGCTTAAAATAAGGCTGTATTCAGATTCAACTTTTCTTCCTGTGTTGCTAGACTTTATTTTGAATTGAGGTAGAAAGATAAGTGTGTGCCCTCATGATATCTGTGTATTTCTGTCAACCACTCAAGTGGAACCTTATGGACAGTTTGCACCTGCAGTTTTGTTTACAGTGTGTCAGGGAAGCAAAGAAGTGTTCCTCCAGCTAGAAATACTGATAATGCAGAAACAAGTCATGTAACTAAAACTAGACCCCAGTATTGGACACTCGTTTCTTAGCAAAAACAATACCTTCTCTTTTGGGAATGACTGGTCTTTGAATGTTGCCCAGTTATCTTTCTAGCAATGACTGCCTTAAAAGGATTGATTTAATAGGTGTTAAACCCTTATTGTTGTGTTTACAGTACTGTGATAGGCATTTACAGATATAAACATAGATTAAGGCAGGGCCATGTCCTCAGGAACAAACCATATTATGAGCTATGTTACAAGGTATGATTTTCAGATAGCAGCAAGTTCAGGGTGGTGCTGGCATCTAGGCTAGGCCTTGTAGGATAGGTGAAATTTACACATGTGGAGAGGAGAAAAAAGAGTTGCCCAGGCTAGGAAAATTATATAAACAAAAGCATGGAGACAAGAGCGGTAGAATATGCTTGCGTAATCTAGTGGTGTTCAAACATAGCCAAAGGTGAGGGTTACTTGAAGAACTTAAAAAAAAATAAGAAAGGACTAGGCACAGTGGCTCATGCCTGTAATTTTAGCACTTTGGGAGGCTGAGGCAGGCGGATTGCCTGAGCTCAGGAGTTCAAGACCAGCCTGGGCAACATGGTGAAACCCCATCTCTACTAAAATACAAAAAAAATTAGCTGGGTGTGGCGGCGTGCGCCTGTAGTCCCAGCTACTCAGGAGGCTGAGGCAGGAGAATTGCTTGAACCTAGGAGGCGGAGGTTGCAGTGAACCAAGATCGTGCCACTGCACTCCAGCCTGGGCAACAGAGCAAGACTCCGTCTCAAAAAGAAAAAAAAAAAAGAAGAAGAAGGAGGAAGGAAGGAAAGAGGAAAACTCCAACCTGAAAGTTCAGCCCACAGAAAGTCTAATTCAGTGGCACAAGATAAGACCTATACACCTAAGTTTTTCTAAAACCCCATGGGGATTTTGACGAACAGGCAGGGTTAAGAACCAGTGGTGCAGTATAGATGTGACTAGGATATAAAGGCTATGGAAGTTCTATGGGAGGTGATGCATTGATGTACTGTGGGAGGTGGCATTGATAGAAAGATATGTTGGGGCCAAATGATAACTTGAGTAACATTGTTTCGGTATTGTCAGTTTTGTGTTTTGTTTTTTATTTCTATTATATCACAGCCATCCCTCCATTAGATATCAACCAGTATTACTTAAACAAAACTTGACCCATATGTGAATTCAAAGCAAAATATGTTAGATGAGATATAGAGGGAGAACCTCTCAAGAATATTTTTCCAATTTGATGTTGCCATATAATCACCTAAAGACTTAGAGGGGTCATTTTATTATCACTCATAATCTTGTCAGTTGACCGGACTCAGCTGGCAGTTCTGTTCTGTGTGACATTGTCTGGGACTGCAGTTATATCCAGCAGCACTGGCACCATCTTCGTGTGTGTGTGTGTGTGTGTGTGTGTATGTGTGTGTGTGTGTACAGCTTGTGGGGTACAAGTGGTTTTGGGTTACGTGGCTGAATTGTATAGTGATGAAGTCTGAGATTTTAGTGCCCCCATCACCCAAGTAGTGTACATTTTACCCAGTATGTAGTTTTTTCTCCTTCACCCCTTTCTCTACCCTCCCCGTTTCTGAGTCTCCAAAGTCCAAAATCCATTACACCACTCTGTATGCTATCATCTTCCAATTTGCCAATAATGCTGACCTGGGGATTGAGCTGTAATTGTTGCCATCACCTGTTTTCCATGCATTATTTTTTAAAGGCCCCTTAAGGGGGAAAAAAAAACAGTTTCTAAGTTTAAAAAAATTTTTTTTGATCTTTGCTTTCTGAAACTCATGTTATTATGCCATCCTAGTTAGACATAGAGTTGGAGGTTGGGACCCAGTTGGTGAAGATGATGTAATTTCCTGGCCCGTCAGTGATGAGTCCTATTTACTTATTGCTTCTATCACAGCATCCTTATATGATTTATAGCAATTCTTTCTGAACTACATCTTGTCATTAAACCACCAGGTTTACTGAGGAGTCTAAGCCCACAACCACCTTCGTCAGTAACACTCGGATCCGCTTGCCATTGCAGGTCGTCACACTGTGGTACAGAGCTCCCGAAGTCTTGCTCCAGTCCAGCTACGCCACCCCCGTGGATCTATGGAGTGTTGGCTGCATATTTGCAGAAATGTTTCGTAGAAAGTAAGAAATACATTTTGTTTCACTCTGCTTTCCTTGAAAAGAGACTGTGGATCTTTGTGAATTTAAGTGGCAGCATGGCATTTCTGTCATTAGGGGTCATGATGGCCAGATCCATCTGCCGCAGGCTACCACTTGCAAGCCTGTCCTGAAAGTTTGTCTTCTCAGTGCTTACAGTGTTGTTTTATATGACTGTAGCTTGCAGCTTCTGGAAACTCTGCCTGGGAAGGAACACCCCACTGTTCTTATAATTTACATTGTTTTATTGGTGATGATAGGACATGGTGAAAATAACACATATTTTGGCATTTTTTTAGTGAAGAAATATCCTCAAAGTGGACTTTATCCATAGGAGGAGAACCAAGACTCTTAAGTATATGAAAACTTTTTTAATGGAATTTTGATTGTGAGAATAGTTGAAAAAAAAACAGTATTTAGGCTGAAAAAGAATAAGCAATGGGGATGTCAGTGCAACTTCAGGGCACTTTAAATGCTGCCATGTACAGGAGAGATTAGACATATTCAGGCACTATAGAGGACGGAAACAAGACTAAGGATACAGAAATTACAAACAGAAAGATTTTTGTTAAAAGGGGTAAAAATCTAATGATTAGACAGTTATCTGAAGAGTGGATTGGGGTTTGTGAAAATAGTGAGTTCTCATTGTGTGTCTAAGAAGAGGCTGGACCTCCACACATTGGTGATGTTTCAGCAGCATTTATAGAGTTGGTGCATAGGCTAGATGCCCTCCAACTTCCCTCTGAGAGAGCATGTGATTCGATTGTTTGATTTTCAGGTCACAAGAAATAGCCAAACAATATAATAAATATCTGCCAGGAAAATAATCCATACCTGGGAACTAAGTTCAGCCTAGTCTAAATTAAATAGAGAACCTAATCAAAATCTAATCTCTTTTTCTTTTCTATTTTTATTTCCATGGGGAAAAATGAGTTAGGTGAGTTAGGAAATAGTATATTCCCATTGTATCTTTAAAATGTAGCTCCATGGTAGCTCACAAGGAAAAGAACTGGTCAACCATTGCTTGCTTGTTGTTTGGTTGGTTTTAACCAAACAAAGTTTTGTGCATGTAACAGATTTTTGGAACTATTGCTAGTACTCAGCAAATTCATCTGTGGCTCATAAGATGGGAGATCATGGCAAGGAGATCAGAGTAAACAGATGTTTAATGCAGCCGTACCATGTGCCAAGTATAGCGTCAAACCTCTTCCTTTATGCTACCTTTCTTAGTCCTACCAATAAGAGCAAACTGAGATGGAGTGGTACATTTATTTGTCTAACATTAGGCAGCTAAGAAGTAGCAAAGATATGAGTCCAAAGGAAGTCTTGCAAGTTCTGTTCCAGCGTTGCTTTTTTCCCAAGGAGAGGAGGGAAAAAGTAATATTGAATTCAGCTGCAGTGTTTGCCAAACAGGCTCAATTAGTGATTTTGAAAGTGTGGTCCCTGGACCGGGAACCACAGTATCACCAGGCAGGCACCTTGCTGGAAATGCAAATTCTCAAGCCCCACCCCAGACCTATTGGTTCAGTAGTTCTTGGGCTGGGATCCAGCAACCTGCATTTTAACAAGTTCTCCGATCCTAATACAACCTCCAGGATACGAACCCCTGGGTTGGATGACAGTATCACCAGGGATGGGCAGTCTTTAAAAGTCTGGCTCCCAGGCCTCTCCCTTGAGATTCTGATTCATTACTGGGCTGGGGCCAGGAATTCTTATTTTTATTTTTTTATTTTTATTTTTATTTTATTTTTTTTTTTTTTTTTTGGAGACGGAGTCTTGCTCTGTCGCCCAGGCTGGAGTGCAGTGGCCGGATCTCAGCTCACTGCAAGCTCCGCCTCCCGGGTTTACGCCATTCTCCTGCCTCAGCCTCCCGAGTAGCTGGGACTACAGGCGCCCGCCACCTCACCCGGCTAGATTTTTTTTGTATTTTTTAGTAGAGACGGGGTTTCACCGTGTTAGCCAGGATGGTCTCGATCTCCTGACCTTGTGATCCGCCCGTCTTGGCCTCCCAAAGTGCTGGGATTACAGGGTTGAGCCACCGCGCCTGGCCTGGAATTCTTATTTTTAAAAGTACCTTCAGCAATTATTTTCATCCAACAAGTGTGGAAGACATCGGGTTAAAGGCTTATGGTTAGAACCAAGAATAATTTACTGTCAATAGAGCAGAGTAGGAGTTAAGACAGTCATTCTCCTTCATCCCAGGAATAACTCAGTACTGCCAAGAGTTGATTAGAGAAATGCTTATTGAAATTATCTTTATGTGTCTAGTATAGTCTCAACTGTAAAGACAGAGTCCTTCAACAATTACAGACTTGGAAACTAGTCATGATTGATGATAAAAGTCAATTTTTTTAAGATGTTAAAAGAAAGATAAAACTTGAGATATGTAGAATTAAGTATTCACTACTAAGGAATTTGCTGTATGTTTAAGTATAGGCAATCTCCATTTGTGGAACAAATTTTATTTTAAAGCGTTAAAAGCATTTTCCACTGAAGTGATAAGTGGTCATTGGATTCCAAGCCTAGTTTGCAGAATCCTCTATGACCTGGAACATATACAACACACCCATTGTGCTAATTCATCAAAATTTTTTCTTCTATGGGAAAATTCATTCTGTGTTCCAATCCAAGACTAGAGCGATACTTATCTCTCCATCTCAGCATTGGGACTGAGAAGTGGGACTCAAATATTGGAGGCTCAGGAGAGAGCTCCTTTGATGATAGTGGCAACAGTCTGCTTCAGTTTGCTGGAAAAGTGAGACATTGGGTAGAGATCCTTTGGCACTTCAGATGTGCACATAAGAAAGTTCCCTTTCTCCAGAAGCCTTGCACAAAAATAGTAAGTTGAGAAATAATTACTTGAAGGAGGAAGCAGTATCAGAAACCAGGTCCATATGCCTTTAAGGCTGAAAGGAGAGTGAATCCAGGCCAATCACACCATCCCTCCTAGGGTTGGTACCCTGTGTCCTTGGTATTTCCTATGATACCCCCCAGATATCCATGTGTCATGCTTCTTACTTATGCCAGATGAGTTCTGGGGTCCATCACCAGCTTGACCTGGTTCTGACTTGACTCCTGATTCAGTATTGACCCAGTTGAGACTTCCCAAGCCATGGGCTCTTAAAGCAGACTCATTCATTGCTTTAGGCTAATCCTGAATCAGGGAATCCTAGCATTTTTAATTTTTTGTAGAGATGGGAGTCTCACTGTGCTGCCTTGGTTGGTCTTGAACTTCTAAACTCTGGGTACCCACTTGATGCTAAGGCGGTAATTACCAAATTTTGTCCTTTCTTTATCACCTTAATTGTTTTTGCCATATTCTTATGAGACTGGTACTATTATTTACTTAGGTTTTTTTTACTGCTCTCTTATCAGTTTACTTTTTTATTTAGCCTCATCCTAAACAAAAGTACAGTCATGTGTTGCTTAACGACAGGGTGATGTTCTGAGAAATTCATTGTTAGGCAGTTTTGTTATTTTGCGAACATTGTAGGGTGTACTTACACAAACCTAGATGATATAGCCTACTACGCACCTAGGTTATATGGTTTAGCTTATTGATCTTAGGCTGCCAATCTGTATGACGTATTATTGTACGGACTGCCATAGGCAGTTGTAACACAATGGTAAGTATTTGTGTATCTAAATATAGAAAAGATACAGCAGAAATATGGTATAAAAGATAAAAAATGATATACCTATATAGAATGCTTATCATGAATAAGGCTTGCAGGACTGGAAGTTGCTCTGAGTGAGTCAGTAAGTGAGTGGTGAGTGAATTGAAGGCCTAGGACATTACTGTACACTACTGTAGACTTTATAAACACTGTACACTTCGGCTACACTAAATTTATCTAAAAATATTTTTCTTTCTTCAATAATAACTTAACCTTGGCTTACTGTAACATTTTTACTTTATAAACTTTTTAAATTTTTTGGCCGGGTGCAGTAGCTCACGCCTGTAATCCCAGCACTTTGGGAGGCTGAAGCAGATGGATTGCATGAGCTCAGGAGTTCGAGACCAGCCTGGGTAACATGATGAAACCCTGTCTTTACAAAAAAGACAAAAATTAACTGGACATGGTGGTGCGTGCCTGTAGTTCCAGTTACTTGGAAGACTGAGTTGGGAGGATCGCTTGAGCCCGAAAGAAGCAGAGGTTGCAGTGAGCCAAAATCACACCACTGCACTCCAGCCTGGGCAACAGAAGGAGACCCTGTCTCAAAAAAAAAAAAAAAAATTAAATTAAATTTTTTAACTTTTTGATTCTTTTGTAATAACACACACAAGCAAGCTTGCTTAAAACACAAGCAAGCCAGATGCAGTGGCTCACTGTAACCCAACACTTTGGGAAACCAAGGCAGGAGGATCACTTGAGTTTAGAAGTTCAAGACCAACCAGGGCAGCATAGTGAGACCCCCATCTCTACAAAAAAAATAAATAATTAGCTGAGCATGGTAGCATACATCTGTAGTGCTAACTACTCAGGAGGCTGAGGTGGGAGGACCACTGGAGCCCAGGAGTTCAAGATTACAGTGAGCTAGGATCATGCCACTACACCCTAGCCTACATAACCCTGTGTCTAAAAAAATAAATAAACAAAAAATAAAGAAACACAAACACATTATACATCTATACAAAATATTTTCTTTATATCATTCTATGAGCTTTATAATTTGTAATTTTTTTATTTTTTTACTTTTTAAACTCTTGTTAAAAACTGAGAAACATACAGATTAGCCCAGACCTACACAGAATCAGGATGGTCAACATCACTATCTTGCCCCTCCACTTCTTGTCCCACTGGGAGGTCTTCAGGGGCAATAACATGCATGGAACTGTCATCCCCTATGATAACAATGCCTTCTTCTAGGATACCTCATGAAGGGCCTGGCTGAGACTGTTGTACAGTTAACTCTCTTTTTATAAGTAGTAGTACACTCTAAAATAATGATAAAAGCATAATATAGTAAATACATAAACCAGTAACATAGTCTTGTATTAGCAAACATTATGTACTGTTTATAAGTATATGTGCTATACTTTAATATGACTGGCAGCGCAATAGGTTTGTTTATACCAGCATCACCACAAACGTGTGAGGTGAGTAATGCGCTGCACTACAATAACGTTAAGATGGCTATGATGTCACTAGGAGATAGGAATCATTCAGCTTCATTATAATCTTTTAGGACCACCCTCACATATGTGGTTCATTCATTGTTGACCAAAACGTTATTATGAGGGTCATGGCTGTATAGAAAAATCAGAGATTTGACCAGTTATTTATTTGTCTGATACACATTAGAATAAATATATAACCATTAAAATTATTAAGGAATTTCATGCATGTTTATCCCCTAAACCATCTCACATGTCACCAGCAGTAATATGTCACATGTTGGAAACCCTATAACAAGTGTTCCATTCAGTCTACAAATAACTTATGGAGTGACTACTATATGCCAGGCCCACTTCTCGAGGGGTGACTTAAATCCTAGTAGAGAAAAGATTCACTAACTGCACAATTAGTTAATTAACCAGAGCTGGGATAAATGTTGTGAAGAAGTATAGAATACTGTGAGTGGGTATAATGACAAGTCTGTTTTTGAAGAGGAAAGATTTCTCAGTGGAAGGCCAGAAGTCGGGATTAACCTTCTTTAGAGGTCACACCCTAGTTGTTTATTTAAAATCTTTGAGGAATAATCATGTATGCGTCAGCCAGGTTCACCATCCTCCATAACCTAGGGAGAAGAAAACAAGCAAAGGGAGTTACCGTTTGTCATGTGACAGGCCCTTGCCTTGGCAGTTGGGGGTTGGGGGCACCTTCGTGTGCATTATCTGCTTAAACCCCTATTCTGAAGACTTTTCTCCAGAGCTTACAGATAATGAACTATAAGCCTTCCACAAGGAGGGTGAATAACTTGCCCGTGGGCATACAACAATTAAATGACAGAGCCAAAGCTTCATGTCTGCCTGACTCCATCGCCTTTGATTTTTCTACTCTGCTGGGTTTCTGCCATTGCTGTTGTTTGACCTACTGGCCATATTTTTTTCTGGAATGTTTTGTGTATTACTATGATAGAGCAGCAATGATATTTTAGAGTGGTCAAGAAGCAAATCACACATTTATTTAATAGCTTTGATTTAGAATCTCTACTGTATTAGAAAGGTTGGCCAATTCTCTGTCATATTATTAAGAGGTGCATGTCTTTTATTCAAAAATGAAATGCCTAGGAAATATAAACTCAGTAAAGAGAGTCATAGGGCAAATGGTCGACAAAGAGCCAGAGAGTTTAAATATCATCTGTCACTGTTACCTGGGTTTAGTAACTGCCCACACTGACCCACAGAAGCATTCTACAAAATGGGTAAGAGCTATATTTTTTATCTTTCTCCTTTAATTCTTCATCTATAGTAACTCATCCTTACTCCACATTGAATTGTATTTTAATACTTAAAAAAAAATTGTTATAAATTTGGTTAGTGGCCAACTAGTCAGCTTAAAGGATGAGATTGGATGGATGGGATGGATGGATGGATGGATGATCAGATGATTGTGATAGATTTATTTTTAACTCTACAGCAAAATAAATTCACAATGTTCACTCCCCAGGTGTCTATTGGTTGCCTTGTGATCCTAGTTAGAACTATTGTCTGTAGTCTGAAAGTTACGGGGTTTTCCAGGTTACAGCGAAGTCACATAAAATGCACATTTAGAAAATAAAACATGCGGCCAGGCTCGGTGGCTCACGCCTGTAATCCCAGCACTTTGGGAGGCCGAGGCGGGTGGATCACGAGGTCAGGAGATCGAGACCATCCTGGCTAACACAGTGAAATCCCGTCTCTATTAAAAACACAAAAAATTAGCTGAGCGTGGTGGCATGCGCCTGTAGTCCCACCTACTTGGGAGGTTGAGGCAGGAGAATCGCTTGAACTGGGGAGGTGAAGGTTGCAGTGAGCTGAGATCGTGCCACTGCACTCCAGCCTGGGCAAAAGAGTGAGACTCAGTCTCAAAAAAAAAAAAAAAGAAAGAAAGAAAAAAGAAAATAAAACATGATTCTTTGAATACAAAGATTGTGGCAAGCAGATAATAATTCTTAGAAGTTCTGAGTTGCCAGCTCTGCCAATCCCTAGCTAAGAAATGCCAAATGCCACCAGGAAGAATATGACAAATAGAGTTACTGTTAGAAGGAGACAAACAAGGCTTCATGATTGGTCATATATTGCCTCTTGTCTGGTGGCCTCTCTAGGGTTGTCGTCATTGATTTCTGTGAATTAAACACCAGTAGCTGAGAAACTGACAGTGAAACTGTCCTTTGTGGGTCAGTGGTCAGTGAGCAAATGTCTTTAAAATGTCACTAACTGCTTTGCCAATTTTCCTATTGGTTACTGTGTTGGTGCCTCCCCATAGTTGAGCACCCCCCAGTGACATCCAGGAAATGAGATCCTTCACAAGCTGAACTGAACACCAAGGCACCAGAAGGCACGCCCTAGCCTGTGAGAAGAAACCCATCATTTCAGGTTAGGTCAAAATACGTGCATGGAAACCAGGGCACTCTAGACTTTCAGATTTCTTACCCTCTTGTTGGACATTTTCCTAGATTCTCTTTTTTTGTTTTTCTTCTTCCTTTAAAGAACCAGCCAAATGGGAAGATCTCTTTAAAAAGCATTTTTATGAGTAAGGAAATATCCAAGATGGTACCCAGGAAAAGATGCAATTTTGGTTGAGTAATGCAAACAAGGTGGTTCTAAGTAAGAGCAAATTAATACTTTTGTGATGTTATTAATATTGATTTTTTTAATTCTTTTTTTTTTTGTTTTTTGGAGACAGAGTCTCGTTCTCTCTTGCCCAGGCTGGAGTGCAGTGGCACAATCTCAGCTCACTGCAACCTCCACCTCCTGGGTTCAAGCAATTCTCCTGCCTCAGCCTCCTGAGTAGCTGGGACTACAGGCACATGCCACCACGCCTGGCTAATTTTTTGTATTTTAATAGAGATAGGGTTTCACTGTTGTTTCCCAGGCTGGTCTCGAGCTCCTGAGCTCAGGCAGTCTGCCTGCCTTGGCCTCCCAAAAGTACTAGGATTACAGCCATGAGCCAGCGTGCCTGGCCTGATTTTTAAAATTCGTAATGTGTATTTTAACATGAATTTGAAAAATATACTTGTTTTCATGGCATGTATTGAGAAGCCACCACCAGATCTGGTGTTTTCCTGTGAGGGCATCTCTTGGTCCTCCACCTTCCCACTCCAGGGCCCCTCCATTCTCACATCCTAGGTCTGCCTGTTCTGTGGTCTTTACCACAAACCAGATTTTATTGGCTTAGTCTTCTTCTAACCATTCTATCACATATCGTATACCACTCTACCATTCTTCCCTCTTACTTCCCAAGCCATTGCTTTGCTCTTACTGACAACTACTGGTTTATTACTTCCTCCCGTGTTCCCATCCCTGTTCTTAGCAGCCAATACCTCCCCTCTCTGTCTACTTCTGTTACTCCTTTCAAATCTGACTTTCGGAATCCTCGTCACATAGGCAGAAGTTCCTCTCTTCCCCAAATTTTTACTCACAATCTTCTTCAAGGTAACTAAAACCAGGCCTTTTTCTGTAGGTGCTCTATCCCTTCAAGAAGGGAATTGCAGTGTTTTTACCTCTCTGCTTCTTGGGGCACAATTCTGCCAAAGCCTCTCAACTTCTCTTTGCAATCCTCTTACACTCCTGTCTCCCCAGTCCTAATGGCATGACCTGGAGATTTTCAGGACCCATGGTTTTTAAGCAAAGAGTAGCTACAGAGTTAGAGTAAATGTTACTGATGGAAGTGTTTTGCACACAAAAGCCTCTCAACTTCTCTTTGCAATCCTCTTACACTCCTGTCTCCCTAGTCCTAATGGCATGACCTGGAGATTTTCAGGACCCATGGTTTTTAAGCAAAGAGTAGCTACAGAGTTAGAGTAAATGTTACTGATGGAAGTGTTTTGCACATACATGGAGACAGAGCAGTTTGAGGATCTTGATTGACTCAGCAGCTGCATCACTCATCTTGCACTCTCCCTGTCCCCCAGCCTATACGCAAGCATTTAGTGACCCCTGTGAGAATTAATGTTTTCTTCTCCCTTCTCACAACACTGTACATTAGGGACGTCATCATCTAAATGTTCCACCACTGAAAAGTAAACTCTACTTAGAGACAGAAATAAGAGCAACTAGAGCACACATGCTCATTTAGCACTTGCATCTAGGCTTTTGGTGGGTATGTTTCCTCCCCTCCAGCTCCCCTCCTTTGGTCTGAGACCCACTTCCATGCTAGGATTCCCTTCTCTTCCCACCCCGACAATCCTTAAGCCCCAACCGACTTCCACACTCCCAACCCAACATTCAGCCCCATCTCCAGTTAATTAAGATGAGTGAAGCCCTCAAAGTGAGCTCCTTTTCTCTTCCAGTTCAAAAATCTCTCTTTATCTTCACCTTCTCCTTCCTTCCCTCCAGTTTCTGAGAAGGATGCATTCTCCCTGCTTACAAGGCAGATCTTCCTCAATCCTTGCTCTTGTTCCTACCCTGCTTTTAGGTTCTCACTTCATCCATCATCCCTTTCTGACTTGCCTCGTACGGGTCAAATCATGCCCTTGTCTCTCCATTCTGGAAAGGATTCTCATTCCCCTTTGTATTCCTCCAGTCTTTCTCCTTCCCTTCATGCCCAAACTGCTTGAAAGAATGGTGTCTCTACATATAGCCTCCACTTCTTCTTCACTTGCTCATTTTTTCATCCTTCGAATCATAAAAATAATAGATGACGTTTATTGCACACTTACTGTGAGCCAAGCTCTGTACAGTTGACCCTTGAAAAACATAGGTTTGAACTGCACAGGTCCGCTTATATACCGATTATTTTCAGTAAAAGTTACACCAAGTGTGCTTGCCTCTCTTATCTCCCTTTCCACCACCTCCACCTCTTCCACCTCTGCCACCAGCGAGACAACAAGACCAACCCCTCTTCTTCCCCTTTACCCTCAGCCTATTTAATGTGAAGATGAGGAAGATGAAGACCCTTATAATGGTCCACTTCCACTTAATGAATAGTAAATATATTTTCTCATTCTCATGATTTTCTTAATAACATTTCTTTTCTCTGGCTTACTTTATTATAAGAATACAGGGCATAATACATACAACATACCAAATATGTGTTAATCAGCTGTTCGCTATTGGTAAGGTTTCCAGTCAATAGTAGACTATTAGTAGTTAAGTCTTAGGGGAGTCAAAAGTTATACATGGACTTTTGACTGCACAGGGGATCAGCACCCTTAATCACCATGTTTTTTGAGGGTCACCTATATTTGGTGCTTTAAAATACACCATTTCATTTTAATCTCAGAATAACTTTATAAGGAGTACTGTTGTCATCCCCATTTTACAGGTAAGAAAACTGAGACCCAAGAAGAGGCTTTGAACCAGGGTTATTTGACTTCAGAGTCCTCCTGACACTTGCTGTATTAGAGGTTTATGGTGACCTCTTCATCATTGCATCCAGGGGCCTCCTCTCCATTCTTATCTCACATGATGTCTGCAGCATTTGAATCTTGTGGCCACTCACTCCATGAAAGCCTCCCTGTCCTCACTGTTTGTGAAAAGAACACTGCTGGGTGCCTCTGCCCATATCCCCTTTCCTGGCTCTTCATCTCCCTTCTCCCAAACCTAGGTGTTTACAAAGAGTTCTATCTAGATAAGATGCAGATGACCCTCAGATGGGCTCCAGGGCCAAATCGCAGTTTCTTAATGGACTGACTCTTCCACCAACCACCTCACAGATACCCTTTCTTCACTGAACCCATCAAACCAGCTTCTCTACCTTCCCTTTTTCCTTTAATGTAACCCTCATCCCACAGCCCCCCAGCTGGGTTCTCAGAGTCACCCTGGAATCATCTTCATCCTTCTGTATCCAAGTCCTGTGGATTCTGTTTCCATGGGACCCCTCCAATCTGGCCCATTTCCATCATGACCTGCATCTCACTAATTGAGGCTGCCTTTAACAGTCACCCAGTAACCTGTCAATATGTCTCCATGTTTCCTGCCCCTTTGTGTATTTATGATAAATTAATATTCTTATTATCACCTTTTTCAAAACCTTGGCAAGACTGGTGTAGGATCCTTGGCTCTCAAGACCTTTTGAAAGAAGGCTTCAACTCTATTCTGGCCGTGGCATATATTATTCTCCAAGATGTAACTATTAGTGAAAGAAACCTACCTTTTGGCCCCAAAACATGCCTCAAGGTTTTTCTCCTTAGAACCTTTGCTGTTCTCTTGTCCTGGGTGCCCAGCTGCCTCTGTCATCTTTCAAAGGTAAATCTAGAAGCTGCTTCTTTAACAAAGAGGCCTGAAGCACTGTGTCCCACCCCAGTAGCCGCATAGCGTTGTGTCTGTACCTGTGTCAGAGCACTTTCCTAAGCCACTGTCTTTCCATGCACACAGGTTGTCCACTGTAGCTGCAGCAATGATGTAATGCAGAGCACGGTGTTTCTTAGGAATCAGACATCTGAGAATGGGTTCCAACCCTGCTCCTACCAGCTTTGCCACTGAAGGCAAACCATCAACCTCTGGAGCTTAGCGTCTTTACCTGTAAAATGGAGAGGCTGGAATACCACATCCATGGAATTCAAACTGTGCTTCAGAGTTCTTAGATCCCCCTCCTATGCATAGTCCAGAGAGTTCTCAGCCCTTCTTGTTCCCACATTCACCTTTAATCAGAGTATCTTGCTTTCATCTTTTTTCTCTGTTGGGCTTCAGAGATTTAAAAGGGCTGTAAAACACTGGAATGGATGATGCCCAAGATTCACTGCAACTCTGGTATTCTTTGCTTCCAGAGAAAACCATATCTTGGTCATTTCTGAAACTCTTACTATGTCTAATATGGCTAATGTTAATATGGAAGTATAAAACGTGAATATTGTCTTTCCTGTACTCCCCTCCAAACTCCCAAAGATATCCCCCTGGATATACTTCCACTTCTTCCTTATTATGAATTCAAAAGTGTGTATGTGTGTGTGTCTGTATCTGTGTCTGTGTGTGTGTGTGTCATGCCTACTTCTCTACCCTGCTGTTCCTTTTTCTGAACATTTGCATTGCCATGTGGAATATCTATAAAAGTGTAAACCAGCTCGTCTGGGAGAAATGTAATATGAGCCACAAATGTATTTTTGAGTTTTCTGGTAGCCACATTTTAAGAGGTAAAAAGAAACAAGTTGAATTACTTTTAATAATATATTTTATTTACCACGGTACATCCAAAATATTATCATTTCAACATGTAATGATTATAAATATATGGATGAATGAGATATTTTTACATTCTTTCTTTTTACTAAACTGTTCAAACTCCAATGTGTGTTTTACACTTATAGCACATCTCAGTTCAGACTTTTTTTTTTTCAGACAGTTCAAGTGCTCAGTAGCCACATGTACTGATTGGACAATGCAGGTCTAAGTCATCAAATAAAAGGATAAATTAAAGAAGAAACAGAGACGACTTGCCATTTATTGGGAAGAGGGGAGAAAATAAGTCAGTGCCCTTCTCATTGAAGTCTCATTCTTCTGTGTCCCACATTGTCTTCTTTTCTGGTTTGTGTAGGGGCTATAGACGTTGGAGCCCTTGCATGTCAAACCAGCCAAGCTGAGATTGATGCAGCTGCCTGGCCTTCCTCTGACTTAATGGTGCTTGAGCTCCAACTTGCAAGTATAAAGTGTTTTTCGACGCTGGTGGATCATCCCTAGTATGTCCTTACTTTAAAAAATGCTTGCACCTGGGGAGCCTCATTATCTCTGTGATCTTTCACTCCATGTGCCACTTAAAGAAACAAAAATTGCTGTAGAAAGGATCAAAGTAGGAGATTTCCGTGCCTGTTAGTTTTATTTAATTGAAAAAAAAAATTAAACGAAAAAGGAAAATAACATAGTCTGGTTGTAAAAACACCTAATGTTAATACAGAAGTATAAAATGTGAACATTGTCTTTCCTGCATTCCCCTCCAAAACTCCCAAAGACATTCCCTTCGATATACTTCCAGATCTTCCTTGTTACAAATTCAAGAGAGAGAGAGAGCATTTATAAATGCATAAAATACATAGGTACACATGCACATCTGTAAATTTCTCTCACAGAAATGGACTTACCCAATACTCTTCTGTACATTGCTTATTTGCTTTATTTTATTGTAATATGTCAGTACCTAGAGATTTAACTCATTTTTAAACAGATTAATAACTGTCAGTTCATTTATTTCATACTTTAATTTCCTCTTGATAGACATTTAGGGTGTTTTTTGGTCAAAAAAAAGACAAACAATAATTACTGCAAACAGTGTTGTAGTAAAATCTTTGTGCTTATTTTATGGAGCATTCATCCAGGTATTTCTGTACAGTAAATTCCAGAAGTGAAATTACAGGGTCAAATGACATGCAGATTTTTTAAATTCTGCTAGCTAAACCAAATTACCCTGCAAAAAGGTTCAACTAAACTCTGTTTTTAGCTTGAGGTGGGAGGTAGGATTGAGATTCTCAAAGATGAAGAAAGGTTGTCAAGAGTAAAGCAAGACAAGAACTCTTATGTAAGCCTTACTACCTCTTCTACCACTACATTAAAATAACATCAAGTGGAGGTTGGACATGGTACCTTACATCTGTAATCCTAGCACTTTGGATTCTCCAAAACAGGAGAATCACTTGAGCTCAGGAGTTCGAGACCAGTCTGGGCAACATGGTGAGACCCTGTCTCTATGAAAAATTTTATAACAAAGATCAGCTGGGCATAGTGATGTGCTTCTGTACTCCCAACTACTCAGAGGCTGAGGCAGGAGGATCACTTGAGCCTGGGAGATGGAGTCTGCAGTGAGCTATGATTGCACGACTATACTCCAGGCTGGGCAACAGAATGAGACTGTGTCAAAAATAAGTGGAAAACATAAGTGAATATGGTAATTTTATAAAACTTTTGTTAAGCTTGATTTGATGCATAAGAGACGTCTTTCAACTGTAAAATTCACTGTGGGTTTCCTTTTTATCAGTTGGGTAGTGATAGGGAAGGAATCAACCTCATTTTGTCAGTTAAAAAAAAATTATCTCTGATCACGTCCCAAGCAGTTTTTCAGACCAGTTTTTTTCCAGTGCATGGGCAGTTCAAAGAGTATTCTACAGAATTTCATAAGTGCCTAGGCTTGAAGAATAATGTATGTTGAGCTCTGGTATCCCTTCCAGGCAGAATTTGGGTCCTTCATGTCATTTTTCCTTCTTAGTCACCAGCGCTCATGCATCATTACTTTGGATGCCTTCTAGGTCTACTCCTTGGAATAACTCTAGAAGCTTTTCCATCAGCCACTTACAATAGGAAAATAATCAAACTAGTAGTTTCAAGTCTACCTGGTCATAAAGTCTCAGGTCTACATGGTCACATCTTTCAACCACTGAGTCAGATGAAAATATCAGCTTGAGGCAAGAAGCCACCCACTTTTGATTATAAAACACAGAGACAGTCGCTATTTTATACATTGAAAGCTGATTCTTTTTTTTTAAGAGAAAAACACACAAATTTATTTAATATGTTTTATGTGACATGAGGGTCTTCAGAAATGAAGACCCAAAGAAACAGAGACAACTGTGCATTTTTATGGACAGTCATGCAGAAGTATGACCAGAAGACCAAGGGCATGATCTAATGGTTATAAACTGGAGGAAACCTGGCAAGGCCTGCTTGTTCAGAAACATTCTGTGTCCCCAGGTCTTCAGAGATAAGAATGCTCCTTTCCTTCAGGTGTAGGGTGGGCACCTCTGGAATGAAAGTTTTATGACCAACTCTAAAGGAAAGTTAGAGAATCCTTTTGTGTCCTGGATGGAAAGTCAGTTCTTACCAGTCTAATCTTTAGTCAGTGGCAAACTTACCATCTCATTTTTCTCATGAGCAGGAGGTACTTCATAGTCCTACAAAATAAAAAGAACCACACCTGCACAAAATTATTCTAGCTGGGGCTTGGACCTCCAATCTGGGTTGAGTCTGGCCTTGGTAACTCCTTTAAAGCGTGGTGTAACATTTACATTTGTTTTATAGTGTTTATGCACATTTACTAGACAATAATAAATATAGTAAATAATTTCAGGTAAATGTAAATTGCTGGGATTTTATTGTATGCCTACATAATTGCTCACCAAACACAAACAAGGTGCTAAATTACAAAAAATAGTAAGATGTATCAAAAGATTCTACTAGATCTTATACTGAAATGATAGGTGGTAGTGACAATCCAGGTAACTCCATATGGGCCCTTGCTGTGGAGTGGTCTGTGGCTGTCTGATCTGATCCCCTTGCTCTATTGTTTTGTACTGAGGGTCTACCTCCCATCTGGTGTTCCTGTGGTGGCTGAAGGAGTTGGTGTCAGATAAGACCTAGCACTTAGTTTAACATTTGGTTTGGATATATTCCTATAGAAATAAAAGATATTACCTAGCTTCTTTTATTCCCTCCATTTATCTTCTTTCTCTTCTTCCCTCCCTCCACACTCCTCTTCTCCTCCTTCTCTTCCTTCTCTTTCCCTCTCTCCCTTTGTCCTTCTCTGCCTCCCACTTTAACCACAGGAAATATAGAACATTCAGCATGGTCTTTCTCATTAACCTTCTCTGGAAATACATGATAGAATTGGGTTTGCAATTTATTGCTCCAGTTTTGCTTGCCAAATTAAATTTACAGGTATTAGAATTTACTCATAGACAGGATTGTTTAAGAGTTGTTAGCTGCTTAGGAGCGTGTGCATATATGCATATGCACATACATGCACTTTTATAACAGGAGAAAGAAAGGTGTGACAGAGACAACTGTAGACATATGGATTGTACTTACTTGCTAATTGAAACATTGCAAGGGACAATTCAAGATGGCAGATTTCTAGTGGAGATTAGATTTTACCATGAACTGAACTGTATACTACCAGCTCTTCTCTTATCACTGGCACAGAGTTTGCTGGACATTCCCAATCTAAAACTTGGGAGGAGATCCAATACTTTTGAAGTCGGGCAACAAGAGCCTGCCAAATGTGTTTGCACTGTGTTGCCCAACCATTTAATTTGTAATAATTTGACATGCTAATATTTTGATATTCAGAAGTAATTTGGAAGCCAATTGCTTTATCTGTTTTGCTTATCAGAGCCATATTGAATTCTCTAGGCATCAGCATGCAGTAAACTTTTTTCAAAGGCACTCTGTTAGGTGGCATACAGCCCTGATTAAAAACAGCACTGAACTTAGTACTTAGACATGTTTCATTTTTTTCTCTAACCTAATACCTTTTTTACAGATTGCATAGTAACAGCTTATTTTTGCATTTACCCCTCTGTAAACCCTCAATAAAAATTTATTTAAAATATTAGGAGCTTTTAGTTTAAAATGATACCTACTGGCCCCCCAAAACATCCAGCATTTAAAAAACTAAGACTGGCAGTGAAATAATTATCAAAATTATAGGAAGAATTTTCATTTAGCCAGAACTGAATTGAAAAATCCATTTGGTGGCCAGGTGCAATGGCTCACACCTATAATCCCAGCACTTTGGGAGACCAAGGTGGACAGATCGCTTGAGTCCAGGAGTTTGAGACCAGCCTAGGCAACATAGGGAGACCCTGTCTCTACAAAAAAAAAAAAAAAAAAGATCCAGGCATGGTGGCACATGCCTGTAGCCCCACCTCCTTGGGAGGCTGAGGTGGGAGAATTGCTTGAACCTGGGAGATTGAGGCTGCAGTGAGCCATGATTGCACCATTGCAATCCAGCCTGGGATTTTTTCTGACTGACTTTTTTCTGTCTCAGGAAAAAAAAAAAAATATATATATATATATATACACACACACACACACACATACACACACACACATTTGGTGACATATATATTCATTTGGTGACACAGGTTTGTTATGTGCACCTGGAAATAGGTAGATCTTTTTTCCCCTCCCTCAATTACCCTTGTTTCAGAAACACAAGGTTGACTTCAGTTCAGAAAATGGCCAGCTCTTCCCACTACCCTTCCTGTTGAGAGCTCCATAATGCTGTTGTCTTACCTACTCCACAGTATTACATCTTTTGCTGTGTCGGGTAGGAGGCTTCAAATACCAGAAAACAATACATGCAAAAAGGAACTAGGGGTTTGGAGGTGAGAAGAATGGGATATTTAGTAAGTGGGGACAGAGACATAAGAATAATATTAGATGAAACATGCTAGATATTAACATCTAAACTACTCAGATACCATTAAATATTTACAGAATAAGTTCAAAGTAATGTCAACATTGCATTGACTACAAATTTTCTGGTTAGATTGCTCCCCTTAGAAAATGAAAAAAACAACTATCTAAAAGAAAAAAAATTATTGTAACTTTTGAAAAAATACCACTAGATAGGGTAAAGTAACATTATCCAAAAGACTCAAAAAAACAAAGTAAAAATTCTGAAAATGATTAGCTAAATCAGAAGAAAATTTCTAAAAGTCGGTAGACTCAGAAGAATGCTAGAAAACATATTCTCTAAAACAGAAAAAAAAAAGCCACAAGAATCGAATACTCTAAAATGTGAAAAAAGCAATCTGAGATGGAAAGAGAGACGAATGATAAGTGGAATTGCAAGGAAACTGAGTATATAGCCCAGTTAAAATCTGATAGGAAGCAGTAAAACATGTAATTAATACTGTAGGAAATGGAACCAATTGACATAAAGGATGATATTGAAAGTTGTCACAAAATACTGAGAAAAAGGAACAAAAGGTTTATAAAATGGTGAGAAGGTGACAAACATGAAGGATAAAGAATAGAAATGTGGCCTAAGAAATTGATGATCTTGAGGCCAGGTGTGGTGGCTCATGCCTGTGATCCCAGCATTTTGGGAGGTCAAGGCAGGGGGATTGCTTAAACCCAGGAGTTTGAAACCACCCTGGACAACATGGTGAGACCCTGTCTCTAAAAAAGAAAAGAGAAAGGAAATTGATGGTCTTAAAATGCTGTAATAAAAGTCATAATTAAAGAAACATGTTCCTAAACTGAGGAAAACCTTAAGTACACAAATTAAAAGATCTTGCAATATTTGGGGGAAAATCATTAAAAAGAGACATTAGTAGTTGAGATGCTCAGGGCTATGAATACAGAAAACTCATTCTGGATCCACTAAAGAATAAAAAACTTGTTGACTCACATAAATGGTGATTCCAGAGATAGGTGAGCATCAGAGTTGGCTTAATCCAGAACCTGCAGCTCCATTTCTCTAAGATTCCCTTTTCTATGTCTTGGCATCTTCAAAGACTGTTTTCACTCATGGCAAAGAGGTTACAGTAGTTCCAGGTTTCACATCTGCCCTGCAGGATCCTCAGATAAAGAGCACGTTCTTCTGTGTCAGGATTTCAAACAGGAGCCCTGAGATACATTCTTAGGACTGCTTGTGATGTGGGCCTACAGTGGAACCAGTGACTGAGACCAGAACAAAGGAATTTGCTTATCAGATAGATGGTAGATTGAAGAATATCAGTGTTGTGCTACAAGGTGAAAGGGGAGACAACCCATGGAATTCACTCCAAAGATTTGACATGGAGCACCTTTGGAAAAATGTTTGCATTGCAGGGAGAAAGAAAAGAGCCTACAAGGATCAAATACATTTGTTTTAAAGCTATACAAAAAGGAAAGAAAATCAAGCTGGCCTCAGACTTCTCTCTTGTTGAACCGAAGCCAGAGGAGGATAGAGAAAATTCTACAGCTCTGTTGGGGGCAGAGTCTATGACCCAAGAGCTTTATTTTCCGCTAAGTTGTCTTAATAAGTGAAGGGAACACAAAGTTTAGTGATGCAAGGATTCAGTTGCTATTTGTATATTTGGTAAATACACATTGGGCATTTACTTGAGCTAACTGAGAAGGATATCAAAATCCATACAACAAGAACAGGATGCCATACTATGAAAGGACTGGTATGAAAGGGTTGCCCTGTAGTGATACTGTCACAGAACCAACATCCAGCTCTTCACAGAAGTTCTGAGAACTATGACTTCAGCAGACTTCACCTGTTTGTACTGGCCATGTTAATGACCCTATAGGAATGTGGTTGGGTTAGTATATTTTTCACAACAGTATCTGGATGAGGTTTAAAAGCAAATAATTTCATTATGAATTATTAGTTCTTATTATGAGACTAGCCCTGTAATTGGACCTCAGAAATTCCCCCTGAAAAGCTTCAGGCAGAGTGTACCATCAGATTTAAAAGTCTAATTAAGTATGACTAAAATTATGTTTCATTTTACCCTACCTTTGACTAGAAAGAAATGGTCTCTAAAGACCTAAAAAATAAATATATGAAAGGCTATTCAAAGTGAAAAACCAAAGATGAAATGGAAAGGGAGATGAATGAGATAAGAAAGAATTATAAAGACATAAAATGGAGTAGCTAAATTACAGTCCCCTTAAGGCAGGCAGCAAAGAACAAAAGTGACACTTTAGGAGAATTAAGAAAGTGATACAAAGGCAAATTGGGTTAAACTCTCAGGTGGGTGATGTGTTCCTTCTGATATCACTTCTGGCATGTTTTCCAATTTTCTTAATACTGCATTTCTCTACTTGAAGATGACCTATATTAATACAAAAAGTGAAATGAATCAAAATGTTCAGTATTTGTGGAATTGCTTAATAAATAACAATCTATCAGTACATTATGAAATGTTGAAATTCAAAAGTATTTTTGCTATTGTGTTCCTCCCTATAAGTGAGCGTGTTGACTCTCATTCATGTTATTGGATTACAATTCCAATATTTAGTGTTGTAAATGTTACTGCATCCCTTACCCATTGTTAAGATATTGATGTGCTTCCAGACCCATTGGTAAAGAGCCCCTCCTTGGAGTGCCCCAGCTCCCTGGATGCCCCTGCCTCTCTCCAAGATCCCAGGGCCTCCCTAAGATCCCACCACTAGAGAGTTAACAACTGACACTAGCGTTCTTCCATGTCAAAAACAAAAAAAAAGATTTTTCTTTTAGTATTATTTCAGGTTATAGAAATGCATTCCTGGGAGTAGACATTTGCTGTTATTCCTGTATTCTCTTTAAGCCCCCTGAAGTTACCCTGTTTCTGGCAGTGGTTTCTTCCAGCTACCACTTGCACAAATGCTAGTCGAGAGCAATTCATTATGCTCCTTATAATATCAAAGACCTTCTACTACTAGTCCCTAACTCACTTCTGATCTTCATCCTGTTTCTTGGACCTTAAAGGCTTCTGGAAATGGGTAAAATTTAAAATGTAATGTCTAACTGTGAAATTCTTCTTTTGGTTTTGTTGTTGTTGTTGTTGTTTGTTGTTTTGGGGCAGATTTAGCATTATCATTCACCACTGTTAGCCATCTTGGCACAGAAATATTCACCTGAAGTGGTACCCAGAATGGTCCCCTAATATATCTGCACCCTAAACACTATGAATTTGTTACATTACATTGCAGAAGGGATTTGGCAGATGAAATTAAGGTTATGAACCTTACAATAGGGAGATTATTCTGGATTATCTGAGGGGGCCCAACCTAATCACATGAGCCCTTTAAAAACAGAGAACTGGCCCGGCACCGTGGCTTACGCCTGTAATCCCAGCACTTTGGGAGGCCTAAGCAGGCGGATCGCCTGAGGTCAGGAGTTCGAGACCAGCCTGGCCAACATGGTAAAACCCCATCTCTACTAAAAATACAAAAATTAGCTGGGCGTGGTGGGGCGTGCCTGTAGTCCCAGTTACTCCAGAGGCTGAGGCAAGAGAATCGCTTGAACCTGGGAGATGGAGGTTGCAGTGAGCCAAGACTGCAACACTGCATTCCACCCTGGCGACAGAGCTAGACTCCATCAAAAAAAAAGAAAAAAGAAAAAGAGAGAACTTTCTCAGGCTAGAAGCAAAAGAGATGTAAGAGAAAGAGAGACTCCAAGCATGAGAAGGATCAAACATGCTTTGCTTGCTCTGACACGTAGCGGCCACATTAGGAACCAGAGAGAGACCTCTAGGAACCATGGGCAGCCCCCAGCTGTGAGCTGGCAAGGAGACAGGGACCTCAGTCTTACAACCACATCAGACTGAATTCAGCCAACAATCATGTATGAGATTGGAAGCAGATTTAGCTCCAGACCTTCCAGAATGGAACACAGCTCTGCCGACACCTTGATGTCAGCTTTGTACAACTCTAAACGGAGAACCAGCTGAGCCGTGCCATACTTGGACTTTTGACCTGCAGAACTGTGAGATGATACATGAGTGTTGTTTTAAGCCACTTCATTGGTGGTAATTTGTTACAACAGCAATGGAAAATTAATATACCAACATGTAAAATAACAGTAACCAAAAAAAAAAAAAAAAACGTTGTGGAATAAACACTAAACATTGCAGAAAACACAGTTCTGAATGGCTGTTGTCGCGCCCTGGCTGAGAATGTCTACACAGTAATGAGCACCAAATCTGAAGGCCAAAAGCACTCAGTGGGAGCTTTATTCTCTGCACTCCACTCACAACATACAAAAAGGATTAGAGTTTTAGGGGGAAACATGAGTAGGTATATATTTGTGTATCATTTTTGGTAAGAAAAATATTTGAGAGATGAACCATTTTAACAAAGTGCCCTTGTTATAGTGCTGTAATTAAAAGAGGGTGAGTGTATTGTTTGTAGCTTCTTGTTTGTTTACTTAAAGTCACTATTGCATATAGTAACAAATTGGTGAGAAGAAGAAACTATACAAGGGGAGATTGTTTTGGCAGTGGTACATGCGAAATTTTTGTATTTTAGTAAATACAAAATAGTAAAATACTATTTGTATTTTACTTCTGGTACAATTGTAAAGCTTAGAGAAGCTTTTCAAGATGTGTTAGCACAAGGTCTGGGTATTATTTATGGTTCCTAAGCTCTGAAGGCTACTTACCTAGGCTCAACCCAACTAGAAGGTACAGTGAATGGCTTTGTGGTATGAATTACACTGGTAATGTGGAAGTTTGCTAACATATGCTGTAATTCCAAAGGTAGTTGAGCACAGAAGTTGATGTTGGAGCCAGACTGTCTGGGTTTAAATCCTAGCTCTTCCACTTACTAGCTGTATAGCCTTGGCCAAGTGATGGAATCACCTGTGCCTCAGTTTCCTTTTTTGTGAAAATACATAATAAAACTACCTGTCTCATGGTTTATTGTGAGAATTTTATAATATAAAGTGCTCAAAATGGCACTGTAGCACATTCATTGGAAGCAATAAATGTTAACTGTAACTATGATTGTTATCCTTTCCTTAAACATGAAAATATTCATGAAATTGGGGCATTCAGGCTCCTTGGACTCAAGAAACAATTAATCCCAAGGATCCCCCCAAGTGAAGATGGCCCAACCACCTGTATGAGAGAAACAAACCAGGACATCCAGTCACCTATCAGGCCCTTCTGTCCCCCCTTCACTGGTGTTTTTAACTTCAAATTAGTGAGGCTTTATAGATAGTGTTGGCATTATAGCAGTCCTTGCCATAAAATCTTCATTTTTTAACAATTGACAAATGCATTTCTCAATCTGCTGTTTCATGGAATAGTGTTTCATGAGATAATAATGGGCATGCTGTGAAATGATCAGTCAATACTAAATAATTTGGGAAACACTGGGTTAAACAAAGGTATCTGTGACTCAGGACTTATCAGAGCCCTCATTATTAATGTAAATTTTGAATTTCCAAAGATATATACATATGGTACATAGCTCCTCAAACATATTTGACCATGAGACTTTTTTTTTTCAAGATATGCCTCTTAAAATTTCCTGGAAGTGTTCTTCACATCCAGCTTGGGAAACAACAGCCCTAAAATAGGAGCATATTTTACCATTATTATTTAACATTTATGAATTAAGATTATTATGAATTATAGCTTGTTGTAAAGGAGATTTTTATACTTACATATCCCAAATGTATATGTTTATATATATGCATCCATAATAAAAACTAAAATTAGATAAAGCAGTGAAGAGTCTGTTTCTCATTTTGTAGATTAAAAATTGGCCCTTGTTAGGTCAAATTAATGACTTTTCCCAGTAGTTCTTCTCTGACACAGATAATGAGATCATCTTGTAGATGGTCACTTGGCAAACACTCAGTCATCCAATATGTATTGAACTGGGCATTCTAGGTCTGTCATCCATCACTTTAGTGAAGTCTTTTATAAAATATAGTTTCAGCCAGCACCATTTACTGAGATAGTAAGTTCTATAAGGTTAGTATCCTCTATGTGAAGAAATTCCTTTCTATTGACCTAAATTTACCTCTCTCAAACGTCAGGGATTCATCCCTTCACTTGATATTCAAGACTGGTGAATACAACCAAGTTTAGTTTTATTGATTTTATAGACTTCAGCCTTATCCTCTGCCCGTTTGGTCTTTGTTTTTCTCAACTAAAAAGTCCCAATTTTTTGGGTTGTCACTTGACTCATGTCAAGACCTGTGAAGGATGTGAGATTTTTCCCGTATTTGCAAGTTAACAGATTAGTCTACGACAGTTTCATGAATGCTGGCAAAAGACACAAGACTCTTGGGTTAGAGACAAAGGCCAGTTTATTACTCACAGCAATAGCAGTAGATGCAGTATGAGCATTTGCACCAGATTCCCAATTCCCATAGGAAAATAAGAAGAGGGCCAGATGACACGTGCATGCATGCATGAACACACACACACACACACACACAAACACACTGGTTGTGTTACAAAAACGAATCCCCAACATGAATATTTTATAATAGTAAGGCGGCCTTTCCTTTGCCCCAACAGAAGCTATTATTATGTTTAAGAGCAAACAAACCTGCTCATGCTATAGAGGGAGACACTATCATCTTCCAAAGCAGTTTACTTGAAAATCTAGTCCAGCACAAATGTAGTTAGTGTCTCTACTTGCAAGGTGTGCAGAAATACAAAGGACCCATGCAGAATTGTCTCCCGACAGGGAACAGTTGTCCCCTATGTCCACTACACCACTGTTCCTTCCTCTGAGACATTTCAAGTTTCATTACATACACATCAAGGTCTGTAGCCAAATCTGCATTATTTAGATGAAAATATGTTGTTCCGTTTATTTCTTACTATAGAACTTAAACTCCACAGGTGAGGATCTTTGTTTACTTGGATATCCCAGAGGCAGAGAACTATATCCAGCACATAGTTGGCATTCAATAAAGATTCATTGAATGAGTATGTGAATTTCCTATATTCTTCTTATTTGGATCCATAAGTTTATTGGCTTTGCTGTGCAGAAGCAGCAGTTATATCAATGCCTTCAAGAAACTGCCTGCAGAGATTCCTGGAGTCATCTGCCTGGAACATTGTCCACTCACCCCTCAACTCACGTCCTGGCTGCTCCATCTCATTCTTCCAATCTCATCTTAAATGTTGTTTCCTCAAAGAGACCTTTCCTGACCCAGAATAAAATCAGTACCTGCAGGTATTCACTCTCACAACATCTTGGCTTTTTTCCTTCATAGCACTTAGCACAGTTTGCACTTATATTTATTTTAGTGTTTTCTGGCGTAAAACCTGTTTGCCCTATCACTCATGAAACTATAAACCAGACCCTCTCTAATTTACTCACCACTGTATAGCTAGTACCTAACAGAGCATGCCATAAAGTGACTACCAAGTAAATGAGTAATGAATAAATTAATGAACATACTGCAGCCTGTAGGTCAGAGCCCATCCATCACTCTGTAAGTAGCTTTGGCATAAAACGGGCCAAATGCATTGTTTGCTCCTTGCCTTTTTCAAAACAGTTTTACCATGTTTCTCTTCAGTCACATAGTCTCAAGATTTTTCTCAGTAGAATTTAGTCATTTTTTTTTATTTTATATTCCCAGAAAGCACTTAATTTTAAATTCAGAGGTTTTATGTCATTTTACTAATCAAAACAGTATAAACATATTAAGTCAATACTGGTCCTAGCATTATTCCTTTGGTAATTCTGATGTTTACACTTATATATTCAACTAAGTTGCATAATAAGGAAACGAAACTTACAGAAGAATCCCATGGGATTCTTCTTCTCTCAATTAATGAATGAGCAAATATTCTTTGAAAACCTAGCAAGTGCTGGCCAGGCACGGTGGCTCATGCCTGTAATCCTAGCACTTTGGGAGGCCAAGGCGGGCAGATTACCTGAGATTGGGAGTTTAAGACCAGCCTGGCCAACATGGTGAAAGCCTATCTCTACTAAAAACACGAAAATCTGCCAGATGTGATGGCAGGCACCTGCAATCCCAGCTACTCAGGAGACTGAGGCAGGAGAATCGCTTGAATCTGGGAGGCAGAAGTTGCAGTAAGCTGAGATCACACCACTGCACTCTGGTCTGGGCGACACAGCAAGACTCCATCTCAAAAAAAAAAAGAAAAGAAAAGAAAACCTACCAGGTGCTTACAATCATTCTGGGCACTGTGGAAGATAGCAAAAACCTGAAGACCAAGCCTCAAGGAGGTTATAAACTACATGAGCAAATAAAAATGTGCATGATGTGTCAGCAAGTAATAATTAGCAAGCAGTATTAGACCATGCATGTGTAAGTGCTGAGCCACATGGTACAGATTTTTAAAACTGTTAAGCTTACAAAACTTAGATATATTACCCTGAACTAGAATAATAGGGGCTTCCTGAAGTTAGTCCTGAGCTGGATTTTGGAGATGTTTCACTGGATATTTAACAAGAAGCCACAAAATAGCAGTGCATTCATTCTCAGAAAAGCAAGATCTGGCCGTACTGGAAGGTATAAGTTGGGAAATAGTGTCGTGTATGCGACAGTCACCGTTGGACTATATGAATCACACACAGTCTTTATGAGTCGTTTTCCATTCAATTCAGTGCCATACAGAGATAAAGCCACACCTTTGGACAAATACAGCTGGGGTGAGAGCCGTCAAAAGATGGAGCCTTGCTGAGGAGTATCCACGAAGTAAATAAACTCTGAAGAAAAGACTTGGAAGGTCATCCAACATACTCATAAATTCCAGCTATTACCAAAGATGAAAGGGAAGTGAGAGCCATGAGGAACAATAGGAAGGAGTGCCCCTGCCCCCTCTAACTGCCTGTTTACAGGAGGGGAGGAGCAGCAGTGCTGCCCAGATGGCAGAGCCAAAGTTAGAATGAAGCTTCCTCACCCTAAGACCTCTTTAGGAAATCCTGTTTGTGATGGTGGCTTCACTGTGAAGTCATCAGGAGCACCCCCAGGGTTGCAGGAGCACACTTCTGGATTGAACCATGGTTTCTAATGCTGATTTGAAATCTTATTATCATGTGCACTCAGCAAGATAGAAACCACATATCAGGTGAAGCTTGGGTCAGACTTTATTTTGCAAGTATTTACTTATCTTTCTTGTACGATGGAAATGCTGGCAACACAATAGCTTAAAAACAAGATAAGCCTCATCTTTTTTCCTGTATGGGTATGTTAAGGAATGATGGTTTTGATGGCCTTTAAAAAGCAGGAAAGGGCAAAGCCCTGTGATGCCATTACTTTGGCATTTCATTACTTCATTAAGAGAATTATCCTAGAAGGCCGGGAGCTGTAATACGGCTTAAAAACCGATGAGAGCTGAGTGAAAACACTATAGACTCCAAATCAAATTAACCAGAAGGTTCATCCCAAAGAGACCCACTTTTGTATTCGCACCTGGGGTGTGTACTTTTCCTTCTGCCACTCAAGTGCTTTTGCGTGTGGGGGTGAGCAATTTGCTTTCCATGCCAAACCCGATGAAATGGGATTTGTCTTCCCTCTCAGATGGGTGGCCAAGCTGTGACAGAGAGGGTTCTGCCTGGCTGCTTGCCTCTTTGGACATGCAGCACTGTGGCAGTGCAGTGCCAGGCCTTATATCTGACGCTGTGGCCTCACAATCTGGAGGCCCACATTGGCAGCCTGGGGTGGTGACAGCTTTGGTCAGTTGGTGTGGAGTTCCACTGGCAGACAAAGAAGAGCAGGTGAGCGTGCTGATCCAGGTTCCTTCTGTATGATAGAAGAAACTTCTAAGGTCCGGGTAATGTGTGAACCATTGGAATGCCTGTTCAATAATTAAAGTATGAGCTTTCCTTCCTCTGTTTCAGGGTGGACCAGGCCTTGGGAAAGGAATTTTGGCCTTCCCCGACTGTACACATTACTTAATGTGTCCTTCTACACTTATTACATGCATCAGGAGCAGATTTCACAAGCCTTCTTCCTATGAGACTAGGTTAGTGACCAGAGTTAATTATTCAGTAGTTAAAGGAAATATTGTGATGGAGGGAAAAATAGATTTCTGGAAGCCAGGGAGTAGAGGGCCTCAGAATGTCAAATTGCTCCATGAAAAGAGTACGCAGCCATTTTTATTTCAGTCTTTGAACATGAGATAGTAATCGTGATTTGAATTCTCTAAACCTCAAAAATATTCCCTTCTTAACTGTAAATAGCCACTTGTCTCAACCCCACATATCCATGGGGAGCTTCTGTTCTCCCAGAAAAAATGCAGTTAGATTATAGCAAAGAAAGGGACCCTAGGTCTCCACCTCCTGCTTTAAGAGGAATCTCTAGTATCTCTACTCATGAGATAATAAAATGTATCATTTTCAGAAATTTGAAGAAGGGAGGTCAGGACTCACCAGTGCTGTTTCAAAAGCCTTTTTAGTTGTGAGTGCCACATCTGACCACTGCACAGATAGCACTGAGAAAGAAAATTGGACCCAGTTCTCTGCTTTTGCCTTCCATTCACCCCCTAAGGGTCCACATGAACAGCAAGCTTGGCCTGGTTTCCTTAGGTCCCTCTGGGCCCATTTCTTTTCTTTCATCATCTTTCCTAAAGCTGATACGGCAATTCCATGGGGAAGAAACAAATAGTATACTTGGATGAACTCTGCGAAACACAAAGACCTTTCCTCTTATCCCTGATTCTAAAGGGATTTTTCTGTATTTAATAAATAAATAAATGAGAACAGTTTTAGACTGAATAGTAAGTGTCCCATTTATATCACATTTGTGATGTTTTGAACAGGGTGAAAGAAACCATTCGTGATAAAGCACATGGATTATAACATTGTGGTTGACTTGTTTAACAGAACCCAAGTCATAAAGCTCCCTTGAAGAGTACTCAAAAAGTCTAGCTACAACCAAAGATGAAAAGAAAGTGAATAGACTTCAGCAGCCCTGCCTCTTCTGTTTCATCCTTTAGGTTAAATGTCACCTCCTTAAAGCGGCTTTTTCTATTCTTCTCCACCAGCATATCTTATTTTCTTCATAACACTTAACACTTATTTAATGATTTTCTTTCTTCCTAAACTGTAAGCCTCACAAGGGCAAGGACCCCGCCCCCCCCCCCCCCCCCCCCCCCCCCCCCGCCCATCAGTCTTATTTCTGTGTTCCCTACACTCAGCATAGTGATAAGCACATCACAGACTCCAAATGTGCTGAATGAGTGAATGAGCTGCTGAAGCATGCTGTAATGGCAAACCTGTTCCAAATTATTCATGGACTTACAGGCTCCTTGGGATCACCTCTTTCTTTTCTTAGAACCAACTGAAGAACACTACTTGGTCTCAACATCAGGCTTACCAGTGTTATTCCCATTTGTTCATTTGTATTTTTAAAAACCTGGGATTTGGCCGGGCGTGGTGGCTTAAGCCTGTAATCCCAACACTTTGGGAGGCCAAGGCAAGCAGACCGCTTGAGTCCTGGAGTTCAAGACTGACCTGGGCAACATGACCAAACCCTGTCTCTACAAAAAATTAGTCAGGTGTGTTGGTGCATACCTATAGTCCCAGCTACCTTGGAGGTTGAAGTGAGAGGATCACCTGAGCCCAGAAGGTCAAGGCTGCATTGAGCTGTGATCACACAACTGCATTCCAGCTTGGGTGACAGAGGTAGACCCTGTCTCAAAAACAAACAACAACAAAAAAAAAACACTGCTTTTTTCAGCCTGAGTCTCAAGTCCACTAGCAGTTCCGTAGTCATAGCCAAATGATGCAATGTAGTGAAGTGGACATGAGAGCCAACTTTGGAGCATCTAGTTGTCTCTATCACTTCTTAGCTCCGTGATGATGAGTTATTATTAACCATCCCTCAACCTCAGTTTCCTCAATTGTAAAATGAGGATATTAATATATATCCCCCACATAGCATTGATCTGAGGTTAAACAGTATGTATAAAGTACTTTTGTCTTTTGCATTGTACATGTTCAGTGAAACTTAGCCACTGAACTTTCTGTTAATAATGTTAAATTACCTTGGTGTATCATTTTTCCAGAACAGGATAAAGGATGGCTTCTTGTCAGAGGGAACAGAAGACATTAGAATAATTCAGAGTCAAAAAAGGCCAAGGACCTGGAGTACTGGAATTCTAGACAGAGCCTCGAGCCTGGGGTACACAGCATGAACTGAGGTCACAGCAGGCTGGGCGGCATGGCCGAATGACTCAATAGTGAAGTGATGACTAATCATTGTAGTGCTCCTTATGTCTCTCCCCCTGTATCCCACCACAGTCACCACAAAGGCCAGAGCTGGTCCTAGAGTCTGGCAAAAGGCTGAGCACGCAAGTGAGTTTAAGGAAACCCATCTAATAAGATGAAAGAAACTAGGCAGGGCTCTGTGGTCAAGGCATGGGGTCAGCTGACTGCTCCACAAGGAGGAGTTGGGGGCTCCTACTTGGTCTTCCCTTGTTTTCCATAGTTCCTCACGTAATCCAGAGGGCAGTCCCCAAAGCTCTCAGAGTCTTACTGTGAGCCACAGGAAGAAGTACCTTACGCCAGCTCATAGGGGAACTCCAAACAGTCAGCAGGAAGAAACTCAATCACTCAGATGAAAATGATGGTGTCTCACCATTCTTCTATGCAGTTTGCTAAGGGGTGAGACAGAGACATTTGACTGTGAGACATTAATTAATCAAACAGAATGTACTTTAACTGTTGCCTTTCTTATCTAAGGCTGTGGGGCTGGCTTTCTGGTTTTAATCAAGTAAAGAGCAATGACTTATGCATTTAATGATCTCACTAGACATAATTTCCTTTCATATTGGTTTATAAGACAGGTGCTATCCTCTCCCATCTCAGGTGGAACTCAAAAGGCCCATTTGTTTTAATATTCCTGAACCATGTAGGATCAGCAATCTGGACTTTAAAAAAAAAAAATCTTATAAAAATCTGTATAATGTATGCATCTTATGTAAGATTATTTTTAAAATAGTATGTATTACATTCTTTCATTTAACAAAAGTGTACATGGTTGTTGTAGAGCTTTTAAAATACGACTAAAGAGTATAAGTCTATAGTATCTTGCTATACCAGAAAGTAAGAAGATGCTCAAAAAATATGGGAACAGGGGCCGGGCGCGGTGGCTCAAACCTGTAAACCCAGCACTTTGGGAAGCCGAGGCGGGTGGATCACGAGATCAGGAGATCAAGACCATCCTGGCTAACACGGTGAAACCCCGTCTCTACTAAAAATACAAAAAATTAGCCAGGCGTGCTGGCAGGTGCCTATAGTCCCAGCTGCTCGGGAGGCTGAGGCAGGAGAATGGCGTGGACCCAGGAGGTGGAGCTTGCAGTGAGCTGAGATCGTGCCACTGCACTCCAGCCTGGGTGAGAGAGCGCGACTCCGTCTCAAAAAATATATATATATGGGAACACATCAAAAAGGCACAGAATTTAGCTTGAAGGAGCCACTGGACAAATATGAGACAATTTGGGCATCAAAATGCATAATTATAGTAAAGGATTATAATCTCCTGAATAAAATTAAAATCCATGAGTCCATGCTGATATAAATAAAGTGGAATAAAAGAGAGCTTTGTCTTACAGTAGACTGACAACCAATAATAACAGAGTGAATGATGGAGTTAGAAAATCATCAGTGGATGATGCTAAAACTACTGAGTGGAAATTTGATCAGGAGATTTACATAGTGTCTAGTGGCTCTTTACAAGATACTTACTTTAAAATAAAACTAAGAGGAAAGAAAAATAAACCATAAACCACTGATCAAGAGATGACCGTTACTAATGGTTTCATAATTATCTTTCAACTGTTTTTCCTATGCATTATAACATTTTAATTTTCTTATAAAATTAGATCACCCTTTTTTGTAATCTGCTTTTCTTATATAAAAATATATCTGGATCTTATTTATTTGTATTTAAATATTCCCTGGCATATAGTAGGTGTGTAGTAAATATTGGTTGAGTGAATGAAATTTGCGCGACTTTAAGGAAAGCTGTGATGCACATTCGTATAAGTAAAGTTTTCTTCATTCTCATTATTACTCCTTTAGGACTAATTCCCAGAAGTGGAATAGTGATACAAAGCATATTCAAAACCCTGAGCCCTTTGATACATGGAGCGAAATTGCCCTCCAGAAAGATTTTTCTACTTTATTTTCCCTCCAGGGGTGTATTAAATGAATGTCGTTCAATACATTTTTAAGGCAGAAGATTGGGATTAAATGTGTGTGAAATACCCAGAGTAAGACCCAGAAGTCATCAGTCAGGAAGTAGTAGTCATCCACATTCTCTTCTCTGTGTCTGTAGGTTAGATTCTGTCAGGACCAAAAGCTGGGATTAGTAAGTTTTCAAAGCCTTCAATCATAGAAAATGGAGTTTTTGTTGATACGGGAAGCTCCAAGTTGGGATAGACTCTTATTTTCGTTAAGCTAGTCATATACTATATCATGTGCTATACGATCCTTCTTTTGTACCTATTGAAAAATCCTATCAGCTGCACTGGACCTGAAGTCTACTATGTCAAAGTAGATGAAAAAGAGAAAAACCTGGTTCCTGTTTGTGATAGGCTAGCATTGAACATCACTGTTATCAACACAGAACCTCCATGAGGGCCCCCTTCCATTTGCACTTTGATGCTGGCTACTTAGCACATTTAACACCAGCTGTTTGCAGTGCTGTTTCCAAAGGTGGGCAGAGCAAGGTGCAGGATACATATACGTTCCATGGGCTAGCCAGTACCTGTGGCAACCCTTACCTCCTGACTTCAACCTCCCCCTAGTTGCAGCCAGGTGGTGTATTATCTCCTGATCTATACATTAAACATATTATTAAGGAGAACCCAGAAGAAGATTTAGAGAGATAGATACCTTTGGCTTCAAAAGATAAGCAGTCAGAAAAATTATACCATAATTTGGATTTGCTTATAGTTTCCTTTTTAACTTTCACTGACTAGCATGTTCTCAAGCGATGACAGTTGGGCTGATTGAGAGCCGTTAGTCAAATCCAGTAACAGTATTAATCTGTGGTTGGAAATGACTGTTAAAGTAAGTGCCAGGCTATTCAGTTGTGGTTTTTCTTCCAGCTTCCAATGGTGCCAGGCTTCCAGCAGGAGGAATAGAGGCTGTGGTAAAGGAAACCGTTGGTAAACGAAAGAAACCAGAAACTGTCACTACTCATAACAACCAAACAACAAAAAAATTTACAGAAAAGGAAGGGGAGACAAAGGAAATTGTTTAAAGTGGTTGAAGCCTGCACAGTCTGATGTGATCATTAGGCATGAGGGTGCCTCAGCATGGTGGTGCCTAAGACACTGACTCCAATTTTCCAGTGAGAACAGGAAGGCTGTAAGCACCAAAGCCATGCTGTCCAGTAATACTGCTGAGCAAGAAAGCTTTTCTTGAAGGAAGAGAATGGCGTTTAATTGAGACTATTTTCGTCAGTCTCCTGACATGCTCCTCAGACCACTAATATGCAAAAGAACCTAAGAATGTGGTCACCAAGTTACATCCAAAGAGTTTACCCCATAGTCCTTTTTACTGCCTTTTGCAGAACAAATGTTTAATAATGTCGCTATTGTTCATTGGTTATCAAGAAATAACTCATTGTAACTGAGAAGTGCTTAGCAAAGAATCTATCTCATGTGTACTTTTTTTATTTCAAGAACTTTTAAGGAAGCAGCTTTCTACGTGTGTTCACCAAAACTCCAAGATTTTTCTTTAATATTTTGAGAAAGTATTTTCAGTAAATCTGTATTCATTGAATGGAATATTAAGTAGATTCATAAAGAAGCAGGCAATGTAAGTCCCAGGGTAACATCAGGAGAATCTGAATACGGTGTAGCTGAAGCATTTCATCACCCCTCAACAAGAAAGTTGCTATTTTGCCAACTATTCTACCACATTACAGTGTTTCTGAGATCTACATTTTTTTTGCATTTATTTCTAAAATCAAAATGTGAATTGCAGTCAATTGGTGACATTTTAGATTTGATGAGATATGGTGGTTCTCCTTGAAAAGCAAAAGTTAGTAATTTTCAGCATATCATTGGCATCCAATGTTTGTTTAACTCTGGGGTGGGGTCAAAAGACATCTTCAAGCGCTAATGAAGAAGACATATTTTATTTGTGGACATTTTTATTATAATTTAATAGGTAAGTGATGTTCCTTCAAGGCATTCAAGGAACCCACTCTGGAATAGACTAAAGAGACTCCGAGTCTCAGAGTTAGTGTTGCCCACGAGGGTCACAGCCGGTCAGTGGCAGAGCTGGACTGAGGTTCCTGCCCAGTCTGGAGGGTCAACACAGGGTGTGTTGTCCTGCTGCCTGTCAGAGCAGGCACAAAGCAAGACTCAGTGAGGCAGACCCCAATTTGCTCTGAAGCATCCTTTTATCTGGGCATTGGCAGAATTCCCAAACGAGCGGGTAAAGGTACCAGAAAAGTTCAGCCTCAAATGAGTGGGTCAGTAAGACATGAGACAGTAAAACATTGTTCAGTTGTGGAACGTGGGATTGGTGTGGCAGAGTCACTCTGCTCCATGCTCAGCCTGCAGCCTCCTCCCTGGTATCAACGCCTTCCTACTTCCAAGTTCATCTTTTGAAATACATCATTTATTTTAAAAATATACTGATGTTCGTAAAAATAATACCAAAGATAGACTAAAAGTTTGTTTTTTATATCTTTTGGCAAATTTATGAATTTCCATGTAAAGAAAATGAAAATGTCTTTTAAACTTTTTAGCATGCAAAACCACAGTAATCCAAAGTATACATTAGTTACGAGCTAAAATTATACCATCTGAAGGTGCATTTTATGAGCAATGCATACAACATCTATTAACGAAATATACCAACATGTTATTTGTAATATGTTTAATACTTTTACTCGTAATGCTTTGTAAGCTTTAAAGGGCTCTACTTAATTAGATGAGATAAATGAACACAGTACAAACTTTCATTTTTTTTTTTAGTGCCTTCAGCAAGTGATCAAATTTTGAAATTTATCTCAACGTTCTCTTTGTTCTGCTTCCCTAAAACATGGTAATCACCTTGTATGTATACCATTGGCCTTGTCGTTGGCTCTTATTGCATAGTAGATGTTAGAGTTTTTTAATTTGATATTTGATCTTGACTTAACCTAAATCTCAGTTTCTCCCTTTGAAATGAGGATAATGATATTTACCTAGCAAACTGTTATTAGGAGTAAATGAGACAACATATGTAAAACAAAGCAAAGCAGCCCCTTTCCCATAATAAGTGTTCAGTAAATTGCATTTATTATTATTATTAACTGTTGATGTTGAAGAAAAGTTATTTACTCAACATTTTTAGGTCACACTGGTTTTTATCTACTTAATTTCTTAAAAATAATGATCTTCAGGTGAAAGTCTCTTATATATTTCCTTAAAATTCCTTCAAGATTTTAATCTAGCCAAAGTGGTCAGAAGTTATTTTATAGTTTGAAAGAACCTAAATTTCATTTTCAAGGAAATTATGTCCCTCAGTTATAATGCCAAGACTACAGTGATGATCATGAAGTCTAACTGGTCAGTAATTATCCTTTATATTGGAAGTAGACATGACTAAATTGTTTTCCGAATTCAAAAGGAGTTTTTGAGTAAAACAGTCAGTTGCTGTTTAACCCGTAGGTCTATAAAACCTGACAGCCCTCTGTGGCCACATAGTCTTAAGTACATTATAGAAGAAATACCTCCTGAAGCTTTTTTTTTTTTTATGTCTACATATTCATCTCTTTCTAAAACCATAAGTGTAGCAACATATGGCTGTATTTTTAACAACTTTTATTGTGCTTTCATATTAGAAAGTAATATACTAGCAAAATTTTTGAAGTTTTCACTTAGGAATACACAAGCAATCGGGCTACGCTCAGTGGCTCACACACCTGTAATCCCAGCACTTTGGGAGGCCGAGGTGGGCAGATCACCTGCGGTCAGGAGTTCGAGACCAGCCTGGCTAACATGGCAAAACCCCGTCTCGGCTAAAAATACAAAAGTTAGCCGGCATGGTGGCGCATACCTGTAATCCCAGCTACTTGGGAGGCTGAGGCAGGAGAATCGCTTGAACCCGAGAGGCAGAAGTTGCAGTGAGCCAAGATTGTGCCACTGCACTCCAGCCTGGGCACTCCGTCTCAGGGGGGAAAAACGCACATTTCATAGATATTTTATCTTTTTTAACATATATATTTACCAAAATGTAATTATTTCTTCCCATACATGCTGTTTTTTATCAAATACTGTTTCATTTCTTATGAGTGACATAAAACTTTTGCCAGTGATACTTTTCTCTTACAGTTGTAAAATCAAAAATATGACAGTTGTACCTCTCTAGAGAATGTATAATGCAAATGGATCTTATATATAATCATATCCCCTCAGCCTTCTCATTCTTGTAAGTTCATTTGCTTCATAAATAAGCTAAATAGTTTGTCCTGAAACCGGAAGTAGACCTTAATATTTGTGTTAACTGGGCACAGTGGTGCACACCTGTAATCCCAGCGCTTTGCGAGGCTAAGGCGGTGGATCGCTTGAGCTCAGGAGTTTGAAACCAGCCTGGGCAACATGGCAAAACCCTATCTCTACAAAACAAACATTAGCCAGGTGTGGTGGCACACCCCTGTGGTCCCAGCTACTCAGGGGGCTGAAGTGGGTGAATGATGGAGCCTGGAAAGTGGAGGCTTCAGCAAGCTGAGATCACTTCACTGCACCCCAGCCTGGGCAACAGAATGAGACCTTGTCTCAAAAAATAATAACAAATTGAAAAATATTTGCTACAACTTTTTTAAATGTGCTGTGATAGATTGCATTTAAATACTTGATAAAATAGTATTGTTTAGAAATCATGACTAGCAAAACTGATTACAGCTCCTGCTCTTATCATGTCCCTGACTATGTCTAAGTTACAGAATCTCCTCAGCCATAGTCCTCACCTAAATAAGGAAACGCATTTATCTCCTTATTTGTCATTTTCCTAACTTCATCATATTTAAAGTTTTCTTAGTGATCTTTGTAAATAGCACAGAAGGGTATCATGGGTAAATTAAATCTAGAGATTTGGTCCAAATATAGGACCAAAATAACAGCACTGAATTTTCCTTGCATATTTAGTCATAATGAAACAAGGAAAAGAAACCACAGGGCAGAGAAAAAGGAGAAGGTAATACAGTACTAAGCAAAAATAAATAACTTTGGAACAAGTAAGAGTTCGTTCTATTTGTTCTTGATTGGTAGCCTTACTTTTACTGAGCAGGTTAATTTTATTTCTCAGCAGTTCTAACTGCTTTATTCACATGGTTTATTGTTTTGTGTTATTTTCATCCGTGATATGAAGTACGACAGAAGCTGTGATATCTGTTTTTTTACAGATGAGCAGAGATTAAGTGGCCTGCCTGCACTCTGGGATTTATTTGTTAATCAGTTACAGAGCCAGCATTAAGAGCTGGATCTTCTGTCTCCTGGTCTATACTCCTTTCCATAACATGTGGTAAAGTACTTCTCTCTTGTTCTAAAGAAATCTCTACAGGGGACCCAACACTGCCCTAATCTAGAAACAGCATTGTTACCTGACACGCTGGTTTGCCAGGATGACCATTCTTAAGTGTTTTAGGGAGCTAGGATTAATCTTTTTTTCCCAAGAGGAAGTAGCAATAAACTGTGCACCAAAAATAACGCTTCAGCTGCTAAATTCTGCTTAGTAGGTGGTTTCCCAAGGATGATCCAATGCAATGAGTCATCCCTCTGAGCACTTACTGCACATTATTTCTTTTTACTAATCTTCGGTGCTTTTGGTTGCATGTTTTTTAACCTTTAGAGCCCTCCTGGGAGGTTCAGAGTCTTCTCACTATGAATATAAAACAGACTCTACTACATCCCCCCACATATCCCTCTTGTCCTTTGCTTCCTACACTTTTCAAATCTAAGATAATCCCTCACTCAGGAGAATAGTCAGGATCATGTCCAAAGGTAAAAGATCAGCAGTAAGTTTCTCCAGAGTTAGCAGCAGCTCCATCTCATTCCCAGTATAAAAATCAAAAATGTAGATGGATGTAAATCAATGTGTGGAACTTGTATCAAGAAAACTATAAAACTTGATTGATAGACATAAAAATGACTTACCTAGATATAGAGAATATTTGATTATTAGAAAGATATTAAATATTCCATTTTCCCAAACAAGAGGATTGAATGGTTGTAAGGATATAAAATCTTTCCAAATTAATTCATAGGTTTATGCAACTCCAGTCAGAATTCCAGTGGGATTTCCTGAAATGCATTTGGAAAAGTTAAACTGGTGAAAATAGCCAAGAATTTTTTGTTACAAAAAAAAAAAGTTATGAAGAGAAACTCCTGCTACCAAGCACTAAAATACATTATGCAATTACAGTAATAAAAATAATGTGGTACCAGCAGAAGTGACAGACATTAATGGAACAGAATAGAGAATGAGACTTGAAACCCTAATTTAGGAAGTGATGCAACTTATCATAAATCACAAATCCAGGAGGACAGAACGGCATATGCAACAAATGAGAATAGGGTAATTGGTCAATTTCATGGGGGAAAAATGGTAACCTGATTAGATTATCACTATTCCTTACCACAGAACAAATGACAGATGGCTTAAAGAGTTAAATATTAAAAGTGAAACCATAAAAGAATAAAGAAATTGTGAGAAGTATTTGTGACCCTAGAATGGAGATATATTTTCAAAGCATTAAGAAGTCACAAACAAAAATACTAGTATACTTGATTATATAAAACCAAAAACGTTTGTTCATCAGAAAATAAAAACACTGCCAAGTTAAAAAGCACGTGATAGTCTTGGAGAAAATGAATGAATATGACAAAGGTGTAATATCCTTAATGAATAAAAGAGCTCTTAAAATTAATTGGAAAGCCACTAGCACACCCCACTGTAGCTACACTACATTCCTATCACAGTCTGTACATATCACAGTGCTAAATCATTTTATACTCATAATACAGTTCAGATGACACAAGACAGTATTAGAAATTCAGATCTTATTTTCCATTCACATATTCTTTGTCCAAAGGCAGTTTAAGGAAACTAACACATTACATTATGCTATAAATACTTCAGAACAGTTTGTCCACATTGACACTTCCATTTCCTAAAATGAAACCCTCGCTGGCCCACAGAGGGAGAAAAAAAAAAAGCTAGCTTTGTTAACCAGTTTTATTTCAACAAGCACATCCACATGGTAAGAACTTCCTCTGATGAGTCATCCACAGTTGTCAAACACCAACTTTCCTTTGTTTGGCCCATGCAGAAATCAGGTCTGTGGAAGCACAGCTCCAGAGTCTGAATCATTTAATTGTGTTTTATTCATATCTGAATTTGCATCTGTCACAAACCCAATGTATCCACCGTGAAAAATTGCATCCTTCAAATATTACTGAACAAAAAATCCCTATTCAAATAGGTCTGTTCTGTCTAGATTGCCTGTGAAATTTCTGAGGAATGTTGTGGGCTCTGTTTCCTGTACCAAATTGTTGAGTTATCACACATCATTGGATTCTACCCAATGTGTGCTGGATAGGCATATTATATTCAGACAGGATACCAGTTGTCTTTACCATTCATAAAGGAAAAAGAAAAGATTACTCCTGCTCCCTGTCATAAGATATAAACTAAGAGGTAGGTGAAAAATGTGTGTGTACCCATGGTTTTTTTAATGTGTCCTTGATTCTTGTCTTCACCAAGGTTTGAGTTTTATTCAGTCATAGCTTTGTTATACACTTTCTTGTCACCCTGTACTTGTTCAAAACTAAGGACTGTAGTCAAGACTCAGATCCTGCCCTGGGATATGGTGCCATCTTAGCTTATTTGGAAAGAAAAAAAAATCTTTAGAGATACAATCATATCCATTTGTATATAAAAAGAGAAAAGAATGGAAGCGATGCTGTGTATTTTATTTTCATCTATTTACTCTATTTTCCAAATTTTCTACAATGCATATATATATTTTATAATCAAAATAATCTGTTACTTTTTAAATTTTTTATTTTGAATTTTTGTGGCTACATAGTAGATATATATGGTGTACATGAGATGTTTTGATACAGGCATGCAATCATTTGCTATTTTTGACAGTATCCATGATGTATCATTCAGCATATAAATTCAGTAAATAAGCTTTTTGAAAAAGTTTAACTTGCAGTTGGGCCAGTAAAATTTTATTCTGATCAAATAAATGCTAGCTTTTGTTGATTAATCATCACACTAAACTCTCAATACTAGACACTGGTAGACAACATCACTGACATTCAAGGGCCAGAGCCCTTATTTATATGTTGAGCACATTATAATTTTTTAAGGAAAAAATGAGAAAATCAGTCTTTCCGTGTTTGGACTATTTTTAACCCATGATTGAATCCAATTTGAGAATATTTTTAGATCATTTGTAATGCTCTATGACTGATACTTTTGGTTCCATTTTGAGCAAACCTTCTTTTTTTTTAAAGAAGCCACTTCAGCCAATAGACACTTCCATTTCAGAAAAATGTCTAGTGATTATTTTCCCCCAAAGGCAACGTGAAAACCTTCAGCCTCAGAAAGATGTCATTTTGTTGACATCCGGCTGATGTCAATATTAGAGTTTTTGCAAGAGAAAGGTGTGTGAGCATAGAGGTGATGATAATTATATACTCAAAGACGCACCCACAACAGAGCCCATAAGACTGCCTTTGGCAAAAAAATGTTGTGTTGAAGACAAAACCAGTGGATTCAGAGGTTAAAAGTAAGAAGTGGTTTTGAGAGCCACATTTTGGTTACCGTAATGTATGTAGTATGTGCTGGTTGAAATGTCTCTATTAGACAGACTTACTTTTGTATTTTCTAATTTTTATTCCTTGTGTCAATATTGTTTTGAAGTCAGCCTATCATGAGAGAAAACTTGATTCACTTAGCTAGTTCGTTTTCAGAGGTGTGTGTTACTGATTAATGTAGCACTCTCTCATTACACCTACATAGCACTTGAGAATCATTCTCAACCCAGCTTACAGCCTACCTATCACTACCAACCAAATTGGATGAAATCTCCTTGTCATCCTATATGTGTAGATAGCTCCCCCCAGTGACCCCCTAGTTGTGGTTGCCTCCTTAGATCCAGCACTTCCTGCAGACTATTAATTTAACCCTGTGGACCTAACCATAGGCAATGCTCTTTCCCTGCCAAAGAGGCAAGATGCATACAGTTTTACAAAGTCATTTACTGAGAGAGAGAAATAACATCTTGAATTGTGGTATGAAGAGGGGACTGCCCCCAGTCTAGTCCCTTATTACACAGTAGCAGTGAGTTATTAGGAAAAAATAGAATAAAACCTGTCTGTCTGGACCACTTTCATTCTGATTGTTTTGAGGTATGCTTATTTGATTTTTTTAAACAGCCTGCCCCACTGAAATAACAAAGAACTTAATTTTTTTTTAAAATTCTGTCTTCTGCAGCCTCTTGTTCTGAGTCTCCTGGATAGGGTGACCAACCATCCCGGTTTGCCTGGGACGGAGAGGTTTCCCAGGACACAGCATTTTCAGTACTGAAACCGGGACAATCTTGGGCAAACTGGGCTCGTTGGTTACCCTATTCCTGGGCCCTCTTCTACCCAAATGACCAGGTATTGAAGAACAACAGTGCTAAGGTTCCCACTCATGAACGAATTCCCTGGTAAAGCTTTGCCTTCTCTCCCAGGAAGACACAGTATAAAGCAAGACTAGGAGTTGTGAGACAGAATAAGTTTATTACGGGGTATGGTGAGGTTCTAATTTGGTTGAGTGATATCTGTAGTTCAGAGTTCTGCTGCAGAGTGAAGGCAATTGATAAGCCCTGAGCCCAGTTAATAATCAAAGCCTCACTAATTAATCAATGGCACTAATGTTGCCAGGTGTCCCTGATCGTCTCTAATCTTCTATTCTGTCTCCACACCACACCGTCACCCTTGCTCCAAATGACCTCCCAGCATGTCGTCATTAAAGTTTTTCAATGCTAAGCCCAATTTAAAGTATAGTGAGTATTATAGCTAGAATTTCCACAAGGGAGCAGGAGGGTTATCCAAGCTCTGTGGTTATATGAAGAGATAGAAGACAGTATTCCCCGGAGTGTTGAGCCTGCGATATCTGACTATTAAAGAAGCCAAGAGGGACAGGGGTGATTCCATGGGGGCACCATATCCTTGACTTGCCTCCAATTTGTTAATAACACTAATACAAAGTTTTTATCCTTGCAAATTGTAGCTTCCTAAGTTTGACTCAGATTTATTTTCCTCTTTCTAAAACTTTCTTTCAGTTGCAAAGTTATTCAGTACTTGCTAGTCGCCTGACTTCACAGTTAGAGTGAGAATTAAAATGCAATAATGTTTTAGGAACCCAGCCCTTAGAAAGTGCTAAATATATCATCGTTTCTTTCCCAGCCTTAACAATTCCCCTGAACAGTGTGATTGGAGAGCAAGAGATAAGGGAGGCTTTGGAAGGGAAATAAATAAATAAATCATGTAATTTGGCAAGAAAAAATATCCAAAAGTATATAAAATAAAGAGTTGGATCCTAGTCACAGAAAGACAAATCACATTCATTGCTGCTATAGTGGGCAAGGATGTGCCAGCCCAGCTTTTTAATTTTAAAATTATGGAAGGTATATTGTATTCAGTAATGGGAGGAAGGATGTGTTACTGACTGAATGTTTGTGTCCCTTCCAAAATTCTTATGTTGAAGCCCTAACCCCCATTGTGATGCTATTTGGAGATGGGGCTTCTGGGAGATTGTTAGGGTTAAATGAGGTCGTGAGGATGGAACTCCCATGATTGGATTAGTGCCATTATAAGAAGAGACACCAAAGAACATGCCCTCTCTCTAGCCACATGAGTACATAGCAAGGAAGTAGGTACAAGCCAGGAAGAGGGATCTTACCAGAAGCCTAAATTGTTGAGTTACCATGCTGGCACCCTGATCTCAGGCTTTCCACTGTCCAGACCCACAAGAAAATTAATTTCTGTTGTTTAAGCCACCCAGATTGCAGTACTCTGTTATTGCAGCCTGAGCAGACTAAGGCAGGAAGAGATGACATGGAGAAAATAGAAATGAAATTCTTTGAATATTTAAGAGAAATAATTATTTCTTGCAAATGGGAGATACTCGTTCAATTTTTGTCAGTGATTAGAGATGACTTTTTCATCTCAATGACCACTTAGTCTTATTTTAGTCATATGTAAAATTGACTCAGTAAATATATTAATTTGTGAGTTTTGTAATGTTTCAGAAATCTGAAGTAGTTTGGTGAGTTCTAGTTTAATTTTGATCCTTAATTTTGAGTTGAAAAATGGTAGGGTTTGTCTCTCTGCTCTCCCTCTCTTTCTTTCTCTCCCTCTCTCTCTAGAGGAAGTTACTCATAGTCTAGTAAATATGAGCCCTCTGTGGATAAATAAATTATTCACATCTGGTAACAAGGAAAAATTAATTCAGCTATTTATTTTTAAGGAAATTACCAGACTCATAGTCCCTCCTATGGACAGTGATGCCAGCACACACTCTAACTTGTGTTAGAGACACAAGTCTTTCCTCTAAGTGGCACCTCCCTTCCCTGGCAGAGGGTTTTTCCTATCAGTCTCAGTCTCTGTGACGGAACTTCGTCTCAGATTCTTCTTTCTGCCACAGTCTTTCCTTCTCATTACTTGGGCTTTAAATTGTTTTTTTCTGTGCTCTTTCCTACCAGCCCTTCTCCCTTTCTGGACCAGTTTTACTTCTTCAAGTGCGTCTTTCCCCTCCCCACCCTCCTTAATCCTATACTGTTTTGCCTTTGCTACACTTTTTTTCAACACTTCTCTTTCTTTGTCTTCCAAGGAGACCATCCCTAGCCTGCATACCTGGCTGAAGCAAGCACTGGAGGGCAAAGTTCCTGCTGCTTCTGTGAAGGTTTTTGCAAGGTTTTGGATATAGGAGAATAATTGTCAGCCAGCCCCAGTTTTTAAATACACATTATTTGCAGGCAGATATTGTCTGGTGCCACAGACAGATTAAAGCATAAACAGATACAACAATATAAATTGGATTTGGAGTTGGCTCTTGGTGTGTATACATCTAATCATATATACATATCTCTGCAGATACACCTGCTTGCACTTGAGTTACCCAGAGATGAACCAAGGAAGTGAATTTTGAGACAGGAGGAGCTGAAGTTGAAGGGAAGAAGGGACAGAAATCCTTCTTGCGGGGAGGAGCAATAACCACTCAGCATGTATTAATTGAGTTCCAATTATAGCCAAACTGGGCAGTAAATTAAGTACTCTGAATACAGAATCAAGTAAGGGTTGGCTGTGTCCTCAGAGAACTTCCAGTTTGTGTGTAGAGACCAACAGGTAAACAAGTATAATAGAGTGCATTAGTATTAAAGTAGGGAATGAAGAGGTGAGATGAACAGATCAATATACATTCAGTATATGTCAAGAGGCAATGTTGTCGGGTTTTTTCCTTCTGATTTTAAAACTAATTAACATGCATAAAATGCAGTATAGAAAAGCAGAAAAATGCAGAAAACAAATCATTCATCATCTCACCATCCAAAGTGAAGCATAAGATAATAGTTTCATACCAGTCCCTTTTTTTTTTTTTTTTTTTTTTTTTTGCATGCATAGACATTTTTGGTTTATTATTTAACCCTAATCTGATAAATCAGGTGTTTGGAAAGATTCAGATCATAACAATAGATTACCAAAACTTGTGAAGCACATGTCTCCAGACAAGTACTTGATTGAATATATGGTAAAATGTTTGTCACTGTACTTTAATACCATGTGCTTAAGCCTTTCATATATGTAGACCTAACAGTTTTCCTAGCAGTTTTTTTTTTTTATTTATTTTTGTGTGTGTGTGGATGGGTTCCAAATTCTTAGCAGTTTTTTACCCTCCTCCTGAATCTGTAATGTTTGCTTGGAAATATAATTTCTTAACCAACTTTTTTAACAGCTCTATCAAAATATAATTGATAAAACCACACAATTCACCAATATAAATAGTACAATTCAGTGTTTTTTTCAGTTTAGCGTATTCACAGAGTTGTGCCACTATCACCACAATCAATTTTAGAACATTTTTATCTCCCCAAAAAGAAACACCATACCCATTAGCAATCTGTCTTGGTCAGCTTGGGTTGCTAACAAAATACCATGAACTGGATTGGCTTATAAACAACAAAAAGTTATTCCTCATAGTTCTGGAGGCTGGGAAGTCCAAGATCAGAGCCAGTATCTGGAGAGGGTTCATTTCCTCATTCATTGATGATCGTTATCTTGCTGTGTCTTCATATGACAAAAGGGACAAGGGAGCCTTCCAGGGTCTCTGTTATAAGGGCACTAATCCCTCTCTTGACATAATTACCTCCCAAAGGCCCCCAGTTCCTAATGCCATCACCTTAGGGATTAAGATTTCAACACAGGAAATTTTCAGGGGCATAGACCTTCAGTCTGCTAACAGTGTTCCCTCAAATCCCCTAGTCCCAGGCAACAACCAGTCTACTTTCTGATCCTATAAATTTACAATGTCTATATAAATGGAATCATATTATGTGTGGTCGTTTGTGACTGACTGCTTTTACTGAGCATAATGGTTTCAAGGGTCCCCCATATTGTCTCAGTACTTCATTCTTTTTATGACTCACTGATACTCCTTTATAAGTCCATACCACATTCTGTTTATCCATTTATCAGTTGATGGACATTTGGATTGTTGCCACTTTTTGGCTATTATGAATAATGCTGCTATGAACATTCATGTACAAGTTTTTATGTGAACCTGCATGTTAATGCTCTTGGGTATATACAGTTAGGTATGCCTAACTACCTTTTTTGCAGATTATTCTTTCCCAAATTTCAGTGAAATGTTTTACATAATTTTATTATAAAAAGAAAATATTTAAAACTAAGTCAGTTACCTTCTAATCTCCTCTCCCCACCACCTCCATCTATCTCATTCTGCCAGACTTTACTAATAATATAATACAAACTTAAAATCATGCTTCTCCTTTCAAATCATGTTCAGACTTCCATCAAGTTCTGATCATCTTCTTCTAAATGTCTTTGCATCTCTAGCCATTTCCTTGTCCCACCTAGTTGAGGCCCTTGTCGTCTTACTTGTACAGTGACTTCCCAGTTGACCTCCTTGGCTTGGTTTCCATCCCCTCTTATTGACTTAGTAAACCCCTGCCAAATTAGTCTTTCTTAAACACTTCTTCTGTATTGCTGTTCATTGAAGTCAGACAGATCAGCTTAGCCACATACTCATCTGTGCTTCCTTAGATGTTACTTTACTTCTCATCTGTAAAAGCAGGTTAATCAAACCACCTCCTAACATTCTATTAAGATGAAATGATGACCACGACTTCTGTCTCCCACTGGTAAAATGAGGTAAACTTCTACTCAGTGACTCTGCATCTGTATATCTTGTCTCATTGTCTCCTGTTATGAATGTATAAATATATATTATATATCATATGACTATTACATTATATATATTACATACATTATAATTATATACTTTAAAATATAATTTATATTTTATATATTTGTATTTCTTAGTATCTCCCAGCACCAATTACAACCATATGTACTTAGTGGGTGATCAGTCTATTAGTGTGTACTAAGTAGATCAGTTAATTGATTTTCTGCTTAATCCACTTCTTTGAATAGATGGTAATTGCAAGGTGATAAGTTAACAATTTTAACTTAACTGATAACAACTCTAGAATGGAATATGAGAATGAGTATAAAATAATAGATATTATCCAGTAATATTTTTTGAAAGATCACTTTATGAACATGGAAAATTCCTCCACTAATCAAGAAAAATAGCCGTCAAGGCATAGCTGCAGGTCAAATACAGGTTACAAAGGTGTTCTATAGGTTAACCCATGACTTCCTTGTCTTTTGAGTACAATGAAAGTATTGTAACTAAATGAAATTTTTCATCCCCCATTATGCGTGAATCATTTCCTTTCTATAACAGACATACCAGTATACGCTTCTCATCTGTTAAAAAACACACCCAACTTCTCAATGTTGTTTGCCACTGTTACTGAGATTACAAATGATACTATGCATTTTTTTAGTTGTTTGTTTAAAAAGGCATATAATCTGAAACTTAGTCCCCTTGGTAATTTGACCTGAGAAAATTTATCTCATTGATAGGCTTGAATACTTGTTGAGGGTTTTTTTTTTTGTCTTTTTTTTCTTTTTTTTTTTTTGCAAAACTGCATACAGGAAGTGATACTGCCAATTCAGAATTAATTAATCTTTATTGAAAAATGTGGCATTCATCCTTTAGAAAATTCTTTTCTTGATAAAGTTGTAAGATCTGTAACATGTAAGCAATATATAGTGACCCCGGAGGAAAGACTGTTAGACTTAAATGTGACTTAGACCTCACCACATAGTGGCAAATGGTTCCTTCCTTTCTAGTTCACCATTTGAAATACTTTACGTGATTATCTGGGTATAATATTGGCCAGGAAGAAGAGAGATGTCTCTCTCTCTCTCTCTCTCTCTCTCTCTCTCTCTCTCTCTCTCTCTCTCTCTCTCTGTGTGTGTGTGTGTGTGTTACCACTTCATTGTAACTCTGCTATAAGCTGGGCATTCTAGTAGCTGAGATATATTCATAATCTCACTTAGTTGATCCTATGAGGTAAGTGTCATTATTTCCATTTTACAAATGAAGTAACTAAGTCAAAGAAATTAAGAGACTTTCCTTAGATCATATAGGAAGAAACAGCTAAATAGAGATTCACTCCCAGGACAGTCCATCACCAAATAGGCCCTTTCCCCAATCAAAAAATTTCTTGAAAAATCAACATGTTAACTAAAAAGAAATAAAAGGAGAGGGGAATATTGTGCCCTTAATTAACTCATGTAACATCTCCAGTAGTCAGTTTCCTCATCTGAAAATAGGGATGATTATACTACTACATTTCTCCTGGAATTTTTGTGAGAATTAAGTGAGATTATGTTTGGGGCACTTGGCACTAGGCCAGATACAACATTCATGCTCAATAAATTATAGTTGTTAAGATTCCATTTTTTGCCTTTTTTTGGAAGTTTTAGAAAAAATTTGGACGTCTCACCTTGTCATCTTTTAAGACCTGTCAAGATGTCTTTTAGAACCCAACTGCATGATTCTTTATGAATTTGGCTGCATTAGTGATGTGCGGGTGGCTTATATTAGTTTTATAGGACTGCCACAACAGACTGGATTGCTTAAACAACAAAAGCTTATTTTCGCATAGTTCTGGAGGCTGGAAGTCCAAGATGAAGGTGTCAGCAGGTTTGGTTTCTTCCGAGGGCTCTCTTTTAGGCTTACCTTCTCATGGTTCTCACATGTTTATTTCTCTGTGTGCATGTGCATCCCAATATCTCTTTGTGTCCAAATGTCTTCTTCTCAAGGAAAACAGTCAGATCATATTAGAGCCCACCCTGTCTTATTTTACTTACTTGCTTAAAGGTTCTATATCCAAATACAGTTAAATTTGGAGATCTTGGGAATTGGGCTTCAACATGAATTTGGGGGAAAAAAATTCAACCCATCACCTTGCCATAAGTAAATTCTTTTCCACTGCATTTGGAAATAATTATTTTCAGGAATAGTAACATGAATAGAAAGTATGGTTGAGAAACATTAAGGTGTATTCTAACCACTGAAATGCTATGACTGCAGGATTCTCCATATATGGCCATATATAGTGAGTTCATTTATTGTGCACAGAAAATATTTAAGAGTTCAAGATTAAGGCTCTATAATTTGATATGTAATATAAAAAGAAATATCACACCTGATAATAGACTACAAATATTTTTAATACATTAGTGTTGAAAATTACCTGTTTATGGCATTTGTTGAGGAAGGAATTAAGGAACGTTTACTTGTACCACAGGTGTATGCAAAATCAAATAAAATGTTTAGTAACTGCATCTGTCAGAGTAAAGCTGTATGGCAGGGATTTATAGGGAAACCTAGAGAAGTCTCCTCCCTCAAGGGGCTACTTGATCTTCTTGGGGAAATGCCAGAAATGTCACAAAATGACCTTTTTTAATTGCCAGTTAAATGCTCAATGTAGACAAGGAAGGCTGTGTGTTCGAAGCAGACAATTGCTTCTAAAGCCCAGAGTTAAGATTTAGAACGTGTAATAGTTAGCTGCCATAATATTGGAAGGAAGAAAAATGGTATAATTAGAAATATAGATCCAGAGGTGGTTCACTGCAGCATTGAGGACAAATGAAAGGAGAGAGACCCATGAGGAAGTACTCTGATAGCAGAGTAGTATGGAAAGAGTGCTCTGAGAAATTTCAAAGAATCCTACCTATTTATGGTTCGAGACTAGGATGGTGGTATGTTCCACCTTGTCACGAAGTTAAGCAGATCTTTGAAACCTGGAACTGAATTTGATGGTAGCACTGTTGTTACAATGACTGCAAATAGAATGCCCGTGATTGTAAAACATGGAATTCATCTACCACCAGGTATTCATGAGAGATCCTCATCCATAAGTGAAATGCAGGGAAAACCTTCACTTACCAAAGGAAAAATGTCTCCATTTTTTTATTTCTTCCCAACCCATAAAGAATATTTTGCTTCCTGTTAAACAATGATAATGACAAATATGATTGAAATGTAATCTGAGAACATTTCCTGTTTAAAATGTGTCTTTATTCTTTTAGGCCTCTTTTTCGTGGAAGTTCAGATGTCGATCAACTAGGAAAAATCTTGGAGTAAGTAATAACTGTAATTTTACATCAGTGTCTATAGCATTAAAACATTTACAGTGACTTTCCTCTGACATGCATATCAAGTGTTTATCTCTTGTCTTTCTTACTTCAAGCAGCTGCTGCAGACAGTGTTACTATTTGTGTGGTGAGTGGAGACATGGTAGAAGTGCCGTTTTATGCAGAGCCCTAACTGCTCTGCTCTGGAAGCTTGTATGTTGCTTGTGTGGATCTTTTTGCTGCTCCTGTTTCTTCATGTGGCTGAGCTCCAGTTCTTTAGTTCAAATACATTCTCTGCTTGTGGTCATTTCAAATGCACCCACCATCAGAGATGGGGTGCCTGGTGGCGAAGTACCCATCCTTGTCCAGTGAGCTTCCTGTCCCCATTGAGTATCCTTGGTCACCCAGGTTGGTTCTGCGTTGTTTTATTTTGTTTTCCTGGGCAAAGGATGGTATGCTACACATCTCATTTTTCTTCAGAGCACCAAAATAGAAAATAAGAACCCTAAGTCTTTGGCAAAATAACTCTGCAACTTTGAGAAAGTCATATAACACACCCCATGAAAGGCTTACACAGTGCCTGGCACATAGTAAGCGCTTTAAAAGTTATCTATTACTGTTGTTATTAGAATTCATCATTGGTGGCGGGCACCTGTAGTCCCAGCTACTCGGGAGGCTGAGGCAGGAGAATGACGTAAACCTGGGAGGCAGAGCTTACAGTGAGCCGAGATCGCACCACTGCACTCCAGCCTGGGCGACAGAGCGAGACTCTGTCTCAAAAAAAAAAGATAAAAAAAAGAATTCATCATTAATTATTTAACCTTTTGGTTCCTTAACTTCATCTGAGAAATGAAACTCTGACTTAAATTCTCTATAAGATCGTAAATAAAATTAAAAAATAAAAAAAAAATTCTCTATAAGATCGTTTCTTGTGCTCAAATTCTTGGGTTTCAGTTACATAGCTCCTTGATGATTTACATAGTTTCATTCGTGTCTGCATGTTCATGCATGTGAGGGCATGTATGCATTCATGTTTCTAGAATGTAACTGGGGCGCTTCTTCTCACAAAGCACACAGTGTGGCATCCTTTTTTGGGTTTTTGGGTTTGCAAGGCCCGTCCGAATTGGAGTGGAGTAGGAAGAAAAGTGGGAGTTCTAGACCAAAAATAGCCCTGATCTTTGGTCTGTGACATTTTATAGGAATCCCAGTGATTTTTATGAAATTCGAAGTCTGTAAGACTGCAAAAAAAAGCACCCCTAAAGAATAGATTTTCATACCAGCACTGTCTACTCAAGCATGACTACTTGAAACAGTTAATAAAACTGGAACCTGATGTTGTGCTTTTAGTGACTGGAAGCAGCTAGACTTCTGTTAGTGCCAGTGCCACTGCTGAGTCAGAACATAGTAGCTTAAGGCCTGAATAACATTTGCTAGCTTTTTATGCCTGTGGGCTTCCTGGGTCCAGGGCAGCTGATGCTACTGCTCCTACTACTGACCACTCCATATACAGTAGATAAATTCAACACAAAGCCTTCATGTTACCCCTGCTTCTGAATGGCAAGTTCTTTAATCAGTCAGTGATGAACTCCCATCTATTTTCCCCATGACTGTTGAATATATTTTGTGTTCATGTGATCTTAAAGAGGAATCTGGGGATCTCAGACATACTAATGACCTTCTGTTAAAAGGAAAGAGAATCTTGACTGAAGTCAGCTTGCCAGGCCTTGAAGGTCATCACCTTCTTTCCCTTATTTATACTACCTGACAGTTGTGTCTATCTCCAGCACTGATGTCTGCAATCTTGTTAACATTGTTAGTACCCCCTTAGTACATGAAGCTAGTGAAATGGACCAGAAGGAACATTTGACCAGCATGTTTGACCTGCCTTCAAGGAAAAGCCAGTTCTACTTTTGGCAAAGTCCTGACAGTCGTAGGTTGCCAACAGAAAAGAAGCTGTAGAGTTCTATGGTTTGTGCCTTTAGATTTTACTCTGTGGTTTCTGGCATTGTTTCATCAAAATTATGTTCTGTTTCCTCTGAATGGATTACCTTGCCAGAGAAGAGGGACAATGCTGCACCCTAGTGTCGCTGCTGAAGTACTTGAAAAAATATTTCTGTCTCCACCATCACTGCCATTTATAGATTTTGTGCCCTGTCAGGCTTGCCAGTATAAATGTCAACTTTTAAGACTTATATTCAGCTGTCCAAATAGCGGAATTAAATGCAAGCATTTTTTAATGGTCCTATCAGAATTTCACAACACATGTATATGGGCCATAAAAGTTTATATTGAACATGAAACTGAATTTTTTTTAAGGAAAGCCATATTCACATCCTCTTTTTTATTTTCCTTTGGAGACAAGATCTTGCTCTGTTGTCCCAGCTGGAGTGCAGTGACACGATCTTGGCTCACTGAAGCCTTGGCCTCCCTAGCTCAAGTAATCCTCCTGTCTAAGCCTCCCAAGTAGCTGGGACTACAGGCACAGGACACCGTGCCCAGCTAATGTTTATATTTTTTATAGAGACCGGGTCTCACCATGTTGCCCAGGCTGGTCTTGAACTCCTGGGCTCAAGTGGTCCACTTGTCTCGCTTTCCAAAATGCGGGATTGCAGCCACCCCACCTGGCCCATGTTCACATACTGTTAAAGGGAAGAACATTTCTGTGTTTAGGAAGATTTAAGCCTTCAAGTAATAGCAAGTATTAAAAGTGAAACAATAGTTTTAGCCTGTGACATCTTAGAGCATTTTAAAAAACAATGTCATAGCTAAATGAAAATAAAATACTGGAATAGAGAGAACAGAACTCACTCTGGGCTCTGTGAATGAGCGCGCTATCTGTGACTTTGGCAGTTCATTTTATGTCTCATTTTCAGTTTCCCCATCTATAAGATGAGACTAATAACACCTGACTTATATGTCTTAGGAGATTGTTACAGGAATCAGAGGAGGTGATAGACTTAAAGTTTTATATATATAAATTGTTATGTGTTTGTTTAAAATTGTATATAAAATTATATAAAGTTATGTGTACATGTACATGCATACATACAGAGACGTCCTGTTTCTCTGAAGGCTTTTGGCATTCAGTTGATCATATACTTGCAAGATTTAACTCAGTGTAGATATATTCAAAGCCACAAATAAAAACATTTTAAATATTTCTAGGAGTTATTAATGTAATCAATTTCTAGGTGACTGGTGAATATACACAAAAATATTGATATACATAGACCTGAAAACTAAAAAAGAATGAAAGGAAATTTTAAAAGATCTCTAACAAACATTCTTCATTCCCTCCTCTGCCCTGTCCCGTCATATCCAGACACTTACTTACACATGCATTTCTTTTCATAATTAATAGTGGTATTTTTGTTTTTTTTTTTTTTAACTTCTATTGTAGGCTTTACTATTGAACAAATCTATATATTGTTCATTGTTATTTCTGTTTATTGGTTCTAGTAAATATGTCCATTAATCTTCCTTTGCCTCAATAATGTAGCTCTCTCAGTATGCCAGATAGAGGCAGAATTACAGTGTCTTTCCCCAGACACCCAGGCAGAGAAGCCGTGATGACAGGGGTATCTTCCCAGCTGAAGTCTATGGCCTGAGCTCTGTGTAGGTGAGGGAAGGGGAAATAAAGTGCTACAGATCTTGGGACCTGTACCACATCTTCCTGAAATCTGGAAGTACATTCATAAGAACACCTCTTCCTGGGCTTCAGTCCCAGCAAGTATAGGCCAAGCAGAAGACCCTAATTTCTAACTGTAGTTAAAATTATTTGGGCCGGGCCAGGCACAGTTGCTCACACCTGTAATCCCAGCACTTTGGGAGGCTGAGGTGGGCAGATCATGAGGTCAGGAGATTGAGACCATCCTGGCTAACATGGTGAAACCCCGTCTCTACTAAAAATATAAAAAATTAGCCAGGTGTGGTGGCGGGCACCTGTAGTCCCGGCTACTCAGGAGGCTGAGGCAGGAGAATGGCATGAACACGGGAAGTGGAGCTTGCAGTGAGCCGAGATTGTGCCACTGCACTCCAGCCTGGGCAGCAGAGCGAGACTCCATCTCAAAAAAAAAAAAAATTTTTATTTGGTCCAGTATTTGAATATAACCCATCCACTAAACTATGATTTTATTTTTAGTTCAGAGTTAATACAGTCTGTGTGAGAAAGAATTCCCTGCATCCTCTGATTTTCTTTGTTCAAACCTACTTATGACCTATATGTAAACTATAAATAATATCTATACAATATATAAGTTATGTAAGTCCATTGACCCATTAATATTTTTAAAGAATATTAAGTTATACATAAATAGGATATAAGCACTTCATATTTTAAGTGTGGTAGTGATGTATTTCCTATGCATCTTAGATGAATAACAACATTTTCTAACTATAATAATAATTGACAATGTATTGATTGATATTGACTGTGTGTGATGTGTATCAGGTGCTGTGCTACATACTTTAAATTATAAATTTATATATTACTATAAATTTAAATAAACTATAACTGATCCTCATTACAACTGTAAGTTATTATCATTGTATACATAAAGACACTAAGGGTCATAGATGTTAAGTAATTTGTCCTTACCTGCCAGTAAGCGGCAGGTGCAGGATTTGAACCCAAGCCTGCCTATTTCCAAAGCCTGTGCTTTTTATCACTTACTGTTCTTTCCACATTTCTGATCCCAGAATGGTTTTCAGGGGAAATATAAATAATAGTCTTTTAATTTACTGTTTGCTCACTTTGGAATACCACAGACCTCCTTTTATAAAATCGTGTTTGTATAATACAGGACTAACAAACGTTTTAGCCTCATTTTTCCTTCTGATTCTAATGTATATATTTAATATTTAGGGAATTACTCTTTAACCAAAAATGCAACCAAATTGATATGTTAATAAACCATGTTGGATGAGCATCATAAAATCATGTCAATACTGGGGCGTTCGATCAAAACACAGAAAGCATTCTTGGACATTAAGGAATGTATATACTAGTATGGGTCTCCTCTGAATACAATAAGTCCTGCTTTGTCACTAAGTCAGGGCTTACTGCCTGGCAATATATCTTCTATTTCTACATCACCCCTTACATTTAGTGTCTGCTACCAGAGCAATCTCTTATCTCCTCCCAGTGAATTTTACAATTCTTCTGTGAGATTACCCTCTACCCCATGACACCATATTGCGGTAGGACAGAGATAAACAGAGACCCTGCCAGTCATAAAGTGAAGGTCTCCTGGGACTGTCTCCCCCATGCCTCCCCCTTAGATTTTGCCTTTCTCTGGAAATTGATGAGAAAACAGCTTCTGCATAGCAGCTAATGTTCATGTCTATGTGTGGTTCTTTTGTAGCGTAATTGGACTCCCAGGAGAAGAAGACTGGCCTAGAGATGTTGCCCTTCCCAGGCAGGCTTTTCATTCAAAATCTGCCCAACCAATTGAGAAGTTTGTAACAGATATCGATGAACTAGGCAAAGATCTACTTCTGGTAAGTTTTTGTGATGTCAAGCTGGTCTGCACTGTGCCAGTGAGACACCTGCCCTACCCAGACTGGGTGGTGGTCACAAATATCAGTTCAGTAGCTGCTATAGGCATCACATGCCACAGCCACGTGGGGCAGGAGGCGACAGTCCCTCCAGAGGTTTCATTTTCACACTTGTAGCAGCTGGTGGCTTTTGATTCTGGAATGTCTTTCTGATCCACATTTTTTTAAATCTGCCATCTTTGAATGTTTATTTCGATGCAGCTTTAGAAGCCTCTCAATTCACTTTGACATATGTTTCTTTAGAAGTAAATATTATGTTTCCTTGCTTACAGTTTCATGCTACTTTAAGTAATTTGTCATTTTAATGTGCCTTTTGTTAAATATCCACAACTTTAGGGAGATGTTTTTCCAAAAGAACTATATAGCAATACTTCTTCTAGTTGCTGATTTATTTAATAAGTATTTAGTGTGCTAGGCACATATAAAATACCTCACTGAAAATAAGGACTTCTGTGCTCTGTTTGAGACTCATAATACTTGACCATATACTTAATTTTCTATACCTGGAGGCCAGAACAATAGGTAGAAAAGTGTACCTGTTGGGCTGTTCTTGATGTCTGAAACCCAATGAGTAATGAGTGTATCCTTTACCTCCTGAATTAACAGCCTTTGATATCTGCTTCTGCCCATGGGTGAAGCACAGGTCTTCTCCATGTGTCTCATTCTGGAGCCCATGCCAGAGAGGCAGCAGCTCCCTGGGGCATGTTTTTCTCATAATAGAAGGTGGATGCTCCAAAAGGGCAAGGAGAAATATACAACGCCCCTGAAGGTCCATACTTGGAAGAAGTACCTGCCACTTTGCCCATGTTCCATTGGCCAAAGCAAGTTCCATGCCTAAGGCCAACTTGAAAGAATGCTCCCCCTATGGTGAGAGGGGAGAGAAAAGAGGGAATGTACTAAAAGTTATCCAGTCTACCATAGTATCTAACTCTTGACACAACTTTGTGATTCCAGAAGCTCATTTTATAAGTAAACTGTTTGGCAATTAAATTAAATTTTCTTGCAGAAACAATATTATTAACACAAGGTTTTTAAATTAATTCTCAACCCAGCAACCTTGTTCCTGAAGTAGAGCAATAATAGAACTTAAACACCTGTTTTTAACTGTATTTCTATAAGACAAAGTGTATTAAGACTTCCAACTTGAGATTCTCCTGCACCCCCACATTTGGCTAAGTCATTCTCCTTCTCTCCACCCTCTTCCCAGCTTTAAGCCATCAATGTAGCTGTGAGGAAAGGGCTTCCTCTCACATAATCCTCTAGAGACACGTCTCTGTATCATGAACATATTCACACAGCTCTTTTCTCTTCTTTCCTATGTCCTGGAGATTAAATTAGCTGCTTCCTTTCCTAATGCCATTACCTAATTTTTCTCCTTCTTGGACTCTAGGAAAAGAGAACTCAGGATCAGGAATTTTGCCCCTGCTCTCCAGTCCTTTGGGAATTCAGCCCTTGCAAAGCTTTTCTAGAGATATTTATTGCTGTTAGAGACAGTTGGAACCTTTCTACAAACAAGCTCTTTCTTCCACTTGCCCTTTAGCTCTTGATGTTCAGAAGATCCTATAGGGAGGCTAGCAACCATGGACTGACTGAAGGGGAGCTCAGGATAGATCAGATTTCAGAGGACCCAAGAATTTGCCTGAAATTACACATAGAACTTTCTGTTTGTATTTGTTTTTAAGCTTTCGATGGAATATTAGAGAGGTCCCTAATCCAGTTGGAACCTGACTAGGACTGTGAGCAGGAGTCCTATTAATATCATGGTTATGCAGACCTCTTAAGTGGAAGAGGTCTTCCATTAACCATGATAATGTAAAGTCTGTAAATTACATAGAAGACTGGAATGCACAGACATTTCATATACTCAGTTCACTTTAGGATGGAGAAGCCAATGTGGCTTTCCTGCTACTTGTGAACTCCTGGGGCAAAGAGGAGGTCTTACTCATCACTATTTAGTGCTTGCCACCTGCTAGGCACCCAGCAGGAGGCGTTGGTGGAAGGAGAGGAGGAGGATTTGAGTAACAAAATTACCTGAAGTAGGGGTGGAAATGAGACTGAAATTAGGGACACATTCTAACTAATTTAGGTATGGACAGTTTGGGAATAGAGACTGCTGCTACTGCAAATATTTCCCTTTCCCTCCTTTCACCTTCTACCTCAGTAGCCCAGCCAAACTGCCCAAACCACTTGACTAGGACCAGGAGCTTCTTAAGTACAAGCATCAGCTCATTTACCTTGGTAGCCCTACACTTGAGCTGTCAGCCTGGAATAGAGTTTAGTGACTCAAACTGAATCTAATGGTCCCCTGAGAGAGCTACTGCTAGCCATGTGGCACCTTGTTATTAATTAGAAGGAAGATATCCCTGCCTCTGAGTGGTGTAGCCTTGGGGCAGGGTAAGAAGTTGTGGTGAAGACTCCAACTGTAGCACTAAGTTTGCTAGCACTGGAAGAATTACTAAATAAAGTTATATGCATACTTTAATGGCTTAGAGAGAAATCTGGGCAGGAAACAGTCCATAGTCACCCAAAAGGGTCTTCTCCTGAGGGGCATTTTATACATTAGGGATATATGTGAGTACTGTCTCCATATTATTTAGTGTCCCTTTAAATAAATACTCATTCCCATTCTAGATGTGCTTAACATGACAGTGAATAAAGGGATAACTCTGTAAGTACATTATTTACATTGATGTGTTGTATATCAACCAATTACTTTTTTCTTTATTACAGAAGTGTTTGACATTTAACCCAGCCAAAAGAATATCAGCCTACAGTGCCCTGTCTCACCCATACTTCCAGGACCTGGAGAGGTGCAAAGAAAACCTGGATTCCCACCTGCCGCCCAGCCAGAACACCTCGGAGCTGAATACAGCCTGAGGCCTCAGCAGCTGCCTTACGCTGATCCTGCGGAGAACACCCTTGGTGGCTCAAGGGTCCCCCTTAGCAAGCCCTGCAGAGCTGTGGAGGATTGCCTGTCTGGAGGCCTTCCAGCTGCCATCTTCTGGACAGGCTCTGCTTCTCCAAGGAAACCGCCTAGTTTACTGTTTTGAAATCAATGCAAGAGTGATTGCAGCTTTATGTTCGTTTGTTTGTTTGTTTGTCTGTTTGTTTCAAGAACCTGGAAAAATTCCAGAAGAAGAGAAGCTGCTGACCAATTGTGCTGCCATTTCATTTTTCTAACCTTGAATGCTGCCAGTGTGGAGTGGGTAATCCAGGCACAGCTGAGTTATGATGTAATCTCTCTGCAGCTGCCGGGCCTGATTTGGTACTTTTGAGCGTGTGTGTGTGTGTGTGTGTGTGTGTGTGTGTGTGAGAGAGAGAGAGAGAGAGAGAGAGAGATTCTGTGATCTCTTAAAGTGTTACTTTTTGTAAACGGCAAGAACGATTCAATTTTAAAGACTCAAGGTGATTGATAAATAACAGGCATTTGTTCACTGAAGGTGATTCACCAAAATGGTCTTCTCAAATTAGAAAGTTAACCCTAGAAAGTTAACCCCATGTCCTCAGCATTTCTTTTCTGGCCAAAAGCAGTAAATTTGCTAGCAGTAAAAGATGAAGTTTTATACACACAGCAAAAAGGAGAAAAAAATTCTAGTATATTTTAAGAGATGTGCATGCATTCTATTTAGTCTTCAAAACGCTGAATTTACTTGTTGTAAGTCTATTTTAACCTGTATGATATCATGCTTTATCATTTCTTTTGGAAAATACCCTGTAAGCTTTTTATTATTTGCCATAGATTTAGGGAGTGTATCTCAGATAGATTTAAAAAAAAAAAATAGGAAGCCTTTATTTCCTGGTTTGAAATTCCTTTATTCCCTTTGTTGTTGTTGTTGTTGTTGTTGTTGTTGTTGTTGTTGTTGTTGTTTGTTGTTATTTCGTTTTTGTTTTTAGGAATTTGTCAGAAACTCTTTCCTGCTTTGGTTTGGAGAGTAGTTCTCTCTCTAACTAGAGACAGGAGTGGCCTTGAAATTTTCCTCATCTATTACACTGTACTTTCTGCCACACACTGCCTTGTTGGCAAAGTATCCATCTTGTCTATCTCCCAGCACTTCTGAAATATATTGCTAGCATTGTATAACTAATAACAGATTGCTTAAGCTGTTCCCATGCACCACCTGTTTGCTTGCTTTCAATGAACCTTTCATAAATTTGCAGTCTCAGATTATGGTTTATGGCCTCAATTCTGCAAACCTAACAGGGTCCCATATGTTCTCACTGTAATGCAGTCCTTCTACCTGGTGTTCACTTTTGTTACCTAAATAATGAGTAGGATCTTGTTTTGTTTTATCACCAGCACACAGATTGCTATAAACTATTACTTTGTGTTTTACATTTTTATAGAAGATATTGTCCGTGTCTTTATCTGAGGGTATGTCTTTAGCTATGTTTTAGGGCTATACATTTACTCTATCAAAGGATCTTTTCTCCATCCCCCAGGCTGTGCTTGTTTCTAGTGCCTTGTGCTCACTCCTGCTCTCTACAGAGCCAGCCTGGCCTGGGCATTGTAAACAGCTTTTCCTTTTTCTCTTACTATTTTCTCTACAGTCCTTTATATTTCATACCATCTCTGCCTTATAAGTGGTTTAGTGCTCAGTTGGCTGTAGTAACCAGAGGACACAGAAAGTATCTTTTGGAAAGTTTAGCCACCTGTGCTTTCTGACTCAGAGTGCATGCAACAGTTAGATCATGTTTAGAGTTAGGATTTTCAAAGAATGGAGGTTGCTGCACTCAGAAAATAATTCAGATGATGTTTATGCATTATCAAGTTGTACTGAATTCTTTGCAGCTTAATATGATATAAGACTATCTTGAACAAGAGAAAAAACTAGGAGATGTTTCTCCTGAAGAGCTTTTGGGGTTGGGAACTATTCTTTTTTAATTGCTGTACTAAACATTGTTCTAATTCAGTAGCTTGAGGAACAGGAACGTTGTTTTCTAGAGCAAGATAATAAAGAAGATGGGCCATATGAATGTTTTCTACTTTCCTTGTGACAACATTGATTATGTGTTGTCAGTACTATAAATGCTTGAGATATAATGAATCCATAGCATTCAAGGTCAGGTCTACTCAAAGTCTCACATAGAAAAGTGAGTTCTGCCTTTCCTTTGATCGAGGGTCAAAATACAAAGACATTTTTGCTGAGGCTAGAAATTGAGTTTAAAAACTCATGCACTGATTCATCATGAGCTTTTTGGTTAGTATTCATGGCTAGAGTGAACATAGCTTTAGTTTTTACTGTTGTAAAACTGTTTTCATAAGTTCACTCAAGAAAAATGCAGCATTTCTGAACTGGAATTTTTCAGCATTCTTTAGAATTTTAAATGAGTAGAGAGCTCAACTTTTATTTCTAGCATGTGCTTTTGACTCATTTCTAGGCAGTGCTTGTAAAGAAAAATTAAAGCACAAACATTCTGGCATTCAATCGTTGGCAAATTATTTTCTGATGACACAGAATGAAAGGACATCTCAGCCTCTCTAAACTTTGTAAAAATCTGTCCCCAGTTCTTCCATCGGTGTAGTTGTTGCATTTGAGTGAATACTCTCTTGATTTATGTATTTTATGTCCAGATTCGCCATTTCTGAAATACAGATCCAACACAAGCAGTCTTGCCATTAGGGCATTTTGAAGCAGATAGTAGAGTAAGAACTTAGTGACAACAGCTTATTCTTCTGTAACATATGGTTTCAAACATCTTTGCCAACAGGTAGGCAGTGGTGAACTGAAAAGGGCGTTTTGCCCCAAGGTTACACTGAAGCAACTCATAGCAAGTAAAAATATTGTGACAGATTTGAAATCATGTTTGAATTTCAGAGTAGGACCAGTACAAGAATGTTCCTGCTAGTTTCTGTTTGATGTTTGGTTCTGGCGGCCCAGGCATTTTGGGAACTGTTGCACAGGGTGGAGGCAAAACAACCTACATATAAAAAGAGAAAAAGAGAAACTTGTCCATTTAGCTTTTATAAGAAATCCCATGGCAAAGGGTAATAAAAAGGACCTAATCTTAAAAACACAATTTCCAAGCGCTTGTAAGAGCCCTATAGGTTGGAGCCTCCCACTTTCTCCCTCCTTTGAAGTGGATGGGAACTCAAGTTGCAAAGAACCTATTTTGGAAGAAAGCTCGGGGCCATTTCAGCCCCCTGTATTCTCACGATTTTCTCTCAGGAAGCACACACTGTGAATGGCAGACTTTTCATTTAGCCCCAGGTGACTTACTAAAAATAGCTAAAAATTATTCACCTAAGAATAGAATCTCAGCATTGTGTTAAATAAAAATGAAAGCTTTAGAAGGCACAAGATGTTCCTATCTTAAATAAAGCATGTTTCTTTTCTATAGAGAAATTTATAGTTTGACTCTCCAGAATGTGGTACTATTATCCATCTTGATGAGAAAACTCTTAAATAGTACCAAACATTTTGAACTTTAAATTATGTATTTAAAGTGAGTGTTTAAGAAACTGTAGCTGCTTCTTTTAAAAGTAGTGCCTATTAAAGTCAGTAATGGCAATTATTGTTCCATTGTGGAAATTAAATTATGTAAGCTTCCTAATATTATAAACATATTAAAATTCTTCTGTCTAAAATACTGCTTTTCTTTTAAGTGACAATTTCACTATTCTTATGATAAGCACATGAGAGTGTCTTACATTTTCCAAAAGCAGGCTTTAATTGCATAGTTGGGTCTAGGAAAAAATAATATTAAAAGTTAATATGCCACCATAATTACTTAATTATGTTAGTATAGAAACTACAGAATATTTACCTTGGAAAGAAAATATTGGAATATTATTGTAAACTCTTGGATATTTATATAATTCAAAAGAATGCATGTTTCACATTGTGACAGATAAAGATGTTATATGATTTCTAGGGCTTTAAAAATTATTCATAAAACAGTGGGCAATAGATAAAGGAAATTCTGGAGAAAATGAAGGTATTTAAAAGGTAGTTTCAAAGCTATATATATTTTGAAGGATATATTCTTTATGAACAAATATATTGTAAGAATTTATACTGAGGTCATCTGGCAACTGTAGGATCAATGGTCAAAAACAAATGTTATGGAGAAGCTGTTCCAAGCAAACTAAATTATCTGTACTTTTTTTCTCATTTCAAGGGAAGAGGCAGCCACATGAAGCAATACTTCTTACACATGCCTAAGAATGTTCATTGAAAAAATAAAAATAAATTTTTAAAAGGCATGTGTTTCCTATGCCACCAATACTTTTGAAAAATTGTGAACCTTACCCAAAACCATTTATCATGTCCATTAAGTACATTTGGGCACATAATTAGGAAGATATTTACATGTTCCTTCCCCACAGTGGAAAAACTTATTGAGGCTACCAAAGCCTGGCAAGAAATGTAAGTCCTCAGAGTAATTAAAAATGCTGTTTTCCTCAAAAGCATGAGAAACTAACATTTTCATTTCTTATTGACTCCCTTTCTATATCAATGCAATTCACAACCCAATTTTAATACATACCTATATCTCAAGCATTTCTATCTTGTACTTTTTCAGAAAATAAACCAAAAATAATCCTTTGGCCTCTCTACTGATCTTTGTAAGTAACAGAAATGTAGAAACAGAAGGGCTCCAATTTTTACATGTTTTTTCTCAACTAGTCTTTCTGGGAATTTTTGTTTATTTTCTTAATGAAGTACCAAACAGCTTTTCAAAATGTTTTCTATTTCTTAGTATTCCCAGGAAGTTAACAACATTTAGATAAATGAGTAGAAGTGGACTTCCTTCAACATATTGTTACCTTGTCTGTCCTTAGGAAGAAAACAAGAGCCACCTGAAAATAAATATAGGCTCTTTTCAAGCATCTGCTGAAATACTATTACAGCAATTTGAAGTTAATATGGTAGGAAAGGAAGGTGGCTTTTCTTGCAAAAGTCTTTCTAAACATTCACACTGTCCTAAGACATGAGCTTTCTTGTTTTATTCCAGTATATTCCACAAGGTGGCGCTTTTAGAGAAAAACAAATCGGATGAAGACTAAGGTACTTCTAAAAGAGATTTCATTCAAACTTTATTTTTCTGTGCATATTTAACCCTTTCCTAGCACTTCTTTTTTGGGATGATTAATAGTCTTTATAATGTTCTGTAACTTCAGTATTTTACTTGTTACCTAGGTTCTGAACAATTGTCTGCAAATAAATTGTGCTAAAGGATGGATAATATATCCATTTTGATCATTTAAGTAAAGAAAGCCTAGTCAATCATTTAGTCAGGAAAAAAATTTTTTAGGTACCCAATTACCTTACTTTTCTAGATTAAAACAGGCTTACTTACTAAAAAGGCAGCCCTCATCTGTGAACAAGGTAGCTTCGTCAGAAGTATAAAACTCCTTTAGTGGCTCCAGTTAAAACACTCATACTCTCTCTGCTGCTTTCATATTCCCTAGCATGGTGGCCTTTCAACATTGATTAAATTTTAAAATGCTAATTTAAAGATCAGGTGAGCAAAATGAATAGCATCAGTAATTCGGTAGAGAAAACTTTTGTCTGAAGAATTGCTATATTGAAACAGAGCCCTTAAATACCAAAAGACCAGGTAATTTTAACATTTGTGGAATCACAAATGTAAATTCGTAAGAAGCTCTAATTAAAAAAAAAAAAGGTCTAAGTATATGAGCATAACAACTTAGGAGTGTGTCTACATACTTTCTTCACTTTTGAAGTTTTTTGGCAACTTTATATTTTTTAAATTCACAAGTCTACTTAAAGACTTCTTATCCCCCAGATGATTAAGTTAATTTTAGAAGTCACCTTCCTCACAACAGTGTCACTTGAAATTTAGTAGGGAAAGATATTGCAGTATTTTTCAGAGTTTCCTTAACACAGCACCACAGAAAACAGCTTATTCCTTATGAGTGGCAGACACTCGACGGTGCCTGCCCAACTTTGCTCCAGAGTGGCAAGCAAATGAGTCTCAGTAATTCATACTGAACCAAAATGCCACATACACAAGGGGCAGTCAGAAACTGACTGAGAAATCCCCCGCCTCATTCGCCCCTCTACTCCCAGGAACTAGAGTCCAGTTAAAGCCCCTATGCGAAAGGCCGAATTCCACCCCCGGGTTTGTTATCACAGTGGCCAGTCTGAACCCTACTTGCTCGCGTTCAAAACTTGACTCCCACTTGAAAGCCTTCCGGGCGCGCTGCCTCGTTGCCCCGCCCCTTTGGCAGGAGAGTGGCAGTGGGCGTGGCCGGGCTGGGACCCCGCCTCCCGCTCACCTGCCGGTGCCTGAAATTATGTGCGGCCCCGCGGGCTGCTTTCCGAGGTCAGAGTGCCCTGCTGCTGTCTCAGAGGCATCTGTTCTGCAACTCTTAGGAAGAAAAATGTCCCTAGAAGCAAACGGGTGTCTTCTGTGCATAAATAAGTACAACACAATTCTCCGAAAGTTCGGGTAAAAAGAGATGCGGGCTGCTCTGTGTGAAGCTGTCTACCCCGCATCTCTTAGGCGCTAAGCTCAGTTTTTGTTTTTTGTTTTTTTTTTTTTAAGAAAAGATGTATAATTGCAGGAAATATTTTTTTATTTTTTTATTTTCCATCATTCTACATATGTGATGGTGAAAGATATGCCTGGAAAAGTTTTGTTTTGAAAAGTTGTTTATTTTCTGCTTTGTCTTCAGTTGGCAAAAGCTCCGAATTCTTTAGTTTCCCCTTTCTTTTCTCTCTTTTTCTTTGTTAGGTAATTAAAGGTATGTAAACAAATTATCTCATATAGCAGGGAATTTTCATGTTGAGAGGAATCTTCTGTGTGAGTTGTTTGGTCACACAAATAACCCTTTCTCAATTTTAGTAGTTTGGATTGTCAAATGTAGGTTTTTCTCAAAGGGGGCATATAACTGTACATATTGACTGCCAAGAACTATGACTGTAGCACTAATCAGCAAACAAAGAGCCACACAATTATTTAATTTCTAACTCTCTGTGGTTCCTAGCGAAATTCCGTTGATGTGCTTAGGTTAAAGTTCTGAAGATACCCGTTGTACTCTTACTTGAAAGTTTCTAATCTTAAGTTTTATGAAATGCAATAATATGTATCAGCTAGCAATATTCCTGTGATCACCAACAACTCTCAGTTTGACCTTAAAGTCTGAATGATAAAACAGATTCCAGCGGTAATACATTTCTTGAACCTCCCAGTGCATTATATATCTTTTCATTCTGATCCTGTGTTTGCAAAAATATACACATGTATATCATAGTTCCTCACTTTTTATTCATTTGTTTTCCTATTACCTGTAGTAAATATATTAGCTAGTACATGGAATTTATAGCATCAGCTATCCCCAGGAACAGCACCTGACAGGCGGGGAATTTTTTTCAAGTTGTTCTACATTTGCATAAATTATTTCTATTATTATTCATGTATATTATTTATTTCTGAATCACACTAGTCCTGTGAAAGTACAACTGAAGGCAGAAAGTGTTAGGACTTTGCATCTAACGTTCATTATCATGGTATTGATGAACCTAAGAAAATAAAAATTAGAATAAGCCCCCAAATAAGCTGCATGCATTTTTAACATGACTAGTAGATTTGAATATATAGATGTAGTATTTTGGGTATCTAGGTGTTTTATCATTATGTAAAGGAATTAAAGTAAAAGACTTTGTAGTTTTTATTAAATATGCATATAGTAGAGTGTGAAAATACAGCAAAAATAAAAACTAAAAGTAGAAAAGCATTTTAGATACGTCTTAATTTAGGAACTGTGCCAGGTGGCCCTCGGAATATATTCCAGGCAGAGACCAGTGCCTGGTGGTGCCTCCTCTTGTCTGCCCTCATGAAGAAGCTTCCCTCATGTGATGTAGTGACCTCATAGGTGTCATGTGCAGTAGTGGGAACAGGCAGTACTGTTGAGAGGAGAGCAGTGTGAGAGTTTTTCTGTAGAAGCAGAACTGTTAGCTTGTGCCTTGAGGCTTCCAGAACGTGTCAGATGGACAAGTCCAAGTTTCCATGCATCAGGCAACTTGGCTGTGTATAGAAGCAATCCAGCATGGTAATAAAAAGCAAGGATTGCCTGTGTCATTTATTATAAAATAAAAGGGATTTTAACAACCAACTATTCCCAACACCTCAAAAGCTTGTTGCATTTTTTGGTATTTGAGGTTTTTATCTGAAGGTTAAAGGGCAAGTGTTTGGTATCGAAGAGCAGTATGTGTTAAGAAAAGAACAATATTGGTTCCCGTAGAGTGCAAATTAGAACTAGAGAGTTTTATAGGATTATCATTTTGAGATGTGTTAAAGTAGGTTTTCACTATAAAAATGTATTAGTGTTTCTGCATTGCCATAGGGCCTGGTTAAAACTTTCTCTTAGGTTTCAGGAAGACTGTCACACACAGTAAGCTTTTTTCCTTCTGACTTATAATAGAAAATGTTTCGAAAGTAAAAAAAAAAAAAAAAAAAAAAAAAAAAAAAAAAAATCTAATTTGGAAATTTGACTTGTTAGTTTCTGTGTTTGAAATCACGGTTCTAGAAATGTAAAAATTGTGTATATCAGATACTAATCTAGGCTGTGTGAACCAGCCCAAGGTGACCAACATCCCCACACCTCTACATCTCTGTCCCCTGCATCTCTTCCTCTCTACCACTAAAGTGTTCCCTGCTACCATCCTGGCCTGTCCACACGGTGCTCTCCATCCTCCTCCACATTACGGACCACAGGTGTGCCTTTCTAGGCCTGGCCACCACTCCCAACTTGACCTAGCCAGATACATCTAGAGATGGTTCCTAATGCTGGGCACAGACTGTGCTCATGGCATCCATTAGAAATGCCTCTAGCATCTTTATGCATCTTGATTTTTAAACCAAGACATTGTACAGAGCATTCAGTTTTGGCTGTGGTACCAAGAGAAAAACTAATCAAGAATATAAACCACATTCCAGGCTGCTGTTTTCTCTCCATCTACAGGCCACACTTTTACTGTATTTCTTCATACTTGAAACTCACTCTGCTATTTTCATATCAGGGTACAGACTTATAAGGGTGCATGTTCCTTAAAGGTGCATAATTATTCTCATTCCGTTTGCTTATATTGCTACAGAATGCTCTGTTTTGGTGCTTTGAGTTCTGCAGACCCAAGAAGCAGTGTGGAAATTGACTGCCTGGAACACAGTCTTACAAGAATGTTGGCAGGTGACTTGGTATCAGATGTTGCTTCTTCTCTGTTCTCTGTATACAAGATTGAGAGTTACCACACTGGCCTGTCAGGTCCACCCTGTGGGTGCAGCACAGCTCTCTGAAAGCAAGAACTTTCCTACCTATTCTAACATTTTTGCCCTCTAAGAAAAATGGCCTCAGGTATGGTATATACATAGCAAGAGGGGAAGGGCTGTCTCACTCTAGCAACCATCCCTCCATTCCACACAGAAAGCCCTCTTGAAGCAAAAGAAGAAGAAAAAAAGAAAGTTTATCTCTAAGGCTACTGTCTTCAGAATGCTCTGAGCTAAATGCTCTTGCTCCCTTCCCAAGAGGCAGATGAAAATACAGGCCAGTTTATCTAGACCCTTCCCATCTGAAGAGGAGGATAGAAAAGTAGGTAAATATGTAATGTAAAATATGTCATTCAAGGACCACCAAAACTTTCATGAAGTACCCTATCATTAAAAATCTGTTTTTAAAAGTAGCTCAAGCAAGGGATGCTTTGTGACCCAGGGTTTCTGAAGTCAGATAGCCATTCTTGCCTGCCCCTTATTCTGACTTACTGGGAAAGGGAGAACTGCAGTGGTGTTTCTGTTGCAGTGGCAAAGGTAACATGTCAGAAAATTCAGAGGGTTGCATACCAATAATCCTTTGGAAACTGGATGTCTTACTGGGTGCTAGAATGCAAATTTAGGTATTTATTGTCAGATGATGAAATTCATTGTTTTTTTCAAAATTGGTGTTGAAATATCACTGTCCAGTGTGTTCACTTATGTGAAAGCTAAATTGAATGAAGCAAAAAGAGAAAATAGTTTGTATATTTGTCATACCTTTTGTATTTCTTACAATAAAAATATTGGTAGCAAATAAAAATAATAAAAACAATAATTTTAAACTGCTTTCTGGAGATGAATTATTCTCCTGGCTATTTTCTTTTTTACTTTAATGTAAAATGAGTATAACTGTAGTGAGTAAAAGTTCATTAAATTCCAAGTTTTAGCAGAATGTGTGTGTGATTTTTTGTTTGTTTGTTTCTTTTGTTTGTTTTGTGTGTGTGTGTGTGTGTGTGTGTGTGTGTGTTTTTTTTTTTTTTTTTTTTTTGGTGCTTCTTATTTGCAACCTGGCCATGCATGTGGTAGAAAGAATGTGTTTTAAACTTTTACTTTAAGAGATTCCTTTTCAGGCTTCCAGTGTTTAAAAAGTAAATAGCAGTTAAGTGAGCATAGAACTCATTCAACAATTGGCTGGGAGCAGTGGCTCATGCCTTTAATCCCAGCACTTTGGGAGGCCAAGGCAGGTGGATCACCAGAGATCAGGTGTTCAAGACCAGACTGGCTAACATGGTGAAACCCTGTCTCTACTAAAAATACATGAAAACTAGCCGGGCATGGTGGCATACGCCTGTAATCCCAGCTACTCAGGAGGCTGAGGCAGGAGAATCGCTTAAATCTAGAAGGCGGAGGTTGCAGTGAGCTGAGATCACACCACTGCACTCCTGCCTAAGCAACAGAGCAAGACTCTGTCTCAAAAAAAAAAAAAAAAAAGAACTCATTCAACAATCATGCATTGCTTGATGACTGGGATACAGTCTGAGAGATGCATTGTTAGGGGATTTCATTGTGAGAACATCATAGAGTGTACTTACACAAACCTAGATGGTATAGCCTACTACACACCTAGACTAGATGGTGTAGCCTAAGCCTCCTAGGCTACAAACCTGTATAGTATTGAATACTGTAGGCAATTGTAACACACTGATAAGTATTTGTGTATCTAAACATAGTAAAGGTGCAGTCAAAATATGGTATAAAAGATAAAAAATTGTACACCTGCAAAGGACACTTACCATGAATGGAGCTTTCAGGACTGGAAGTTTCTCAGGATAAGTCAGTGAGCGAATGTGAAGGCCTAGGACATTACACCACTGTAGACTTTATAAACACTGTATACTTAGGTCACATTAAATTTATTTTAAATTTTTTCTTCAATAATAACCTTGGCTTACTGTAAATTTTTTAGTCTATAAACTTGAATTTTTTTAACTTTTTGACTTTTTTTTTTTTTTTTTTGAGACAGAGTCTCACTCTGTCACCCAGGCTGGAGTTCAGTGGCACCATCATGGCTCACTGCAGCCTCCACCTCCCAGGCTTAACCTATCCTCCCACTTCAGTCCCTCACCCCCAAATAGCTGGGATTTCAGGGGCATGATTGACTCTTTCATAATAACACTTTATTTTTAAACACAAACACATTGCACAGCTATACAAAAATATTTTCTTTATTCTGTAAGATTTTTTCTACTTTTTATTTATTTATTTATTTTTTACTCTTTAAACTGTTTCATTAAAAACTAAGATGCAAACACACACATTAGCCTAGGCCTACACAGGGTCAGGGTTATCAGTATCATTGTCTTCTACCTCTGTATCTTGTCCCACAGGAAGGACTTCAGGGGCAATAACACACATGGAGCTGTCATCTCCTGTGATAGTGCCTTCTGAAATACTTTCTGAAGGACCTGCCTCGGGCTATTTTACAATTAACTTTTTTTTATAAGTAGGAGTACACTCTCCCATTCACAATTGCTTCAAAGAGAATAAAATACCTAGGAATCCAACTTACAAGGGATGTAAAGGACCTCTTCAAGGAGAACTACAAACCACTGCTCAGTGAAATCAAGGAGGACACAAACAAATGGAAGAACATACCACGCTCATGGATAGGAAGAAGCAATATTGTGAAAATGGCCATACTGCCCAAGGTTATTTATAGATTCAATGCCATCCCCATCAAGCTACCAATGAGTTTCTTCACAGAATTGGAAAAAACTGCTTTAAAGTTCACATGGAACCAAAAAAGAGCCCGCATTGCCAAGACAATCCTAAGTCAAAAGAACAAAGCTGGAGGCGTCACGCTACCTGACTTCAAACTATACTACAAGGCTACAGTAACCAAAACAGCATGGTACTAGTACCAAAACAGAGATATAGACCAATGGAAAAGAACAGAGTCCTCAGAAATAATACCACACATCTACAGCCATCTGATCTTTGACAAACCTGAGAGAAACAAGAAATGGGGAAAGGATTCCCTATTTAATAAATGGTGCTGGGAAAATTGGCTAGCCATAAGTAGAAAGCTGAAACTGGATCCTTTCCTTACTCCTTATACGAAAATTAATTCAAGATGGATTAGAGACTTAAATGTTAGACCTAATACCATAAAAACCCTAGAAGAAAACCTAGGTGATACCATTCAGGACATAGGCATGGGCAAGGACTTCATGTTTAAAACACCAAAAGCAACGGCAGCAAAAGCCAAGATTGACAAATGGGATCTAATTAAACTACAGAGCTTCTGCACAGCAAAAGAAACTACCATCAGAGTGAACAGGCAACCTACAGAATGGGAGAAAATTTTTACAATCTACCCATCCGACAAAGGACTAATATCCAGAATCTACAAAGAACTTAAACAAATTTACAAGAAAAAATCAAACAACCCCATCAAAAAGTGGGCAAAGGACATGAACGGACACTTCTCAAAAGAAGACATTTATGCAGCCAAAAGACACATGAAAAAATGCTCATCATCACTGCCCATCAGAGAAATGCAAATCAAAACCACAATGAGATACAATCTCACACCAGTTAGAATGGTGATCATTAAAATGTCAGGAAACAACAGGTGCTGGAGAGGATGTGGAGAAATAGGAACACTTTTACACTGTTGGTGGGACTGTAAAATGGTTCAACCATTGTGGAAGACAGTGTGGCGATTCCTCAAGGATCTAGAACTAGAAATACAATTTGACCCAGCCATCCCATTACTGGGCATATACCCAAAGGATTATAAATCATGTTGCTATAAAGACACATGCATACGTATGTTTACTGTGGCACTATTCACAATAGCAAAGACTTGGAACCAACCCAAATGTCCATCAATGATAGACTGGATTAAGAAAATGTGGAACATATACACCATGGAATATATGCAGCCATAAAAAATGATGCGTTCATGTCCTTTGTAGGGACATGGATGAAGCTGGAAATCATCATTCTGAGCAAACTATCACAAGGACAAAAAAAAACAAACACTGCATGTCCTCACTCATAGGTGGGAACTGAACAATGAGAACACTTGGACAGAGGAAGGGAAACATCACACACCGGGGCCTGTTGTGGGGTGGAGGGGAAGGGGAGGGATAGCATTGGGAGATATACCTAATGTAGATGACGAATTGATGGGTGCAGCACACCAACACGGCACGTGTGTACATATGTAGCAAACCTGCACGTTGTGCACATGTACCCTAGAACTTAAAGTATAATAAAAATAAATAAATAGATGAAATAAGTAGGAGTACACTGTAGCAATGATTAAAAGTATAGTATAGTAAATACATAAATCAGTTACAGCCATTTATCATTATCACAAACATGAGTAATATGTTACACTGTGACATCACTAGGCAATAGGAATTTTTCAGCTCCATTATAATCTTACCAGACCACCATTTATATGCAGTTCATCATTATGCAGTGCATGACTGTATTTACTGAACCCTCATTCATTTACTATGCTAAGCACTGAAGTTACAAAAATGAGTAAGGCAATGTGCAGTCCTTTCAGAAGCTTACAGGAAAGAGAAGGGGCTGTGAAAAAGGTTTGTGTAACTAATTGCTGATCACCTGGAGATGAGCAAAGGTTTCACACTGGAAATCATGCTTGAGGGGACTCAGAAACAAAGAGCAATGATTTCCAGTTTCATGAGGGGAAATACTTTGCCCATGAAGAGGCCTGTAGTTTTACAAAACAGCAGGCAGGGAAGGTGAGGAGGCTGGTGAGACTGTCCGTGGGACAGTGGCCTTCAAATAGAGAAAGAAATAGAATCTGCCAGCATGAGCTGGTACACACATGCATACACACACACACACACACACACACACACACACACACATGGTGGATCATTTTCTTTGAAGCTGTGTACAGACAGCTCCTTTGGTTATCTCTGGTATTTGGTACTCACTTAGGACCACATTGCATTAAAAAATCCTAGTAGCCTTTTGCCATTGATTTTACCCTCTGGAGTGTCATCCCAATTTCCATTTGCTGTTGTCTAGGGAAGAACTCCTTATGCGGATGGCTCCCAGAAGGCCACATTTGTTCAAACTTACATTTTACAAAATGAGGCTATGTGGTCCACACATTCTCTTTTCTATTTTATTATCTACTGCTCTGAAAAAAACTGGTGACTAAAGCTGATTTCACAATCGCACAAATAGGCCATGACTTACAGTTTGAAAATTATTGATAAAGGAGGCGGGTAGGTAAAGGAGAGTCAGGAGGTAAGGTCATATATGCCATGTAAAGGAGCTTGAAACCACCAGACTTTAAAGAAGGAGATTATTTCTGTTAACTTTTGTTCAATTATGTATGTACTGGAGGCAGAGGGAGGAATAGATCAAGCAGCTCCTGAGATACTACACAATAAACTAAAAGGGGATCATCGTCACTGATACATATATTCCTCTCTTCGTATATAATATCAGGTATACTGTATTTAAATTGAACTTCCAGAATTCCCTAGAAGCCCCCATTAGGACTTGCCTTTATTTTTTTATAGGTCCTAAATTGCGTTTAAATTTTATTTATGTATTTATTTTTGAGGCAGGGTCTTACTCTGTCACTCTGTAGGCTAAAGTGCAATGGCACGATCTTGCCCCCCAAGTATCTGGGACTACAGGCATGCACCACCACTCCTGGCTAATTATTATTATTATTATTTATAGAGACAGGGTCTCACTATGTTGCCTAGGCTGGTCTCAAACTCTTGGGCTCAAGTGATCCTCCTGCCTTGGCCTCCCAACGTGCTGGCATGAGCCACCATGCCCAGGAGGCTGATGAGACTGTGCCTGGGACAGTGGCCCTCAAATATCTGGATCATAACCATTTAAACTTTTAAACTTTAAATTTTAAATTTTAAAACTCTTTAAAAAATATTCATGAGAGGGAATATAAAGGGTCAAGAATCTGATCTTTATTAAGATATTGAAAACTTGTGGTTTATTAAGGGGTCAGTCATAATGATATACGTTTCCACAAACCATAGGCATCTACAACCAGGTTTGACTGGACCATTTTCCTTATTTTTTATTTTATTTACTTATTTATTTATTTATGAGACAGTATTTCACTCTTGTTGCTTAGGCTGGAGTGCAGTGGCATGATCTCGGCTCACTGCAACTTCCACCTCCCAGGTACAAGTAATTCTCCTGTCTCAGCCTCCCAAGTAGCTCTGATTACAGGCGTGCTCTACCACATCCGGCTAATTTTTTATGTATTTAGTAGAGACTGGGTTTCACCATGTCAGTCAGGCTGGTTGCAAACTCCTAACCTCAGGTAATCCACCTGCCTCGGCCTCCCAAAGTGCTAGGATTACAGGCGTATGCCACCGTGCCTGGCATAATGGATTTTTTTTTTTTTTTTGAAGCTATGTATGAACAGCTCCTTCAGTTATCTCTGTGTTACTCACTCAGAACCTACTATACATTACATCAAGAACCTAGTAGCTGTTTGCCACTGATTTTGCCCTTTGGAATTTCAGCCCAATTTGCACCTCCTGTTCTCTAAGGAAACACTCTTAATGGTAAGGACAGGTGCCAGGAGGCCATGTTTGTTCTGCAATGTGGTGAAACCTAGTCTCTACTAAAAATACAAAAATTAGCCAGGCATGGAGGCATATGTTTGTAATCTCAGCTGTTCGGGAGATTGAGGCAGGAGGATCACTTCAACCCGGGAGGCAGAGGCTGCAGTGAGCTGAGATCACACCACTGTACTCCAGCCTGGGTGACAGAGCAAGACTGTGGAATACAATGCAAAATTCAGATTCTTAAGGCAATGTATTTCTACTTTTATAGACTTATTTTTAAATAAACCCATTTTTATAAAAATGAAAACCTATAGATAACTTCAAAGATAGTATTTGACTTTAATAACTGCATTGAAGGATACCACTAGATGCCCCTTGATACAATTCCCTCTTCTGTGGAAAATTTTGAGAAGCACCACAGCAGCCAAGAGAACACATTAGCACTTGTTTGGAATGGGGCCTATTGTTCTAAATGTTGTACCTCCTCTGGTCTCCAGGGTTCTTCATTTGAAAATGACATCTGTTCTGTGATAAAGAAAGTCAAGTTAGTCATATTCACTGGATGTCTACAACTGATCTCAGCTATCAAAGAGCATCCAATACAAGGAGGCAGAAGTATCAAGAGGAACCCAGTAGTTCATTGGTTCAACAGTGATGGTTTGTAATAATAGACCCTCCCTCCTGCTCCTTGGATTGCCTTGTGATACAGTGTTATTTAACTGTGGGTGCAGCAAAAATAGCACCCTGGAGGAGAAGGGAAGCAATTGACATCCAGTGAACTCCCCAAGTGCCAATTCCGGTACATCCCATACAAACTATCTTATTTCATCAAGTCATTCTTACCTCCAAAGTGAGAATAAGTAGATGGTATGGTTAGCCCCAAAAAGTTCTGAAATAAAATTGTATATAAACACATAGGGAAAAAATACCAAAGCATGCTCTAGGGTCTAGTGGTGCCTAAACAGAGTAGAGGTTCAATAGTATTCAATGAATTAGTGATGAATTTCCAGTGGCCAAGTGACTGAAATATAACTGCTGAAATAAAATGATCACATACTTACCATAAAATATTTAAAGAATACAAAAACTACTAATAAAAAAATTAATATTACCTGAAACTCCACAACCTAGAGAAAAATCACTGCTGATATTTTGATAAATAATTTCCAGATACCTAGCTTTATGCAGATACATGTAACACACAGGAATGAAATTTTACACTATGATGATGGTCTGGCTGTACACCCCATTCAATAACTTGTGTTTTGAGTGTTATGTGTTGCTTTACAGAAGATCTTGGACAATTCGTCATTGCAATACATATAAATCTACATTAACATCTCTTATAGCTGAATAGTGTGCCATCGTGTAAATGTACTATAATTTACTTACCCAGTCCCCTATTGATAGGTATTTCTCTCCACCATATCTCCAATTTTTTACTGTTAGAAACAGTGCTTCTAAGGAGGGTGCAGTGGCCCACGCCTATAATCCCAGCACTTTGGGAGGCCAAGCCCAGGGGTTTGAGACCAGCCTGGGCAACACGGTGAAACCCTGTCTCTACAAAATAATAGCCAGGCACAGTGACATAGACCTGAGACTAAGGTGGGAGGATGGCTTGAGCCAGGAAGGTCCAAGTAGTAAGCCATGATTGTGCCACTGCACTCCAGCCTGGGTGACAGAATGAGACCCAGTCTCAAAAAAAAAAAAAAAAAAAAAAGAAGAAGAAGAAAAGAGAAACAGTGCTTCTAAGGGCAGTACTGTGCATGCATTTATTTGCATATGTCAGCAGCTAGCTTTAAGTCATCTCATCACTGGAAACTCATACACTCATTCATTCATTCATACACTTAATGAACTTCTGTTCCAGGCACCAGCAAACCCTAGAAATACACTAGTGAACAAAACAAGGTGCTTGCTCTCATGGAGCTAACATAAATATTTGCATAGGATAATTACATTACAATAAGTGCTATAAATGCTGTAAGGTAGAAAGTACTTGCATTGGCCAATGCAAAGACTTTGGTATTTACTCTGAATAACATGGGAAACTGCTGGAAGATGGAAAACTGGTGTCAGAAAAGGCTCTGTCAAAAGCTCTGAGTTGAGGCACGAAGAATGAGACTAAGGCAGCTAGGTGGGGTGCTGAGGGGAAAGCAACTGAAAACCTCAAGGTGGGAAGTCTTGGTATGTAGAAAGGACATCAATGCACCTAGAGCATAGTTAGTCAGGGGAGGAGTGGTCAGAGATGAGGTTAGAGAGGTAGAGAATGTAGACAGCCTGTTTGAGAAGCTGAATCATGAAGCAGAACAGAGAAGTGGAGGTAGAGCTCAGGGAGGATGTGGTATCAAAGGAGAATTCTTGTTTTCTGAGATGGAAGACAGTTCATTGTGAAAACAGAGAGATTGAGGGTGAAAAATAAGGAATAACAGCAGAAGCAAAGGTGATGAGAAGGGGGAGAGGAAGGGCCCAGGAGAATAAGAGGAAGAGCTGGACTTGAGAGAGAAAAGGATTAATGGGAGGGCAGGCAAAGACAGTGGGTACAGGTACAAACAGACCAGTCGATATGGCAGTGAAACTAGTCATTGATTCATTTAGTAAATATTTATTGAGCACCACGATGTACCAGGCACTGTCCTTAGGCACTGGGGATGTGGCAGTAAACAAAATACACAAAATGTCTTTTTTTTTAGTGGAGCATATTTTCTAGTGAGGGGCAACAAACAAATAACTATAATAAACTAGGATGTTAGGTACATGGTGTGGGAAGAAATAAGGAAAGGAATAGAAAGTGTTGTGGGGGCACAATTTTAAACGAGGAGGTCAGTGAAGGCCTCATAGAGAAAGTGGCACTAGATCAAAGGCCTTACAAAGAACAGGGATCTAGGTGTATTAGTGATGAAGAGAACAACAGGTGCTAATGCCTTAAGGCAGAAGCATGACTGCCTTGTTCAAAGAACAGCAAGGGGGCCAGTGTAGCAGCAATTCACTGCAGCAGAAAGAAAGGAGACATTCCAGAGAAGTTAGTGGCAGGAGAGGCATATCTTGGAGGGGCTTGTTGGCCAATGCAAAGACTTTGGTATTTACTCTGAATAAGATGGGAAACTGCTGAAAGGCAAGAAGCACAGTCGTGACACACGATCTGACTGTGTTTGTAAAGTACCACTGTGGCTGCTCTATTGAGAAAAGACTTTAGGGTGGCAAAGATGTAAGCGGGGAGCCTGGGTTAGGAGGCTGTTGTAATAATCCAGATGAGAGATAATGGTAGCTTTGATCAAAGTGAAAACAATGGAGACAATGAGATGTGAGATGTTTTGAAGGTAAAGCTTATAGTAGGTGCTTATAAATTAGACATGGCATTGAAAGAGAAGAAGCGAGGATGGGCTGGGTGTGGTGCCTCACGCCTATAATCCCAGCACTTTGGGAGGCCAAGGCAGGTGGATCACCTGAGGTCAGGAGTTTGAAATCAGCCTGGTCAACATGTGAAAGCCCGTCTGTACTAATAAAAAAAAAATACAAAAATTAGCCAGGTGTGGTGGCAGTCACCTGTAATTCTAGGGAGGCTGAGGCATGAGAATCACTTGAACCCTGGAGGCAGAGGTTGCAGTGAGCGAGGATTGCAGCACTGCACTCCAGCCTCGACGACAGAGTGAGACTTTGTCTAAAAAAAGAAAGGGAGGATGTCTCTAAAATTTTTGGCTTGAGCAGGTGGAAAAATCAAGTTGTCATTTACTGAGATGAGAAGAATGTAGGAGGACCTGGTTTTAGGGAGAATATTGGGAGTTGGACATCGGACATGCTAAGCTTGAGATCATATGAGACACTGAAGTGGGGGTGTTGACTAGGCAGTTAGAGGCACGAGTCTGGATTCCAAGGAAGTGGTCTAGACTGTAAATAAAAGTTTTGAAGTTGTCAGTGTATGGATGGTATATAAAGCTAGAAATTGGATGAGATCAACAAGAAAGAAAGTGTCTATAAAAAGAAGAGATCCCAGCCAGGTACGGTGGCTCACGTGTGAAATCCCAGCACCTTGGGAAGCCAAGGCAGGCGGATCACCTGAGGTCAGGAGTTCAAGACCAGCCTGACCAACATGGAGAAACCCCAACTCTACTAAAAATACAAAATTAGCCGAGAGTGGTGGCGCATGCCTGTAATCCCAGCTACTAGGGAGGCTGAGGCAGGAGAATTGCTTGAACTCAGGAGGCGGAGGTTGTAGTAAGCCGGGATCATGCCATTGCACTCCAGCCTGGGCAACAAGAGCAAAACTCCATCTCAAAAAAAAAAAAAGAAGAAGAAGAGATCCAGAACCAAGCTCTACAGTGCCCCAGTGTTTATATCCAGGAGACCAGGAGACGAAGGAAAATATGCAACAAAGACTAAGTGGACTTTACAAGAAGCAGTAGGTGAGCATAATGTCTGGAAATCCAAGTGAAAAAAATATTTTGAGAAGGAGAGAGTCATTGTTGTGACAAATGCTGCTGATAGGTCAAGGAAAATGAGGGGCAACTGATTAAGCAACATGGAGAAGATGAGCAACCCTGAAAAGAAATCTTGATTAGGTAGTAAATGTAGAAGCCTGATAAGTCTTGATTCAAGAAAGAATTGGTCAGTAAGTGGGATGTGAAAAATACTAACTGTGAAATGAAAGGTACTAAGTGTAAAGTAAAAGATGTGAGGTGTGAAGTGTGACCTGGTACCATATTGACCCTACACTTTGATAAGCTCAATGTACTTTCCTCCTAAGATCAAGAACAAGGCAAGAATGTCAGCTTTCACCACTTCTATTCAATACTGTACTGGAGGTGCTAGCTAATGCAATAAGCAAGAAAACAAAAAACATACAGATTAGAAGGAAGGTCTCTCTCTCTCTCTCTCTCTCTCTCTTTTTTTTTTTTTTTTTTTTTTTTTTTTTTTTTTTTTTGAGATGGAGTCTCGCTGTCACCCAGGCTGGAGGCAGTAGCAAGATCTTGGCTCACTGCAACTTCTACCTCCCGGGTTCAAGCAATCCTCCCACCTCAGCACTGCAAGTAGCTGGGATTACAAGCATGTGCCACCATGCCCGGCTAATTTTTGTATTTTTAGTAGAGACGAGGTTTCACCATGTTGGCTAGGCTGGTCTCAAAGTGATCTGCCCAAGTGATCTGCCTGACCTCAAGTGATCTGCCCACCTCAGCCTCCCAAAGTGCTGGGATTACAGGCGTGAGCCACCACACCTGGCAAGTCTCTCTTTATTCAAAGACAGCATGAGTGTCTATGTAGAAACTCCAAAGGCTCTACCAAAAAAAAAAAAAAAAGCTACTAGAATGAGTAAATTTAGCAAGGTTATAGGTTTAACTGCAAAAGAGCATAAGGAAACTTTCTAGAGAGATGGAAAATGATATCCTGATGGTAGTCATGGTTACACGATCATACACATTTGTCAAAACTCATCAAACTGAACATTTTAAACTGGTGGATTTTACTAGATGTGGAATATACTTCAATAAAGCTGGTTTTTAAAAGCAAAAGTAAAGATGTTTTCTTTCAATGCCAACAAAGCCATCCTGAAATAATTGTCCAAGAACGTTTATAGCTTGTGAGTCACCTCAACAAGGGTGGAACAAGAGGAAAATTACAGTGAAATTATAACCCATTGATTCAGGTGGCGCCCTCATGAGCACCAGAAACTTTCCTTTCTGACTCCATTTACTTGGTAGCTTCCATTGCCTTTATCCAATAATAGTACTCAACCTGGGGTTTACAAGAGGAAAGTTAATTAAAATGAATGTCTATTTGGTTTTCATGATCCAAATCCTTTTTTAAAAACATCCTTTTTTGTATTTTTTACAGCGAGAAATATAGTTGTCAGGAGCACAAGATGATCACGTTTGCTGGGGATCGTTTTCTCTGCATGTAGCAAAAGTACATCCAGAGTTAAATGGTGAGTGTGGAATCAGAGCAAGGGCAGTTGATTAGCTGAGCAGTCCTATAAAATAAAATAAATCAGAAAGAAGGGAATATGGTGGAAAATAAAAGTTCCTATACCCGCCCTCTAAACTCACTAATTGCATTATGAAGTCGCCAGCAGTGAAGATTTCAAGCATACATATGTAAAAAGTTGAACCATATGAAATTGCCATTCTTATAGGTTAGAAATTACCGCATATTGGCAATTTCATAAGGCTCAACCAATACATCCTCTTGCTGCACGTACTGCCAGCCATACTCTATACACTCACATTCACATTCTTTTTTTTTTTTTTTTCCTTGAGACAGAGTCTCACTTTGTCACCCAGACTGGAGTGCAGCAGCATGAACACAGCTCACTGCGGCCTCAGCCTCCTTGGGCTCAGGTGATCCTCCCGCCTCAGCCTCCCAAGTAGCTGGGTCTATTGTGCACCACCAACTCCAGCTAATTTTTTGTAGAGATGAGGTTTTGCCTGTTGCCCAGACTGGTCTTCAACTCCTGAGCTCAAGCAATCTGCCCACCTTGGCCTCCCAAAGTGCTGAGATTGCAGGTGTGAGCTACTACACCCAATCTACTCATACTCTTTATAATTCTCTTTTTCACTTAATAATAATGTATAGTGGCCATTTTTCCCTATCAACACAACTCTACATCACTTTCTAAATAACTGCATAATTTGCCATTACATGGACATACCATACTTTAACTCTTGTGATGGATATTTAACTTGTTTCCTGTCTTTTGCTCTGTCCTTTAATATAGTTGGATAAACACAACGGCTGTTGTCTTCAAACATAAAAGCTCCATGCTTTCATTTCCAGTCTAGTGACATGCGTGCCAAAACAACACACTTGGGTTTGTGGGTTGAGTTTCTGTATCTCTCACCATTGTTTAAAATCTCAAATACCCACACAACAATTAAAAAAAAAAAATAGGAAAATCAGGTTGGGCTCAGTGACTCATGCCTGTAATCCCAGCAATTTGGGAGGCTGAGGTGGGCGGATCACTTGAGGTCAGGAATTCAAGACCAGCCTGGCCAACATGGTGAAAACCCATCTCTACTAAAAATACAAAAATTAGCCAGGCATGGTGGTGACGTGTGCCTGTAATCCCAGCTACTTGGGAAGCTGGAGCAGGAGTATCACTTGAACACAGGAGGCGGAGGTTGCAGTGAGCTGAAATCTCACCACTGCACTCCAGCCTGAGTGACAGAGCAAGACTCTGTCTCAAGAAAAAAAAAAAAAAAAAAGATGAAGAAAAAGAAAAATATATAGGAAAATCAACTATATTGTTTAATTTGGATATAGACCCAAGTTCATCACTAAAGATGCCATCTGAGTTATAATCTTTGTTATTCAAGCTGAAAAATCCTGCCTCCGATCATTAGTATTATTATTATTAGACTGTTAACTATTTACAGCTTTGCCTTTTATCAATGCTTATGTTACCACCCTGCTTAAAAAGCTTTACCTCATTTGCAAGAACATGGGTAGATCTGGAAGACATTATACTAAGTGAATAAGTCAGGCACAGAAAGACAAATACTGCATGATCTCACCATATGTGGAATCTGGAAAGGTTGAACTCATAGAAGTAGAGGGTAAAATTTGGTTATCAGGGGCTGGAGGAGTGGGAAGGGAGGGAAGTGGGAGTTGTGGATCAAAGAGTACAAAGATTTAAATAGACGAGAAAAATAAGTTTTGAGATTTACTGCACAGCAGGGTGACTATAGTCAATAATAATGTATCATATATTTCAAAATAACCAAGAGCAAATTTCAAATGTCTCACAATGAAAAAGATTGGTAAGCAAGATGATGGATATGTTAATTTGTTTAATCACTCCACATTGTATACATATAACAAAATATCACATTGTACTCCATAAATGTATACAGTGATTTGTCAATTAAAATAACATTAATTTTAAAAAGGCTCTACGGCTGGGTATCGTGGCTCACGCCTGTACTCCAGCACTTTGGGAGGCTGAGGTGGGCGGATCATCTGAGGTCAGGAGTTCGAGACCAGCCTGGCCAACACAGTGAAACCCCGTCTCTACTAAAAGTACAAAAATTAGCCGGGTGTGCGCATTCCTGTAATCCCAGCTATTTGGGAGGCTGAGGTGGGAGAATCGCTTGAACCCAGGAGGCAGAGGTTGCAGTGAGTTGAGATCTCACCACTGTACTCCAGTCTGGGCAACAGAGCAAAACTCCGTCTCAGAAAGAAAAACAAAAAAAAAGGCTCTGCCTGCAGAATAAAATATAACTTCTACCTTTGGCATTCAAGGTCCTTTGCCTCCAGCCCCAGTGTACCTTTCCAGGCTTGTTCCCCTCTATCATATGTGTTCTATGCTGCCCAACCTGTCCACATCACCACTCCTTTTATGCAGGTTGTGCCCTCTGTAATGTCCTTCCCTCTCAGTTCCTCTGAGGGAAGCTAGCCCAGGGTCACAATCCACCTGAAATGCCACTTCTCAAACCTCCCTCTCTTCTCTCCCCTCCCAAAGGCAGTGTGATTTTGTAAGGAAAGCATATGCTTTCATGGTGTGTGTGTGTGTCTATGCATGTCTATGTTTCTGCGTGTGTATTTAATAGAGACTGCATCTTGTAAATGCTTTCATGTTTGATGCACCTGTGTTTGAATCCCCAGCTTCTCTGCTTTCTTGCTGTGGAAGCCGGCACAAATTACTCAGCTTCCCTTAGCCTCAGTTTTTCTCATCCACAAAATGGAATGTAATCTCTTGGTTATGCTTACAACATTTGGAAGGGCATGTAGGCCCATTGCTATCAGGGAAGTGTATTTATTACCAGATCACACATGTGCAGAGAATGTGTAAAGATTTCTACTGTCACTGAATTATATCCTGAGAAGTCTTGGACTGATTTGGTCTTTATGGAGTCCACTCAGATCAACTCCCGGTAGCTCTTGCCATCTTCATTATCTCCACAGGCCCCTGGTCATTTTCTTGTTTCTCTCTCCCCCCAGGGATTCATGTTTCATCCAGGAGGGGTTGTGTACATTGGCAGAGAGAGAGAGAGACTTCTAAAGGAAATACAACCTTTCTGTTGACTTATACCATTTTTTAAAAGTTTCTGTGTTCTGTACAATCAGCCAACCAAGGAGCTGAAGAAGAAAAAAAAACTATATTATCTCACAGGTATTCTCATGCTTATCATGTTGGAGTATTAAAAATAATATCGGTCAAATGCCTAGAATATTTAACACATGAAAAATAAGCCAGGAAAGAAAGAATAACTTAACATTAACAGGTTCTCGTCTTCGTCTTGTGTATAAAAAGAAGCCTGTCTTTAGTCAGAGTCCCCAGTTTAAGTCAGGGGTAACGGAGGAGGAGGAAAAATGAGAGATTGGAGGCCTTATTTTGGAAAGTGGGTTACTGAGAAATAATCAATACTTAGTAGGGAGCAGAACCACCAAGGACTGCATGTGAGACTTTGGAAAAGTTTTGAGACAGAAAATGGCAGTCGGGAACATCTGTCATATAGTGTAGCATGAAAAATGCAGGGAGGGAGGCAGAGATTGGGAAAGTTGACTTTAAAGCATGTTCTTGTATGTAATGAGTGTAATTCCCATTTTGCCATTTCCAAGAGTCCAGAGAAGATCCTAATTGATTTTCAACTACTTCCTAATGACACTTGCTAAGGTGAACCCAGAGGGGTCGCTTTACTAAATGTGATTATCTTCTCTGGAGCCCAGATCATCTTCCTTAAAGTTGCGGTACGGAAGTGCCAATGTTATGATATGCTATGCAGTAAATTTGACCCTGTGTGTGTTTATCGCCCTTACGAGTTTATAAACAGACCCCCTGACAATAGGGATTTTTCTTAATCATCTTTGTGCCCTACCCAGCTCCAGCTTCCAGCCACCCCGTTAGTGAAAACTGTACAAACGACATGTTCAAAAATTAGTGTGAAATGAATGCATAGGTGATGAATGAATGGGATTGAAATTAGAGGGTGATTTTGTTAGCGGCGTCTATGACAGCACTGCCTTTCCCCCCACCAGCTGATGGGCTCCGTGAGGGACCAAGGCTCCTTGGTCCTCACTTTGTCCCCAGCACTTGCACTCTGTCAAGCACAAAATAAGCATCGGGAGAATCTTTGTGTACCCTCGCATATTTCAGCGCATCAAGAATGGAAGAAAGGCCAAGCACAGTGGCTCACGCTTGTAATCCCAGCACTTTGGGTCGAGGCGGGCGGATCACTTGAGGTCAGGAGTTATAGACCAGCCTGGCCAACATGGTAAAACCCTGTCTCTACTAACAATACAAAAAATTTAGCCCAGACTGTTGACGGCCGCCTATAATCTCAGCTACTCGGGATGCTGAGGCAGGAAAATCGCTTGAACCGGGGAGGTGGAGGCTGCAGTGAGCCGAGATCGTGCCACTGCACTCCAGCCTGGTCGACGGAGCGAGACTCTGTCTCAAAAAAAAAAAAAAGAATGGAAGAAAGCAAAACAATCCAAGGCCAAACTGAAGCGAGCTGCCTTGGTGGGACTCCGGTGCATAAGTGCAGGGTCGACTGCTCTTGGTTGCCTAATAAACAACCGGACTCCCGCAAGCGCTCAGCCAACTGCAGCGATCGCTGGAACCGGTTGTCCTCCACAGAGATAGGGGGCGCTGTAGCCGAGCGCGGCTGTCGAGTCCGCCTGGTGCCGCTCTCTGGGCGGAGTGGGGAGGCGGTAGGAGGACCTGTGGCGGTCCTGCTTCGGCTGTCTCTCCGGCCCGGTTTCCCTTGGCGTGCGACTGTGCGCTCAATCCAGCACCATGGGGAAGCGGGACAATCGGGTGGTGAGTACTCAGCGGGGAAAACAATAGGGCGACGCAGGGCCGGGCGGCAGGACAGCGAGACCCTCGCTGTTCCCGGCCGGGCCAGAGGGCAAGCCGCAGCCCTCGGATGTGGGGCCCGGAGACCCAGCACCCTCCGCCGATCCCAGATGCGCGTGCGCCGCGCACGCAGTTGGCGCTTTAGGGTCCCAACTCTCTCTTGCCCGCCCCTTTTCCTTCACCTCGCCTCTCTTTCTGGCGCTGCTCCTTTGCACCCTTGCTTCCTGGACGCGGGCCCCCAGTGCCCACTTAGAACCACGAGGACTCGGTTAAATCCCCCTCCCCCGCCCCGCCATGTAACTCCGAAGTCTTAGGCCCTGGGAGGCGCCCGATTCACCCGCTCCTCGGTATCGGCCACCCCAGGTCCGCACCGCTCTCCAACTGCGCACCCAAGTGGGAGGGAGGCACAGAGGCCTCGACTGGTCCCGGAGGGCCAGCAGCGCTCCTGGTTGTAGCGACAAGCAGGCTCCCGTTTGAAAATGGGATGGCAGCATTGGCTTTCGTGTTTCCAGCGCCCTGTAGGACCTGGCACCCCTAGACACTGGGAAGGAATGAATGGCGTGAAAATAGTTGGCTTTCGAGTCCAACACAAAACTGGAATGTCAGTTTTGTTCCGTCGGAAGTTGGGTGACCTAGAACAAGTTACTTTTCTTCTCTGTGCCTTAGTTTATTAAAGGGGATCATTATTATCTACAGCCTTACAGAATAATTGAAACCACAAAAGGCAAGATGTTTGAGCGAGTACTGAGCATGAAAATTATTACTCTAGTAAATGAGATAAAAGAGATACATAAATAACTTATAGCAGAAAGAGTAGGAAGTGGTCCTTGACAGATATTAGAAATTCTAAAGGCATTCAGAAGAAAAGGTGCTTTTGAGAAGCGGAGATGGGAGGAAAGCATTCTAGATCGCTGGGGCGGGGGAGCTGAAAAACTCAGGTTATGAATCAGATTGAATGGGTAGTAAACATAATGAAATAACAATAAGCTTAGGTTGCAGCCTGACAGTTCCTGGGCTTGCCTGTGACAGAGTTTTAGCCAGAGTAGCAAAATGAGGAAAATGCACGTAAAACGAATGTGCTACGTTTCTTGAACTCGCTTTTTTATTCAACAATTATTTGCAAACTGTGTGTGTCTCGCGCCAAAGGAGACTTACATTTATGAAATGATGACACTTGCCATCAGTATTAGCCAGTTCTTGCATGGCTTTTATAAAGAAAACCCTGAGACTGGGTAATTTATAAAGAAAAGGGTTTAATTGGCTCACGGTTCTATGGGCTGTACAGAAAGCTTAGCGGCATCTGCTTCTGGGGAGGCCTCAGGGAGCTGTTACTCATGATGGAAGGCAAAGCAGGAACAGGCGTCTTACAGGGCAGGAGCAGGACCAAGAGAGGGACGTGGAGAGGTGCTACAGTTTTAACCGCATCTCTTGAGAACTCTTACCTCTATACAGTGCAGGGGAGAGGGGGATGCTAAACCATTCATGAGAACTCCGCCCCCCCCCCCCCCCCCCCCCCCCGCGATCCAGTCACCTCCCACTAGGCCCCACCTCCAACATTGAGGATTACAATTCGACATGAGATTTGGGCGGGGACACAGATCCAAACCATTTCACCATCTTAAAAGCTTTGTAGTTCTGTATAGTCTTTATAATGGAAAACGTCTAGGAACCACTGTGGTAGTGAATCTTGATTACAAGATAGCGGGATGTTCTTTCTCCTGGCTGCAGGTGAGACTTGGTTGTGGTATCTTGATTATCATGGCGTTGAAGTGATGCAGCATAACACCGTTTCAGCATAGGAGCATCCTTAGGTGTTTGAATATTTGGGCTCTTTTAATACCCTTGGGCCTTGAATGTTTAGAGATCACCTGACCTTGGATGCAGTTTCATATACAGACCTGAAATGTTTGATATTACTGAAGAAACGTTTTGGTTTAAACATCCCTTTAAAGCATTTGAAAAACTTACCAAATTAGCTTCATTTACTAGAACTTTTGATAGCTCTGGGCTCTACTTACTGTTGGTATGCAGCCATGGAAGAGAGTATTCTGGTAACTTTTTTTTTTTTTTTTTTTTTTGAGACGGAGTCTTGCTCTGCCGCCCAGGCTGGAGTGCAGTGGCCGGCTCTCAGCTCACTGCAAGCTCCGCCTCCCGGGTTCACGCCATTCTCCTGTCTCAGCCTCCCGAGTAGCTGGGACTACAGGCGCCCGCCTCGTCGCCCGGCTAGTTTTTTGTATTTTTTAGTAGAGACGGGGTTTCACCGTATTAGCCAGGATGGTCACGATCTCCTGACCTCGTGATCCGCCCGTCTCGGCCTCCCAAAGTGCTGGGATTACAGGCTTGAGCCACCGCGCCCGGCCTCTGGTAACATTTTGTATGCACTTCAAAGATTGGGATTAAGAACAAGAAATTAAGAGGTAGAAGACATAGATTGTCTAATTCAGTCTCCTCATTGCATAGAGGAGGGGTAAGACTTTAAACTGGGACCAAAACTTCAGTCATCTGACACTCAGTTCTGTACGTCTTAACTCTTGATTTTCTTTTTAAGACTTTGTTTTTGTTTTGTTTTGTTTTGTTTAAGCAGTTTTAGTTTTACAGCAAAATTGAGAGGAAGGTACAAAGATAACCTGTTTACCCCCTGGCCCCACTCATGCATAGCCTCCCCATTATGAACATCCTTCACCAGAGTGTACATTTGTTACAATTGATGAACCTACGTTGACGTATTAGTGCTGACTCTTAGTATTCATTCTCTATGGGCTTGGACGAATGTATTTGTTTGTTTGTTTGTTTGTTTATTTTGACACAGGGTCTCACTCTGTTGCCCAAGCTGGAGTGCAGTGTCGCCATCATGGCTCATTGCAGCTTCAACTTCCCAGGCTCAAGAGATACTCTTACCTCAGCCTCCCGAGTAGCTAGGACCACAGGTGCATGCCACCACACCTGGCTAATTTTTTGTCGTTTTTTTGTAGAGATGGGGTTTCACCATGCTGCCCAGGCTGGTCTCGAGTTCCTGGCCTCAAGCAGTCCTCCCGTCTCGGCCTCCAAAAGTGCTCGGATTACAGGAGTGCCACCACACGTGGCTAACAAATTTATAAACATGCGTTCGCCAATATAGTATCATAAAGAGTAAAAATTCTCTATTCTGCCTAGCCATTCCTCTATCACCCCTGCCCCCAAGTGTGGCAACCACTGATGTTTTTACTGACTCCATAGTTTTGCCATAGCACTTGATTTGGAGCAACAAAATGAATATTTGCCTCTGAAAATACTGGCATTTTTTGAGATTGTCTCAAAAACAGTTCCTGTTCTTTTTTGCATTGATGATACAATCATAGTTTTAAAGATGATAGGATTGCTTTCCAAAAAAAACCCCAGTGAATTTCAGGTTGAACAGTTTTTTACATTTTTATTTTTAGAGCAGTTTTAGGTTCATAGCAAAATTGAACAGAAAGTACAAAGGGTTCCCATATACCTCCACACTTGTACAGCTCTACCATTATCAACATTCACCAGCACCAGCAGGGTGGTACATTTGTTACATTTGATGAACCTACATTGACGCATCATCATCACCCCGAGTCAGTAGTTTACATTAGGGTTCACTCTTGGTGTACATTCTTGAACAGTTTTTATCACTGAACGTTTTAATTCAGGACTTGTAATGGGCTCTTAAGTTCCTGATGGCCACCTTTTGTGCCTGTTTTCCAAAGTGTTCTTCCTGTTCTTTTATGCTACTTTGAGCCCTCTAAAATAGATGTATCCTCTAGATAAAAATAGGTGATCAAATTGACAAATGAAATTCTGCACATTGTGTCTTTAGCCAGTTTTGCTGCGTTGCTCTTTTTGTACCTGCCCACATACATATCCCCTTGAGACCAATTTGCCATCCTGAGTTTCAGAAACAAATCATTTTCTGTTATCTAAACTCATGCAGCAGTTTGAAGCCACAGACAATTCTAGTTACATATGGATGTGAATGTTTGATTTACAAGGTCACAGTATTTATGATTAAGTGATAGTGAAATGTTTCGAGAAATTGAACAATCTCTGTATTTTAGTGAATGCTTTACCATGCCACCCACTTAATGTTAGGAGCATTATTTTTCACACTGATACAAAAATGAAAACTCTTGTACCTTTGTAAAAATAGTTACTTTTCTTGTTTTAAAAGCTTTCTGTTGTGCATAGTTTGAAAGAAAAGCATTGTTGCTTAATGAATAAGAGCAGACTATCAAGTGTTTTGCATGGAGCCTAGAACATAAGATGCACTTTTTAAAATATTGCTATTATAATTGAAATAAATAATGGAGATATTTGGAGTGTATTTAAGCAGACTGAGATAGTGTTTGGTCAAAAGCGTAAAAGTAAGCCTTATTCAGCAGTAGTTCATGTAATTGTACCCGTAGTCCTAGCATGTGAATATACTACTTTACTATTATTTTCCTCTGAAAAGTAGGAATGGGTTGGTGTGTACTTTGTAAAAGCAGTTTGATAGTACACAGTAAGACAGTAAAAATATTAATGTACTTTAAAGATACATGCTAGATAACTTGAAGACTGTAAAACATGGTAAATGTTACGATTTTTTTTTTCATTAGAATGAAAAATTGCCACTGCATTATCTGTGCATTTTTACGTAAGTACAGTTCAGTTCTCTGAGTTGGAATGGCAGTATTGTGGTTGGATTTTTGTCATTTTGTTTACCTTTATTATTACCATAATAATGTTTATGCAGTTACCTTTTTTGTTTTATAAAGGTAATCATTATTTAAAATTTTTTTCTCCAGTGTGAATGAATATAGATGTTTTCCTTTATATTTTGGTGCACATGCAGCCTAATTTTTAAATTTTTAGTTATTTATTAAAATAATTCTTTTATTTTGGCAACTTGCCTCTGCTTTTCACTTGAGAAATCTTAAACATCTTATCAGGAACTATGGATCTACTTCATTGATTTTAGTAGCTACATAATATTTCTTTTTTTTTTTTTTTTTGAGACGGAGTCTTGCTGTGTCGCCCGGGCTGGAGTGCAGTGGCCGGATCTCAGCTCACTGCAAGCTCCGCCTCCCGGGTTCCCGCCATTCTCCTGCCTCAGCCTCCCGAGTAGCTGGGACTATAGGCGCCCGCAACCTCGCCCGGCTAGTTTTTTGTATTTTTTTAGTAGAGACGGGGTTTCACTGTGTTAGCCAGGATGGTCTCGATCTCCTGACCTCGTGATTTGCCCGTCTCGGCCTCCCACAGTGCTGGGATTACAGGCTTGAGCCACCGCGCCCGGCCGCTACATAATATTTCATAGGGAGTATACTTTAATATATTTAGCGAATCCCAGTTTGATAGCTATTTGGGTGTTTTCAGTGTTTGCTGTTTTAGTAATTTAGACCTGAATATCCTTGATATGTATATATTTGCACTCTTTGGAAATGAACAATTTTTACAATTCTAACCTAAAATATTTTGCCATTAGGTACTGCCAAAATTATGACGTGATACCAAGGAAATTAGAATGTGATCAATATTGTTAAAAACAAAAACCTGAAACCAGTTAAATTTAACAAAGGTCATTTGAGCAAGAAAAAGATTCTAGAACTGGAGGAAGATGTTCTACATCCTGGTGACCTATATTTGCAACAGGAAATGACATACAGAGATTCCCTGATTGGTGCAGTTCTGAGTTTGCCTTATCTGGGCATAATTTGGCAACCTTCTATTTGGGATTGGTTGAGGGTTGGGCTCCTGTGATTGGCTGAGACTCAGTTGATTGGTTAAGAGGGCATACTCTTAGATTAGGCTAGAACTTACTTGCACATCACGCCAGGTTGTACTTCACCATGTACAGAGGGTTTTTGCTTTGTTTTGTTTTTTCAGTAGAGACAAGGTTAGTCTCTCCTGAGCTCAAGCTCCTCCCACCTCACCCTCCCAAAGTGCTAGATTACAGGTGTGAGCCAGTGTACCTGGCCTTTGGGGCCACATTTTACTACCCAAGTAGGAGGACACTTTGAGCCAAACTTAACTGTGTTGAACAGTACAAATAATACTCCTGTTTTACAAACAGTGAACTAAGCTGCACATGGTACTTGCCTTCATTGTCTTCATTTCCGCCTTCATAGTTTGTCATACTTCCACACCAACTAATCGAAATGCTTAGCAAAAGCAGTTGAATGAAATCTTTGAGGGTATAACATTTTATACAAAAAAAAAACAATATGCCTCTGTCTTTAACATTGCATTTGATATCCACATCTTGCCCTGATTCTGTAAACATTCATGACATTAGGGGCTCTAGCATTTGTTCTTGCTTGTAGAAAAGTATGTCAAAGATTTATCTTTTTCATTCCAAGTAATTAGGCTGTGTCAGTTGAATGGTAAGGGTTCCCAGTATGTGTTGTTTATGCTGGTTTTATATTGTTTACTCTGACAGAGAAATCTGGAAGTATACAACTTTTATCTGTTATAAAGCTGGGAAAGAAATGATGGTCATTTTCATAGATTTTGTTAAATAAAATGCAACAAATATATTGTTTCCTTTCACTTATTTTGGATTATTACAAGGTATAATGCCTTCAACCAACCTTGAGGATAGTCATTTTCAATCAAAATTATTTTTATTTAAAAAGTAGAAGAGTTTCATAAATGTCTGTTGACTGGGCATGGTGGCTCACACCTGTTGTACTAGCTACTCAGGAGGCCGAGGTAGGGGGATTTTTCGAAGCTGCAGTGAGCTATGATCACACCACTCACCACTGTACTCCAGCCTGGGCAAAAGAGCAAGACCCTGTCGTTTTTTGTTGTTGTTGTTGTTGTTGTTGTTGTTTGAGACAGAGTTTCGCTCTTTCGTCCAGGCTAGAGTGAAGTGGCGCAGTCTCAACTCAGTGCAACCTCTGCCTCCTGGGTTCAAGTGATTTTCCTACCTCAGCCTCCTGAGTAGCCAAGATTATAGGCGCCCGCCACCACACTTGGCTAATTTTTGTGTTTTTAGTAGAGACAGGGTTTCGCCACGTTGGCCAGGCTGGTCTCAAACTCCTGACTTCAGGTGATACACCCGCCCCGGCCTCCCAAAGTGCTAGGATTACAGGCGTGAGCCACCGCGCCTGGCTGACCCTGTCTTTTAAAAAAAATAATAATAGTAATAAATAAAATTTTTATTGACTTAAATTTGGAAAAACTAAATATAAGAGGTAGAGAATGAATTAAAGACCAGACTGTATATCAGTAGTTTTAACAAAACAACATCGCTTTGCTGGACACTGTCAATAACAAACCTTTTGCTTTGTTTTGCCTCAATATGTCTTTGAAAAAAAATCTCTAAAATATTTTTCTGCTGTAGTAAGTGTAGTAGACAGCATGATTTAAATTTTTGCAGATGTTTTGAGCTAAAATATGTATAACAAAATTTACCATTTTAACTGTTTCTAAGTGTATAGTTTAGTGACATTCAGTACATTCATACTGTTATGCAACCATCATCACTATCTATTTTCATCATCCCAAACAAGAACCTCTGTATCCATTAAACAGTAAACTCCCAAATTCCTCTTCTCCCCAGACCCTGGTTAACCTCCATTCTTTCTTTTCTAGGTATCAAATATAAATGGAATAATGTATTTGTTCCTTTGTGTTTTTCTTGTTTTATTTCATTTAGCATATTTTCAAGGCTGATCCAGGTTGTTTATAGTATGTGTCAGAATTGCATTCTTTTTTAAGGCTGAATAATATTCCATTGTATGTTTATACCACAGTTTTGTTTATCCATTTGTCCATGGATAGACATTTGCATTGTTTCCACATTTCAGCTTTTGTGAATCCTGTGGTTGTGAACATTTGTGTACAAGTATCTGTTTAGTCTCTTCTTTGAATTCTTTTGGGTGTATACCTAGAAGTGTTATATAGGATCATGTGGTAGTTCTATGTTTAACTTTTTGAGGAACCACTAAACTGTCTTCCACAGTGGCCACACCGTTTTACATTCCCACCAGCAATGTGAAAGGGTTCCAGTTTCTCTGCATCCTTGCTAACCCTTGCAATTTTCTGTTTGATAGTAGCCATCCTAATGGGTATAGAATGGCATCTCTTTGTGGTTTCAATTTACATTTCCCTAATGACTAGTGATACTGAACATTTTTTATGTGTTTATTGGCCATTTACTGTATACCTTCTTTAGAGAAATACCTATTCAAGTCTTCTGCCCATTTTTTAATTACTTGGGGTTTTTTTTGTTGTTAAGTTGTAGGAGCTTGTTTTACATTCTGGATATTAATCTCTTACTAGATTTATGATTTACAAATATTTTCTCTCATTCTGTGAATTGTCTTTTCACTCTTAACAGTGTCCTTTGATGCACAAACTTTTACATTTTGATGTTCTGTTTATTTTTTTGTTGCCTGTGTATAATTTTTGATGTTAACTATTTGTGAATAAAATTGTCATCAGTATGACGTAGTATTTCCTGGGAGACAAAATGTAGTTGAATAAACAATGAATTTAGAGTTCGATCTTATTCAACTTCTTTGGAATTGAATTGAATTGAATTAAATTGAATTGAATTGAATTGAATTTATGTTATGTTATGTTATGTTATGTTATGTTATGTTATGTTATGTTATGTTATGTTATTGTAAGAGGGAGTCTCGCTGTGTCGCCCAGGCTGGAGTGCAGTGGCACAATCTCAGCTCACCACAACCTCCACCTCCTGGGTTCAAGTGATTCTCCTGTCTCAGCCTCCCGAGTAGCTAGGATTACAGGCGTGTGCCACCACGCCTAATTTTTGTATTTTTAGTAGAGACAGGGTTTCACCATGTTGGCCAGGCTGGTCTTGAACTCCTGACCTCAGGTGTTCCACCTGCCTCAGCCCCCAAAGTGCTGGGATTACAGGCATGAGCCACTGCATCCAGTCTGGATTTGAGTTTCTTAATTTTCTAGTGAACATACTGGTATCACCCTCACAGGATTACTGGGCTTTAGGAGAAAGAGCTGTAAAGCCATCAGTAGGTCAGAGGTATCTATTATTTCATCAAATCTCTTGTAAAACACACACACACACACATTTTCTCCCAAACTTTAATATTATCTCCCAAACTTTTAAGGCTTAAAAGAGAGTTAAATTAATTTTTTTGAATGAAAAGTTGGTTAGTCGGATTGCATATACTTAGCTGGATATATTATGTATTTATAGTAAAGATTACTTGATGAGTAAGTGAGCTTTTGCATGTTTAATGGTTGCTTTAATGGAATTAATTGTTGTTCTTTCCCCAAGGCCTATATGAACCCAATAGCAATGGCGAGATCAAGGGGTCCAGTCCAGTCTTCAGGGCCAACAATACAAGATTATCTGAATCGACCAAGGCCTACCTGGTATTTGTGAAACACTTTACCTATTTATAAGCTTTTTATCAACTTTTTAAAGTTTATTCTTAAGACTTTAATTGATTTTATTGATTGCCAAGCAATTACCAGATGAATAATTTTTTTTAAGTAGCATTTGATATATGCTTTCTTTTGAATGTGTGAAACACATGCATGTACAATTAAAAAGCAAACATTTGAGAACCCACTACCCAGTATGGCCAAAGCACTGCCAGGTAGCTTTTTCATACCAGTCTCTTCACTGTCCCATAAAAGATCTTAACCTTGCAGTGGTCAAAGCTATTTAGTGACTTTAAGTAGTCTTGTCCTTTAGTGAGGTGTAACCAGATATCAGGAAGAATAATATTCAACTTTGTTTCTAGTTTTATCTGCCAACTTTTCAATCAATTAGAAAAACTTACTGATTTTTTTACATAAAGCATCAGAGTGTGGGCCATGTTATTCTTTAGTATGTCTTCCTTATTAATACCATACTCCTGAGACAACATGTGACACAGGCTTTAGAGCTGTTAACTTCAGAATCCCAAGTGCACCTAAAAACTGGGCAACTGGTTGAAAAGTATGCTTATGTATAATAGGGAATCCTTCCTTTGAGTTAAATAGGAAGTAAGGATTATTTACCAGTGGGTGTGAGTGCCATTGTTAACCATTGCAGCATACCAGAAAATGCATTATCCCAAAACAAAGTATGTTTTAATGGGGAGAGGGAATGAATTTTTCAAGGGGAAATGTCCAAGTAAATATATTACATGTGTATCACAGATCATCAAGACAGCCCTCAGGTCGAGTAACTCATAGGGACTCACTGGAGTTTCAGCAGATAGTCGTACTCATGGTAAGATGTACTACTGTGAAAGGCTACCAAGCACAATCAGCAAAAGGAAAAGGCACATGGAACAAAGTTTGTCCAAGTCCTGGAGCAGGCTTTGAAGGGTCCTCTCCTAGTGGGATCACATGAGAGGGACTTAATTCCCTTAGTAAGGAGTTGTGATAATACATATGAGATATTGGCAACCAACTGAAGCTCATTAGAGACTCAGTGCCCAGGGTTTTATTGAGGCTGATCAGGCTCTGCCTGTCATGTACCAAAATTCCAGATTCCAAGGCTGGGCATGGTTGCTCATGCCTAGAGTTTCAGCACTTTGGGAAGCCGAGGCAGGAGGATCGCTTGAGGCCAGGAGTTTGAGATCAGCCTGGGCAACATAGCAAGATGCTGTCTGTACAAAATATATATATATATACACACACACACAAAAATATATATATATATATTATATATATATATTTAAATTAGCTGGATGTGGTAGTACATGCCTGTAGTCTTAGTTGCTTGGGATACTGAGGCAGAAGGATTGCTTGAGGCCAGGAGTTGAAGATTACAGTGAACTATGATCACACCACTGCATTCTAGCCTGGGTGACAGAGCAAGGCCTTGTCTCTTTTAAAAAAAAAAAAAAAAAAGTCCAGATTCCCAGAAGGAAAACAGGTATTTAGCTTGAACTACGTTGTTTGTACAAACAGTTTAGGCACAATGGATCTGCTCTTATCAGAGAATAGCAAGAATCCTCCAAATTCGAGTTCCCAGATGCGCCTCTAGGGCCAGTCTTTTAAGTACGTCTTTCCAAGAATAAGCCGTCAGGTGAGCTGTATTAACTCTTCTCTGCACAGCATGTTAGCTACCTTATTAAATGGGTCATATATAGAATACAGTAGTTCAGTCAGATAGATTTTAGGGCATCCTAACACTGAAAACTACCAGGTTTATGACTTTAGGTGGATTTCTTACCTTCTCCAAGCTTCGGTTTCTTTATCTGTAAAATGGGGATCCATACCTTTTCCCACAGGGTTTTTGTGAGGATTAAATGAAAATGTATTTTAAATAGTGCCTGTTGTAAGTGCTTAGATGTTTGGTGTATTTGCTCTTATAATCCATATTTAGAAAAGGAGTGATTAGTGTTATCTGATAGGCTTTATTATGGTAATTTATTTTTATAGATGCGAACAAAGAAATACCAACATTGAATAGCGGTCTATTAGAATATTTAAAAGAGTTTATGAAATTTTTTTGTCTTATTTGTAAGCATTTATCTAATTTGAATTGCTTGAAATTTTTTTTTTTCGTTCTGTTTTTTAAGGGAAGAAGTAAAAGAGCAACTAGAAAAGAAAAAGAAAGGCTCCAAGGCTTTGGCTGAATTTGAAGAAAAAATGAATGAGGTTTGTAAAAAGTACCTGTTAAAAAAAAGACTAATTTGGCCAGTTTTGGTGGCTCACACCTACAATTCCAGCACTTTGGGAGGCCAAAACGGGAGGCCAGGATTTCAAGACCAACCTGGGCAACAAAGTAAGACCCACCCCCGCCACCGCCTTTTCTCCATTAAAAAAAAAAAAATACCCTAAGTATTTGGGCGTAGCTCTCTCAGTTAAAGAGGTTCTGTATTTTAGAAGTGTTATTGTTATAGTGAATACAAGTTTATATTTACGTGGATGCTTTAAAAAATAGAGAATAATCATCTTGTAATGTAAGTCATCTAAGACTCGGATAACTTGGATTCCAAGTTAGGGTTGAGCAGTCCTCCCACTTCAGCCTCCCGAGTAGCCGGGACCACAGTTGCAGGCCACTATGCCCAGCTAATTTTTTTTATTTTTAATAGAGACAGGATCTCACTATGTTGCCCAGGCTGGTCTCCAACTTCTGAGCTCAAGCGATCTTCCCGCCTTAGCCTCCCAAAGTACTGTGATTACAGGTGTAAGCCATTATACCCAGTCTGTTTGCTTGTTTTGGTTACAAACATGTATATAATGTATCAATCACAGTAGCGATTAATTCAATTTTTACAGACTAGACGGAGAATCTAGCCATCTTTGTTGAAAAGAGACCTCAGCTTCAGTAATAATACCTGCTCCTCAATAATACAGAACCCCTATCCCTTAATATGCTCTTTGAAAAGAGCCGGTAGAAGGTCCTTTGGTGATAGGGTCAAGGATTGGCACCTGTGTTTCTTTTCCTGTCATTAGAAGCAGAGATGGGTGAGAGGTATTAGAGGATGGAGGGAAGGAAGCAGTGGCTGTCTCTGTATATTAGGTGTATTAGAAACGATAGATAGCCTCTGATGGTGTTTATAACCTTTTTGTAGAACTGGAAGAAAGAACTGGAAAAACACAGGGAGAAATTATTAAGTGGAAGTGAGAGCTCATCCAAAAAAAGACAGGTAATACCACTTTTAGTTTATTGCTATTCTTAATCTCATAGTTGGATTTTCGTAATAATGTTGTATACTACTGTTAATAGATGCATTTGGAAACTCACTTATTAGACTTAGACTTATTTAGACTTGTACTTTTGTTTCCGCTTAGAGAAAGAAAAAAGAAAAGAAGAAATCTGGTAGGGTGAGCAAAAGTTTTCCATTTTTCTCAATGTTACAATTAAGAGCCAACAAAAAAAGTAAGAATAATTTGTTTAACTTGTATGCTAAAGGTAACTTAAACTCTAGATGAGTCAAGGAACTTAGAGGTTCTTTGATTGTGAAGAGTGGTTTTGTTCTATCACTGATATAAAAAAGGTGCCAACCACCTTATAACCTAGTAAATTTTCTGTTGCTATTTAAAGAGAAAGATTGGTGACCATGGCCACATATGTTAAGTTGTTGAGCTTTTGTACGGGGAACAAGTGTGACATTTTATATTTTCATATTTATGACTTATGAATATGGCATCTGTTTCTCAGACACTAGATTGATTTCACTAAGTATTTGAGAGACTTTGTAAAAGAAAAAAATTCTCGCGTCTCACAAGCTTTAATTGTTTTGTGCTTGGTCAAGTATTCATCTTCTTCTTCATCAAGCTCTGATTCTTCCAGCAGTTCTTCTGATTCCGAAGATGAGGTAAGGTTTGCTTATAATGGTTCATGAAATAATATCTCTTAATTTCTTTAATGTCAAGTGGAAACCCATTGTGAAATATCTGTTAGAAATGTTGACTTCCAGGTTTTGATTTAATTATCCATAACTTAGAGGACTAACATGAATGAGCGGTAACTAGAAACTTAACTATTGGTGTGTAATATATTTTTTAGATTTTAAAATTTGTTTTGTTGACTGAAAAATATCAGTAGAAAAAAATTTGAAAAATCAAATGCTATTTGACTAGATGCTAGGCATTACATGTGATTCAAATCACTTGATCTTTATAACAGGAAAGTGATGTGTTAAGAAAAAAGTATAGAAACTGATCCTTTCATTAAATTTTGTTCACTGATAAAAGTTTTATATTAATAAATGTGTAGATTAGATTTTTGAGACAGAAAGCAAATGTTTCTAAAAATATTTCATGTAGGATAAGAAACAAGGAAAACGGAGAAAGAAAAAGAAGAACCGTTCACATAAATCTTCTGAAAGCTCCATGTCAGAAACTGAATCAGACAGTAAGGTAAATTATTTAAATTATTAATATATTGGATACAAAGACATTTAATTTTTTCTTCCTACCTTAAGTTGCTCTCAATTCAAAAATAAGATAGTCTGATATTTGTACTTTGATGTTCTATGCTGCTTAATTGATGTACTTGATAATGTCTTGCTTGTGACATTTAATAATTTTTCAAATGCTTTCATATATATATCTCCATGTCTCCACATTTCCATGGCAACTGACATTATTGTCCTTGTTTTCGTAAAGAAGTTAGAGTTCAGATAAAAAGCATTGGCTTTAAATGATACAGCTAAATTAGAATTAAAAGTTGAATCTTTATCTTCTAAAATCTGGTCCAGTGTCCTTTCTACTATATTATACCTAAATTTATTCTGTACTAACCAGAATTATCAGACACACAGTTGGCTTTCAAACATAAATGGTCAGAAAAAAGTTAAAAAGTTCTCCAAAAAAAGTGTTGATTCCTGAGCCCTGTCTCCGGAGTCTGATACAGTATCTGATTACAGTTGAAAACCTACATCTTTAACAGGTGGCCTGTGTGCTTCTGATACCGGGGTGTGTATGGACCACAGTTTGACAAACACTATACTAGAGTCTCAGGAAACCAAAGCAGCTGTCTGCATTTATAACAGATAGCTGCTTGCCCCTGTGAGAGATCTTCTGGCAAAATACCTGGCATCTAGAAAGTACTCAGTAAATGTTGGTTTTCTCTTTGTCTTTTAAAACAGAAGAGCCAGTCTCATGATAATGATGGCTAACATTTATTGAGTGCCTACTATGTGTTAGGCACAATTCTAAGCATTTAATTTATTAGCTCATTTAATCTCAACAACTTTAGGAAGTAATTTGGTAATCTGTGGACAAAGTGGATAAGGAAACTAGGCTCAGGAAGATTAATAGCTAGAACTCAAAGGATTCAAAAGAAGAAATTGTTGCCTTCTCAAGTTAGAGTACAACTCCAGTGCATGTGACCACCATAAGCACACAGTCTGTGGCACGAAGTCCTATTTTAAAATAAGCTATGTGGGTATTACAGACAATACTTACCATTTTAAGAGTAAATTTGTTATACAGCCAGATAAATAAAGAAGCCTGTTTGCTTACAAGCAAATGCATACATAACATACATTTCTCTTAAATTTTTAGAATAATATTCTGGGATTGGAGTAGCCTTCTTTCAGTCATAGAGCAAATCGCTTTTTGGGTATTTTTGTCTTTGTTCTATAATGCTGTGTCCTTAGCATTTATTGATTGATAAATTGATACCTACATTTCTTTGTTTAGGATAGTTTAAAAAAGAAGAAGAAGTCAAAAGATGGAACTGAAAAAGAAAAGGTAACTATACTCTTACATTGCCTTAAGATAGTCTGTCATATAATACTTAATTGACTTAAAGAAATAATAATGTGTACCTCTTTTTAACTTAAGAGATGTATTTATTTCGTTTTTGTAATATTTTGTTTCAATTTAAAGCAAATTTTAATTTGGATTCATTATTGAAGATAAAGGATCAAAAGAGTATTCTAGGCCGAGAGTTTGAATTTGTATAGATTAATGGATTATCTCAGATTAAAAGTACAAAATAATGCAGATGAGCAGATTAAACATTTATTTTGATTTCTTTTTTTCTTTTTCTTTTGAGATGTAGTCTTGCTTTGTCACCCAGGCTGGAGTACAGTGGTGCCATCTCAGCTCACTGCAACCTCTACCTCCTGGGTTCAAGTGATTCCCCTGTCTCAGCCTCCCTTTAGTTGGGACTACAGGTGTGTGTCACCACGCCCAGCTAATTTTTGTATTTTTAGTAGAGACGGTTTTGCCATGTTGGCCAGGCTGCTGTCAAAACCCTGACCTCAGGTGATGCGCCTGCCTCGGCTTCTCCGCGCTCGGCCCATTTCCTTTGATTTCTTAAATCATTTTGAAGAAGGCCCTTCCAATTAAAGAACGTTAATTTCTCTTTCAAATTGAATATACTATAGATAAATATTGAAAAATCTTCTTACTATTGTAAATAGATGTTTTACCTTCATTTATAACTTATCTGTATAGTTAAAGCAGAATTTATGCCCATCTTAATTTCTGGTTTACATTTTAAATTGTTACTCTGGTTATTAAAAATAAAGAAAAACCTGAAGAGTGCAGTATTACAACTATAGACCAGTGTCACTTTTTTTTTACTCAATTTATATTTTTTTTAATGATAGAAAATGAAACTGAAATTCAGTTTCAGTTTCATTTAATATACCATGGTACACAATGGTATATACCATATACAATGGTATATTATGTGCAGTTCACATAATATACCGTTGACATTTTAAAACTAAAATTCAGTATTAGTTAATGTATTTACAGTATTGTGCAACCACCATCTCACCCCATCAAAACTTTCATCACCCCATAAAAACACTCCATATCCATTAAATAATCACCACCACTCCCTCATTCTCTGGTAACCTCTAATGGGCATTCTGACTATGGATTTGCCTATTCTGGATTTATCATATAAAAGCAGTCATATAATATGTAACCGTTTGTGTCTTTCAGCTAGCATAGTATTTTCAAATTTCATCCAAGTTGTAGCGTGTATCAGTACTTTGGTTTTTTGTATGGCTAAATAATATTCCATTTGTGTGTGTGTGTGTGTGTGGCAGCGCGGGGGGAGCTGATTTCTCTGTCCGTTCATTTGTTGATGGGCATTTGGTTTTGTTTCTACCTTTTGGCTATTATAATGATGCTATGGACATTTATAAACACAAGTTTTTGTATGGATGCATGTTTTCATTTCTCTTGGGTATATGCCTAGGAGTGGTTTACATAACAATTTGCAAATAAAAATTAATTTTAAAAATTAACCAGGCGTGATGTAGTCCTAGCTACTTGGGAGACTGAGCCCACAAGGTCATGCCACTACACTTTATCCTGGGACAGAGAGTGAGACCCTGCATCTCAATTGAAAAAAAATAAAATTTAACTTAAAAACACACTTAGAAAAGAAACTATAATGACCAATTCCAAGAATTCAAGGATAATTTATTAATATGATTTGCCATATTAACTGATCAAGGAAAGAAACCATATGATTATTTCAGGAGTTGCCAGAAGGACGTGATGTAATTCAGCATTAATTCCTGATTTTCAGAGCAATTATAAAATAAGTGGTTACCCTGTTTAAAAAAAACAACAAAAAAGTATGTGTGAAATTAAATCTGGTAACGTAGAAACATGAAATATTAAAACTGAACTGCAATTTTTAAGTACTTAAAATATTAGATACAGAGGAATATACACACATATAATCAACAAATATTAATATATTTACCAGCTGGAATTAGTAAGTGATTTACATTGGCTTCAGGTCTTGTTTTATGTAAAAAAAAGAAGAAGAAGAAGAAAAAAGACTGGGCACAATGGCTCATGCTTGTAATCCAAACACTTTGGGAGGCTGAGGCAGGAGGATCACTTAGTTTCTCCCGAGACTGAAGTGGGAGGATCACTTAAGCTGAGAAATTGGAGGTTACAGTAAGTTGTGATCATGCCACTGCACTCCTGCTTGGATGACAGAGTAAGACCCCTATCTCTTAAAAAAAAAAAAAAGATCCCTAAACTACCATTTCTTCCTTTGAGGTAGCTGATCCTGAAACTAGTGCATGTCTTTCCCATCCACATTTATATACTTTTATTACATTAGTATGTGTTCATAAATAACAGAATATTGTGTGTGTGTGGTTTTTTTTATTTTTTTAGTTATACCTACGGAATGGGAAGAATATTGTGTATTATCAAAATGGTATCATTGTGTTTCCTTCTGAAACTTGTTTCTTTTCATTCAGCGTTACTGTTGACATCTATCCTTACTGATACTTTCAAGTTTGTTTGTTTGTTTGTTTGTTTTGCTTATGGTATTCTACTAATTAATCCACCACAAATTATTTCTTCATTCTCCTTTTTATGGACATCTAGATTGCTTTAATTTTTCAGTAATGCAAACAGTGCTGCTGTGGATATTTCTTACCCATTTCTTCTTTTACTGTTTTGTTTTGTTTTTTTTTTTGAGACAGAGTTTTGCTCTGTCACCCAGGCTGGAGTACAGTAGTGCAATCTCAGCTCACTGCAACCTCTGCTTCCCAGGTTCAAGCGATTCTCCTGCCTCAGCCTCCTGAATAGCTGGGATTACAGGCATGTGCCACCACACCCGGCTACTTTTTTGTATTTTCAGTAGAGATGGGGTTTTACCATGTTGGTCAGGCTGATCTCGAACTCTTGATCTCGTGATCCGCCCACCTCAGCCTCCCAAAGTGCTGGGATTACAGGTGTGAGCCACTGCGCCCAGCCAGTTACTGTTAATTTTCTAAAGGATACTTTGGACTGTAATTTCTAAGTTCTAGGATGTACATTTAACTTGTGAACATTTTGCTTGCCCACGTGCTTGTTACTTTGCATTCTTGCTAGTGTGTAAAAATACCCTTGTTTCACATACTTGTCAACCCAGGGAGATGTCATTATTGCAAATTTAATGTATACAAATGGTTGAACTTCTTAATTTGTTTATTAGCCATTCATATTTCATTTTCTTTGCATTGCTTTTCATAGTCTTTGCCCATTTTTCTGTTGGAAAGAAATAACATTTTCTGGTTCATGGCATCTCTTTACTTGGTTTTTGTGTCTATTATAATCATATGAAATCTTTAATTTTAAGTCACATAATCATTGTTTTTAGCCCCTTTATTATTTAAAATTGTTCTGAAAGTGCTGATAATAAAATACTCAATTAGAAAATACAGTGGAAGAAAATATCCCATTTATAGTAGTAACCAAAAAACTATAGGAAAATTTTAAAGAAGTAAGCAGTACTTATTTGAAGAAAACTATACAAGTCTATTCAGAGACATATGAAGATTGAATGAATGGAGAGTCATAACATGTTCCTGGGTATAACTTGCCATACTGATATTAACACATTATAAGAATGTTTTAATTAACGTAGTGCAGTACTAGTACAGGAATAGACAAAACAGTGGGACAGTATAGAGTCCAGGTCAAAATTCGAGAATTTGTGGAATGTAGTAATATGATAAAGATGGCATTTCTTGGAACAAAATGACTAATCATTTGGAAAATATAAAGCTGGCCACTACATAAAGCCAGATAAATCCCAGACAGCTCAGAGATTTAAATGTATAAAAATGCAACTAGAGAAAGGGTGAATATTATAGTACTGGAGTGAGGAAGACTTATGCCTCAAAACTCAGAAACTTCTGACCATATATTTCAAATTCTGAATGGCAAAAACTGATCGCAAAAATTAAACTGTGAACAAAGTTTAAATACAATGAACAGACTAAGAAAAACTTCTAAGAATATATAACACAAAAAATTAATGATCTTTAATAAGGAAAAAAGAATACCACACATACACAGACAAAGAAAACACAAACTGTATTGTCTGATACAATTGATAAAGAGCCTGAGAGGGAGGCTTCTTGGTAAAGTGTGATTCATAAATGGGTGACAGACAAATTTTGGACACAGTGGGAGAAAAGGATTACGTTTGTGTGAAGGCTATGTTGGTCTTTGATTTAGTCATCATTATTAAAGAGTTTGCACTCAAGTACTACACTTCATTCTATTTCAGCTTTGTTTTTAATAGCAAAGAGTCCATATTCCTGTCCTCCAGAAGGAGATGGGTTAAGTAAATTTGGCATTTTCGTGAATGTTAAATGCAGCCATAAATGATGTTGTAGTTGGCATGGAAAGATATTATTGGGTGAGAAGAGCATGTTCCAAACAGCAAGTATTCATGTAATATTGTAAACATACATGTAGAAAGATGTTTCCAAAAATCTTAATAGTGTTTAATCTCTGGTAGTGGGATTTGAGTCCATTTTCTTACAATTAACATTTAACATTTCAGCCAAAATAACAATGCTGTTTGCAGAAACGAAAGGAAGTCTCCTATAATCTAGCCCATAGAGAGATCATCACTGTTAGTTTATTTCTGCATTTTTGTTTGTCTTCAAAATTAGACTCATGCTGTATAAAAAGTTTTATGTCCTGAATTTTTTTATGTAAGATTAGGTGGTGAACACTTTTTCCATTGTGTAGTTTTGTTTTTGTTATGAACTACTTCAAATATACAGAACAGTGCCATGAAAAGTAATAAAATGATAACCAGCATATCCACTATGCAACTAATAAATCTTAACATTTTGTTATACTTGCTTTGGGTGTTGTCATAATTTTTTATTTCTTCAAATATGTATTTAAGCCCCTAAGTACTACTCCCAATCTCAGTCCCCTCTCCTTCTCCAGAGTTACTCACTTTTTCAACATTAAAAATACTAAGAGTTTAAGATTTTTTTGGCCGGGTGCAGTGGCTCATGTCTGTAATCCCAGCACTTTGGGAGGCCAAGGCGAGTGGATCGCGAGATCAGGAGATCAAGACCATCCTGGCTAACAGAGTGAAACCCCGTCTCTACTAAAAATACAAAAAAAATTAGCCGGGCGTGGTGGCAGGCCCCTGTGGTCCCAGCTACTTGGGAGACTGAGGCAGGAGAATGGTGTGAACCTGGGAGGCGGAGCTTGCAGTGAGCCGAGATCACGCCACTGCACTCCAGCCTGGGCAACAGAGCAGGACTCTGTCTCAAAAAAAAATTTTTTTTTTAAACACATATTTACATTTAACACTTTAAATGCACTAAAGGAATTACTATGTAGAGATTCTTTTAGATCATTGCAAATAATTACCCATTTATTTTCTTTTCTGCAGTACTAGGCCTATCTAATCCAATCCTGCATAGAAACAAAAGAATTAAAATACAAAGGAACCAAATCTTACATCATGTGCGTGGTTTCATATGACTGTTTAAAAGTCTATTCTGTATAATTTAAGAAAATAAGGTGGATAGTACATCTAAATGGATATGTAGTTACTTCTTTTCAATTTATTTAATATTGCTTTAATGGAATTAAATCCTCATAAATGTTACAATTTTTAGGCACTCTAAAATAAAAATGGGTAATTGTAATAATTAGAAGAATTAAATAGAACTTAGAAACATAAAATGTATGTGACAAAGTGTATCTTTTTGAGTCAAGATAAATGTATTTATTTTTCATAGGATATTAAAGGACTCAGCAAAAAGAGAAAGATGTATTCTGAAGATAAACCTTTATCATCTGAGTCCTTGTCAGAATCAGAGTATATTGAGGAGGTAAGTATATGATCAAATCCATTTTCTCTATTTCAAAATGCTTAGTAATTGATTTAATAAATATGACTTAGTAAAAAGAAATACTTCATATTTAATTTATTCACCTTTCTAGTATGAAAAAAAGAAAGTTATTTCATTTCAGAATGAGTTTTGCTTTTTTCCAGAAGATAATTATCTTTTATTTTTTGTAATTAACCATATTTCCACATACCTTTCCAATCTGAGATATTTTTAGTCTTCTAATATTTTCTTCTTATTTTGCTACCATTCTTATTACATGAAAGAAGCTGTGTAACATACAACATGTTGAAACCCAACATTCTCTTATATTGTTAAAATAGAATATTGCATATACTATCTCAGTTTAGTTGATACTATTTCGTTGTGTTTTAAGCTACTTTTCGGGGCATAGAAAGGTGATTAAGTGGAGAAGAAATGTTGGCAGGAAACATACATATTACTTTGTTGTGAGAACTAAATGAGGTGATAAATTACGAAAGGCATTGCATCATACCTGAGACAGAGTAAATGGTGGCTAAAGGTTGCATAATTCTTGGTGTTACAGTAAAATCTAAGCCAAGTTTGCCCTAGAATCATTTATCTTTAAAACTGTAGCTTTCTTTGGCGATCAATATATTTAATCCACCAATAGTATAATCTAAAAGAGTTGAGGATCTTACCCTTGCTTACAAGGGGTGGTAGCAGATTGCAACAAGAGCTGGTTTTCGTGATTCCTTAGTCGTTTCCGTATTAGCCTCCTCCTGTATCAGTCCTGCCCAGCTCTGTCTGTCTACTGTATTCCTCATCTCCCCATTCCCTGAGTCTTGCATTTTTGTTTGTTTGTGCCTCTCTCCTTTCTGATTTCATTGTTCTTGGTCTGCAACAGTGGCACTCGCTCCTGTAAGATCTATTGCCCCCATTTTATAGCAGTGTCTTGTAATTGCTCCTGAAATGAAAGCTAATGCTGAGGCAAAAAGGTTGCTTGAGCCCTGGAGTTTGAGGCTGCAGTACACTCTGATCGCACCTGTGAATAGCCACTGCACTCTAGCCCAGGGGACATAGCAAGACCCCGTCTCTAAAAAAATAATAATGATAATAATGTGTAATTTTATGAAATTGTATTTCAGTGTAAATGATTGAATGCCATAACACCAGGCCAGGCGCAGTGGCTCGTGCTTATAATCCCAGCGCTTTGGGAGGCTGAGGCGGGTGGATCACCTGAGATTAGGAGTTCCAGACCAGCTTGGCCAGCATGGTGAAACCCCATCTCTGCTAAAAAAAAAAAAAAAAAAAAAAAAATTAACCAGGCGTGGTGCCTGTAATCCCAGCTACTCGGGAGGCTGAGGCAGGAGAAACACTTGAACCTGGGAGGCGGAGGAGGTTGCAGTGAGCCAAGATCACACCATCACACTCCAGCCTGGGCAGCAAGAGCAAAACTCCATCTTAATCAGTCAATCAATGCGATAACACCAGAAGACATAGAATCTTAAGAAAAAAACAAAATGCAGGCTCTAGCAGGTGTATTATATATGCCCTTCAAAAACCATGTGGTGGCATTATCTTAAAATGTATCTTAAAATCCTGCACAAGAGGCTGGGTGCAGTGGCTCAGCCTCTTGTGGCACCTGTAATCTCAGCGATTTGGGAGGCTGTGGCAGGAGAATCAGTTCAGACCAGGAGTTCAAGACCAGCTTGGGCAATATAGTGAGACCCTGTCTCTTTAAAAATTTTTTTTTTTTTTATTTTTTAAAATTTAGTTTCTGGGCTGGGCGTGGTGGCTCACGCCTGTATCCCAGCCTTTCGGGAGGTCAAGGCGGATGGATCACCTGAGGTCAGGAGTTAAAGAGCAGCCTGGCCAACATGGCAAAACCCTGTCTCTACTAAAAATACAAAAATTAGCCAGACACGGTGGCACAGGCCTGTAATCCCAGCTACTCAGGAGGCTGAGGCAGGAGAATCGCTTGAACCAGGAAGGCGGAGGCTACGGTGAGCCAAGATCGCACCACTGCACTCCATCCTGGGCAACAGAGCGAGACTTTGTCAAAAAAAAAAAAAATTAGTTTGTGTATTGTAAACAGGTTCATCACGTGAATGTTTAGCAGGCTATTCAAAAATTGTGGAGGATGTACAGGGCTATTCAGGACATGGCGTGACAGCATCCCTCATCTCTGCCTGGCTAAATATAGATGCAGTACATCTGTCACCCTTAGTCATTGTAATAACAAGAATAACAATAAAAATCTTGTTTCCTAGGTTCTCGGTAAAAAGAGCTAGTGCGTTAGTGATCTCTGGTGTGAGCTTGTGATCTCTAATGCTTATGTGTTGTATTTTTTTAAGTCCTTACGCTTTTTTTTATTGTTGACTGCATTTTAATGTATTTGTGATGTATTTAATATTGTAGCCACTCAGCAGCAAAATTATACAATTCAACATTAGGCAAATTTATAAATATTGTTTTATATGTAATGTATTAGTATTGTATTATGTTTGTCTGCTACATGGTAGCAAATTTATTATGAAATAGCTTACATTTGGGCTTAACATGTAATATGAAAGCTTATGAAAGCTTTGGCAACTTTCAGTTTATTTATTCTTTTTTTTTTTTTTTGAGACGGAGTCTTGTTCTGTCGCCCAGGCTGGAGTGCAGCAGTACAGTCATAGATCACTGCAGCCTGGAACTCCTGGGCTCAAGTGATTTTCCACCTCACCCTCCCAAGTAGCTAGGACTACAGTCACATGCCACCATACCCCACTAATTTTTAGCAAAACTTTTTTTGTAGAGGTGGAGTCTTAACTCCTGGCCTCAAGCAATTCTCCCACCTTGGCCTATCAAAGCGCTGGGATCACAGACACGAACCACTGCTCCCTGCCTCAGTTTAGTTTAAATCCAGTGTACCACACTCAAAAAGATTGAAATAAAATATAAATGGGATGATAATTCTTACTTAGAAGTTTAAGCTGTTGGCTTATACTAACTACACTGAATATAGAGCTACCATTTGTTGAGCACCACAGAGTGAGAGAAATACCTGCTGTATTTTAGGCACTTCCCCTTGAGGGTGGATATTATCTCCATTTTACAGATGTTGAGAGTAAGATAGGATTCAGACATTAATCTGTCTCATTTCAGAGCTGATTTTTTTTTGCCTATTTTGAGACAAAGTCTCACTCTGTCACCCAGGCTGGAGTGCAGTGGCGCAAACAGGGCTCACTGCAGCCTCAACCTCCTGGGCTCAAGTGATCCTCCCACCTCACCCTTCCAAGTAGCTGGGACTACAGGCACATGCCACTGTGCCCAGCTATTTTTTTTTTTTTTTCCGTTGGTAGAGATGGGGGACTCTATGTTGCTCAGGCTAGCCTTGAACTCCTGTGTTCAAGCAAGCCTCCCGCCTTGGCCTCCCAAAGTGCTGAGATTATATGTTTTTTATTGAAACCTCGTTGAGATGTAACAGGAGTTATTTTAAATGTCCTGTGATTGTCAAAACGTTTTTTACATTTAAATTTTGAAGATGCAAGATAGAGAATGAAAGAAAAATGACTTGAGTGCAAATTACATGTTTGTCTTCTGTTCTCCACAAAAATTGAAACTTTCTAGGTGCGAGCAAAAAAGAAGAAAAGCAGTGAAGAACGAGAAAAAGCAACAGCAAGTATCTCTTAATGTTTTTACAGACAATAGCATAGGTGTTTTGGTTTAATATAAAATGAGTCATGGGAAAGCTTGATTGGATTTACTGGGACCAAATAAGTATTTGTTGGGAAAGGTGTGGTGTATTCAGCAGCTTCACTTAATGGGTAGGAGGAGAAAGTCAAAATGGATCATGAAAAATAAAAAATGCCCTGGTAGCAAGCATGTCCTGTTTCCATTTCATTATTTTACTGTTAGAAATATAAGCTCAGGGCCGGGCGCAGTGGGTCACAAGGTCAGGAGATCGAGACCATCCTGGCTAACACAGTGAAACCCCGTCTCTACTAAAAACAAAAAAAAATTAGCCCGGCGTGGTCATGGGTGCCTGTAGTCCCAGCTACTCGGGAGACTGAGGCAGGAGAATGGATGAACCCGGGAGGCGGAGCTTATAGTGAGCCTAGATCACGCCACTGCACTCCAGCCTGGGCGACAGAGTGGGGCACGGTGGCTCACACCTGTAATCCCAGCACTTTGGGAGACTGAGACCGGTGGATCACGAGGTCAGGAGTTCAAAATCAGCCTGGCCAACATGGTGAAACCTCGTCTCTACTAAAAAAAAAAAAAAAAAATACAAAAATTCGCTGGGCGTGGTGGTGGGTGCCTGTAATCCAGCTACTCGGGAGGCTGAGGCAGGAGAATCGCTTGAACCTGGGCGGCAGAGGTTGCAGTGAGCTGAGATCGCTCCACTGCACTGCTGCCTTGGCAACAGAGCAAGACTCCATCTCAAAAAAAATAAAAAACAAGAAATATAAGTTCAAATTTCTGTTTTGACTTTCTTAAGCTACAACATGAAATATGAGAGACCAAAGTATGGTGATTTCCGTTATCTTTGATAATAGTTACTTTCAAATCAGCCAAATCTGGTAATAACAGAAAAAGCCTCTCCAGGCACTAGCTGCAATGAAAAAATAAGAATATGACAACATAAATGACTCATTAATAAAGATTCTTTTGATAGTTTTTAAAGCCAAACCCTGCTATTAATGCAAATTGAGAAGAAAAGAGAAAGAAGAGGTGAATTAAGGAAAATAGAAGTAGTATCCAAATAAGAAGGAGATCAACCGAGAGAAAATGGTTAACAGATTATTTTCAAAGAGGAATGCAAACAATATCAGCAAAGTAATTTAGGGGGCCTCAGTATAAATGTGAGCGATGACCTTTGAAGGCCTTTTCTTAGGGAAAGGTGAAAGAAAAATAAAAACATCATCATTGGTAGGTTTGAGTAACTCCTTCCCAGAATTTCCCTGACTCTTCAAACGAGGTACCTTCTCTGATAGGAAAGCTCACCTAGTAATGATTCAGAAATAACGTTTTATATGCTCCAAACCTACGATGACAAATAAGGTTTTTTTGTTTGTTTTTTCTGAATGTGAAAGTAGTTTGGGTGAAGATAGCTTTGGTCTGTGGTTCAGATTAATTAAGACATAACCACATTAGTATTTGCATACTTTCACTGTTTCTATGCTTTCAGCTAGTTGTGTATGTATGAAGCATTTCTGTGCAGGCACTTAGTCTTAAGAGTATAATGGAGTACAAGATAGAAGAGTATGATACGTGAGAGAGATACTGTGGGGAGGGGCTCATGAAATACTCGCTGAGGAAGTGAAACTAAGCTGAAATCTGATTTATAAGAAAGAGCCAACCACATGAAGATTGAAGGAAAGAATATCCTAGGCAGAGGGAAGAGCTCTTAAGGACCTATAGTGAAAATAAGCTTGTTATATTTGAGGGACTAAGAGAAGGTAAGTGGCTTAATGCCTGGTAGGGAAAGAGGAATGCCATACAATGAGGGTGGGAAGTAAGCAGAGGCTTACTGACATTACACCGCAGAGTGTGTTTTCATCAGAATGTTATAAGAAGCTGTTCTGAGGGTTTTAAACAAAGGTGACTTAAATATTTTACATTTTGTAAATGCTTTGGTACAGGAGGTAAGTGAGCACAAGTGAGGAATGATGTTTGTACAGCAGTGATAGTAATGGAGTTGGACAGGCAAGGATGGATTTGAGATACATTTTGAACTTAGATGGTAAGACTTCCTTGGTGCTTTGAATGTGGACATTGGAGTTAAAGCAAAGAGCAGAATCAAAGATAGCTTAGATTCTTTGACTTAAGCAAAATGACAGATAAGTAGTGCCAGTTACCTAAGATGGCTGGGGATTTGGAGAGAAAAATGAAGCATTTTGTTGTGGTAATTTCAGATATGCCTGCCAGACATCCCAGGTAGAGCTGTTAATGAGGCACTTACAGTCCTGAGGTCAAAGTGTAGGACTGCACATAAAGATTTGGGCTTCATTGGTGTTTAAGTGGAAAGTAAAGCATGTGACTGGAAGAGTATGTGGAAAACAACGAAAGGAAGCCCCAGAAAAGCCGAGTAGAGGAAGAAGAGCAGGCAAAGGAAATGAAGAGGTCTTAGTGATAGAAGAAAACCAGCAGAGAGGTGTCATGGAAGCTAAGAAGAAAATGATTTTTAGAAGAGAGTGCTCAGCTGTCCTTTTGTGGGAAAAAAAAAAAAAAAAGGCAACCTATACCCAAAACTTAGTTTTAAAAGCCCAAATTACAAGATTTTGGACTCTGTAAAGTTCCCTATGTACTTCAAACATGCAGTGAAAAAAGAATGATGAAAATTAGCTTAGTGCCACAGAGTGGTAGAGGCCTTTGAGAGAGGGGAGAGTAGGTAGTGCTGATAGATAGGAAATGGATAGGAAGCTCTGCTGTTACCATCCTTATAGGTCTCTTCTCCTTTCTTGCTTTTCATTTTCTTCTCTTGAATATCAATACACTAGCAGCAGTCTCTCATTTGGTACCACCTTTCCAAAGTATCTACGTTTCTAAAAGTTCTGCCTTCTATAACAGAAATAGGAGAGTCAGACTTCAGCAAAACTCCCTTCAATTCACTCAGTTAAACTACTTTTACCAGGCTTTAGTGGCATTTTCTTCTAAAAATCAGACATCTGTTTTGCTTAACAAAATAAACTTTTTAACTATATATTGATACTTTGTACTAATTAGTTGATTTTAATTTAATAATTTAATTTAATAATTACAACAACTTCAATTAGTGCTGCCAGTCTGAGCAGTACACAGTACCTGTGTTCCTATTTACTGAAAACTAGCAAATTTAATATTTCTGTTCTGTCTGAAAACTGTCTTAAAAAAACAATTAGGTTTTTCTGTGGTTACTGCTTTCCAGTAACTGTAATTACTTTACCTTTAGAAGTTATATAGCATGAAATATAGTGATTGGTAGCATGATTCAATTGAATTTATTTCCTTTAGGAAATTTTGTTAGAAGTTACGTTAATGTGCTAATGACTTAAGAGTTTCTCCCTGTCTTTTTGAAAATGAACAAGAACTCTTTTAGTCCTCATATGATGCGGGTTGTTGAGACTTTTCGAGAAATGTTTTGAGTAGTTTACTTGGTTGTGTGGATTGTCTGGAATTATGTAGTAGCTTAGGAGAAGCATGGTAAAGATGCTTTTAATTTGCATATTTTTATGTAGTAATGTATAATATGGAATTATCTTTACAGGAAAAAACGAAAAAGAAAAAGAAACATAAGAAACACAGTAAGAAGAAGAAAAAGAAGGCTGCTAGTTCAAGTCCTGACTCACCATAACATTAAGAAAAATCAGGATTCCCTTCTAAAGAAAGTGCAATGTCTGAGGAAATTTCAACTGTGAAAACTACAACATATTTACTAAAATGCATGAATTTTCTTGTTTTTAGAATTATTTCTGGACTCTTCAGTAGCCACTCAGATGCCACTGTGTGAAAGGGCCATAAATGTTGCCTGCTGCTTGAACATCTTTTTTTTTTTTCTTCCAGTGCTTGATAACTCTGGGAGATAAGACACTGCAGTCATACTGGTGGTTAAGATATTTGGGAATAAAATTAATACTTTTGACTAGAAGTGTCTAAGGATAAACCAACAGAAATTGAATCTGGATGTATCTTTAAGATGTAATCAGAAATGACCAGATGACTCTAGTTAAAATTTTTGAAGGAGGGATTACATTAATATTTCAAAACCCTTACTCTGTAAATAAGTGTATTTTAATTTTTTCCCCTTGTATACTTTTATTTACCTGGGGAAGGAGCTTTTAGGGTTGGGGGGGTGGTTTGCTATCTCTTTAGCTAGCAGAATAGTGTGCCTTTGATCCTCACACATCCTATATTCTGGACACAGTAGCCATGCTTCACAGGGAGGTCAGAGCTGGCTACCAGCAGTCTTGCCCTTTACTGAGCTTAGTGTCATCCTTGGATGCTGTCATATGCTGCTTTCAGTGAACCAGAGAAACAGCCATTTGCAGCATGAGAAAGCCCCAAAAGCTCTGAGATTTACCTCCACTTCAGTAATAATGAATATTTTTTAGCATTAGAATGTGTTATGTCATTTGAATTAATTTTGATTACACTTTGGCTTGGGAGAGGAATTATTTTAAATAGACACTGGTACTTTTTGAACTTGATAGCTAAAGATTCTAAAATGCATGTTTTATACTAAGTTTTAACCAGTCAGGAAAATTTTATGTAACCAGTGATAGTTTATTTTTTGTATGAATTCTGTTTAGGCTGCAATGTTTAGCTTTTGTTAACTCCTCACTCTTGCTGTCTTAAGTTCATTACTGTGTTTAATGGCCTACTTGCCAAGATATTTAGCATGTAAAAAGCAGGATTTTGATTTAAAAAAAAAAAAAAAAAGGCTTCATATTGAAGCTGAGACTTACAATAACAAGTTGAGTGGCAAGCCTGGTATGCTGTGTCTTATTGCCAGAATCTTAGTAAATGTAATGTTTTAAAAGTTTGTTGTCTTTGTATATTAATAGCAAATTATGACAAGTTAAGTTTAAATAAGAGTTACATTATTGCTCTCCCTGTGTCATATTTTACTAGGATTTTGTGCCTCATATCTACTGCTGAATTGTTTACTAGGAATGTTAAAAGGAATTGATAATTCATTTTCATTTTACATTTTTATATAATCAGGTAACATGAAATACAACTTGATGTACAATTTTGCCTGTTACAAAGGATGTGCTAATTATAGTGGTATATGCACAGAACATGTTGGCATGACAACAGGCTGAATAAATAGCTATTTTGCTTAAAAATAGCTGTGTTCTTATCAGCTCCCTTTGGACTGCAAGTAAACTTACAAAGATAAGAAACACTCCTAGCCGGGCGCAGTGGCTCAAGCCTGTAATCCAGCACTTTGGGAGGCCAAGACGGGCGGATCACAAGGTCAGGAGATCAAGACCATCCTGGCTAACCCGGTGAAACCCCGTCTCTACTAAAAAATACAAAGAAAAAACTAGCCGGGCGAGGTGGCGAGCGCCTATAGTCCCAGCTACTCAGGAGGCTGAGGCAGAAGAATGGCGTGAACCCGAAAGGCAGAGCTTACAGTGAGCTGAGATCCGGCCACTGCACTCCAGTTAGGGCGACAGAGCGAGACTCCGTCTCAAAAAAAAAAAAAAAAAACACTCCTAGATGTTAAGCCTGAAATAAATAAGACATATCCCTAAATTTTTAGCTATTAAAAAAACACATATCTTGGTTTCTTTAAATTTCATACTCAAAGGTGCACACTATTTCCTAATAAAAGATATCTGTATGCTTTTGAATACACAGAAAATTTAAGGGACATTTTGCATCCAAAAGAAAGTTTCCTAGACTTGTTCGTGAAAATGCCAGAAGATAAGTTGATCAGATCACATGGTCATCACTTTTGTTATGACACAGAACTGCAGATTTACAGACTAGTCCATTATATAAAGATTATATTGGCCGGGCGCGGTGGCTCAAGCCTGTAATCCCAGCACTTTGGGAGGCCGAGGCGGGCGGATCACGAGGTCAGGAGATCGAGACTATCCTGGCTAACACGGTGAAACCCCGTCTCTACTAAAAAAAAAATACAAAAAACTAGCCGGGCGAGGTGGCGGGCGCCTGTAGTCCCAGCTACTCGGGAGGCTGAGGCAGGAGAATGGCGTAAACCCGGGAGGCGGAGTTTGCAGTGAGCTGAGATCTGGCCACTGCACTCCAGCCTGGGTGACAGAGTGAGACTCCTTCTCAAAAAAAAAAAAAAGATTATATTCCACTAGAAGCAACTGTTCATTTTATTAGACTGGGGGAGAAGGTGATTTGGTGAAAAACTATTCTTTCCAGAATGTGTTAACTGTCTGGACACTTTTTTCTAGTCCTATGTTGGTAGCCTTAACAGCCTCCTAACAAAGTATGGAAAGAAAAGAAAATTTGACAGAGTAATTTTATTTTTATGTATTTATTTTTGTGTGTGTGTGTGACAGGGTCTCTGTTTCCTGGACTGGAGTGCAGTGGTGTGATTTCAGCTCTCTGTAGCCTTGACTCCCTAGGCTCAAGTGATCCTCCCACTTCAATCTCCGAGTAGCTAGGACTTCAGGCGCACACCACCATGCCTGGCTAATTTTTTTTATTTTTTGTAGAGACGGGGTTTCACCATGTTGCCCAGGCTGGTCCCAAACTCCTGGGCTCAAGTGATCCACCCACCTCTGCCTCCCAAAGTACTAGGAATACAGGCATGAGCCAGTGCACCTAGCTGACAGAGTAATATTATCAGTTAGGTTTATTCCAAAGTTATTACCCTGTGCAAATTACATCTCTTCCTCCCTTCCAAACTACCCTTTTTCTTGACAAACTTTACACCAATTTTTTACAAATAGAAGGCATGTTACTAGGATAATGGTACTGGAATAGCTGCTCTAAATCAGTGGATGTTCCAGATAGAAAAATTGGCTTTATACTTGTGCTACCTCTTTGTAATTGTTTGGATTCCTTTAGCTGTCGTTAGTATAGTTAGATGTTTTAAATACCATTAGAGTGTCCTGAATTTATTTTAACTAGAATACAGATTGACATTCCTTCAATCAAGATGTATTAAAAACCTATTGCTTAATTTTCTGACATTTCATGGAGACCCGTAGACAGGACTCATGGAAACCAAGTGAGAACAGCTATTCTTCAGACTTAAGTGACAGGGTTCATACTTTTTAAAAAATTGCCACTTTTTAACTTAAAGTCTATGAATACTCATTTATTTATTTGCTTAAGAAAAGTTTTGAGAAACCTTTTTCCCCCTAACTGTATTTAATCATAGGTCACTGCATCCTTGACTTCCCAGGCTCAAGCCAGCCTCCCACTTCAGCCTTCCCAGTAACTGGAATCTGTGACAGGCATGCACCGCCACACCTAGCTAATTTTTTTTTTGTAGAAACAGGATCTCCCTATGTTGCACAGGCTGGTCTCAAACTCCTGGGCTCAAGCAGTCCTCCCACCTCGTTTTCCCAAAATGCTGAGATTACAGGCATAAACCACCACGCCCAGACTTTGCCGTATTTTAAATTTTGGTTTTATATTTTATTTGAAATTAAGAACCTAGTGTCCTAAATTGTAAAAATCACTTTAATTCATTTTCTCGCCTTACCACAGTGAAGGCCAGCAGACATAGATGACATGTTTGTTCTCTCTACCAGGATTTTACAATCAAGTTAGAACAGTTGACATTTTAGTCAACTTTGGCATAGTCATACCATGTTATCCTACCAGTCAACCCAATCAAAGTTGGAGGGGTAAAAGTGAGTTTTTACGTTTTTCTAGAAGCTCCCAGATAGAAGCGTTTGTTTAGATATCATAAAAGGGTGCTTGGTTAGAGTTTGGAGGAGGTTGAAGCTCCTTTGAAGGAGCTGCTGATAGCCTGAGAAATTACTTCAGCTTAAAGAGTAAGGTATTTATAATCTTACTTAGTTGTTATGTGTTCAAATATGTTTTCAACTGTTCTGTTGATGCTGAAGGAGTATAAATGATACCAAATACCACTTAAGTGGTGTTTAGCCCTGAAGAAAAATGTTGGAATTGCTATAAATTTTTAAATCACATTAGCTGGATGTGATGACTTGTGCCTACAGCCCATACTTGGGTGGCTGAAGTGGAGGATGGATTGAGCCTGGGAAGCCGAGGCTGCAGTGAGCTATGATTGTACCACTACACTTTAGCTTGGGCAATGTGACACAGCAAGACCCTGTCTAAAAAAAATTGGCCGGGCATGGTGCCTCAGGCCTGTAATCCCAATAATTAGGGAGGTGGAGGTGGGTGGATCGCTTGAGCCCAGGAATTCAAGACCAGCCTAGGCAACATGGCAAAACCCCATCTCTTAAAAAAATGCAAAAGATAAGCCAGGTGTGGTGGTGCATGCCTGTAATCCCACATATTCACGAGGCTGAGGCGGGAGGATTGCTTGAGCCCCAGGAGGTGGAAGTTGCATTGAGCTGAGATGGCGCCACTGCACTGCATCCTAGGCAACGTGGCAGAGCAAGACCCTGTCTCAAAAAGAAAATAATAAAATTTTAGATCACAGAAACCTTAATGAAATTACCATATTCGGAGTGGTAGCAACCATTATTGCATACTTTTCCAGTTACTTGAGAACCTTCTGTGTTTGGTTGCCGGGATGTTGCTATGGTCACATTCCATGTTGGAATTGGAGTAGTGAACTGTGGAAACAGTGATAGCTCAGGATGCCCAGGCTTGAAGCTAGGCTATCTGGAAATTCTGGAGTGTGCTAAAGCCACACTGGACATGGACCAGACAGCTCTGAAGAAACTGGTAGGATCCATCAGTGAAACTGTCAAGAGCTGTAAGTACTGACCAGACTTCTAATGCTGCCTGAACATCTTGATTCACAGAAATGTTTAAAAAGCAAAAAGATGAGGATATATTAAAAAGATACAGGAGCCAACCTGAAAACTGCCAATGGCCAAGGCCGGAACAGCTTGAGCAACAAAGTAACATAGTATTCATAGGCGTCTTAGTCTATTTGGGCTTCTGTAACAAAATACCATAGACTGGATTGTTTATAAGCAACAGAAATGTAGTTCTCACAGTTCTGGAGGCTGGGAAGTCCAAGGTCGAGGCCGATTTGCTGTCTGGTAAGGAAGGGCCTGCTTTCTGGCTCATGGATGGCACTCCCTTGCTGTGTCCTCACCACAGTGGAAGAGACTAGCTAACCCTCTGGGGTCTCTTACTTTTTAAGAACACTAGACCTAACTGCCGCTGCCTCCCAAAGGCCACACCTCCTCATACCATTAGCTTGGGGGTTAAAATTTCAACCTGAATTTGGTGGAGGCTGGGGAGGGGCCTAAACAGACCATAGCAGTGTATAACCAGTGGTATAAAATAAATGCATGTGACAATACTAATTAATAATAATAAATGGAAAAGAAAAATCTTCCTTATGGAAGATTTCTAAATAATAGTATAGATACCACTTCCCAGGGAGTGGAGCTTAATTCCCTTCTTGGGTGACTGGCTTCAAAAGAATAGATCGTGGAAAGAAAAATAGTAACTACCGTGGAGAGAGCTGGCAGACTCTAGCTTAACCAAATGATCAAGTTTAACAACTGTGGTGATATGTCATGTTGAGATCATGTTTCCCTTTACATGTGATTTAGAGCAGCACTTTACATCTGTGGTTTTATTCCCCAAAACACATGATCACAATCTAATCTTGAGAAGAACAGGCAAACACGCAGATGTGATGGCATGCACCTGTAGTCCTAACTACTGGAGAGGCCTTTGAGGCAGGAGCATATTTTGAGCCCAGGAGTTTGAGGCTACAATGAGTTCACGGCACTGCTCTCCAGCCTGGGACACACAGCAAGACTCCATCTCTTTAAAAAAAAAAAAAAAAATTTAAGAAAACAAAATGATGACTATTCCATTCTACAAAATAAATCCAAAACTGTCAGGTTCGTGAAAGGCAAGGAAAGACTGAAAACTGTCACAGGTTGGAGGAGGCATGACAACCAAATATGGTATCCTGAATTGAATTCTGAGATCAAAAAAAGACAGTGTAAAAACGGTGGAAATCCAATTAAAGTCTATAGTTAATAGTAATGCACCAATGTTAATGCATTAGCTTTGACAAATGTACCATGGTTATGCAAGACATTAGCATTAGGGAGAAACTGGGTGAAGAGTATATAGGAACTCTTTGTAATACCTTTGCATCTCTTATGTAAATCTAAAATTATTCCATACTAAAATGGGTCAATTTCTATTATCTCAACACCATCCTCATTACTGACCCATGGTTTCTCAAATATCATTTACAATGGTTTCTTTTCTCCTTTTCTTTTTGAGGCAGAGTCTCACTTTGTCACCCAGGCTGGACTGTAGTAGTAGTACAAACACAGCACACTGCAGCCTCAACCTCCCTAACTCAAGCCATCATTTCACCTCAGCCTCCCAAGTAGCTTGGGCCTACAGGTATGCGCCACCACACTCAGCTAATTTTTGTATTTTTTGTAGAGATGAGGTTTCATTGTATTGCCCAGGCTGGTCTCAAATTCCTTAGCTCAAGCAATCTGCGCAACTCTGCCTCTAGGAGTGCTGGGATTACAGGCGTAAATCACCGTGCCTGGCCTTACAATGGTTTCTTGACCACATGTGAAAGGTCTTTAGATGTAGTGAAACATGAGATACACTGGGAAAATTCAGGGAAAGTTAGCTTACTACTTGCTGAAGATTGTATCTAAAGTCTTTGATTGCTTTGTTGGATGACTTGTCAACATTTGACTCTCAGAGAAGCTCCTGACTCTTATTCTTCCAACCTCTCTTTTCTCGGGCTTCCATTTTCACACCACTATTGGTGCAAATATTTCCACACCACTGTTGGTGCTAACATTTCCACTCAGATAATAACTTTCTACCAGAGTGGAGCAGGGTCTCTTTCAGGCAAGCATTAATACACTATATTCTATATAATACATCTACACCTGAGCTTCCTTTTTCTTCATATTCCAAACAAGAAAAGACTTTCCAAGTTTTTGTGCTCAAAGCAGCTGCATCCATTTTATGACCTAGCCTTGTAAATCACAGAGCCTCATTTTCACTATATTCTATTGGTTAAAACAGTCACAAAAAGCCCCCTAGTTTTAAGGGGAGAAGAGATAGACACCGTTTCTCTAAGAGAGGAGTATCAAAGTCACACTGTAAGAAGAGCATGTTCAATGGGATACATTGATATAATCATCTTCAGGAAAATACAAACTGCCTCATCAGGATTCACCATTAATAAGGTAGTTTCAAGAATCTACTACCAGGTGGCGAGGCACAGCGGCTCACGCCTGTACTCCTAGCCCTTTGGGAGGCTGAGGCAGGCAGATCACATGAGGCCAGGAGTTCGAGACCAGTCAGGCCAACATGGTGAAGTTCTATCTCTACTAAAAATATAAAAATTAGCCGGGCATGGTGGTGGGCGCCTGTAATTCCAGCTACTCAGGAAGCTGAGCTAGTAGAATCACTTGAACCCAGGAAGCAGAGGTTGCAGTGAGCCGAGATCGTGCCACTGCCCTCCAGCCGTGACAGAGCAAGACTCCATCTCAAAGGGAAAAAAAAGAAAGAAAGAATCTACTGCCAGGCCTGGCACAGTGGCTCACACCTGTAATCCCAGCACTTTCGGAGGCCAAGGCAGGAGGACTGCATGAGCCCAGGAGTTGGAGACCAGCCTGGCCAACATAGTGAGACTTCATCTCTACTAAAAATTTAAAAGTTAGTGGCCTTTAGATGGAGCAACTTGGGTGGAGCTGGAGGCCATTTTTCTAAATGAAGTAACTGAGGAATGGAAAACCAAATATTGCATGTTCTCTTAAGTGGGAGCTAAGCTATGAGGATGCAAAGGCATAAGAATGATACGATGGACTTTAGGGACTCTGTGGGAAGGGTGGGAGGTGGGTGAGGGACAAAAGACTACATACTGGGTACCATGGACACTGCTCAGGTGATGAATACACCAAAATATCAGAAATCACCACTGAAGAACTTATTCATGTAGCTAAAAACCACATGTACCCCAAAAACTATCGAAATAAACTTTTTAAAATTAAAATTAGCCAGACATGGTGGTGTGCACCTGTAGTCCCAGCTACTCAAGAGGCTGAGGCAGGAGGGTCTCTTGAGCCCAGGAGTTCAGGACTGCAATGAACTATTATCGCATCACTGCACTCCAGCCTGGGTGACAGAGAAAGATCCTGTGTTTAAAAAAAAAAAAAAAAAAAAAAAATGCATAAAGTGTAATCCTTTTTTTTGGAGACAGACTCTCACTCTTGTTTCCCAGGCTGGAGTGCAATAATGCGATCTTGGCTCACCACAACCTCTGCCTCCCTCGTTCGAGCAATTCTCCTGCCTCACCCTCCTGAGTAGCTGAGATTACAGGCATGTGCTACCACGCCTGGCTAATTTTGTATTTTTGGTAGAAATGGGGTTTCTCCATGTTGGTCAGGCTGGTCCCAAACTCCTGACCTCAGGTGATCCGCCCACCTCAGTCTCCCAAAGTGCTGGGATTACAGGCATGAGCCACCGTGCCCGGTGACACTTTATGCTTTTAGAGACTGAAGGAGTCTCAGAGATCATCCAGGACAAAACCTAAGTGTTATAGGTGAGAGTAGTGAGGCGTAAGGAAGCTGTATGGTTTGTGTAAGTCTCTCAGCATCTAGCATAAGAAATAGAAGTGGAATCCAGCGGCTTATTAAGTCTTGTATCCCCAGCCCACGCAGTCTCACCTGTTGGTTCTCAGTCCTGACAGTGTGTCAGACACTTGTGCACTTGTTCAAAACAGGATTTTACTAAGTCTGGAGTGAGAACCAGGTATGTGCATATTTAAAAATTTCCATTTGAACACTGAAGATCTGATCAGTCACAAAGCCTGAGTTTCTGCAGCATCTCAGGCTCCCTCCCCAGCTTTCTATCTTTATTTCCACCTTTCTATCCCAAACCCTATGCTTCCAAGCCTGGCTTCCATGCTTCTAGCTTTCCTACTTCAATGGATTTTCCTAAACCACTTTTACTGTTATGCCCCTCTCCTGTTCCGAAATGTTCAGTGGCTTAACCCAAAGATTCTCAACTCCTAGGGCATAGAAGTTGTGCTCTTGTTCAAAAGCTAATTCCTGGGCTTGCTGTTAACAATTCTGGTTTAGCAGATTTGGGGCAAGTTCTGGGAAACTGCAAGCATGGGGCAGTGGAGAAGGGGTTAATTCTCATACATATGGTCCAAAATGACACCAATTCTGTACAGTAAATGTTAATCCTCTGACCAGGCATTGAAGGCCCTCCACCATCAGCCTATCCTCTTCAACCTTGCCATTCTCCTCTTACCAACTCCTTGCTATGCTCGTTATGCTCCCAGTAAGGCATGTTCTATTTCAATCCTAAAATTCTACCTCTTTCCTTTTACTAATGTTGTCCTCTTTTCCTAGAATTTTCCTCCTCTTTAACACCCTCAACACATTTTTTCCTACATAGATACTATGCATCCTTCAAGGCTCAGCTCACAGTCTAGTTCTCCCAGGAAAATGGCCCAACTCCTTTCCCATACTGATTTTTCTTTCTTCACATGCCTATAGTGGTGAATGTTATCTTACATGATTTAGCAGCTGCGTACCATCTCAGGAAATTTTTAAGTGAGGCCCACATTAATTGCATAAGCTCTTTAGTAACTAGTCCATATCGTATATACTTTTTTTCTATCAGAACACCTAGCATCATAGGAACAAAATAGCTGCTTAGTAAGATATACTTAATTGGACTGAATAACTCATTGATTAAATCTAAGTTGTATTTATTTGCCTTTTCATTTTACAGCCAAAAAAAGTGAGCTAGAGTGTCTCATAAGACTTTTCCACAGCTTGGTGGGAATTGCTGATGGAAGATTTGATAACACTGGGCTAGATTGTAACACATTTCGAGGGGTCCTGCAGAATGTATTAGGAATGGCTGATGACATATTGATGAATAGGGGTAAGAAGTCATAAGACACTAAAAAGACCCAAACTGAAATAGCAAACTACTCAGATCCCGAGTAGCTGGGACTACAGGCATGCACCACCACACCTAGCCAACTTTTGTATTTTTAGTAGAGACAGGGTTTCACTATGTTGGCCAGGCTGGTCTCAAACTCCTGACCTCGTGATCTGCCCACCTCTGCCTCCCAAAGTGCTGGGATTACAGGCATGAGCCACCATGCCCAGGCTGAATTTTTTTAACTCCAAACTAGAAAGGCATAATTCCAGAGGCGTGGTGCTATAAACATAATTGGTTTGATCATGAGGATAGTTTTCAATACAAACTCACTCAGAATTTCATACTTCATAGGTGTACAGCTTTGAGAAATAACCAGTAGGTCCAGGCACGGTGGTTCACACCTGAAATCCCAGAACTTTGGGAGGCTGAGGCGGGTGGATCACCTGACGTCAGAAGTTCAAGACTAGCTTAGCCAACATGGTGAAACCCTGTCTCTACTAAAAATACAAAAAATTAGCAAGGCGTGGTGGTGCACGCTGAGGCAGGAGAATCCCTTGAACCTGGGCGGCAGAGGTTGCAGTGAGCCGAGATTGTGCCATTGCACTCAAGCCTGGGTAACATGAGCGAAACTCTGTCTCAAAAAAAAAAAAAAAAAAAAAGAGAGAGAGAGAGAAACAACCAGTAATGAGTTAAGTAAGCTAGCAGTATCTTTTTTATTTATTTATTTTTTTATTTTTATTTTTATTTGATACAGTCTCCCTCTGTTGCCCAGGCTGGAGTGCAGTGGTGCGATCTCAGCTTACTGTAACTTCCACCTCCCAGATTCAAGGGATTCCTGTCAGGCCTCAACCTCCAGAGTATCTGGTATTACAGGCATGCCACCAAGTCCAGCTAATTTTTGTGTTTTTAATAGAGACGGGATTTTGCCATGTTGGTCAGGCTGGTCTTGAACTCCTGACTCCAAGTGATACACCTGCCTTGGCCTCCCAAAGTGCTGGAATTACAGATGTGAGCCACCATATCCAGCCTGATCAGTAACATTTTTTAAAAAGATATGCAGTTTGTGGCTTTTAATCATGATGTCTTTAGATTCACATGCTGTAAACATGTAAATTATTAAATGGCTTCGTTTTCCTCATAAAAATAAAGAACATGTATCAGTCAGTATAAAAAATGGTAATGACTCATATTGAAAAACTCAAAGATCCATATCTTTAAAATAAAAAAATTACTTAATGTGATCCAGTTAGTTTTAGTAACAGAATTTTTTTTTTTTTTTCGAGATGGTGTCTCTGTTGACCAGGCTGGAGTGCAGTGGCACGATCTCAGCTCACACAACCTCCACCTCTCGGGTTCAAGTGATTCTCCTGCCTCAGCCTCCGGAGTAGCTGGGATTACAGACGCCTGCCACCACGCCCAGCTAATTTTTTGTACTTTTAGTAGAGACAGGGTTTCACCATGTTGGCCAGGCTGGTCTTGAACTCCTGACCTCAGGTGATCCGCCCTCCTCGGCCTCCCCAAAGTGCTGGGATTATAGGCCTGAACCACCGTACCCAGCCAGTAATAGATTTTTAAGATATACAATTTGATAAGTTTTAACACATGTATACACCTATGAAACCATCACCACAATCAAAATAATTAACATATTCATCATCTCAAAAAGAGTAAATAACTTATTTTTATAGGATAATACTAAATTTTCCAATTTTAAAAATAATGTATTATTTTAGTAATTTACCTTTAGGTATTGTGCAAACTCTTTAGAACATATTTTTTGCCACTTTTTTTTTTTTTTTTAGAGTAAACATAATCCCATTAACTCCACTGTGTGTCTTCTTGGCTCATAGTAACTGTATAAAACATCACAAATGAAACTCATCATTGCTCATGGAGGAGAATGTCTCTTTTCTTTCTTCAAGAATACAGCAGAAAACACATTTCCTGTAATTTTGATTATTTCAAGAGACTGTGCCAAAAATTTTCCCCCTCAATTTGGGAGAAACATTTTTCTATCTATTCATACTTACATACTGTTGAATTACAAAATAACACTAAATTACAATACAATTACACATTCTTTTTATTTCAGTGTTTTTTGCATTTGACAAAGACAATGATAACTACATAAAAGTAAAAGAGTAGGTTAAAGGATTATCAGTGTTTCTTCAAGGAACTTTTGAAGAAAAGCTGAAGTGTAAGATTTCTGTATGTAATTACTGGCTTGGTAATATATAGACAATTTTGTACTTAGTGAATGCTTAAATGTTTAAAAACATAAAATCAGTGTTCTTTATATCATGACAGCTTAAAAAAAAGCAGATGAAATGGGTGGCACAATTGTAAGGTCATGGAAGAGTCCCCAGCCCCAAACATTTCCTTCACTGGTTCTGGAATGCACAAATGTCACCACCAGGATGGGTCTTTGGCTTATGGCCCACATTAAGAACAACAGCTAAGGGTCAGGGCTTATGCCAACTCTGATCAGCTGGCAACACTGCATTTCCGAGGCTGCCTCCGAGGCAGGAAACAGGCCTTGCACATGGCAGTGCATGGGTTATGGAGGGGAAATTCTTTGACTTTTCTTTGACATTTATGAATTTTTTAGTTTCTCTGTGTTGTACTTTTTTTCTCCCACTCTAACTTTGCATGAGATAAGATAACTTTTCAATATAGTTTCCAGCTGGTCGTGGTGGCTCACTTCTGTAATCCCAGCACTTTGGGAGGCCAAGGTGGGTGGATTACTTGAGGTCAGCAATTGCAGACCAGCCTGCCACCATGGTGAAACCCCCTCTCCACTGAAAATACAAAAAGTAGCTAGGCATGGTTGAGCTTACCTGTAATCCCAGCTACTGGGGAGGCTGAGGCAGGAGAATTGCTTGAACCCAGAAGGCAGAGGTTGGAGTGAGCGGGGATCACTTCACTGAACTCCAGCCTGGGCGACAGAGTGAGACTCTGTCTCAAAAAATAATAAATAAATAAATAAATAAATAAATAAATAAATAAATAAATAAATGTAGTTTCCACTGCAGTGTTTTATACAAAAGTCTCACTGAGGAGTGAGCAGTTGTTTTCAGAATGTAAATTCTTGTGGTAATGCTAATATTTGGTGAAAATGGTCTTGACACTGAATGCAGCTGTACACGGTTGAACAGCCTCCCATTATGAAAAAAAATTTCCATCTCTAATCTCACTTCCTAAAACTGTTTCATATACGCTTAAAGATATGTTAATTTTGAGAAAATACTACTTTCTAGTCAGGTTGTATTGCAAATTCATATGTATGCTATAGATTGAAGAAACTCAACAGAAAGACCCAACTAATCTGATAATCTGGAGTTTTATTCTTACTTTTACTAAAACATTTAATTAGATTATAAACCCCACAAAAGCTCCTTCACTGTGGGACTCCCTTATTCACAAATGACCTGAGTAAGATCATTTGTGGGATAAGTGAGTGAACTTTGTGCTTATAAAGATCATGGAAAGCATGACCTTAAGTTCCATGATTATAAGTCATGGAAAGCATTCTCCAGGGAGAGGTTATTTGATAATTTTGGATAGTGCAGATGAACAGACCCCAAGGACATTACTGATTCACCATCCAAATACATCCAAAAACGTTCTTTGTCAGCAATATAGTGAAGTGTGTACTTCGTTTTTGCACTCTATGTAAGAAGAGAATCATAATATTGATATAGATACACACATGCATATACATGTATGTATATATATGTATTGCGTGATCAAAGGTTTAAAAACTTCATCTTAAAGCTCCTTGATTACAGCTTCATATCCTTTTTAAACTTGCAATGTAAAAATCCAGAAATTACGTTTTTCTTTTCACATCCCAAGGAATATTTAATCTGATAGAAAAAATATAAAGAGTGCTTTATTCTAAAATCTCTCTACCATATAATAGATTAAACTCGTCATTGTGTGGAATATCAATTGTTTTTGTCTTTTAGTATCATAAATTGAAATAACTAAAGAGAAGACTAATGACACTTGAACTGCTGTTATTCAAATCTTTAAACTTCTTATGCTTTAAAAAGTCTGTAAGTTTATTATTTGAATGGAGATGGTTACATTTCTCGAAAGCAAATATTTGACATGTTGAAGAACAGTCTACACCAGCAGTCATCTGAAGAAGAGACTGTGAAGGAATTAAAGAATTGATAGATATAACACTGAAGAAAATGGTAAGAATGAAAAACTGCAATTCATTATAGTTAGATAGAGCTAAGGAAATGATTTCTTTTCTTCCATAATGAATGCAACCTTTATGAGTGCAGGGGTTTTTGTTTGTTCTCGGACCTAACTATTGCCTAGAGCAATGAATGACTGATAGCGGTGCTCAACAAATATTTATAGAATAGCTGGGCAACTAAATGAATCACTATACAAAATGAATGCTTATTTTACTATTTTTAAAAATTTTACTCAGTAAAACCTCATTAGTTTAGGGGGAGACCAGATGCAATGCATGTACAACTGGATGCTGCTCTATTTTGTCTTTATGACCTAACTCCTCCAATCCATCTACATATTCATTATAATACAATAACATAATAATAAAAATAGTTGACCCCTCTAGAGTGCTTTCTAAATGCAGGGCCCTTCAGGGAGCTTTAATGTGTGAACTCATTTTATTTTATTTTATTTTATTTTATTTTATTTTATTTTATTTTATTTTATTTTTGAGACAGAGTCTCGCTCTGTCACCCAGGCTGGAGTGCAATGGTGAAATCTCAGCTCACTGCAGCCTCTGCTTCCTGAGTTCAAGCGATTCTCCTGCCTCAGTCTCCCGAATAGCTTGGATTACATGCGCCACCACACCCGGCTAATTTTTGTATTTTTAGTAGAGACGAGGTTTCACCATGTTGTCCAGGCTGGTCTCGAACTCCTGACCTCATGATCCTCCCACCTCGGCCTCCCAAAGTGTTGGGATTACAGGTGCGAGCCACCGCGCCTGGCCGTGAACTCCTTTTATTCTCAAAACAACCTCATTGTCATGGGATTCTTGGGGTGTCACTTTGCCAGCCAGAAACCTCTGTGGCTAGTGGCACCTTTGTCCAAATTTTGCTCAGTCCCGCTGGACTCATTCCATCCACTCGGCCTGGCAGGGTTGTGCTTAGCTTGTGCTACTGACCCTCGATCCCATGCCTGCCAAGGGTGAGTCAGGCACAGAGCAGCAAAGGGTGTGTGGTGTGTGAGTGAATGATCACGGGGTCCAGCCAATGCACACAGACAGGCACACCGGCTGCGGTGGGGTGGGCAGCTCCAGGTGCCGGCACAAGCGCTAGCTCCCTGTGAGGCTGCAGCTGGACCAGGTATACCGCAAGCAGCTTCCACGGCTGGCACCAGCGAATGTGGTGGTGCCCAGAAGCTTGGAGAAGCCAGGAACTACAGATTCCCAAGCAGGGTGTCACATCCCTCGCTTGCGGAGCTCCTAGGTCTGGGCTCTCTGAAGGGCCGCAGCTCTTCTCTCCTTCTCTCTTCCTAACTGAGAATCCACCCCTTTCCACCCCAGAGCCTGTCTGCCTCCTGCCATTGTTCATGGCGCCCAGGTTGTTTGGGCCAAGGAGTGCCTGGAGGCCAGCGCTGAGCTGCCTTCAGCACCCCCTTGGCCTCCCTCCAATGCTAGTCAGTTTCCAAAGTCCGGAGGGGGCTAAGTCAGCAGGGGGCTGATGTGTCAGCACTGCCCTGAGTGTGCGCACACCTGGCCAGGTTGCAATAGTGCCCTGGCTCAGCCTCAACTTTGCTCTAAGATTGGAGTGGGTGCCGGAGCAGGGAGAGGCCAGGAAGTGGCAGCAGGTGCTTCCAAGCCTGTGGAGTAGGCACTGGGAGAAGGGAGAGGTCGGAGAGTGTCAGCAGGAACCTCCAAGCCTGGAGGGGGAAGGGGGGCCTTCCCGGCCCCCAAGAGGGCAGAGATGCCTGGGTCCGCAGCTGTGGCTTGGGCAGCTGCAGCTGTGCTCAGGAGGGTGGGGATCCTGCCTGCTGCGTAGAGCACACAGCCCCAGTCACACCTCCCTGCTGCAGCTGACACCTTTGTAGTGGCCGCTCCAGATGGGCCACTGTTGCCATCACTATGAAGTAGAAACTATTATCTCCATTTTGCAAAGGAGAAAACTGAAATACAGAAAGGTTTACCCAAGGTCACCCTAGAAAATGGGGTGCATAATTCATCTCTCAATAAAATCTAAGGTAATTCTTGGCCGAGTGCAATGGCTCACACCTGTCACCCCAGCACTTTGGGAGGTCGAGATGGGGAGATCTCTTGAGGTCAGGAGTTCAAGACCAGCCTGGCCAACATGGTGAACCCTCGTCTCCATCCAAAAGAGAAAAATTAGCCAGGCTTGGTGGTGCACACCTGTCATCCCAGCTACTCAGGAGGCTGAGACAGGAGAATCACTTGAACCCAGGAAATGGAGGCTGCAGTGAGCTGAGATCATGCCATTGCACTCCAGCCTGGGCAACAGAGCGAGACTCTGTCTCAAAAAAAAAAAAAAAAAAAAAAAAAAAAAAAAAAAAAAAAAAAAAAAAAAAAAAAAAAAAAAAAGCCTAAGGTAATTATTTTACTGTGAACATGGTGATTTCTACCTTTTCTTTCTTTGATCCTAAGCTGGATACCAGTGAGGTTTTGTGAATCTAAGGCTGCCCAGGCCCGGTTCACCTGTATTACTTTGGAGTTCAGGAAAGAAACAGATGGTGGGAGGTTTTGGAGTCTCAGATCCAGCTAATGCAGTCTCCAAAGTATCCTCTTCTTTTGGAAATACACTCACTAGGCCTGTTAGGACTGAGGGTAGATTCCTTCTTGAGAGACAGTATGTTTCCCAGTACCACACACACCCTTCTTTCTTTGTATGAATATATTTTTTTTAATTTTTAATTCTTGTGGGTACATAGTAGATTATATATATTTATGGGGTGCATGAGATACTTTAATATAGGCATGTAATGCATAATAATCACATCATAGTAAACAGGGTATCCATTCCCTCAAGCATTTATCCTTTGTGTTACAAACAATCCAATTACACTCTTTTAGTTATTATTAATATTTTGGGTTTTCAGGGGTTTTTTAAGAAAAAGTCTCACTCCGTTGCCCAGGCTGGAGTGCAATGGCGCCATCTCAGCTCACTGCAACCTCTCCCTCCTGGGTTCAAACAATTCTCCTGCCTCAGCCTCCCTAGTAGCTGGGATCACAGGTGCCAAAAATTAGGTGTCCAGCTTAATTTTTGTATTTTTAGTAGAGATGGCGTTTCACCGTTGTGGCCAGGCTGGTCTCGAACTTCTGACCTCAAGTGATCTGCCCATCTCAGCCTCCCAAAGTGTTGGGATTACAGGCGTGAACCACTGCACCTGTCTCTTTCAGTTATTTTTAAATGTACAATGAAATAATTGTTGACTATAGTCACCCTGTTGTGCTATCAAATACTAGTCCTATTCGTTCTTCCCATTTTTGTACATATTAACCATCCCCACCTCACCCCCACCCGTCTATTACCCTTTCCAGCCTCTGGTAACCATTCTACTCTCTATTTCCATGAGTTCAATTGTTTTAATTTTAACTCCCACGTGTAAGTGAGAACATGTGAAGTTTGTCTTTCTGTGTCTGGCTTATTTAACTTAACAAAATGACCTACAGTTCCATCCATGTTGTTGCAAATGACAGGATCTCATCCCTTTTTATGGCTGAATAGTACTCCATTGTGTATATGTACCAAATTTTTTTTTTTCTGAGATGGAGTTTCGTTCTTGTTGCCCAGACTGGAGTGCAATGGCATGATCTTGGCTCACTGCAACCTCCGCCTCCTGGGTTCAAGCAATTCTCCTGCCTCAGCCTTGCGAGTAGCTGGGATTACAGGCACATGCCACCATGCCCGGCTAAGTTTTGTACTTTTAGTAGAGACGGGGTTTCACCATGTTAGCCAGACTGGTCTCAAACTCCTGACCTCAGGTGATCTGCCCACCTTGGCCTCCCAAAGTGCTGGGATTACAGGCGTGAGCCACTGCGCCCACCACATTTTTTTATCCATTCACCTGTTGATAGACACTTAGGTTGCTTCCTAAGTGGCTTGGCTATTATGGGTGGTGCTGCAATAAGCATGGGAGTGCAGCTATCTCTTCAATATCCTGATTTCTTTTCTTTTAGATATATACCAAGCAGTGGGCTTGCTGGATCATATGGTAGTTCTGTTTTTAGTTTTTTGAGACATGGTCTCACTCTGTCACCTAAGTTGGAGTGCAGTGGCATGATCACAGCTCACTGCAGTCTTGACCTCCTGTGCTCAAGCAATCCTCCTGCCCCAGACTTAAGAGCAGCTGGGACTACAGGTGTGTGCCACCATACCCAGCTAATTTTTTTTAACTTTTTTTTTTAGAGACAGGGTCTCACTATGTTGTCCAGGCTGGTCTTGAACTCCTAGATTCAAGCAATCCTCCTGCCTCTGCCTCCTAAATTGCTGGAACTACAGATGTGAGCTACCACGTCCAGTTTTGAGGAACCTCCAAACTGTTCTCCATGGTGGTTGTACTAATTTACATTCCTGCCTACAGTGTACGAAGGTTCCCTTTTCGTCACATCCCTGGCAGCATTTGTTATTGTCTGACTTTGGGATATAAGCCTTTTTTCTTTTTCTTTTTTAGAGACGGAATTTCACTCTCCTTGCCCAGGCTGGAATGCAATGGCGCAATCTTGGCTCACCGCAACCTCAGCCTCCCGGATTCAAGTGATTCTCCTGCCTCAGTCTCACAAGTAGCTGGGATTACAGGTGCCTGCCACCACACCCAGCTAATTTTGGATTTTTAGTAGAGACGATTTTCTCCATGTTGGTCAGGCTGGTCTTGAACTCCTGACCTCAGGTGTTCCAAGGTGGTTGGCCTCCCAAAGTGCTAGGATTGCAGGTGTGAGCCCCCACACCCGGCTGATATAAGCCATTTTAAATGGGGTGAGATGATATCTCATTGTAGTTTTGATTTCCATTTCTCTGATGATCAGTGATGTTGAGTACCTTTTCATATACCTATTTGACATTTCTACATTTTCTTTTGAGAAATGTCAGATCTTCTGCCCATTTTTAAACCATATTGTTAGATTTTTTTCCTTTAGAGTTGTTTGAACTCCTTTTATATTCTGGTTATTAATTCCTTGTCAGATGGATAGTCTGCAAATATTAATATTATCTCCCATTCTACAGGTTTTCTCTTCACTTTGATTGTTTCTTTTGCTGTGCAGAAGTTTTTAAACTTTGCATGATCCAATGTGTTCACTTTTGCTTTGGTTGCCTGTGCTTGTGAGAAATCTTCGCCCAGACCAATGTCCTGCAGAGTTTCTCTGATGTTATCTTGTAGTAGTTCCATAGTTTGAGGTTTTATATTTATGTCTTTAATCCATTTTGACTTGATTTTTGTATATAGTGAGAAGTAGGGGTCTAGTTTCATTCTTCTGCATATGGATATGCAGTTTTCCCACCACCCTTTACTGAAGAGACTGTCTTTTCCCTAACGTATGTTCTTGGCACCTTTGCCAAAAATGAGTTCACTGTAGATGTATGGATTTGTTTCTGAGTTCTTTATTCTGTTCCATTGCTCTGTGTGTCTGTTTTTATGCCAGTACCATGCTGTTTTGGTTACTATAGCACTGTAGTGTAATTTGAAGTTAGGTAACGTGATTCCACCAGTTTTGTTCTTTTTGCTCAGGATAGCTTTGGTTATTCTGGGTCTTTTGTGATTCCATATAAATTTTAGGATTGTTTTTTCTATTTCTGTGAAGAATGTCATTGGTATTTTGATAGAGATTACGTTAAATCTGTAGATTGCTTTGGGTAGTATGGACATTTTAACAATATTGATTCTTCCAATTTATGAACATGGAATCTGTTTCCATTGTCGGGGGTGTCTTCTTCAATTTCTTTCATTAGTACCTTATAGTTTTCATTGTAGAGGGCTTTCATTTCTTAGGTTAATTCCTAGGTATTTAATTTTATGTATGGTTATTGTAAATGGGATTACTTTTCTTCTTTTTCAGATTGTTGGCTTATAGAAATGCTACTGATTTTTGCTCTGTTGAAGTAGTATGTTGATTTTGCATCCCGCAATGTTGCTGAATTTGTCAGTTCTAATAGTTTTTTTGGGGTAGTCTTTAGGTTCTTCCAAATGTAAGATTATATCATTTACAAACAAGGATAATTTGATTTCTTCCTTTCCGATTTAGATCCCCTTTATTTCTCTCTTGTCTAATTGGGACCTCTCCTTTGAAATAAAATGTTACGGAGTAAATTTGTTCAGACTATTACTCAGGTTTTCTCTAGATTGAACTCTCAGCAACCCTGATGTAATTAGGCCCAGACGTGAAAAACAAGGACCTGCTGAAACCAATCCAATTAAGCAGTTAAAGGCATTCATGATCTCTACACATGCTACTCTCACCCTCTACTCCTGCGCAACATACTTAGTCTCTCATAATCCCTGTCACGAATGCTTCACTCCAGGCAGGTCTGTCTTAATTTATACCCATTTGCTGTCTTAATTAGGGTGGGCCACTCTTCTGCACTTCCTCCTCACACCTCTCTAACTATCCCAACCATCCTTAAAGGTTCAGCAGTGGTCTGCAAGTCTTCTTCAGAACTGTTGCTTCCATAACTTCCAGTGCCTTGCTCCTTAGCAAAGCAACTTCACTGTTACCCTTTTTATCTGATGGGCTCCCAAGTAAGAGATCCTTTGTGGAATAAATTCTACAAAAAAATTAATTTGAAAATCATTGCCCTATTGTACTTACTTTATCAGAAAGTAGCCATATAATAATGGACTTCCTCTAATTTTTATCTTATTTCTCCAATTAGAGTATAAGTGTTTTAGGGACAGGGCTATATTTTATATATCTAAGGTAACTCAGGTATGCCTATTAGAATAATACAAATAAAATAAGTGTCCTCTGTAAATAAACAATTTTTGAGGTATGTAGGGTGTCTACAGAAGTGTGAACTTTTATTTGGTAATTTTTTTTTAGTCTAGAGAGCTATTTTCCATGCAAAATTGAAAACTAGTAATTATCAAGAAACATCTTCATCTCTAAGGTTATGACAATGATGGCAAGATATCGCTTGCAGACTTTGAAAAAGCAGTAAGAGAAGACAGACTTCCGTTGGAGGTGTTTGGACCATGTTTACCAGAAGCAAATGTGTACTTACTAATGCCAACAGCCCAAATAGATTCGGGAGAAATGTTAAAGGGTCAGAAAGTAATACTTGCTAGACACTCTCCTCTGTTGGGCTGCAGCCCACTGCTGAAGTTAAGGCAATCATTGAGAGTTCAGCCCCATCCTGGCATTTGGGCCCCAAGAAGACATTCATGATTATTTCAGTAACTATATTCAAGACTTTCATTGAGCTTTTAACCTCTTTAGCAATACACAATTCCTGTTTCCTGTAAGTATGGTGTATTTCCCAAACCAAATCCAGGGTATATTGGCTTGCTTAGGGGATAGAACACTGAACACTGAATAGAGTTTCAGCAAGTACACCACAAACGCTAGAACACTTGATCTCTTTCAACCCAGTTGCTGTCAATGTTTTTAAAATTTTGGAGACATAGAGTACTTTGTGCTTGTGAAGGTTTTTCATGTATGCATCTGACAAAAGTTTTCTGAGCTGGAAGTATCTGTCTAATAATTGATTTGGCTCATAAAATTGCCTTACATATTCTTCCTTTATCAACTATGCATTTCAAACACGGTATACAAAAACACTTTTTTTTTTTTTAAGACAAAGTCTCCCTCTGTTGCCCACACTGGAGTGCAGTGGCATGATCTCAACTCATTGCGACCTCTGCCTCCCGAGTTCAAGCAATTCTCATGCCTCAGCCTCCCGAGTAGCTGGGATTACAGGCATTTGTCACCACGCCTGGCTACTTTTTGTATTTTTTGTAGAGATAGAGTTTTGTCATGTTGGTCAGGCTGGTCTCGAACTCCTCACCTCCCACCTTGCCCTCCCAAAGTGTTGGGATTACAGGCATGAGACCCTGTGCCCAAAATAATAACCTATATGGAAATTTTGTAAATTAGCTTGCATGTTATTAAGCTATCCTTATCCACCTCAACTCATCTCTTTAATTTGGACCCCTGTAGTTTATTCCCGCTACCCTACATTTTAACATGGTCACAGGATGATCAGGAACCCATTCAGAAACACATGACCCATTTAGCAGCTCCTCTCTTTAACTGTCAGGTAACTTTTGTCATGCAACAAATCTCTAGAACTCCTTTCATCTTCCAAAACTGAAATTCTGTACCCATTAAATAGTAACTCCTCATTTTCCCTCCCCACAGCCCCGGGCCACCACCACCAGAATCTGCATTTTAACAAGATCCTGAGGTAGAGATCGTAGCGACTTATTTATAGTCTGAGAAGCCTGAACCAGACAGCAATTTGCTCCTTCCAATTCTATGCTTAGGTCTCTAATATGTCCTTTACCTGAGATTTCAGCAAAAACTATCTAATTACCTCACATGGAAGTAGGGCCTACTCTCCTTTATCTGCAGCTTGCTGTTAGTACCATCTACCACTTGGAGCCATTCTAGTTAATTTGGATCAGTATGAGGAAAGAAGCCGTTTCTCTTACTGTCTCCTGTCTCTGAAGAGAAGGAGGAAGTAAAAGCTGAAAAACAACAGGAATGAAGTCAGTGGCAAAACCAACGGACGCCACTGACCAGGCCTGAGGTTAAAGATTAATGCCCCCACTCTAACCACATGTGTTACCTATGGATCACTTGCTCAATCTATCACGACCCTTGCACGTGGACCCCCTTAGAGCTGTAAGCCCTTAAAAGGGCCAGGAACTTTTTTTCAGGGAGCTCAGTTCTTGAGACGCAAGTCTGCTGACGCTTCTGGCCAAATAAATCCTCTCCCTTCTATAACCCGGTGTCTGAGGTGTTTTGTCTGCAGCTAGTCCTGCTACATTTCTTGGTTCCCTGACCAGGAATTGAGGTGATTAATGGACGGTCGAGGCAGCGCCTTGGGCGGCTTAGGCCTGCCCAGCAGAGCATCCCTGCGGGGGACTCTGGCTAGCTTAGGCTACGCGAATCGTGAGAGCACTCCTGGGTAGGCATTTGCTCCAGTGGAATGCCCAGTCAGAGTGGTGCATGGCAAGACCCCGCGGAGGATCAATGCGGTGGCTGAACGACGGGAAGGAACTGGCGCTTGGAGTCTGGACATCTGGAATACAGTAGTAGGACTGGTCCTGGGAACTTGCCCACTCCATTTGAGTGGAAGCGTGGCCTGATCACCCACAGTGTGCCCTTATCGGCACTTTGGTCTCAGTTTTGATTTCGATTTGGCTTGGCTTGTTTGGAAAAAAAAAGAAAAAGGAGAGTGACAATGAGTGAATGCTTGTGTTTCAGACAGGCACCGGATGGACAGCGGTCACCGTCCAAAGTGAGTGTTGAGCCCCAAGCTGCAATTCAGTAGGATACCTCAAATGGCTAAGTGGCAGTTCATGCTGGCATCTGGTACCAGCCTGCCTAAGCTAAGAGGATCTAACATTCCTGCAAGGAAAGCAGCCAGTGACAGACAAGGCAAGTGAGTAACCCCTTTACCTTTTCCCTTCTTGTGGCATGAGCGTTGTTTTTTTCTGGGGGAGGGTGGGGAGATGGGTGAGAGATAAAGTAAGCCCACTCCATCAGGAACTATGTTAAAGAATTTCAAAAAAGGATTTAATGGAGATTATGGGGTTACTATGACCCCAGGAAAACTTAGAACCTTGTGCCAGATAGACTGGCCAGCATTAGAAGTGGGTTGGCCATCAAAAGGAAGCCTAGACAGGTCCCTTGTTTCAAAGGTATGGCACAAGATAACTGGTAAGCCAGGACACCCAGACCAGTTTCCATACATAGACACTTGGTTACAGCTGATTTTAGACCCCCCACAGTGGTTAAGAGGACAGGCAGCAGCAGTCCTAGTGCTGCTAGGACAGGCATTAGCCGTACTAGTGGCAAAGGGACAGACAGTCAAGGAAGAATCCCGCTAAACCTGCAGAGGGAAGTCAGCTCCTAAAACCCTGTCCGACCCACCATCAGAGGATTCATGGCAAGAAACAGCACCAGTGCCCCTCCCCCTGCTTTCACCAATAAGGAAGGCTTCCCACTCCTGAGTCCACTGCACCCAAGCTTCCACAGGCCTACGTACCCCTAGGCCACCCAGAGTCAAAAAGAAAGGATGCGAAGCCTCGGGAGAGACCCCTCCCTTGGCAGCTCATTTGCAACCTAAGACCGGGATACAAATGCCCCTGAGAGAGCAGTGTATACTGGAGTAGATGAGAATGGGCATATGGTAGAGAGGCATGTTTTTGTGTACAGCCCTTCACCTCTGCCAATCTCCTCAACTGGAAGAACAACACCCCATCCTATACCGAAAAGCCACAAGCTCTAATTGATTTGCTCCAAACTATTATCCAGACCCACAACCCCACCTGGGCTGATGGCCACCAGTTGCTCCTGTTCCTCTTTAACACAGATGAAAGGAGGAGAGTGCTCCAAGCAGCAATTAAGTGGCTGGAAGAACATGTTCCAGCTGATTACCAAAACCCCCAAGAATATATGAGGGTCCAATTAGCAGGAACAGACCCCCAGTGGGACCCAAATGAAAGACAGGGTATGCAAAGGCTAAACTGGTACAGGGAAGCCCTTCTGGAAGGGTTAAAGAAGGGAGCTCGAAGGCCACAAATGTTAACAAAGTCTCTGAGGACATTCAAGGAAAGGATGAGAGCCCAGCACAATTCTATGAGACACTATATGAGGCCTGTCGTATGTATACTCCCTTTGATCCTGATAGCCCTGAAAATCAGCACATGATTAACATGGCTTTAGTTAGTCCAAGTGCAGAAGACTTTAGAAGAAAACTGCAGAAACAGGCTGGGTTTGCAGGCGTCAATACTTCACAGTTACTGGAGATAGCCAACCAAGTGTTTGTGAATAGAGATGCAGTAAACTGCAGACAGAACCACAGAGACAGCAAATGCCAAACCCGGTGAAAAGCTGCCCTGCTAGCTGCAGCTATTAGAGGGATCCCCCAAAGGGGCCAGAGAGGGGGAACCTCAAGAAAAATACCCAGTCTGGCCATCCATGCCTGCAACATAACCAGTGTGCTTACTGTAAGGAAATAGGACACTGGAAGGACAAGTGCCCCCAGTTGAAAGGGAAACTGTTGGGAACAGGCCCCCCAAATCTGGCCATAAACTGGCCCCAAAACTGGCCATGAACAAAATTTCTGCAGCACTGTGACATGCTCATGATGGCCTTGATGCCCACGCTGGAAGGTTGTCGGTTTCCCAGAATGAGGGGAAGGAACACCTGGCCCACCCAGGGTGGAAAACCACTCAAGACATTCTTAAACCACAAACAATAGCATGAGCAATCTGTGCCTTAATGACATGTTAATGCTGCAGATAACTAGTCAGAACCCATCCCTTTATTTCGGCCCATCCCTTTATTTCCTGTAAGGAATACTTTTAGTAAATCTATAATCTATAGAAATAATGCTGATCACTGGCTTGCTGTCAATAAGTATGTGGGTAAAATCTCTGCTCAAAGCTCTCAGCTCTGAAGGCTGTGAGACCCCTGATTTCCCACTCCTCACTCTATATTTCTGTGTGTGTGTATTTAATTCCTCTATCACTGCTGGGTTAGGGTCTCCACAACTGAGCTGGTCTCAGCAAGTGGTGCCCATATGTGGGGCTCGAACCCAGGTCAAAGGGTCGCCAGAGCGACAGTTGGAAAACAGGGAACTAAGCTGGAGGACACCCAAGTACTCTTAAAGCAATCCAAGTGGTGAGTAAGAAGGGGAACTCAGAAGCATCAGGGCAACAATGGGACAAGTGTGGGCTCTGGTTTGTTCCACGTTGGAACGTTTTCACACTAATGATGAGGAGGAAGGAGAGTATAACGACGTAACAAAAGAAGTAACAGAGCAGGTTTGTTTGCCGGCTAAAGCTAAAGCAGCAAAAGAGGAAGAGGTTCATCCCTACCCTTCACCCCCTCATTATTTTGAAGAAAAAGAGTGGCCTGACTTTCCAGATCTTTCTTTTCCAGAGGACATTGGGTGAACAGTGGTCGCCCCAGTGACTGTTCAAGCAGCACTACTCTCAGTTCTATTCAGGCAGGATTCCAGCAAGCTAGAAGAGAGGGTAATTTAGAGGCTTGGCAGTTCCCTGTTAGAATACACCCCCTAGATCAACAGGGAAATATCATAGCTACATTTGAGCCTTTTCCTTTAAAATTACTCAAAGAATTTAAACAAGCTATTAATCAGTATGGACCAGGTTCTCCTTTTGTAATGGGACTGTTAAAGAATGTTGCTGTTTCCAGTCGGATTATTCCTACTGACTGGGATGCTCTTACTCGAGCTCGTCTGACTCCTGCTCAGTTCTTACAATTTAAAACTTAGTGGGCAGATGAAGCTTCCATTCAGGGTACTCACACGCCCAGGCCCAACCTCAAATTAATATAACTGCAGACCAACTTTTGGGGGTCAGCAGCTGGGCTGGTTTAGATGCACAAATGGTCATGCAGGATGATGCCATAGAGCAGCTTAGAGGAGTGTGCATTAGAGCTTGGGAAAAAATCACTTCAGAGGAGAGCAATACCGTTCCTTTAGTGCTGTAAAGCAGGGACCAAAAGAACCGTACGCAGATTTTATAGCTCAGTTACAGGAGTCTTTTAAAAAGTTGATTGCAGATTTGGCTGCTCAGGATATAGTGTTGCATTTATTAGCTTTTAACAATGCTAATCCTGATTGCCAGGCTGCTCTGCGACCTATTAGAGGGAAAGCACATTTAGTTGATTATATCAAGGCCTGTGACAGTATCGGAGGTAATCTGCAGAAAGTTACTTTGTTGGCATAGGCAATGGCAGGACTGAGAGTGGATAAAGGAAACTCCATTTCCTGGAGCTTGATCTAACTGTGGGAAGCATGGTTGGTCATACTAAAAAAGAATGTAGAAAAAATCAGCGAGTCAGGCCACCAGGTAGTGTAAAAAAGAAAACTGCTGAGCCTGAAATATGTCCAAAATGTAAAAAAGGAAAATATTGGGCCAATCAGTGTCACACAAAGTTTGATAAAGACGGGAACCCTATTTTGGGAAATGGAATGAAGGGCGCACCCTGGGCCCCATTCCAAACTGGGGCATTTCCGGCTCAGGCCATTCCCTCACCCCTGTACAATATCTGTCCGCTGCCACAGCCAGTAGTGCCGCAGTAGGTTTATGCTGCACAAAAGCTGTGAGCCTTCTGCCTGGGGAACCCTGCAAAAGGTCCCAACAGAAGTCTGTGGACCCTTGCCAGCAGGGACGACAGGATTTCTTCTAGGAAGGTCTAGTTTAAGTTTAAAAGGAGTACAAATAACATACAGGGGTCATTGATTCAGATCACAATGAGGAAATTCAAATTGTTATGTCCACTTCTGTTCCCTAGAAAGCAGAGCCAGGACAGTGTATAGCACAGCTCCTGATTGTGCCGTATGTGGAAATGGGGAAAAGTGAAATTAAACAAACAGAAGGATTTGTTGTAACTGCAGACCAACTTTTGGGGGTTGGCGGCTGGGCTGGTTTAGATGCACAAGTGGTTTTGCAGGGTGATGCCATAGAGCAGCTTAGAGGAGAGTGCATTAGAGCTTGCGAAAAAAATCACTTCAGAGGAGAGCAATACCGTTCCTTTAGTGCTGTAAAGCAGGGACCAAAAGAACCGTACACGGATAAACAAGGCAAAGCAGCTTACTGGGTGATTCATATTACTGATAAACATCCTACCTGTGAAATAACTATTCAGGGAAAGAAATTTAAAGGTTTGGTAGATGCAGGAGCAGACACTTCAATCATTTCTGTACAGCACTGGCCGTCTGCGTGGCCAATTCAACCCACTCAATTTAACATAGTTGGAGTTGGTAAAGTCCCTGAAGTATAACAAAGTAGTATTTTGCATTGTGAAGGGTCCGATGGACAACCTGGGACTATTCAACCAATTATAACTTCTGTACGTATAAATTTATGGGGAAGAGATTTATTACAACAATGGGGAACACAAGTCCTAATTCCAGAACAATTATATAGCCCTTGAAGTCAACATATGATGCATGAAATGGGTATGTCCCTGGTATCAGACAAGGAAAAAATTTGCAAGGTTTGAAGGAACCTCTTCAAGCGGAAAGACAAAGTTCCCCCCAAGGCTTAGGATATCATTTTTAATGGCGGCCAGTGTTAAGCCTCCAGAAGCTATACCTTAAAAATGGTTAACAGATAAGCCAATTTGGATAGAATGATGAGCTAAGTAAAGAGAAACCGGAGGCTTTAGAGAACTTCATTAACGAACAATTAGAAAAGGGACACATAACTCCGCTGGGTTAGCGTCTCTATGACCCAGCTGGTCTCGGCCGGAAACAAGGTGGCTGTGAGCCGGCGGCATCAGACAAGGACGAAGGGGCCTTGTTCAATCTGGCAGAAGGGTTTCTGGACTGAGGGAGACTGGGCTCATGTGCCCCCAGAGAGCCCATGGTCAAGATGACAGTCAGGGGCAAGAACATTGATTTTCTTATCGACACTGGTGCTGAACATTCAGCAGTAACCACCCGGGTCACCCCCTTATCCAAAATGACTATTGATATAATTGGAGCCACAGGGGTTTCAGCAAAGCAAGCTTTCCATTTGCCCTGGACCTGCACAATGGGAGGTATTCACCATGTTCCTGTATATGCCTGACTGACACTTGCCTTTACTAGGAAGGGATGTACTTAGCAAGCTGAGAGCCACTATCTCTTTCACAAAGCACAGCTCTTTACAGCTAAAGTTACCTGGAATGAGAGTCATCATGGCCCTTACAGTTCCTTGGGAAGAGGAATAGAGACTCTTCTTAAAATTAATAGTCCCTTGTCTCCATGGAACACTCCCCTCCTGCCTATTCCCAAGCTAGGGACCAAGGACTACAGGCCAGTACAGGACTTGCCTTGATCAACCAAGCTACGGTGACTTTGCACCCAACGGTACCTAACCCGTACACATTGTTTGGGTTGCTGCCAGCTGAGGACAGCTGGTTCACCTGCTTGGACCTAAAAGACCCTTTCTTTAGCATCAGGCTAGCCCCTGAGAGCCAAAAACTGTTTACCTTTCTGTGGGAGGATCTCGGGCCAGGTGTCACCACTCAGTACACTTGGACCCGGCTTCCCCAAGGGTTCAAGAACTCCCCCACCATCTTCGGGGAGGCATTGGCTCGAGACCTCCAGAAGTTTACCACCAGAGACCTAGGCTGTGTGTTGCTCCAGTGTGTCGACAACCTCCTGCTGGGACACCCCACAGCAGTCGAGTGCGCCAAGGGAACGGATACCCTGCTCCGGCACCTGAAGGACTGTGGGTATAAGGTGTCCAAGAAAAGAGCTCAGATCTGCCAACAGCAGGTATATTACCTGGAATTTACTAGCCAATAGGGAGAGCGCAGCCTGGGATCAGAAAGAGAGCAAGTCATCTGCAACCTACTGGCGCCTGAGACCAGAAGGCAGGTGAGAGAATTCTTAGGAGCTGTGGGGTTCTGGAGGTTGTGGATCCCAAACTTTGCAGTATTGGCTAAGCCCCTGTATGAAGTCACAAAGCAGGAGATAAGGAACATTTTGAATGGGGGTCCCACCAGCAATGAGCCTTTCATGAGTTAAAAGAGAAACTCGTGTCAGCCCCAGCCCTGGGGCTACCTGACCTGACAAAGCCTTTTACACTGTATGTGTCAGAGAGAGAAAAGATGGCAGCTGGAGTTTTGACCCAGACTGTGGGGCCCTGGCCAAGGCTGGTGGCCTACCTTTCTAAACAACTACACGGGGTTTCTAAGGGTTGGCCCCCCGTTTGAGGGCCTTGGCAGCAACTGCCCTGCTAGCACAAGAGTGGATAAACTAACTCTTGGGCAAAACCTGAACATAAAGGCCCCCCATGCTGTGGTGATTTTAATGAATACAAAAGGACATCATTGGCTAATGAATACTAGACTAACTAGGTACCAAAGCTTGCTCTGTGAGAATTCCCACCATTGAAGTTTGCAACACCCTGAACCCCGCCACCTTGCTCCCAGTATCAGAGAGCCCAGTTGAACATAACTGTGTAGAGGTAGGTGTTGGACTCAGTTTATTTTAGCAGGCCTGACCTCCGAGATCATCCTTGGGCATCAGTAGACTGGGAACTGTATGTGGCAGGAGCGGCTTCGTCAACCCACAAGGAGAGGTGTGTGTGGGATACACAGTGGTAACCCTGGATGCTATCATTGAAGTCAAAGCATTGCCCCAGGGCACTTCAGCCCAGAAGGCCAAACTCATTGCTTTAATTCGGGCCTTAGAGCTAAGTGAAGGTAAGACTGTAAACGTTTACACTGACTCTCGGTATGCCTTTTTAACTCTCCAAGTGCATGGGGCATTATACAAGGAAAAAGGCCTGTTGAACTCTGGGCAAAAAGACATAAAGTATCAGCAAGAGATATGCAATTATTAGAGGCAGTGTGGAAGCCCCAAAAGGTGGCAGTCACGTACTGCAGAGGACACCAGTGAGCTTCTACCTTGATTGTCTTGGGGAACTCCTGAGCTGACTCAGAGGCTCTAAAAGCAGCATCCACCCCCTACCAGGCAGCAGTCACAGCCCCTCTTCTCCCTCAGGCACCTGACCTTGTATCTACTTATTCCAAAGAGAAGGACTTTCTCCAGGCAGACGGAGGGCAGGCGATAGAAGAGGGATGGATCTGGTTATGGGACAGAAGAATAGCCGTGCCGCAGTTGCTAGGAGCCGCAGTCGTACTGGCTATACACAAGACTACCCACCTAGGCCAAGAGTCACTTGAAAAGTTGTTAAGCCAGTACTTCTACATCTCTCGCATCTGTCAGCCCCTGCCAAAACAGTGGTGCAGCAGTGTGCCACCTGCCGACAGCACAATGCTAGGCAAGGTCCAACCGTCCCGCCCGGCATACAAGCTTATGGAGCAGCCCCCTTCGAAGATCTCCAAGTACACTTCACCGAGATGCCCAAATGTGGAAGTAACAAGTATTTGCTAGTTCTAGTGTGTACATACTCTGGGTGGGTGGAGGCCTATCCACCATGGACTGAGAAAGCTCATGAAGTAACCCATGTGCTTCTCCAAGATCTCATCCCTAGGTTTGGACAGCTCGGACAATGGGCCGGCGTTTGTGGCTGATTTGGTACAGAAGACAGCAAAAGTATTGGGGATCACATGGAAACTACATGCTGCTTACCGACCACAGAGTTCCGGAAAGGTGGAGCGGATAAATCAGACTATCAAAAATAGTTTAGGGAGTGTGTCAAGAAACACGATTAAAGTGAGTACAAGCTCTCCCTATTGTATTGTTTAAGATTAGATGTACCCCTTCTAAAAAAAAAACAAGATATTCCCCTGATGAGACATTATATCATAGGCCTCCTCCCATACTGTGGAAACTCCCAGGCCCTCCTCCAGAGCTAGGTGAAATTGAGTTACTGCGACAGCAACAGGATAAAGCCTGTTTTCCCTAAAGGGAAAATGACACAAACAATTTCAGCCTGGGTAAATGAAAGGTGCCCTGTCAGCTTATTCTCCCCAGGTCACCATTTCTCCCCAGGTGATACGGTGTGGATCAAGGATTGGAATGTAGCCCCCTTGCGACCACAGTGGAAAGGACCCCAGACCATTGTCTTGACCACTCCCACAGCCATAAAGGTAGAGGGAATCCCCGCCTGGATCCACCACAGCCGTGTAAAACCTGCAGCACCTGAGACATGGGAGGCGAGACCAAGCCCAGACAACCCCTGCAAAGTGACTCTGAAGAGGACAACAAGCCCTAATCCAGTCAAAATCAGAAGCTGACTGGTCCACGCACAGCTAAAGCATGAGGAAATTCATCATGGGACTCATTTTCCTTAAATTTTGGACTTGTACAGTAAGGACTTCAACTGACCTTCCTCAGACTAAGGATTGTTCCCAGTGTATACATCAAGTCACTAAGGTAAGACAAAAGGTTGCTGCAGTCCTATTATTTTATAGTTATTATGAGTGTATCAGGACTCTAAAAGGAACTTATTTGTATAATCCTACTCTACACAAGGTATGTAGCCCGGGAAGTGACCAGCCTGATGTGTGCTATAACCCATCTGAGCCCCCTATGACTACCGTTTTTGAAATAAGATTGAAGACTGGCAGCTGGGGAAAAGCTGATACAAGTAAAGTAATAACTAGAACAGAAGAAAAAGGAGTCCCCAAACAAATTATCTTAGAACTTGACGCCTGTGCAGCAATCAACAGTGACCTGTATGGAAATGAAAAAGATGTGGCTCTCTAGATTGGGAAAAGGGCTATATAGTAGAAAATAAGTATGTTTGTCATGAATTAGGACTGTGTAGTGATGAATGTAGTTACTGGTCTTGTGTCATTTAGGCCACCTGTAAAAAAGATGAGAAGGACCTGTCCACCTTCAAAAAGGAAAGAATAACTCTTCCTGCACTAGGGGTCACTGTAACCCATTAGAACTACTAATTACAGGCCGGGCCCTGTGGCTCATGCCTGTAAAACTAGCACTTTGAGAGGCCAAGACAGGCGGATCACGAGGTCAGGAGATCGAGACCATCCTGGCTAACATGGTGAAACCCTGTCTCTACTAAAAATACAAAAAATTGGGCCGGGCGCGGTGGCTCAAGCCTGTAATCCCAGCACTTTGGGAGGCCGAGACGGGTGGAACACGAGGTCAGGAGATCGAGACCATCCTGGCTAATACGGTGAAACCCTGTCTCTACTTAAAAATACAAAAAACTAGCCGGGCAACGAGGCGGGCGCCTGTAGTCCCAGCTACTCGGGAGGCTGAGGCAGGTGAATGGCGTAAACCCCGGAGGCGGAGCTTGCAGTGAGCTGAGATCTGGCCACTGCACTCCAGCCTGGGTGGCAGAGCAAGACTCCGTTTCAAAAAAAAATAAAAATAAAAATAAAAATACAAAAAATTAGCCGGGCATGTTGGCAGGAGCCTGTAGTCCCAGCTACTTGGGAGGCTGAGGCAGGAGAATGGTGTGAACCCAAGAGGCGGAGCTTGCAGTGAACCGAGATTGCGCCACTGCACTCCAGCCTGGGCAACAGAGTGAGACTCTGTCTCAAAAAAAAAAAAAAAAAAAAAAAAGATAAACTGCTAATTACCAATCCCCTCGATCCCCCTTGGAAAACAGGAGAGTATGTAACTCTAGCAATCAATGGAACTGGACTGGATCCCCGAGTAAATATTTTAGTCCAAGGGGAAGTCCGCAGGCACCCTCCCAAACCAGTGTTTCAGACCTTTTCTGATGAGCTGAATCTGCCAGCACCAGAGCCTCCACAAAAAAAGTCAAAGAACTTGTTTCTCCACTTAGCAGAAAATGTAGCTCATTCCCTCAATGTTACTTCATAGCTATATGTGGGGGAACCACTTGTGAGACTGATGGCCTTGGGAAGCCTGAGAATTGGTGCCTACTGATCCAGTTCCTGACATAGTCCTAGTCCAGGAGGCCCAAACTAGCAACTTCTGGGTCTTGAAAACCTTGATTATTGGACAATACTGCATAGCTAGAGAAGGGAAAGTCTTCACCATCCCTGTAGGAAGGCTCAATTGTCTAGGACAGAAGCTGTGTAACAGCACAACAGGGACAGTCACCTGTTGGGGCCTAAACCATACTGAAAATAACCCATTCAGTAAGTTTCCTAAGTTGTTGTTCTGGCCCATCCAGAATTTCATTGGGACTGGATGGCTCCCGCTGGACTGTATTGGATATGTGGGCATAGAGCCTACACCAGATAACCTGACCAATGGACAGGGAGTTATGTCATTGGCACCATTAAGTCATCCTTTCTCCTACTGCCCGTAAAAACAGGTGAGCTCCTAGGTTTCCCTGTCTGTGCCTCCTGAAAAAAAAGGAGCACAGCTATAGGAAATTGGAAAGATGAGTGGCTCACACAGTACTATAGGCCTGCCACGTGGGTGCAAGATGGCTCGTGGGGATACCGAACCCCCATCTACATGCTCAACTGGATCTTATGGTTACATGCTGTCTTAGAAATAATCACTAATGAAACTGGCAGAGCTTTGACTCTTAGCCTGGCAGGAAACCCAAATGAGAAATGCCATCTATCAGAGTAGATTGGCCTTAGACTACTTGCTGGCAGCTGAAGGAGTCATCTGTGGAAAATTCAACTTGACCAATTGCTATCTGCAAACAGATGATCAAGGACAAGTAGTTGAAGATATAGAGACATGACAAAGCTGGCACATGTGCCTGTGCAGGTTTGGCATGGGTTTGATCCTGAATCCCTGTTTGGAAAGTGGTTTCCAGCTCTAGGAGATTTAAAACTCTTTTAATAGGTATAGCAGTAGTGATAGGAACCTGCCTATTGCTCCCTTGATTGTTAGTCATATTTCTCTAACTACTAAAAGTTGTTACTACTTTGATTCATCAGAAAACTTCAGCACAAGTGTATTACATGGATCACTATCAATCTGTCTCACAGAAAGACCTGGGTAGTGAAGATGAGTGAGAACTCCCACTAGTGAGTGAGGTTCTCAAAGAGGGGAATGAGGAGAGGCCATTTCTCTTACAGTCTCCTGTCTCTGAAGAGAAGGAGGAAGTAAAAGCTGAAAAACAACCGGAATGAAGTCAGTAGCAAAACCAACTGATGCCACTGACCAGGCCTGAGGTTAAAGCTTAACCCCCCAATTCTGACCACATGTGTTACCTATAGATCACTTGCTCAATCTATCATGACCCTTTCATGTGGACCCCCTTAGAGTTGTAAGCCCTTAAAAGGTCCAGAACTTTTTCTTCAGGGAGCTCGGCTCTTGAGATGGAAGTCTGCCAACACTCCCAGCCAAAAAAAGCCTCCTCCTTCTATAACCCTGTGACTAAGGGGTTTTGTCTGAGGCTTGTCCCGCTACAAGTACATCATAGCTGAAACTGAACCTTATTAACTGGTATGTTCAAATTCAATCCACTAGGCAAGAGGCCATTAAAGATAGGGAGAAATGAAAACAACATGCCATGGTATGGACCTTCTCAAGTTATTTTTACCAGTAAAGAAAATGGCCAGGCGTAGTGGGTCACACCTGTAATCCTAGTACTTTGGGAGGCCAAAGTGAGTGGATCACTTGAGCCCGGTTCAATACCTGCCTGGGCAACACAATGAGACCCTGTCTCTACTAAAAAGAAAAAGAAAATGGAGACAGCCTAGATGTACTGAAATTTCCAATTATGTGACCCACTGACAGAAAAAAGTGTGGATATGCCAGAAGCAGTAACAGAAGTCTAGAATTTATAAATACTGATTTATTTTTGGATTGCCACAGGTCAAGCAAATTCTTCTTAAAAGTTAATTAAAGCATGTAAGATTCTAATTTCAGCTTTGTTCTAATAGTTAATCCACTTTTTACCTCACAGAATTGTCTTGATTTTCAAACCCTGGCATTCGGAAACATCCTGACTTCTAGTGTTTCAATGGCTCATCCAATACTTGTATTATAATCAGAAACAGATGCTGGTTGCCTATCTTTATTGTAGTTTCCACATTTGCTTCAATTAATTTACATATAATTACTGTACACGAGAGGTAATGTTATGGCAAGAATAGTTTCTGCAACATTAAGTATGGGTCGAAAAAAAAAGAAACGGGCCAGGTGTGGTGGCTCATGCCTGTAATCCCAGCACTTTGGGAGGCCGAGGTGGGAGGATCACGAGGTCAGGAGTTCGAGACCAGCCTGACCAATATGGTGAAACCCCATCTCTACTAAAAAAGCACAAAACTTGGCCAGGAATGGTGGTGTACGCCTGTAATCCCAGCTACTCAGGAGGCTGAGGCAGGAGAATTGCTTGCACCCGGGAGGTGGAGGTTGCAGTGAGCTGAGATCACGCCACTGCATTCCAGCCTGGGCAAAAGAGCAAGACTCCATCTCCCAAAAAAAAAAGAAAGAAATGACTTTAGACAAATAGCTTGAATGAAATTACAAAGAGGAGTGCATTAAAAAATACCAGCAGTAAAATCTCTAGAAGAATTAAAATGACAGGCTAAAAATAAATAATAAATGTTCTTTTCAGGAAGTACTAATTTGCTGCTGGCACTCTATATTCTTCTTCTTTGTTTTAATGGATGACTTGTATCTACATCTTCCGGCTTGTCCTCTGGACACTTTGGCACAGATGAAATTACCTAATTAAAAAAAAAGAACCATTAAAATTTAGTTTCTATAGCACAGGAGTAAAGCTATTAGAAGAGGTAAGACTACATCCAATAGTTCAATCCTTGATGCGGCTTTTGAGGCAGAGTTGGCTTAAGTTCAAGGTACAGCCTATGACCTAGGCACAGAGTGAAGTTTTCTGTTCAAACACTGATGAGAGTAAAATTTCTAAAGCTATTTAAAAAGAAAAAAAATTTGGAGGAAGAAAAGTGAACATATGCTCCACTTTAACATTCTAAAGTCACTTGTTATATTACAGATTCAGATAGATATCCTGGTTTTGCATTCTTGAAACACTGATAATGTCTGATAGATTTGGGGGGATGAAAACATTTGGAGAAATGAGCAGGAAGCAGTATAATCCTCAATTTCCTAGGAGAAAAAGGAAAGGCAAACACACTATCAGAAAGAGTGTACAAAGAGTGTACAATAAGCCAAAGCAAAGAAAGAGTCTTCATTTGAAATGGAAAATTATTAGAAACTATAGTAAACTGTATTTAACATTTTTTTGTTGTTGTTCTACTATTTCTGGACCTAGAATTTGGACTTCACACATTTTTCTTTAAAATGTAATCAGCTCTGGCTGAGACAGCTGCGTATATATGTCTATGCCTCAGTTCAGCTGCAACTGAAGGAAGGAAGGAAGGGTGGAAGCACAAACTGAAAACCTTTTTTTTTTTTTTTTTTTTGAGACAGGGTCTCACACTGTCACCCAGGCTGGAGTGCAGTGGCATGATCTTGGCTCACTGCAACCTCCACCTCCCAGACTCAAGTGATCCTTCCACCTTAGCCTCCCAAGTAGCTACAAGAGTGCACCACCACACCTGGCTAATTTTTGTATATTTATGGTAAAGATGGGGTTTCATCACATTGGTCAGGCTGGTCTCAGACTCCTGGGCTCAAGCAGTCTGCTCACCTCAGCCTCCCACCTCAGCCTCCCAAAGTGCTGAGATTATTGGTGTGAGCCACTGTCCCCAGCCTAAACTGAAAAACTAAAGAAGGCTTTAAAACTGTGCCCACGGATTTTAATTATTATTAAATAATGCCTCTTGAATCAGATGTTTTTAGGTAAAAAATGTACATATAAGATACTAAGCTACCTGAGCCTCCCTTAATCACATTGTAAAATATGAGTAAAACTATGTGAAAAGCACTTTCTGCATCTTGGAGTAAGTATAAGAGAATGTCACAACCCTCAGTTTATGATTTGTAACAGTAGCCCCTACCCCTATCCCACAAAAAGGTGTCTTTCGAAAGCTAACTCAGATGTTAACTTTATTTCTGCTTAGGAAATGGAAAATGATTATATAAATGACATAAAAAAAAAAAAAAGACTACCTAGGCAGCACAATCTGATCCTGATCATTTAAGAAGTCTACATTTGAGGCCGGGCACGGTGGCTTATGCCTGTAATCCCAGCACTTTGGGAGGCTGAAGCGGGTGGATCACGAGATCAGGAGATCGAGACTATCCAGGCTAATATGGTGAAACCTCGTCTCTACTAAAAAATACAAAACACTTGCCCTGGCATGGTGGCAGGGACCTGTAGTCCCAGCTGCTCAGGAGGCTGATGCAGGAGAATGGTGTGAACCCAGGTGGCAGAGCTTGCAGTGACCGTAGATCCTGAGCGACAGAGTGAGACTCTGTCTCCAAAAAATAAATAAATAAAATAAAACAAAGTCTACATTTGAAATGCATACCTAGAGGCCCAATTTTTAGAACTCTCACCTTCTATTGCTCTTTATCACAAAAGCAAATTAAGCATTTTTAATTTGATATACACAGTAATAACTCTAAATCTGAGAGAAATGGAATTTTCCTTCTCAACTTTGGCTCATATTAGAACTACTTGGGGAGCTTTTAACAAAAATGGCAGGTCTGGGCACCACTCTCACAGACTGATTTAATTGGCTGAAACCACTGCTTTAATATTTTGTAACTACAGTGATATAAAATGTCTGTTCATTGTTTAAAGCAAGTGTTAACAGTTCAAAGCAAATCAAATGTTAGCCAAATTCAGTTATTTCAACAGAGAACTATAGAAAAACACATCAAAAAACTAAAAAGTGAAAAAACTTACAATACTATTGTTCCCACAAATAATTCCCCATTTAGTCCTATAACCAAATTGTCTCTTAGAACAATTTTTAAAAATAACCTTACCTCTTTAAGTTTATTCCGAATTAAATTCGCAGTTGTATTCAATGAGTCATCGTGCATATCCACTTTAGACATGTCTGGTAACAGAGGTCCAATCATAACCTCATTACCACCTGAGTTTGTTTCAAGAAAAGTTCCAAGTTTACGATCATCTTCTCTTCTTCTTTTGCGTTCCTGCAGTTGTGTCATCCTAGGCATAAATCTGTCAACTGCCTCTGAAGACGTAATAGCCTTTTGTGCACCAGGGTAGGCCACTGAGTTCTTAAAAGTGTTTATCTGTGTTTTCTGCAAAGAGTCATTGTGGTTGTAATGCCCCATTGTTTTATGATGATTTCTACCATCCTTAGAGGAGTTTGATGCTCTGTCTACATGTCCCCCGGATGAACACATACATTTTGAGGAGAAATAACATAAAGGCAATTCACAGGAATATGGAAGATAAGGATTTGAGTTCCCTGCAGAAGTGTTCACAGCAGCTGTACAAAATCCAGACATCTCTGAGTGGAAGTCTTGTCTAAAATCCTCTGTGTCTTTATGCTCTGTCACCAATTTCTTCTTTGTCACGTAATGGTCTTTATATTACAATTTAAAAGTTGAGGGAAAGAGAAACATAAGTGGTTAATTTATTGTTTTCATCATTGAGAATCATATAATTTTTTAAAATCACTTAAAATTGTTAACAAATTATACTCCAAAAAAACTGTTTCTTGAGAAGGGAATATATTCACATGGTTTAAAACCTAAAATGGATAAAAAGATACACAGCATCAAGTGTCACCCTTTCCTTGCTCTCTCCATGGGTCTGGTTTCATCCCCATAAGTAATCACTATTGTTTTTTATTTATCTGTTCAGTAAGTTTTACTTTGCCGCCGCCTTTCTCCCATTCTTTTTCTCCCCACTAAAAAAGGTAAATGTAATATCCATTTCTCTGCACCTCTGCATTTTCCATTTCACTGTAGATCTTATATAGGTTTTCCATCATTAAACAAAGTTGTTTTTTTTTTTTTTTTACAATTTCAGAGTATTCCACTATCTGGATGTATCATGCTCCTTAGCTTCTGTTTGTTAGTTACTAAAGAAAGCACTATGCTTGTCCCATTTCTAGGGCTGGCAAGGGCCTCTTCCCTGGTTTACTCTCCCAAAAGCAGTCTACAACATGGAGTGTGGAAGATGTGGTAAAGATGAAATTGGCTATGTGTTGATGATTGTTAATGTTAATATTAATACATGGGAGATGTGTTAATTTAGTCTCTCTGCCTTTGTGTTTTGAAATTTCCAGGCCGGGCGCAGTGCCTCATGCCTGTAATCCCAGCACTTTGGGAGGCTGAGGCAGGTGGATCACGAGGTCAGAAGATCAAGACCATCCTGGCTAACACGGCAAAACCCCGTCTTTACTAAATATACAAGAAATCAGCCGGGCGTGGTGGCAGGCGCCTGCAATCCCAGCTACTTGGGAGGCTGAGGCAGAAGAATGGCGTGAACCTGGGAGGCGGAGCTTGCAGTGAGCAGAGATCATGCCACTGCCCTCCAGCCTGGGGGACAGAGTGAGACTCCGTTTCAAAATAATAATAATAATAACTTCTATAATAAGAGTTTTTGAAAAGTAAGACCAAGTATACAAACGCGTCGCACAGATGCTAAAATGCTGATGAAAGAGAGCTTAACTGAAGTGTCCAAGGCCAAACAAGTCAGGTTTAATTCTGAGGTCAGCAGCACGGGAAAAAGATCTTAAGAGGAAGGGGAGCAAGTAATGAAGATAATCCTAGGCTGTCACACCAACACTGAGATGATTAAAGCAGTTAAAAAGTAAGCTCTGGAGAAGGAGTCCAAAGCTTGGGTTTTAATCCTTATTTTTGTCCTTAATTCATCTCTAATAATATAGGCCAGTCACAAACTTTCTGAGACTTAGTTTCCTCACCAAGAAAAATTAGGACACAGGTCAGATAATGTCAAAGGTCTTTCTCCACATTAATATTTTATAATTTCCTTTGTCATACAAACACGTAAGTTTTCCTGGTGCTATTTATTATCTTACAAGTTAGAGTTCAATGGATACAGATGACTGGGAATTCTCAACAGCTCTCTTGCCAGATTTCTGAGTAAGTTTTCCAAGAGTTTTCCCACTTTATTTCTCTCTACCACTATCTGGTAGAAGAGGCATATGGGGGCATTTAGTCAATTGCTCGTCAAAAGTAAAACTTCTCCATGATTAGCAGCGACAACTAGTCTGCAAATCATAACTGCTTCTCACCGCAGTCTGGTCAAAGCCTTAATTCCTTAGCATGGGATACAAGGCCCTTCATGATTCACTTCTTATCCACTTTTCTAAACTTATCTCTCACTGAAACCTTTGAGCTTTGGTTATACTGTATTAACTAAAGTTCCTTAAATGCATGATGCTCATTTATTCCTCTACACACTTAAACATCCTGCCTGGCTTGCCTTTCCTTCTTTTCCTCTACCTTTTAGTTAATGTCTACTTATCCTTCAAATTTCAGCCACTTCTCACATACTGTAGGAAGTCTTCCATGAACCAACATTTCTCCCTTCTCAACCCAGATTATGTATGTGCTGCAGAGAACCCTTACAGTTACTGAATACTGTGATGCTTTACTTGCCTCTCCTCCCACTAGACTAGGAATTGCATGATGACACACCTGGCAGAGTGCCTGACATACAGGAGGCATTCAGCAATATGCTTTCCATACCTTTATTTTCAGTAGTTTTTACCACATATGCCTTCCGCACTTGTAGTTTTTTTCTAGTTTCTTCAACTGTTTCAAATTCTGGCGCATAGCACACATGAAGCAATCCACCAAAGAAACTCTGTTCATCCATTTTTCTCTTGGCTGTCCTGAATGGAAATACAAGATAGCATGGTTTTTAAATCTAGATTTACTTGGGATGAAAGCTTAACTAGTATACAATATCTGGATCTAAAAAGCAAAGTCCAACTTTTGCTACGTGTATACATATCCTGTGGATTGGGAATTAAGATGCTCTGCTTGTGGACAGTATTCAGCCCATTGTTTGAGTATGTATTTAGAGCCTCCCCTTTTCTTCCCTTCGAGCCTCTTTGTTCCCTAGTCTTTAAACAACTAAGGACCCAGCTGGTTGGCCTGAAGTATGTAAACTGTGGTCATAAAATAGAGCTTTTCTCTGTGGCCCTGAAGAGTTACTTCATACCCAATTAAGCTTTTTCAGCACAATGTATTTCTGTAATGGGATTCATGCCTTAAAAATCAGATGAAAAATACTATAATCATAAAACGTTCAATAACTGAGGAACTATTAAACATATAACAATGAGAAAATGAGAAGAATGTTATTCAGTCAATAAATACTTACTAAACATCTATGATTGGCCAGGTACTACAATAAATTTAACTACTTCTGTATCCAGGGATAATGATAAATACTTGTTGAGATTTTACCATATGCCAGGCAATGTCATAAGTGCTTCACTTGAATTAACACCTAACAACAACCCTGTAATGAAACGGAAGCACTGGGACATTACATAACTTAGCCATGCTCATACTCTGGTTTGAGGAGCAAGGATTCAAATCCAGATGTCTTACTTCAGAGCCTACTAGACTAGGCACTTTGGAAAACAGAAAAGCTCGAGAAAATATTTTTCTAACCATGGGAGCTGGCAAGTTGGTTAAGAAAGTGAGATTACATATAACAGCAGCCTGAGAAAACAACACATGACCCAGTAAAATCAAGTGCTTTTGTGGTAGATTATGAGTTCTACTGATAGCATAAGAAAGAAAATATGAATTATAACAGCCAGAGAAGGATGGGTCTCAGAGCAGATTAGTGAGGAGAACAGAGATCAACATAAAAATAGGTAAGGCATTGCATACTTCAGCCTTTTTGGAGCAGAGGGTTTATGTCACATAGAAGGCCGGAAAACACTGAGTCACTCTGCAGAAAGGAGTAACAGTAGAAACCACAATAGCTAATGCTTACTGTATTCTGACCAGGAGGCACTCTGCTAAACCCTTTATATGGGTTATCTCATTTCATCCTCACACAACCTCAAGAAGTAGATAAGTCCCTTTACCATATAGATTTTACAGAACAGGAAAAACTTAAACAGGTTAAATAACTTGTCGAAGATCACAAAGCTAGTAAGCAGTGGAACTGGAAAACTTACTCCAAACCCAACTTTTTTTTTTCTTTTGAGACACAGTCTCACTCCATCACCCAGGATGGAGTGCAGTGGTCCATAAATGACTCACTGCAACCTCCACCTCCTGGGCTCAACTGATTCTCCCACCTCAGCCTCCCAAGTAGCTGGGACTACAGGAATGCACTACCACGCCCACCTTGATTTCTGTATTTTTAGCAGAGATGGGGTTTTGCCATGTTGGCCAGTCTGGTCTCGAACTCCTGGGCTCAAGCTGTCTGCCCACCTTGGCCTTCCAAAGTGCTGGAATCAAATTCAACTTTTTTTTCCTTTTCTTCTTTTTTTTTTCTGGGACAGTCTCACTCTTCCCAGGCTGGAGTGCAATGGCATGATCTTGGCTCACCGCAACCTCTACTTTCTGGGTTCAAGTGATCCTTGTGCCTCAGCCTCCCCAGGAGCTGGGATTAAAGGCTTGCACCAACACAGCTGGCTAATTTTTGTATTTAGTAGAGTCAGGGTTTCACCATGTTGGCCAGACTGGTCTTGAACTCCTGACCTCAGGTGATCCACCTACATCCACCTCCCAAAGTGCTGGGATTACAGGTGTGAGCCACATGCCTGGCATCAAACCCAAATTTTTTCTTTTTTTTTTTTTTTGAGACGGAGCCTCACTCTGTCATCCAGGCTGGAATGCAGTGGTGTGATTTCTGCTCACTGTAATCTCCATCTCCCGGGTTCAAGCGATTCCCATGCCTCAGCCACCTGAGTAGCTGGGACTACGGGTCCGCACCACCACACCTGGCTAATTTTGGTATTTTTAGTAGAGCCGGGGTTTCCATCATGTTGGCCAGGCTGGTCTTGAACCCCTGACCTCAAGTGATCTGCCTGCCTCGGTCTCCCAAAGTGCTCTGATTACAGGCATGAGGCATGAGTTATTGGCACCCAGCCCTCAAACACATTTTTTTTTTTTTTTTTTTGGAGGCGGAGATCCCCTCTTGTTGCCCTGGCTGGAGTGCAATGGCGCAATCTCGGCTCACTGTAACCTCTGCCTCCTGGGTTCAAGCGATTCTCCTGCCTCAGCCTCCTGAGTAGCTGGGATTACAGGTATGTGCCACTAGACCCGGTTAATTTTGTATTTTTAGTAGAGACCGGGTTTCACCATGTTGGCCAGGCTGGTCTCAAACTCCTCACCTCGTGATTCGCCCACCTCGGCCTTCCAGAGTGCTGTGATTGCAGGCGTAAGCCACCGCGCCTGGCCAAACCCAACTTTTACTCTACCACGCTACAGGACGTTAAATTGTTAAGCATGGGAATGATGTGATGGATGTGTTTCCAGTAAAGTTAACCTGTAAAAAGGCTGGAGAAAGATATGCTAGATTACATTTTGGGGTAATTCAGATATGAATGAGGGAAACCTGGGGCCAAAATGACAGAAATATGAATGCAGGAAATGAGGAAACGAGTCATTGCTTAACTTGCACCTTACCTTGCACTTTGTAAGTTCATAAATTTAATAAGATAAACTTCAGTAAAGTCTTCTGCTGGGTATTCATCTAGAGCGTTGTACTGTTCAATTGCACCATATAAAGCGAATCGCTCAACTAATTCCTTCATGACTCCCACAGCAGGAACTCCTTGTATTAATAAGTACTGAGATTCCAAATTGATTGTATATACCTGAAAGAAATGCAGAGTTATTAAACGTATTTCGCAAATAAGCCTAGGACGAATCTGCCTCTATTTTTTTTTTTTAAACAGAACTTTGAAAACAAGAAATAATCTGTTCAACCCAGTCAGCAAAAAACACAAAATAAAATTTCTGCCATTCCCTCTGCATAAAGAGTAACAGTCCATGTGAGAGGCTACCTAAGGCATATAACAGACTACCTTCAGTCGACATATTTTTCCAGAAATTGAGTCGGCAGAAGTCACTGGGAACAATCACTCAACGAATATTCACTGAGGGCTTACCTGTGCCAAGTAGTACTGTAAACACAGAAGATCCAATGACTAAAACCAAGCCCTGTTCTCATGGAGTTGATGTTCTAATAGTTGACCAAAAGGGGCGTGAGAATCTTTGGTATCTGGCCCCGGGTTCTTCATGCTAGCTCTAACTAGCGACAGATCTGACGGAAGCCTTGTCGTGCCTTTATTTCCGTAGGTTAGCCATATGGCGCTAGCGCTCACAAAAAGCTACCGAGGAGAGGGAATGAAACCAAAAATCACTTTACCTTGACAGCACGAGGCCGTCGTCCCTCCCGATATTTGGCCCGCGTGTCGCACACCGCCCTCTGGATGTGGTGGTCGAATACACTCCCTAGCTCTCCACCGCTCGACGCCATCTTGCCTACTTTGATCCTCGCAGGGAGGACAACATCCGCCCTGCTGAGATCCCTTTTATCCAATAAGAGAGCGGGATGAGTTAAGGAGTGTCAGGATTGGCTGGAGAATCGACAGCGTCGGCCATCGTTTCCTGCGTGCGAGGATTTGATGAACCAGGTGCCGCCCCCGAGCGGCTTGGCGGAGAGGAGCGCTGGGTGACAGAAGCTTTCTTGTCCCACCCCACTACAGGCTTACGGCGAGACGCGCAGCGGGGAGAGGGGGCGGGGCCGCAGGGGGCGGGGCCGATCGATCTCCTCCGGTTCCGACGTCCTCGGCCTGCTGGGTCCCGTGTCCTTTGCGGCGCTAGGGTGGGCAAACCCAGAGCGACGCTTCGGGACGATGTGGGGCAGCGATCGCCTGGCGGGTGCTGGGGGAGGCGGGGCGGCAGTGACTGTGGCCTTCACCAACGCTCGCGACTGCTTCCTCCACCTGCCGCGGCGTCTCGTGGCCCAGCTGCACCTGCTGCAGGTAACGTGCTGGCCCCGGGCCACCTGATCTTCAGCCTGGGGTCGGACAAGGCCGAAGCCTCTCAGGGACGCGGCGGGACACCAGCTGCCACCCGGGCGCCGCCGAGACGCACAGAGATCAGGGTCCCTCGACGGCAGGGCCCTTCTGGGTAGTCTCTGCCTCCCGCAAGTCCAGTGCAGCCCTGGGCTCGTCTTATCCCAGGTCTTTTCACTTGGTGAAACTGGGCCTAGAAATGTCCTAATATTCTACCACTGTTTTTATAAATATTCCTCATTCCAGGCTGGAAAAGTTCCTGAGAAGTGGTTTGTTTTTATTATTTTAAAAGGTGTTTTTCTTGCCAGTCATTTCCAGTTACCTGTGCTGCTGCCGTCCGGGCCGCGAGAGGGAGGCGCCGAGTTGTTGGTGGAGCCCCTGTCGGTCCCTGGGGACTGAGCACCGCGTCCCATGAGCGGGAAAGCTTAATACAGTGATGGTTCTGCCTTGCCTCCCTGACCCTCGGAACACAGCTGTAGTGTGTCAGGAACACATAACGTAGTTAAGATCACTTGAAGCTCTGCGATCAGTCGCCCTTCTGGACGTTGTGGTTGGGATGTTTCACAGTTCTAACCACCGGTAGAGATACAGCGTCCATATTTTCATAATTAAAAATAGAGGCACATGGTCTCACGAGTTTGAGTGTGGTTATGGGGGCAAAAGGACGGTGTATTTGAAATCTTCGTAAATCCTGGATGCATGGTACCCACCAGTGGCTAATCCATGCAATGAATAAAGAGTTTGCAATAATTTCAAGCATCCCTTCTTTCCACTTGAGTTACTTCTCCATTCCTAGGGGAAGATTTTTTTGGTCCATTGAAAACATGAGTTCAGCAGAATCCTCCTATCATCGTCGTTATTATTTTTTACTACTAAGTAGACAATCTTTTGGTTTTTGATGGGCTTTATGGTTTGAGACAAATCAGTCACTGTCACCAAGTTCCAGGTAGAAGTTGGTTCAGTGCTCTGTCAGCTTCGATGGGATTTTTCAACATATTTTCAAATCCGCTCATGATAGTAGGAATGCTTTCTTACAGTAACTCTAGTTTGATCCTAAGATGTAGTTGTTACCTTACATTCATGAGTGTTTAAGAATTTAGTGGTCTTGATCTTTGTTTTAAATTTTGAGCCTTTGAGAAGTATTTATAAGAATTAATTCATGTTACCTTACATTCGTCACTATTTAAGAATTTAGTGGTCTTGATCTTGATCTTGTTTTAAATTTTGAGCCTTCAAGAAGTACTTATAAGAACTAATTCATGCGTATCTTTTTGAAATGTAAATGTCTTTAGCCCTGGAACAAATTGCTGTTTCTGTTCAGCCCATATTAGCAGAATAGGTCAACTTTGCTTTCTAATTATCAATGTAATAAGTTTATGACTTTATAGATTCCATAAATCTATACATTTATTTCTTGATGAATTATGTAAATTTATATAACTTATGTTTTGTAGAAAATTTGGAAAACATGGAAAATTGTTAACAGGAAAATAAATTACCCATAATCCCAGAACTTAGAGGTGACTAATGTTGACAGTTTGGATCAAATCTTCCAGTTTTGTTTCTAATCTTCATATTTAACAGAAATGAAGTCCTATATACACACATACAGTTTTGTGTCCTAGTGTTTTTATTTAATGTTATTATGAGTGTTTTATTTTGTTAAAAGGTCATCATTTTAAGTTGTTAATTAGTATTCTAGCACAAATTTGCCATAATTTATTTAATTGTTCACTATGATTGACTATTTAGATTGTACTTAATTTTTAGGCATTAGAAGTGATAAACTATATTTTAATCAAACGTTGAAAATAACACATCTTTGTTTAGAAAACATCATTTTTTCTGGTTGTCTAAGATAGATTCCCAGAATTCTTGGGTTAGAGGCCATAGATAATTATGAAAGCCGAAAGGTTCACAAGTTGGGAGTTAATACTTGAATTACTTTATTTGGGGTGAAACATTGAGTACATAATACAGATCATGCAGTAATGGGAAGAGGGGTTGGAACAATGGTTTTCTGGCCTATGTCAGACTTACCTTGAAGCTTTTAAGAATACAGATGTTCTGTTGGGAGGCCGAGACGGGGGGATCACGAGGTCAGGAGATGGAGACCATCCTGGCTAACACGGTGAAACCCCGTCTCTACTAAAACTACAAAAAAAAAAAATTAGCTGGGCCTGGTGGCGAGCGCCTCTAGTCCCAGCTACACAGGAGGCTGAGGCAGGAGAATGGCGTGAACCCAGGGGGCGGAGCTTGCAGTGAGCCGAGATCGCGCCACTGCACTCCAGCCTGGGCGACAGAGCGAGACTCCGTCTCAAAAAAAAAAAAAAAAAGAATACAGATGTTCTGATCAACCCTCTGACCTATTAAATCAAAATCTTAGGGAATAGACTTTAGGCATCTCTAATTTTAAAAAATTTATTCAGGCTACTTGGATGCACAAAAGAGTTGAGACCTACTGTCCTAGAATCACAGAATGTTAATGACCATAGAGACCTTAAGCATCTAGGTTATTTCTGTACGTTTACACGTAAGGAAAATGGCATTCCTAGGCCAATACCATTGCCATGCAGCTAATTTGCCCTCTTGTCTATAGCTCACTCTGCGTCACCCAACCTACCGTTCTCACTGTTTCTTCTATAACCAATCTCCTTCCCACTTCTGTTCTCTTACTCATGCCATTCTTCCCTCAGTCATTTTTCTTCCTTCCATACAAATTCCATGTCTTTGAAAAGAGCATAATCCTACATCCTCCACATAGCTTTCCAGTTCTCTGTTGCCCACGTTTGTCTCCCTTTCAATACTTCTCTATTGTGTTACGTGACACATCACATTTGATATACTTTGTTCTGTGTTTCGAGTATTGTATTCTCTTGTTTACTCAAGTCATTATTTCGGGACTGACTCCCCAGTAGATGCTTTAAGTCAGGATTTCTCAACCTTGGCACTGTTGACATTTTGAGCTGGATAATTTTTTGTTTTGGGGGCTCTCCTGTACATTTTAAATGTTTAACAGCACCCTTGGTCTCTATCCAGTAGATGCCTGTACTGCCTCCCCCTATTTGTGACAACCAGAAAGGTCTTCAGACATTGTCAGATGTCTACTGAAGGACAAAATCACCTCTGGTTGAGAACCACTGCTTCAACTAAGTTACCTTCTCTGTACTCAGAACTTGATGTGATTGCAACAGAGAGAGAGGATTCATATACACAGTGCATGCAAACGAACCTAAATCACCATTCGGATATGACCACACAATTTTCATTTCCCTTGTGTTAGCAAGAGATACCCCAGGCTTTGGACCTGGACATTCCTAAGGCATTCCGACGGATGGTTTTACCTGCAGATTTCCTGGTAATACTGATACCTCAGTTTGGGTCAAAGAAGATCAATTAATTGATTGATTTGATTTGACTCCTGGAAAAGAGGCTCCTTTCTAGCTGTCTCTTTCTTCTCTTTACCTGAATAGCTAGGGCTCTGTGGTTCAAGTGAAGTATTTTGACATAAAAATTAGAACATTGGTCTGCAAAGTTTGCTAAATCTAACTGAGCACATATTATGACTTTATGGAGCTGGTTACTCCTTTTTGACCAAATAAATAATTAGAAGTATTTTTCCTCCTCAATAATGTTCATTTCTCCTTTTTTTCAGAGAGCTGGTAGAGTTTCCTTTTTTTTTTTTTTTTTGATATTTCAGGGCATCTCTCATATTTGCATCTCTTAAGTTTCTTCATATGAAGTAGAATTGATCTGGATTATGTATTGCTGACTCTGATGAAAACCCACAGAAAGTATCTGGGACTTGATCACTTTCATTCTTGTAATATCTCACACAGTTACAGCTGACATAGTAACTGAAGACTTTTGATTCCAAAGCTAGGCAAAATACACTCAGTTGAAAGAATTTGTCAGCCAGAACAGTTGGACTGTTTTGTGAAAACTGTGAGAAAAATTACACAACTAAATGATACATGATGATGGCTTTCTTAAATATAAAATTGTAATAATGTGTTTAATTTCCAGTACGTGATATTGTCCCAGAAGTGACTTCAACATTGTTTGAAATTTGTCTCATTTAAAGAAACATAAACTGGCCGTGGTGGCTCATATCTGTAATCCCAGTACTTTAGGAGGCAGAGGTGGGCAGATCACCTGAGGTCAGGAGTTTGAGACCAGCCTGGCCAACATGGTGAAACCCCATCTCTACTAAAAATACAAAAATTAGTTGGGCATGTTGGTGGGGGCCTGTAATCCCAGCTACTTGGGAGGCTGAGGCAGGAGACTTGCTTAAATCTGGAAGGTGGAGGTTGCAGTGAGCCGAGACTGCACCACTGCCTTCCAGCCTGGGTGACAGAGCGAGACTCTGTCTCAAAAAAAAAAAAAAAAAGAAAAAGCAAGAAACGTAAAGACTGGGCATGTTGGCTCATGCCTGTAATCCCAGCACTTTGAGAGATTGAGGACTGAGGTGGGAAGATCACTTGAGCCCAGGAGGTTAAGGCTGCAGTAAGCAGTGAGCTGTGATTGTGCCACTGCACTCGAGCCTGGGCAACACAGTGAGATCCTGTCTCAAGAAAAAAAATTCCATGTAAATGAATGAATTTGATATTTAATATTTTAAATTAATGAAAAATGTTCTGTAGAGATGTAGATCTTGCCATGTTGCCCAGGCTGGCTTTGAACTTCTGGGCTCAAACAATCCTCCTGTCTCAGCCTCCCAAAGTATAAAGATTACACATGTGAGCCACTGCGCCTGGCCTAATATTTTTAACTTAATGAATTTATTTTGATATAAATAAATTAATAACACTGAAGCTTCCTGATATAATAAGTCTTTTTTTGTGTGTGATGGGTTCTCACTCTGTTGCCCATGCTGGAGTGTAATGGCACTATCATAACTCACTGTAGCCTCAACCTTCCTGACTCAAGTGATCCTCCCACCTTGGCTTCCCGAGTAGATGGGACCACAGGTGTATGCCACCACACCTGGCTGGTTTTTAAAATTTATTATTGATACATATTAATAAAATTCTTTTTATTTTATAAATGATATATGTGGCTGGGCATGGTGGCTCAAGCCCCTGACAGTTTGGGAGGCCGAGGTGGGAGGATCACTTGAGGCCAGGAGCTTAAGACCAGCCTAAGCAACATAGTGAGATCTCATCTCTATAGAAAAAAAAAAAAAATTAGCTAGGTGTGGTGGTGTATGCCTGTATTCCTAGCTACTCAGGAGCCTGAGGTGAGAGGACTGCTAGAGCCCAGGAGTTTCAAGTTACAGTGACCTATGATTGTGCCACTGCACTCCAGCCTGGGCAACAGAGCAAAATCTTGTCTCAAAAAAAAAAAAAAAATTTGAAAATGCTTATGATACAATATATAAGTAGGGGAAAAGGATATTAAATTGTGCCTATATGAACACAACTATATGAAAAACTTGCACATAGAAAAAAGGATTAACAAGAAATAGACCAAATTGTTCACACGGTTGTCTTTTTTGTGGAGAGAATATCAGTAGTTCATTTGTTTCCTTCCAAGTTTATATATTTTCCAAGGTCTCTATAACGAGTTTGTAATTGTTTAATTGTAGAAAACCCTTTTTTGGTCCTTGGCCACAAACACGTTTTATGTAATTGCTCTTTTAATGAGAATAAATGTTATATTTTGCTTTGTTTAAAACCTATATTCCCATAGTTATATGAGCCCTTACAATTATTAAGAGACTGCATAATATAACGTTTCTGGAAGGGTACAGAAGAAACAGCAGTAATTACCTCTGAGAACAGGGACATGGCTTCACATTTTACCCTTTTGTACATTTTGTGCTTTTGCCACATGCATTTATTGTTATTCCAATAAATAAGTAAATAAATATGGATTGCATACTCCATCTGGTTGGTATTTCATAATTCTAAAACTATGTTGCTACATTTTTAAAGATGATATATGTTTCTACTTATTAACTTATATGTTAAAATAGTAAATTTATAGCTTATTTAATAGTTTCCCTATTGATAGACATTTAAGATAATCTCAAGTGTTTACTATTATAGAAAATACTGCACAGATAGCTTTTGCTGTAGTTTCTTTTTTCTTTGAATAATTAATTGGGAATAAATGCTCAAATAATTATATGTGGCTCAACTGCTATGTAAGTGTATTGACTGACCACTGCCATTTTGAATTCTGAAAGGATTGATTAAATTTATAACACTGCTATAAGAATATAAGGGTATTGGCTTCATTAGCATCACCAGCATTGGATGTTGGAAATGATTATAGATTTTTAAATGCTACAACAAATGTAGATAACAGAGAACTATCTGTAGAACTCTTTTTGTACGTGTGAATTGAAATAATAGTTTATTTTCATGTGAATCCAGAAAAAATGTATATGAAAACCTTTTTTCCTCTCATTTCTTATATGAATAGAATCAAGCTATAGAAGTGGTCTGGAGTCACCAGCCTGCATTCTTGAGCTGGGTGGAAGGCAGGCATTTTAGTGATCAAGGTGAAAATGTGGCTGAAATTAACAGACAAGTTGGTCAAAAACTTGGACTCTCAAATGGGGGACAGGTAAGCACATGTGATGGCAATAACTTTCTTCTAATGTCACATAATATAGCAATAGAAATAAAATAAAAAGTTTAGATTTTTTGTTAAAGGAGGTGAGATGACACCTAATTTGTATGCTATTATGTAACTAGTCTAGTCTATTGAAGCTGACTGTACGCTGTGTTTAGTATCTTGTATTTTACCATACTCCCTACTTGCTTCTTATTCTACTATTTAACTCATTTTCCACATTCCCTAATTTTGGTTTCGTGAGATTATTTTTCCTTTTGAATTACTAGGTTCTACTTACTATTATTGAACTTCATTTCTGATATATTTTATAACCTTCCATGGTCTCACTTGATTAAAAAATTCAGCTGGGTGCGGTGGCTCACACCTATAATTCCAGCACTTTGGGAGGCCGAGGTGGGCGGATAACTTGAGGTCAGGAGTTGGAGACCAGCCTGGCCAACATGGTGAAACCCCTCATCTCTACTAAAAATTCAAAAATTAGCTGGGCATGGTGGCAGGTGCCTGTAATACCAGCTACTTGGGAGGCTGAGGCAGGAGAATTGCTTGAACCTGGGAGGCATAGGTTGCAGTGAACTGAGATTGCACTGCTGCACTTCAGCTGGGTGACAAGAGTGAAACAATGTCTTGAAAAAAATAAAAAATAAAAAATTCTACAACAGAGGGTTATTATTTTTCCATTTTTGTCTTCCCTTATGAGTTTAATATGCTTAGATTATAAACCTGAAAGCTTAAATACCCGTGTCTATTTTTTGTTTTCTTATGTTTATCAAGTTATTCCTTTAAACATTTTCTAAACTGTAGGAATAATATGAGGCTGGGCTCAGTGGCTTATTCCTGTAATCCCAGTGCTTTGGAAGGCGAAGGTGGGAGGACCACTTGAGGCCACGAGTTCAAGATTAGCCTGGCTAGGCAATATAGCAAGACCCTATCTCTACAAAAAAATAAAAAAATTAGCTGGGCATGGTAGCGCATGCTTGTAGTCCCAGCTACTCAGCAGACTGAGGTAGGAGGAATGCTTGAGCCCAGGAATTTGAGTGACCTATGATTATGCACTCCAGCTGGGGGCAACAGCAAGACCCTGTCTCTTAAAAGAAGAAGATGTAGTAATAATATGTATTCATTATAACTATTTTACCATTGAAAGTAAAAAATGAGTTTTTACCTTTCCCCAGTCCCATCCTCAGAATGAATGTCTACTGTTTTGGAGGATCTCAGTAGACCTTTAGGATTGGAAGAATGAGATCATTCATATTTTCTGCAATTTTTGTCCCACAAAATATTTCAGATACCTTTCCATGTATTACAAACAATGTGCATTTAACATGTCTCTCTTTGTCTCTCACTCTCTGTGTCTTTATGATCCTCTGCTGCAGCCCTGCCACTGAGACACTATCTCCTGAAGAATCACTGATAGGAACAGAAAGTGGACTGACTAGCCCAGGAGTCCTTAGCTTCTTAGGGGGCAGGAGCTGCTTTGTGCTTTCTCAGAATCAGATATATATGTGGACTGAAACATTTAAAAACAGAATAGCCAAGGGTGCTATACATTTAAAACTTATATAGATGAGGCTACACTGCTATTACCAATTTCCCATGATAATACACGAGAGTGCCATGTCTTTTTAACTTGTTTTAAGCACAGACTAATCTTGTTTATGCATGTTTTTGATGAGAAGAGACTAGAGAAATCTATAAACCTAGCACTAGTCCCTTGCATACTCTAAATTGTTGCTAGAATCTTAAAATTTTAGCGCCAGATGGACCTTAGAAATCATTAACTTTGGTGCTTCGTTCTACAATACAAGGAGATGGAATATTTTACCCAGGATTGCTTAGCAAGTTACAGTTCTGCCCTCTGAGTACCTGGCACTTCCCTGTGGGCATCAACTTCCTGATTTTCAAGTCTTAATTAGTCTCTGAAGAATCCTACTTGTTTTTAACTCCCATTTGCTTTGAAGTGACTTTACCTGATGTTTTTTAGATCCCTTATTGCAGCAATGTCACTAAGAAACTGAGTCTCTAGCTTCTTGGTGGGCAGGAGCTGCTTTGTACTTGCTCAGAATCATCCTTTTCAGTAAGGGAGATATTGAAGAGAAATTTACTGAGGAGTCTGGGGATGAGGCACTCAGGGAAATTCTGCTCCAGTCCACAAAAGCAGAGAGGAAGAGTTGGTTACTTAGAGTATTTAACATGCAGAGGCTTTGGATTTTACTCCTTTAATCCTTGGAAATGCCTATAGAAGGGGAAAGGAAGTAAGATGGTGGCTCCAGCTTATAGACATACTAGTGTTTTATAAATTTAAACTATAATGAGAGGGTATTATTTGTTTTACTTAACTTTTAGCTGTGAAGGATTATACTTCTAAATATTTGTCTCCAATGTCTATTTCAGTGTATTTTTCACTTTTCTTGAAGCAGCATGGCTGTTGCAAAACTTCTAGAAATAATGAGAATATTTACATATTAGATCAAGCCATAACTTGATGATATAGTCATTTCTTCTTATATTTTTTACTTACATTTTTACATTTTAGTGATTACTTTCATTTTTGAAAAACGTGTCGTGCTGAGATGTATTTTTCTTCATTCTGTAATTAGTTATGAAACAGTTTTTCCTAAAATGCTGAGTATATCAAGTCCTGGATAAGAATAAGTACTCAATAAATATTTGTCACATGAAAGACTACACATATAGCCAGGCACAGTGGCTTGCACCTGTTTTCCCAGCTACTCAGGAGGCTGAGGCGGGAGGATTGCTTGAGCCCAGGGTTTCCAGGCTGCAGTGAGCTATGACTGTACCACTGCACTCCAACATGGGTGACAGAGCCAGTCCCCATCTCTCAAAACAGAAAGACTACATAGACTACATATACACCCCCCTCCAAAACACACACGCACATCTACTTACCTAAAATGGTAAGAAGATAGCTTCTTATTTTCTAGTATATGACACATAAAAGTTTTTTAAAAGTAGTTTTAAATTTTTAATTTTTTCTAGGTATTTCTCAAGCCATGTTCCCATGTGGTATCTTGTCAACAAGTTGAGGTGGAACCCCTCTCGGCAGATGATTGGGAGATACTGGTAAAGAAAACCAAATAAGAACTCTCTCATTTAAGGTTAAATTACTTCACAATATCAATGTCTTTAGATTTCTCTTCTCTAAGCTTTATTATATATTCTGAGTTGGTTTTGAATTATAAGAATTAATTGGGGCCAGCACAGTAGCTCATGCCTATAATCCCAGGACTTTGGGAGGCCAAGGCAGGTGGATTGCTTGAGACCGGGAGTTCAAGACCAGGCTGGGCAACATGGTGAAACCCCGTCTCTACTAAAAATACAAAAATTAGCTGGGCATGATAGTGCATGCCTTTAGTCCCAGCTGCTTGGGAGGCTGAGGCAGGAGGATTGCTTGAGCCCAGAAAGCCAAGGCTGCAGTGAGTCAAGATCATGCCATTGTACTCTAATTTGGACAACAGAGTGAGACCTTGTCTCAAATAAGAAAAAAAAAGAATAAATTGATAGAGATCTAATGTACAACCTGACGACTATAGGTAATAAAATTGTATTGGGGATTCATGTTAAATGAGATTTTAACTACTCTTACCACAAAAACAAAAAAGTGGGTAACTGTGAGATGATGTATATGTTAATTTACTTCACTATAGTAACCATTTTACTATCTATATGTAGCTCATAACATCATGTTGTATATATTAAATATGCACATTAAAATTTGTTTTTTAAAAATGAATTGAGATTTTTCCTACTAGACATGGAATGGACAAAATGTAAAGTGAGTTGATCTTTTTGTCTATTGGTTCTAGGAGCTGCATGCCGTTTCCCTTGAACAGCATCTTCTAGATCAAATTCGAATAGTTTTTCCAAAAGCCATTTTTCCTGTTTGGGTTGATCAACAAACGTACATATTTATCCAAATCGGTAGGTGCTATTGTAATATTTGCTGTCATATTCTACACTATAGCATTGAGTCCAAAGTAGAAATGAATGTGCACTAATAAGCTTTATTTTCTACACAGTTGCACTAATACCAACTGCCTCTTATGGAAGGCTGGAAACTGACACCAAACTCCTTATTCAGCCAAAGACACGCCAAACCAAAGAGAATACATTTTCAAAAGCTGATGCTGAATATAAAAAACTTCCTAGTTATGGAAGAGACCAGAAAGGCATAATGAAAGAACTTCAAACCAAGCAACTTCAGTCAAATGCTGTGGGAATCACTGAATCTAATGAAAACGAGTCAGAGATTCCAGTTGACTCATCATCAGTAGCAAGTTTATGGACTATGATAGGAAACATTTTTTCCTTTCGATCTGAGAAGAAACAAGAGACATCCTGGGGTTTAACTGAAATCAATGCGTTCAAAAATATGCAGTCAAAGGTTGTTCCTCTAAACAATATTTTCAGAGTATGCAAATCTCAACCTCCTAGTATATATAATGCGTCAGCAACCTCTGTTTTTCATAAACACTGTGCCATTCATGTATTTCCTTGGGACCAGGAATATTTTGATGTAGAGCCCAGCTTTACTGTGACATATGGAAAGCTAGTTAAGCTACTTTCTCCAAAGCAACAGCAAAGTAAAACAAAACAAAATGTCTTATCACCTGAAAAAGAGAAGCAGATGTCAGAGCCACTAGATCAAAAAAAAACTAGGTCAGATCATAGCGAAGAAGATGAGAAGGCCTGTGTGCTACAAGTAGTCTGGAATGGACTTGAAGAATTGAAGAATGCCATCAAATACACCAAAAATGTAGAAGTTCTCCATCTTGGGAAAGTCTGGGTTAGTATAAATTTTATAACTTGGGAGAAATTTTATGTGGCTTGAACATTCCCAAATTATGAATTAGAATAGTATTTCATATATAAATTGAAAATCAATTAAAAAGAAACACAGTGCCTAAAGCTTTGGGGGACACATTTACTCTTTGCAGTAAAGTCCTTGTATGGATAAAGATTGTGTATTTTCTGGCCAAGTAAGCTTGAATAGGTACAAGCTTAGGTAGGTTCAGGCCCAGAGAGGTCAAAATTACTTGCCTGAGATTGCATAGTTAGTAAGTGTCGATTCAAACCTAGGCAGATTGACTTGGGGGTTCATCAGCATGGAGTGCCCTACAAAGCCTCCCACCTTTAATGCTTGCAGATTTGTTCCCCAGTTACCGAAAGCATCTTGTTAATACTTAGGGAAAAGGGCCAGTATAGGGAGAAATCCATGGCATGAGGTAACCTTCCTGCTGCATGTGGTGGCACCTGGATTGGAATGCATCCAGAAGCTGCTTACCCTGCTGGTGTCTGCTCTTTAATTTGTGTATAACAGAGAGGAAGTAGACATGGCAACTAGTGTTCCAGCCCCTCATCCTGGCCACAAATATTAATGCTACCTTTATATGACGTAAGTCACTAGTCCATTTATTTGAACCTAAATTTGAACCACTGCAAAGTAAGACTTCATAGTGATAAAGAGAGGAACCTGTTAGGAAAGGGAATAAAATAGAAAGGGAAGGTTGTCTCCTTTTGTAGATTTTTTTTTCTCCAACAGTTTTACCTGTGACCTTTATGCAAATAACTGGCAAAGCATTAATCTCTTTGGCCTACATCATTTTCTTTTCTTTTCTTTTTTTTTTTTTTTCTTAAATGGAGTTTCATTCTTGTTGCCCAAGCTGGAGTGCAGTGGCATGATCTGGCTCACTGCAACCTCTGCCTTCCGGGTTCAAGCGGTTCTCCTGCCTCAGCCTCCCGAGTAGCTGGGACTACAGGCATGCACCACCATGCCTGGCTAATTTTTTGTATTTTTAGTAGAAACAGGGTTTCACTATGTTAGCCAGGCTGGTCTCGAACTCCTGACCTCAGGTGATCTGCCTGCCTCGGCCTCCCAAAGTGCTGGGATTACAGGCTTGAGCCACTGCTCCTGGCCAGCCTACATCATTTTCTAAAGCTCCAGACCATTCTATCCCTCCCCTCCCCTCCCCTCCCCTCCCCTTCCCTTCCCTTCCCTTCTTTTCTTTTCTTGTCAGAGGCTTGCTTTGTTGCCCAGGCTGGAGTACAGTGGCATCATCTCCACTCACTCCCAGGTTCAAGTAATTCTCCTGCCTCAGCCTCCAGAGTAGCTGGGACTACAAGTGTGCGCCACCACTCCTGGCTAATTTTTGTATTTTTAGTAGGGACGAGGTTTCACCGTGTTGGCCAGGCTGGTCTTGAACTCCTGGTCTCAAGTGATCCACCTGCCTCAGTCTCCCAAAGTGCTGGGATTACAGGCATGAGCCACTGTGCCTGGCCTCAGATCATTATTTTCTGTTAGCTTTAAACTGTCCGTTCAGGGATCCCACTGCATTCTCAAATTCAAAATGTCTAACACTGAGCTTATGATTTAGCTGGTTCTGTCATTAGATGGGAATATCCTTTTATTTCCTTGAAATTATATGGTGAGAACAGGGAGAAGTGCTGATGGTAAAGTCCTGTGATTAAGATAGCAGTAAGGACTCAGCCCTTCCCAGTTCACTAAAGGTTGAAGAGCCATGGACAATGAGAAGTCACAGTAGGTGAAATCAGATACTAAAATGGACTTGGCTTGAGAGATCAAAATTGATCACTTGGTGATACAACTAACAAATTCATGTTCACTTGAACCTTTATTACCCTGTGAAGCATGGTGATTTAAAAAAACAAAAACAGGAAACTTGATTGTTAAATTCTTTTTAAGTCAGAATATGTACCTTAGAGTTTTTATTTATGCTTTTGTCTACCATTAATATGTCTGCACATGCTCTTTAGAAGTTAATAAAGTCATCTTTATGTCTTTCAGTGCTTATATTTGAGAAGTTGAGAGAAATTTTTAACATCATTATTGAGATATATATACATATGTTTGTTTTTTGTTTGTTTGTTTGTTTGTTTGTTTGTTTGAGATGGAGTCTCGCTCTGTCGCCCAGGCTGGAGTGTGGTGGCATGATCTCCACTCACTTCAAGCCCCACCTTCCAGGTTCAAGTGATTCTCCTGCTTCAGCCTCCCAAGTAGCTGGGATACAGGCTACCACCACCACGCCCGGCTAATTTTTGTAGTTTTAGTAGAGACGAGGTTTCACCATGTTGGCCATGCTGGTCTCAAACTCCTGACCTCGTGATCTGCCCACCTCAGCCTCCCAAAGTGCTGGAATTACAGGCGTGAGCCACTGCGCCCAGCTGAGATAAAATTTAAAGTGTACAATTCAGTCATTTTTAGTATATTTATGCTAGTTGTACAACCATCACCACAATCTAAGTTTAGAACATTTTCGTTAGGGGGTGGGAGAAATTTTACTCTTTGCTTTTTAGATTAAGTTTCTGTCTGGATTTAATCATTTAATCAGACAATCAGGCAGATCGTCTGTGATTAGTTTTGGCCATTCCAGCTTCTTCACTGGTTGTCAGCTTTCACAAATAAAGGCTTCTCCAAGATTAGAAATAACATTTAATTTGAATGTAAATGTACCATAGTTTAAAAGATGGGTTTGGTGGGTACAGTCAAATACATTCATTTAAAGCTCTAATTCTAAAGATTATGTAAAGAAAAGGAAAGAAATGTAGGGAGAAGATTGAAATGTTCATGGTATGACAATATCTGAACATCCATCTGGTTACACTGTTGATATCTGAATGTTTGTGGCCTTTTCAGATTCATATGTTTAAATCCCAGCTCCCAAGGTGATGGTATTAGGAGGTGTGGTCTTTGGGAAGTGATTAGGTCATGAAGGTGAAGCCTTCATGAATAGGATTAGTGCTGTTATAAAAGAGAACTGTGAGAAATAAGTTTCTGTCATTTGTTAGCCACCCAGTTTAAGATATTTTGATATAGCAGCCTGCATGGACTGAGACAACTATGAGTTATTATGATAGCTTCTGTTATTTCATCTAAATTCATAGAAGCTAATATATCAATATTTATGCTATGAAATATTTCTTAACCAAGCCTTGAATATATTTACATTTTTGTTTATTTTTAAATTTCAGATTCCAGATGACCTGAGGAAGAGACTAAATATAGAAATGCATGCCGTAGTCAGGATAACTCCAGTGGAAGTTACCCCTAAAATTCCAAGATCTCTAAAGTTACAACCTAGAGAGAATTTAGTGAGTTCAAATATATATGTTACATCAAAATTCTTTTACATGTTTTGTAAGATTTCTAATTGCTTTAGCTAAGTAATAAGAATGTTGTATTCCTTTTTGATACAAGTCTTTTTTTATTATGTTAAACTATATATAATATAAAATATGCCATGTTAGCCATTTTTACGTGTATAATTCAGATACATTAATTACATTCATAATATTGTACAACCATCATCACTATCTATATCCAGAACTTTTCCATCACCCCAAACAGAAACTTGGTACCCATTAAACAATAATTCCCCATCCACTCCTTTCCCCAGTCCCTGATAATCTCTAATGTATATTGTGTCTCTATGAATTTACTTATTCTAGATATTTCATATATAAGTGGAAGTATGCATTTGTCTTATGTATCTGACTTATTTCATTTAACATAATGTTTTCAAGACTCATCTGTGTTGTATGTATCAGAACATCATTCGTTTTCATGGCTGAATACTATTCCATTGAATGCATATACCACATTTGTTTATCCATTCATCTGCTGATGGACACTTGGGTTGTTTCCACATTTTTGGCTGCTGTGAATAATGCTACAGTGAACACTGGTGTACAAATATCTGTTTGAGTTCCTCTTTTCAGCTCCTTTGGGATATACCTAGGAATTATGTTTAACTTTTTGAGAAGCTGAGAAATCTTTAATAAATAATAACACAAATATGTATATTTGCCAATGCAAATATGAATATTTTTTTGCTTTCTTAAGAGGTTGATAATTTTGCCACACGGTTGTAATTTAAAAAAATTGTCCCATGTTGTTTCAGTATTAATATTGTAGCCTAAAAGAGTGCTAGACTGTTTTACTTTTCTACTCAGTTAATTCTTTGGATACTGGTAGAGTCAGGAAATGAGATATTGAACTTAAAGATCTTTGTAGGTCGGGTCCAGTGGCTCACACCTGTAATCCTAGCACTTTGGGAAGCTGAGGTGGGAGGATTGCTTGAGGCCAAGAGTTTGAGAATAGCCTGGGCAACATAGCAAGACCCCATCTCTACAAAAAAATGTAGAAAAAAAATTAAGCCAGGCGTGGTAGCTCACACCTGTAATCCCAGCACTTTGGGAGGCTGAGATGGGTGGATCACTTGAGGTCGGGAGTTGGAGAGCAGCCTGGCCAACATGGTAAAACCCCATCTCTACTAAAAATACAAAAATTAGCCGGGTGAGGTGCTAATCCTGTAATCTCAGCTACTCAGGAGGCTGAAGCAGGAGAATCACATGAACTGAGGATGTGGAAGTTACAGTGAGCCTAGATCTCACCACTGCACCCCAGCCTGGGTGACAGAATGAGACTCTATCTCAAAAAAAGTAAAAATAAAAATTAGACACATGTGGTGGCACATGCCTGTAGTCCTAGGTACTCAGGAGGCTGACTGAGGTGGGAGGATATCTTGAGCCCAGGAGTTCAACACTGCAGTAAGCTATGATTGTGCCACTGCACTGTAGCCTACGCAATATCTCAAAACAAATTTTTTAAAATAGATTATTAGGCCAGACGTGGCGGCTCATACCAGTAATTCCAGCACTTTGGGAGGCCAAGGCAGGCAGATCACCTGAGACCAGGAGTTTGAGAGCAGCCTGGCCAACATGGTGAAACCCCATGTCTACTAAAAATACAAAAATTAGCTGGCAATGCCTGTAATCCCAGCTACTTGGGAGCCTGAGGCAAGAGAATCGCTTGAACCTGGGAGGCAGAGGTTGCAATGAGTGGAGACTGCACCACTGCACTCCAGTCTGGGCGATACAGTGAGATTCTGTCTCAAAGAAAAAGGAATTTGTTTTCCTGTCTTTATAGTAGAGGGAGGAAAGGGAGAATGGGGTTGGAGTGGTTATTGAGTGAGCCAAATTATGGTAGGTGTATCACTGGGCATAGAGAAAATGAGCATTTAAAACTTTTCCACCTAACAGATGTTTCTTCAGGCTACACTGCACTCATTGTGCTAACTGTAATGTCAAATCCCAAACCTGTGCCTATAGAATATGAACATCCTTCATTGGATTTGTTTGGTAAGGCTTACACTTTATTAGGAAGATAAGATGTTAAAATAAGGGTGTTAAGTTCAGTTATGAGGATAATTCATTACTATGCCTTTTTTGGCAGCCTAAAGACGTAAGTGAAGAAGACATAAAAATTGTGTTTTATTCATGGCTACAGCAGTCTACTACCACCATGCTTCCTTTGGTGATATCAGAGGAAGAATTTATTAAGCTGGAAACTAAAGATGGTGAGTACATTTGTTATTTTGACTTTTTTTTCTATTTAAATAGTGGTACATTTTAAATTGTTCTTGCAACCTGTCATACATGTGAACAGTATGTGAATAGTGAAATGTAATTTTGATAATTAAACAGTAGATTTTATGTATTGAAAAATATATTTGGCTGAGTGCAGTGGCTCACGCCTGTAATCCCAGCACTTTGAGAGGCCGAGGCAGGCGGATCACTTGAGGCCAGGCATTCGAGAGCAGCCTGCCAACATGGCGCAACCCCATCTATACAAAAAAATACAAAAATTAGCCAGGCGTGGTGGTGTATGCCTGTAGTCCCAGCTACTTGGGAGGCTGAGGCGGAAGGATCACTTGAGCCCAGGAGGTCCGTGTTCATGCCACTGCACTCCAGCCTGGGCACTCCAGCGAGACCCTGTTGCAAAAAAAAAAAGAAAAGCCTTTAACTTAAATAAATTTGACATTGAAAATCTTAAATTATTTCATCTCTGTTTCAATACTAACTCTGCATTTATTACTTTCTTTTTAATAGGGCTGAAGGAGTTTTCTCTGAGCATAGTTCATTCTTGGGAAAAAGAAAAAGATAAAAATATTTTTCTGTTGAGTCCCAGTTTGCTGCAGAAGACTACAATACAAGTAATAGCATATTATTGAATATTTAATAAAATACTATTTGTTACATATGATCGATAATAAAGTATGAATTTCCTTGTAACATCTTGCATTGTGAAGTGTATTAAAAACTAGGTAGGAGTAAGGAATAACTTGATTTAAAATATTTTATTTTATTCTGTAATCTCTTTAAAGTATCTGTAAAAATTATTGACTTATCCTAAATTTAAAAATGAATGCCTTAGCACAGTTAAGTTCCAAGAATAGAGTTGATCGTGTTAACTGGTAAATGGATCATGATTTAAAATTCTTCTAGGATTGAAACAAATGAAAACGTAGTTTTAAGGGTTTTGATTTTTTAAAATTCCTATTTTTACATGCAATTTTACTGTACAACCCATCATATTTTGACAGTTCTTAAATTTGCAACTCTTCAGAAATATTATCAGATCACTTTTCTTTGTTTCCATAAGTTTTTTGTTTTTTATTTTTTTAAAGACAGTGTCTCGCTTTGTTGCCCAGGCTGGAATGCAGTGGCACGATCATGGCTCACTGCAGCCTTAACCTCCCAGGCTCAGGTGATCCTTCTACCTCAGCATCCCAAGTAGCTGGGATCACAGGCACATGCCATAATGCCTGGCTAATTTTTGTATGTTTTGTAGAGATAGGGTTTCACCATGTTGCCCAGACTTGTCTTGAACTGCTGGGTTCAAACAATTGTTCTGCCTTGCCCACCCAAAGTGGTGGGATTACAAGTGTGAGCCACTGCGCCCAGCTCTTCTAGAAGTATTTTAAGAGTGGTCTTTTTTTTTGAGACAGAGTCTCGCTCTGTCACCCAGGCTGGAGTGCAGTGGCACCATCTCGGCTCACTGCAACCTCCACCGCCCAGGTTCAAGTGATTCTCCTGCCTCAGCTTCCCTAGTAGCTAGGATTATAGGCAAATGCCACCATGCCCTGCTATTTTTTGTATTTTTAGTAGAGACGAGGTTTCACCATGTTGGCCAGGCTGGTCTTGAACTCCTGACCTCAAGTGATCTGCCCTCCTTGGCCTCCAAAAGTGTGAGCCACCACGCCCAGCCAAGAGTGGTCTTTTTACAATATTATTTTTTGATTAGGACATTCATTCTTGTCATTATAAAGCTGAAGATACTCTAATTATTTAGAATTTCAGTGTTTTGGAACTAGACATTGTTTCTTTATTTTTGAAATATTATTGAAGGAATACCATTTGGAGAAGATACAAATGTAAGAATTGTGAAAGGATAATTGTGACACAAATCAAAATTATAATAAAAATATATCTGTAAAATGTATTAAGGCAATAACATTCTTTCTGCTTGTTGACCATAAATATTTATGTTCCCTGGATGGGTACATTGTTATTGTCAAGGGTGATTAAATAATGATCTTGCATGCATAATTTATCTATTCTCTCTGGTATAACAGAATCAGCAATTTAGTTTTCTGGGACCCGAGAAAAACGTGCAAAAGACATACTTTGAAATGTAAAACTGATTTTTCCTTGCAACTATAGGTCCTTCTAGATCCTATGGTAAAAGAAGAAAACAGTGAGGAAATTGACTTTATTCTTCCTTTTTTAAAGCTGAGCTCTTTGGGGTAAGAAGTTATGGCCAAACTAGCATGTTTAGAGACGTATTTTAATATTATATCTGGCAGAGTTTTCCATGTAAATATTAAAGTAGATGTTAATATCAATAAGTGATCTTACTAATGATTAGTAGATATTTTTTCAAGGATTGTCTCTATCTTCACGCCTAGCTTAAATTTGCCTTGTCTTCTTTTTTTTTTTTTCTTTATTTTTATGTTTTTATCCATCCCTGGTGGTAGGGGATAACCTTGTCTTCTTCAATAACTAGAAGTCTGAAGCTTATTAGAAATTTTACTTTGAGAATTGATCGATGAGAAGAAAGCAACTAGATATCACCTGGATCATATATGCTTGAATAAAACAATAATTCTTAGAACAAATAAATACATTTTAAAAGTTAAAGCCAAAAACATTAGTTAAATGTTTAAAAATATTTCAAATTAAGTTATTCCTTCACTGTCTTGTATTACTGTAATAATTTGGATTATTTGTGTTTTTCTCAACTTTTAAAACAAATATTTAAAAAATTCCTCTTTTGATTCAGTAGGGCTAGATTAAAATATAAAAAATATTTTTAAAACTTCTCTTAATTTCCATATTTCTTATATAATATGAGAATCTCTTATAAGCATTACCTCTTAGAAGTCTTCACAGAAGCTTTGGTAGATGTAGTAGTAGTGATTTGATTTCCTAGAATGGTATAATCTGTAAATGTTTTAGTAAAAGCATTAAACCATAAAGGCAAAATGTTTAAATATAGCACAGTGTTTATTAATATAAAATAAAATCTCTTTTTTTTTTTTTGAGATGGACTTTTACTTTGTCACCCAGGCTGGAGTGCAATGATGCAATCTCAGCTCATTGCAACCTCCGCCTCCCGGGTTCAAGCAATGGTTCCGCATCAGTCTCCTAAGTAGTTGGGATTACAAGCATGCGCCACCACACCTGCCTAATTTTTTGTATTTTTAGTAGAGATGAGGCTTCACCATGTTGGCCAGGCTGGTCTCAAGTGATCCGCCTGCCTCAGCCTTCCAAAGTGCTGGGTCCTGCATAAAGTAAAATCTCTTCAGACTCTTATGTGATCATATAAAGTGGCAGGCAGTCACAGTCTAGAAGTAGTTTAAAGTTCGTGTTTGTATAATGTAATCTACAGATTGATACTGGATTTCATTGGTAATATTTAAGAGGAAATAAGTTTTTGTTATCCTCAGTACTTCAAAAGCACCCATTTATGGTTATGTTGATTACTAAATTAAATCATTTGAAGGTTAGAGGTGTTTTTGTGTGTGTGTTAAGATTCCTTAAGGAGTTCTATTAGGGCAAAACTTTTAGTAACTGCACATTTTTAAAGTAATAAAACTAATTTTAAAAGCTTGGAGGCCGGGCTCACACCTGTAATCCCAGCACTTTGGGAGGCCAAGGTGGGTGGATCACCTGAGGTCAGGAGTTTGAGACCAGCCTGGCCAACATGGTGAAACCCTGTCTCTACTAAAAGTACAGAAATTAGCCAGGTGTGGTGGAGGGCAGCTGTAATCCCAGCTACTTGGGAGGCTGAGGCAGGAGAATTGGTTGAACCTGGGAGGCGGAGGTTGCAGTGAGCTGAGATCATGCCACTGCACTCCAGCCTGGGCGACAGAGCAAGACTCTGTCTCAAAAAAAATAAAGCTTGGATTCAGTTTCGACATTAATCAGTATACTTTCTCTCAAGTAGGGGACAATTTCTAAGATTTTAGTCTTTTAAAATTTATTAACTAGTCTGAGCATGGTGGCTCATGTCTATAATCCCAGCACTTTGTGGGGCAAAGGCAGATGGATCCCTTGAGCCCAGGAGTTGGAGACTAGCCTGGGCAACATGGCAAAACCCCATCTCTACAACAAATGCACACACAAAAAAACCAATCAGCTGGGTGTGGTGTTACATGCCTGAAGTCCCAGCTCCTTGGGAGGCTGAGGCAGGAGAATCACCTTTGCCAGGGAGTTTGAGGCTGCAGGAAGCTGGGTTCACGCCACTGCACTCCAGCCTGGATGACCCAGCAAGCCCCTTCCTCAAAAAAAAAAACAAGATATAAAATAAAATTAATCAACTATACTGGGAAGGCAAAATTCAGCATTTTTTATAGCTAAATTTTATCCTGCTTCAGTCTTTTATCATGTAACCATGTATATCTTTTACAGAGGAGTGAATTCCTTAGGCGTATCCTCCTTGGAGCACATCACTCATAGCCTCCTGGGACGCCCTTTGTCTCGGCAGCTGATGTCTCTTGTTGCAGGACTTAGGAATGGAGCTCTTTTACTCACAGGAGGAAAGGTAAGTGGTTAAGGTGTGTTCATTTTTCTGTAACATTTAATAACTTTTCATTTACCTTTCTTCGGGTTTTGACCAGGTATTTATGTAGGGTTTATATGACATATGGAAAGCATTCATTTATTCACTAATATTTCTGTGTGTCTGCTTTTAGGTGTTGGGGGAGTGATGACGAATAAGAGTGATGATGTTCTCCATGCCCTTTTTCTGTGTCAGTTGATACAATTATATGGTTTTTCTTTTTTAGGCTATAAGGTGCTGATAGGGTTGAGTAACTTACAAATGTTGAACCAGCCTTGCATACCTGTGATAAATACCATGTAGTTGTGGTGTATCATTCTTTCTACATTGCTGAGTTTTATCTGCTAATGTTCTGCTGAGCTTTTGTCCATTTAAGTTTGAAAGTGATTAGTTTGCAGTTTTCTGTTTTTGTATTGTCTTTGTCTGGTTTTGCTATCAGTGTATATCTGGCCTCATAAAATGAGTTGGGAAGTATTCCCTCTTCTTCTTTTATTTTTTTGGAAGAGACTGTATAAAACTGAGGCTGAATCTTGGTGGTTGCCATAACGACAGAAACTATTTCTGTGACTGAATATACTGGGAATTCTTATAAAGCAATTATTTTCTAGGGAAGTGGAAAATCAACTTTAGCCAAAGCAATCTGTAAAGAAGCATTTGACAAACTGGATGCCCATGTGGAGAGAGTTGACTGTAAAGCTTTACGAGGTATGAATATGGTAACACTCTACATAAATCCCTTTTTCATTAGAAAGACAGGAATGTTATAATTAATGCTATCAATCTAATAAATACACCTATCATCTAGTCTTTAACTTTTCTGTTCATCATTTAGTCATTGAAATTTCTTAGAAATTTTAAGTCTTTGGCTTTCTAATGTTTTTGATAAAATTTCTAAAACTCTCCATGTTTGATGGAGGCCTATTTTTTTTTTTTTCTAGCCAGAACTCTTTGTAGACTACATTCCTGGAAGTGCTCACTGACACCACTCTGAAAAATTAGTACTTAGAATATAATCGGTATAAATGATCTCTGAATTGCTATGGGAAACTGGGAGAATGGTTGCTTCAGGAGAGAGAAAGTAGGAGGCTGTGGACAGCAATGAGGAGAATTACAGTTTACCATAGAACACTTTTGTACTTTTAAAGTCCTTAACATTTACATTATTATCTATTCAATTAAATTTTTTTTTTTTTTTACTTTGAACAGTCAATTTTTCCCCCTTGGGTACCTCTATCATATAGTTCCAACTAATCATGAACATGTGTGTTTCCTGTTCTTTGTAAATTTAAACTTTGTAACTCACCAGGAAGTTTGAAGCCAAATTTGTGATTCAAATATAGCAACTCCAGGATCTCTAGGCAGATGCATTTGCATTTGATTTTACACGAATCTTGATCCCTTACTCTCACTTATGTTTTCCCACATCCTACTTTTTTAATTTTGTTGTAGGCCATCTAAAATTTTCAATGGGGTGAAACTGGGTATAAATGAATACACGCATACAGAAATTATAGTAGCATATTCCTTTTCTTTTTTTCTTTTTTCTTTTTTTTTCTTTTTTGAGACAGTCTTGCTCTGTCGCCCAGGCTGGAGTGCAGTGGTGTGATCTCGGCTCACTATAGCCTCCATCTCCCAGGTTCAAGCAATTCTCGTGCCTCAACCTCCCGAGTAATTGGGACTACAGGTACATGCCACCCACACCTGGCTAATTTTTGTATTTTCAGTAGAGATGGGGTTTCACCATGTTGGCCAGGCTGGTCTCAAACTCCTGAGCTCAAAGTGATCTGCCCACCTTGGCCTCCCAAAGTGCTGGGATTCCAGCATAAGCCACTGCACCTGGCCTCCTTTTCTGAGTTTTATAAAATTTGATACTTTACTGCACCCTTTGAGACTGTATTAATTAAACCATGTTAATGATGAACAAGTTTTTGTGATTGGTATATTAATAAAATATAGATCAAATTTTTATAGTTATATCAGTATTGAGCTTTTCTAATGCTTTCAAAAGGACAACCTGAACTTTCCCAGCACTGAAATAATATTGAAACCATTTCATATCTTCTGTATTAAGGAAAAAGGCTTGAAAACATACAAAAAACCCTAGAGGTGGCTTTCTCAGAAGCAGTGTGGATGCAGCCATCTGTTATTCTGCTGGATGACCTTGACCACATTGCTGGACTGCCTGCTGTCCCGGAACATGAGCACAGTCCTGATGCGGTGCAGAGCCAGCGGCTTGCTCATGGTAAATGCATCCACCACTGGCTTAAGGTCTTGTTCTTTTGTCAGTCAGCATTTTTAGTCTTAACAATAAATCTACTCTCTTCAGAGAATAATATATGTGTTATGTTAAGTGTTGTGTTTAAGGCCCCTGATAGCATTCTACAGTTGTCCTATAGACTGTATTAGCAAAATTGGTAGAGTAAAAACAGTATGAAAATTCTGCAACTGCATGCTTAGTCCTTTAGGGTTTTTCATTCTCCTTTACTTACTGTTTAATTTACAGATTTACTCTTTTGTTCATTTGACAAATATTTGACAAACGCTTGTGCGCAGTCTGTATTCTCAAAAGTCTAGGAGAAAAAGAAGGGTGAACAGTGTTAGTACAGAACAATACTAATAATGATGGCTACTGTGTATGAGTAGCCAATCCTTTCTTAGCTTTCTTGGATTGCTTTGTATTCTGCATGAAGATATTCCCTGGGCTTCACAGGTCAATAAATGGAAATTCAGAGTGATTAATTTGACCAGGGTGACCAACAAGGAGGTGACAGAATACACTGTGCGAGAAGTATACACAGAGTAGTGTAGGAGCATATAACCTATACTGGGGTTGATGTGGGATAAAGAGTTATCAGGGAAAGCTTTTTAGAGGAGTTGATAACTGAGCTGAGTTTTGATGGAAGAGTAGAAATTAGCGTGAACCAATTTCATACTAATAAAGAAGCAAAGGAAGCGTGGTCTACAAGCAAAAGCACAGAGGTATAGGAAGTAATGATACTTTGGGGAATACCCTGTTGACTGGAGCTTAGAGTGCAAGGAGAGGAGTGCTAGGGAAGTGAGACTGGAGGGTTTGGCAGCATTGACTTGCTTCAAGGTTCTTAAGAACTGAAATAGATATAAAATGCAACCAAGAGTGGCTTGGATTATATTACCTAGTGTATTAATCTCAAATTTTGAAATCTATAGCATCTATAGGACTGGTGTTACTAATCTTACACTCGATCTGTTACTGTTCTTATACTAGATCTATTAGTCCAGAGTTTAAGGGAGTGCTGCAAATTTCTAGGTCAGGACAGGACTCAGATGTACATTATTAATGCCGATTTCAGTTCTGACCTTCTCATATGAAACCTTACAAGACCTGGGGTAGGAAGAGATTGTTCTGGAAGTCATAGGAATATCAGCTGTATTTTAACAAACAAAATACAGTATGGAAATTTATCACCCTTCTAGAATATTTATTTCAGAGACAAATTTTTATCACTCGTTCCTTTATTTCATAAGATCCATGAGTAGGGAACCTCATTAGACATTGCTCTGAGTATATGGTCTGAGTTTGCAGTACCTCTTGTGCCTCCATTAGATTTATTAGGTCCTTGATAGATAAATCAGGGAAGAACTAGATGGATTCATTTTTTAAAGACATGAAAGAGTGATACCATACATATTCCACCTTAAAGGTCAACCTTAGAGTATCATTATTTTTAATGAATGTATAATTTTTAAATTTCATGTTTATTTTTCCTAAGCTTTTACACTATATTGCTTAATTCCAGCTTTGAATGATATGATAAAAGAGTTTATCTCCATGGGAAGTTTGGTTGCACTGATTGCCACAAGTCAGTCTCAACAATCTCTACATCCTTTACTTGCTTCTGCTCAAGGAGTTCACATATTTCAGTGCATCCAACACATTCAGCCTCCTAATCAGGTAATACACTATTTGTAAGGATTATTGAATTATGTCCCTTTTCTAGAAATTATTTTTCAATTTTATTAGTAATTTGTGGCTTTAAACTTATGCTCCTATTAATGATCTTAAGGATATGTAAGTCAACATTTGGTGCATGTTGTGCTAGAGGCATAAATTATAATTTATAGCCACCTGAAATGTTAGTATGCACTTTCCAAGAAAATGACTTTTTTGAAAATGGTATTTCTTTGAATGAGAAAGAACAGAGAGAAATAGATAGATGGCTTTTAAACACTTCATTAATTAAACTTTTTTTTTCCACCATCACATAATGGCACTTAGTCCCCTTTGGGAACTCATGAGGGTTTTAGTGGCACTGAGCTGAAAGAAGTATGTTCCAGGACTGGCAAACATATTTTAAATTCTTAAAAAATTTCACCTAGCATCTACCCTAAATATTCAGACCCTGTGCTAGTTAACTGCTATTGAAGAACAAAGGTATTATATCTATTATTAAGGATAATAGAATGGTATTTGAGATATTGGTCACTGAATATGTTTTTAGTAATAAGTTTTATAAGAACCCAAAAAAAATTATTAAAGGAACCATGTATTACTAAAAATGCTTCTTGTTGGAGAAAGAAATGACAATCATTTATTAATGTGATTTTTTTACAACCTTATTGAGATATAATTTAAGTACAACAAATTCACATAAAGTGTACAATTTGATCAATTTTAACATATGTAGATGCCATGAAACCATCACCACAATTAAGGAAACAAACATTTTCATCACTCCAGAAGCCTCCTAGCCCTTTTACTACCCATCCCTCCCCCGCTGCATCCCCAGACAACTACCAATGTGCTTTCCGTCACTATAGATTTGTCAACCTGATTTTCTCCAAATATACGTTCTAAAATATACAGTTGAATAAAATTGGAAATTTGAATTTTGTGCTTTTCTTTAGGAACAAAGATGTGAAATTCTGTGTAATGTAATAAAAAATAAACTGGACTGTGATATAAACAAGTTCACCGATCTTGACCTGCAGCATGTAGCTAAAGAAACTGGAGGGTTTGTGGCTAGAGATTTTACGGTACTTGTGGATCGAGCCATACATTCTCAACTCTCTCGTCAGAGTATATCCACCAGAGAAAGTATGTTTTACTATTAAAACCTGAACTTGGAATCTTCTTTCTATTGTGGAGAAATGTAATTGTAGTAAGACATGAATTAAATATATTCCATTGTAGTATTTGAATAAGCAGTTATTTGAGTAGAAAATTCGTGTTTCCAGCTAAAATGATGGCATATTTTGAAAATTCATATAGTGAAATATAACTACTAAAAGAAATTTTGTTTATTTTTAAACAGAATTAGTTTTAACAACATTGGACTTCGAAAAGGCTCTCCATGGATTTATTCCTGCGTCTTTGCGAAGTGTCAACCTACATAAACCTAGAGACCTGGGTTGGGACAAGATTGGTGGGTTACATGAAGTTAGGCAGATACTCATGGATACGATCCAGTTACCTGCCAAGGTATGTTTAAAAAAAAAAAAAGAAAAAGTGAATACTTACTCCCAGAAGAACCACTGTATTATTGGCTTTGGCTTTATGTGTTAGCTTGCCCAATCTCCATGTGAGTCAACAAGTGTTTACTGAGTTACCAAATAAATATCTGACACTATTTTAGGTACTTTAACAACTTTTTATTTTATTAATTAATTTTTTATTAGAGTTGAGACCTCACTGTCATCTAGGCTGGAGTGCAGGGGCACACTCACAGCTCACTGCAACCTCGAACTCCTGGGCTCAAGCAATCCTCCTGCCTCAGCCTTCCCAGTAGCTAGAACTACAGGCATGAACCAATATGCCCGGCTAATCTTTAATTTTTGTAGAGACAAAGTCTTGCTATGTTGCCCAGGCTGACAGATTTTAGTGTGTATGATGCAGTCTTTGACTATAAGAAACTTACAATAGAAAGCTGAGGTGACAGTTACAGTAAATACATTTTGATGTATAATTCTGTTTGCTTTAATCATTCAAATTGTAGTAAAACAAGATGAACTGTCTATTACGATTTGAGCAGAAATGGATAGGAATAAACTAGGAGGTAGAAGAGTTATCAAGGTTAACAGGACTGATGGGTGAAGCTAGATTTCCAGACCTGGGATGAAAAGCAGAGTTGGCAGGTATAGATGAGGCAGATAGCAGGATAGAGGAGACAAATGTAGATTGTTCTTCAGAAGATCAGATGGTAGAGTCTAGGAGGTAGTGTGTTTTAATCAGAAATCTGAGAAGCAAAGATCATTGCATAAGATCAGGGACCCGTGCAAAGGAGTGAGAAAAAAAATATGGGTAAAGGCCGGGCGCGGTGGCTCAAGCCTGTAATCCCAGCACTTTGGGAGGCCGAGACGGGCGGATCACGAGGTCAGGAGATTGAGACCATCCTGGCTAACACGGTGAAACCCCGTCTCTACCAAAAAATACAAAAATCTAGCCGGGCGAGGTGGCGGGCGCCTGTAGTCCCAGCTACTTGGGAGGCTGAGGCAGGAGAATGGCGTGAACCCGGGAGGCGGAGCTTGCAGTGAGCTGAGATCCGGCCACTGCACTCCAGCCTGGGCGACAGAGCGAGACTCCGTCTCAAAAAAAAAAAAAAAAAAAAAAAAAAAAAAAATATGGGTAAGGACCCTGGGTTTCATGTAACTGCATGGCAACTCCTGGGCACAGTGGCCACTGGAGCCTGGGACATGCTGATTGCAGCCCAGGACTATTAAAACCAGTGTGAGAGAACATGGGCATGGAGGTACTAGCTAGCAGGATCATGATCCCAATGCTGGGATTGGGTGGGCATCAAGCATTAGTATATGGAGATTCAGTACATCCAGATACAGTACATAGAGACTATATGCGTAACTGCTGTGTGGGCTTCTTTCAGATTAGAGCAGTAGAGGTGAGTGGGAATATTCTCAATAGAGGGAACTAAATAGGCATACCTAATAAAGGAGACCAGGATGTTGCTGACAGTAGCCTCATGTTTGGCTCACCTGTTCAAAAAGTCCTCTTGTTCTCGAGCAGTGGTGCTTTAAAAGGTAATTTGAGAAGCAGTCAATTATTTGTTCAGCCTGGAGACTCTTGGGATATTTTACTATCTTTGATTGAAGAGATTTGAATGCACACAGCTCTCATAACTTGCCCCATGAAGCATATCCATGAAAGGCACTATACTTGTTAAAAGATTGGTTTGTACTTTTTAAATGTAGTACTTTTAATAAAACAGGAAAAATAGAAAGAAGTTCTGATGCAGTTATATGCATTTTATATAGAATGTGTTCTTAATTGGAAAAAAATTGTAGTAGTTCCTTTAAGTTCATTTATAGTTTTTAGTAGGAATTTTATTTTCTACTGTTGTACTTGCTGTTACTGAAGAAAGGTGGTGGTGATTACTATCTGAATATTTTTTTCTATACATTGATCTTTAGCTGCTACTTAGTCATTTCTGTTTAGACTTGAGCTCTTTTTCATATTTTTTTTTTTTGTTTCTCAGTATCCAGAATTATTTGCAAACTTGCCCATACGACAAAGAACAGGAATACTGTTGTATGGTCCGCCTGGAACAGGAAAAACTTTACTAGCTGGGGTAATTGCACGAGAGAGTAGAATGAATTTTATAAGTGTCAAGGTATGTTGTCTACTTCTTTTTTCATTGAGGCAAAATTTACATAAATGCAGTTAGCCATTTTAAAGTGTACAATTCACTGACATTTAGTGCATTCACAATGCTATACAACCACCACCTCTTTCTAATTTCAAAACCTTTTCATTCCATTCCTTCTTCCGCTTATCCCCTGGCAACCATTAATCTGCTTTTTGTCTCTATGGATTTGCCTTTTCTGTTTATTTCATATAAAAAGAATCATGCAATATGTCACCTTTTGTGTCTGGCTTCTTTCACTTATGTAAAGTTTTCATGGTTCATCCAGGTAGTAGCATGTATCAGTACTTCATTTCTTTGCATGACTGAATAATGTTACCATACTTTGTTTATCCATTTATCAGTGGTGAACATTTGAATTGTTTCTACCTTTTGACTATTATGAATAATGTTACTGTAAATATTCATGTACAGATTTCTCCATGGACATGTTTTTATTTCTCTTGGTCATAAACTGAGTAGAATTGTTGGGTCTTAGGGTAATTCTCTAACTTTTCAAAGAACCACCAAACTGTCTTTCACACCAACTGCACCATTCCCACTAGCAACGTGGGGGGGTTCCTGATTCTCCACATCTTTATCAACACCATTATGTTTGTCGATTGTGGGCTAGTCTCACATTTGGAAAGCTAGTACAACAGCAATCCATCTATTAAAAGTTGTGTGCGGCTGGGCGCGGTGGCTCACACCTGTAATCCCAGCACTTTGGGAGGCCCAGGTGGGCGGATCACAAGGTCAGGAGATCGAGACCATCCTGGCTAACACGGTGAAACCCCGTCTCTACTAAAAATACAAAAAATTAGCTGGGCGTGGTGGCGGGTGCCTGTAGTGCCAGCTACTCGGGAGGCTGAGGCAGGAGAATAGCACGTGAACCCGGGAGGCGGAGCTTGCAGTGAGCCGAGATCACGCCACTGCACTCCAGCCTGGGCAACAGGGTGTGACTCCATCTCAAAAAAAAAAAAAAAGTTGTGTGAAATTGAGTAATGAGCCACCGCTCTCATAGGGCTTATTATGGTCTTGCTTAAGGCAAATCTTCATGCATTGTGAACAGAATTATACATAAATACTCAGATAAAAGGGCAAACTATTCTTAAAGGGAGTAGACAACTAGAGGCTGGAGACCATACTGAGGCAGGAAGCTGGGGTTTTTATGGTTCTGTTACTTTTGACTATATCTCACCCTTGCTTGGTCAAAGTGAGACTAGGTCTAAGTTTTTTTCAGGTACAAGGTGAGTGTGGTAATTAAGAGGCATGTTAGCAGATCATTTTGGGTAATGCTTCACAGTTCACCACTGGTGTGTCATTGTGGTCGCAGATCCAGTATCTTAGCCGTATAGTTTCAGCACATCAGCAATATTAGTTTAACAAAGGGCAATTAGATTACAAGACAAAGGAATCATGTATTATTCTAGCCTTACTCAAAGTTGATTTATAAATCAGTTTAGTAATTTGTTTATTTTTTCTATATTTATTTTTATTTTTTTGAGATGGAGTCTCACTCTATTGACCAGGCTGGAGTGTACTGACGCAATCTTGGCTTACTGCAACCTCCGCCTCCTGGGTTCAAGCTATTCTCCTGCCTCAGCCTCCCGAGTAGCTGGGGTTACAGGCTAATTTTTGTATTTTTAGTAGAGACAGGATTTCACCATGTTGGCCAGGCTGGTTTTGAACTCCTGACCTCAAGTGATCTGCCCGCCTTGGCCTCCCAAAGTGCTGGGATTACAGGTGTGAGTCACAGCGCCCAGCTCAGTTTAGTAATGTATAGCTGGGTTTTACCCAGTTGTAAATTACTCTTTTATCATGTTTTTTTGTGAACTGGCAATGATGGAGAAACACTAAAAGTGCCAGGCTGTTGCCTTGTTCCTGTTATTTTTGCCTTAGTTATTTCTTTTTTCTTTTTTTTTCTGAGACTGAGTCTTGCTATGTTACCAGGCTGGAGTGGAGTGGCGTGATCTTGGCTCACTGCAACCTCCGCCTCCTGGGTTCAAGTGATTCCTGCCTCAGCCTCCCGACTAGCTGGGATTACAGGCTCCTGCCACCGCACCTGGTGAATTTTTGTATTTTTAGTAGAGACCGGATTTTACCATGTTGGCCAGGCTGGTTTTGAACTCCTGACCTCAAGTGATCTGCCCGCTTCGGCCTCCCAAAGTGCTGGGATTACAGGTGAGAGCCACCATGCCCAGCCTTGCTTTAGTTATTTCTTGTTCCTTCCTCTAGTACTATAGTTCTCTGACCGTACTGAGGAAATTTAATTATTATGTTAATAGATATCTATGTGGTTGAATATTAGAAATTCCTTATTTTGGTCACATATCCTGATCAGTAGTTGGTCTTTTGGAGATAGTGATTTTTCACTACAGATGACTTTAGGACCTATTCAGTTTTTTTTTAAAGATCACAATTTAAGGAAAGACTATTCTCATTATTGATTTTGCTATATGCAGGGAAGTTTATTTCGAAAGGTTTTTCAGTTGGCTTTTAGGGAAGATTTATATATTATCTTTTTTTTTTTTTTTGGACTTTTCCCACGTTCTAAAAATGATATATTCTTTAAATCCTATGCAAATACATTGTTTCAGTAATTGAAGATGCTGATTAAAGTCATATCTCTACACATTTTTTAAATTGGAGATGGAACTTTGTCCCTTCTTAAACCATTCACTTATTCACTTGAAAAAAATGATTTATCTAATACTTACGTGGCAGACACTGTTTCTGGCACAAGGGATTCAGCAGTGAACAAAACTGCCTTTTTGGAGTTTACATTCTGCTAGTGGAGAGTGACAATAAGCAGATAGACACATTCAGTATATAATCCACTGTCAGATGGTGATGGTAAGTCCTATGTAGGAAGAAAAGCAGGGTAAGGAAGCTTAGAGTAACTGGAGTGAGTCATAGATGGACTTGTCAGAAAAGGGTTTCTGAAGAGGTGGTATTTGAGCAGAGATCTAAATAAAATGAAGCAACAAGCCATGAGAATATCTGGGGAAAATGTTCTGGGCAGAAGAAACACCAAGCATAGAACTTGTGGTATGTTATTCTAGCACACATTAATTTTAAAAATGTATAAAAGACATCCATTTAATCATATGAAAGATTTCCATGATTCATTTAGTCAGAAACCAAATTTATATTTTCTTTTTAAATAATTTTATCTCAACTCTAATTTTATTTTACCCATAGGGGCCAGAGTTACTCAGCAAATATATTGGAGCAAGTGAACAAGCTGTTCGGGATATTTTTATTAGGTTGGTTCCCTATTAAATGTTTTTAAAGTAACTGACTGTTATTATTTATCAATCACTGCTTTTTTTGGTCTTGTTTTTTGAAGAACTGATATTTGAGACCTGTGGTTTACGTGAATTATTAATAAGCTAGAGGACGTGGATTCTCTATTTCACCAAATACTACAAAATATTTTAGATATTAAATTTTGGAAATTATTTGGTTTTGTATTTACAATAGAAATACTCCTCAAAGTGGAATTGAAGTGGTTATTCAAAGAAATCTCTTACATGAAGCAAATAATTGCCCCTAATTTATCTCTAAATTTTCTAAGTTCTAAATTCTTTTTTCCCCCCGTTTCTAATTTATCTCTTATAAATCAAGATTCCATCTGGCCAATTTAATTTCAGTGAGTGTAACTATTTTGCATATATTAAAAAACTGCATATGAATACAGAAGATGGTATGTAAGGATGAAAATAATTATTCAAATGTGATAGCATTATGGGGAGTTTTAAAATAAAAGTTACTGTTTTATTCTTCCAAAAATTTTATTATAAAATGTACACTTAAGAGAATATATATAAAATACTTATGCATCTTAAGGAAGAATGATAAAATGAAAACTTCATGTATTCACCACCCAGTTTACCAGGAAAAAGCATAAACAAAATAAACCTCTTCTACGTAATTCCTGGGTTAAAGAGAGGTTACAGTGGAAAATATTTGGGAGCGAATGATAATGAAAATACTATCCATTAAAATTGTTAGATGTTGCAAAACTGATTTCAAGGAAAATTTATAGCCTTAAATGTTTAGAAAAGAAAAAAGGTTGAAAGTTAACCACTTATGTATCTATCTCATGAAATTAGGAAAATTATAGATATACACTAAAAAATAGGTTAAAAGGGAAATAATAAAGATAAGAATGAAGTTTAATGAAACACAAAACAGAGAAGCTCACAAAGCCAAAATTTATTTTTTGAACACTGAGTACAATTGACAACTGTCTAGCAAGTTTGATTAAGAAAAAAAAAAAAAAAAGAAGCATGAATAAACAATTTTAGGGATAAAAAGGGAACCATAACTAAAGATATCCCAGAAATGTAAAAGATAATAAGGGAATATTATGAAAATATTTATGCCAATACATTTGAAAACTTAGGTGACAGACAAAATAAAATTGACCAAAATTGAACCAAAAAGAAATAAAATCTGAGTAGTCCTATAACTTAGTAAAAAAATTGAGTTAGAAAAGTTAAAAAAATCTTTACACAAATCAAACATCAGACTCAGTTTTCTAGGAGAGTTCTGCTAAACAGGCAAGTAGCAGATAATTCTGGTCTACTTTTGGCCCCAGAAGATATATTTTACTTGCCATGCATTTAATGAGATAGCTGTTGGTTTTTTTCAATCACCGTGACAGGTGTTTTATATTAGGTGTTATTCTCCAGACATCTAGTCCACCCGTTGCCAGAGATGGAATTAATATTCACTTCTTTAGAATTAAAATTTGTTAATAAATTAATAAAACTAAAAGTCAAAGTTCAAATTATTAGAAAAGCAAAAGAAAATATATTTTTTGGGAGGCCAAGATGGGCGGATCATGACGTCAGGAGATCGAGACCATCCTGGCTAACATGGTGAAAACCCCGTCTCTACTAAAAATACAAAAAAAAAAATTACCCGGGCGCGGTGGTGGGCACCTGTAGTCCCAGCTACATGGGAGGCTGAGGCAGGAGAATGGCGTGAACCCGGGAGGCGGACCTTGCAGTGAGTGGAGATCGCACCACTGCACTCCAGCCTGGGCGACAGAGAGACTCCGTCTCAATAAATAAATAAATAAATAAATAAATAAATAAGAAAATATATTTTTTTAATAGAGAGCCCTTACAAAACAGTACCAGCATAATGAGCTTTCCAAATTTTGAATGGGCAAAAGAAATGAATAGGCATTTCACAAAAGAAGTAAGGGTGGCCAATAAGTATATATTAATATAAAAATGGTTACTTGCAATAGAAATCAAACAAGTGTTTGACTTATTGACCAAGAGTCAGATTTTTGTTTTGATCCCCGTTAGTCTATCCAGAAGGCATGGGTCTTAATAAACACCTTGACCTCAGCAGTTTACTGAATACGAGGGCAATTTCATATACCTTGCCTTCTTTAAGGGTTTGTTGTAAAGATTAAAATAAGTACATAAATATATATAAATACATTTATATGTGTTTATATGTAAATACATACAACTTGCCTTCTTTAAGGGTTTGTTGTAAAAATTAAAAGAAGTACATAAATATATATAAATACATAAATACATTCATATATATATATGAAATCACTTTGCAAACTATGAAGCCTGATTCAAATATGAAATGTTGTTTGTTTTTCCCAGAGCACAGGCTGCAAAGCCCTGCATTCTTTTCTTTGATGAATTTGAATCCATTGCTCCTCGGCGGGGTCATGATAATACAGGAGTTACAGACCGAGTAGTTAACCAGTTGCTGACTCAGTTGGATGGAGTAGAAGGCTTACAGGGTAATAATTATAAATACAGAAATAGAATGTTATAACAAAATGTCATCATGTCATCAGATTTTAGTAAAAAAAGTTCTTTTTTCCTCTAGGTGTTTATGTATTGGCTGCAACTAGTCGCCCTGACTTGATTGACCCTGCCCTGCTTAGGCCTGGTCGACTAGATAAATGTGTATACTGTCCTCCTCCTGATCAGGTGACAATTTCATATTTAGAGTCCAAAACCCAACAAATGCTACACTCTTTCCTTGTGAGCTTTACTTCTGCCAGGTAATGGCAATTGTCCTTAGAAGACCAGCTTTCTTAGGGAAAAGCTTTAGCCACTGTTTGCTCAAAGCATAAAAAGATTCTGAATTAGATGCAAAGCCTTTCTTTGGCCCAGTGCAAATCTGAAAACCTTATAATCCTTCTGTGTTAGCTGATTTGGGGAAAAAAATGCAAGAAACCTAAAGTATTATATTTTCACATTCTCTTCTGTTCAAAGATTACATCCATTATCCTGTCAAAAAAAACTCTGATACAGAATCAAGCATGTGAATCGTAAGCATGTAAGCAGGTTTCAGAGATAATTTTTCAACTCTTCCTAGTCCTGTGTTGTTCCAACTCCTATTCTCCAAGTTAGAAGCAAGCAAATAAATGAATGAAAGAACAGATAGACAAATGAATAGTCAAAGGTATAAAGGGTATAAAGTATCTGAATATATGTTACATGTAGCTATTATTTAAATTACTTAGATTTTCCTTTTGAAATACCTTCTTGGCACACTTGCCTAAATCTAGAAAATAACCACTGTGTGAATAAGAAATTACTTACACTGAATATTTTGTAGGTTTTTGCTTTTTTCTTTTTCAGATAAGGTCTCACTTTGTCACCCAGGCTGGAGTGCGGTGGTACGATCACAACTCACTGCAGCCTGTGTCCCAGGCTCAAGCAATCTTCCTACCTCAGCTTCCCGAGTAGCTGGGACCACAGGCGCATGCTACCACGCCCAGATAATTTTATTTTTAATTTTTGTGTAGAGATAGGGTCTCCCTGTGTTGCCCAGGCTGTTCTTGAACTCCAGGGCTCAAGTGATCCTCCCATCTCAACCTCCCAAAGTATTGGGATTACAGGTGTGAGCCACCATGCCCAGCCTTAAGAGTGATGATTTTCATTCATTTTCCTACATATATTATTTCTGTTGGGGAAAAAGTTCCAAGGAAGATAAATAGTAGGCTGTTCGTACATTTCTCAACTTATTTATAAAGCTTTTTTAGATATATAAGGTTAATTTATGAAGAAAATCATAAGACACACAATTTAAGATAATATTTTTAGTATTTTTAATTTGTTAAATAAATTTTTCTCTCTTCAGGTGTCACGTCTTGAAATTTTAAATGTCCTCAGTGACTCTCTACCTCTGGCAGATGATGTTGACCTTCAGCATGTAGCATCTGTAACCGACTCCTTTACTGGAGCTGATCTGAAAGCTTTACTTTACAATGCCCAATTGGAGGCCTTACATGGAATGCTGCTCTCAAGTGGACTCCAGGCAAGTTATACGAGGAAGTTGTTATGACATTTTATGAATGATAAGTACAATGTCAAAATTTCAACCTTAAAAAAATGCTATTTTTTAAACAACTTTGGTAAAACTGTATAGAAGTATAAGTTTACCTTTAGTTGAATGTTCCATAGTTGGAATGTGGGTTTTGCAGAGAATTTATAATTATGAAGAGTTTGGTGTCTGTTTCTTTAACATTACCGTAATATTGGCAAAAACATGTTGGTGTTTGCAAGGATATTATTTAAATTAGGATACCATGAATTAAATACTACAAACAGAAAAATAATTAGAGTTTTTAGTTTTTTTGTACTTTAACTTCTAAAAAATAATTAGTTAAAGCTGTTGTTTTGAAGCTCAAATTGTCCCAATCTGGCCAATAGGAGCCCCTTTTGTATGGCTCCTATATCTTTATGACATGTCCTCATCATTCTTGAATCACTTCCTCACTTCCAGATACAGTAAGTTATTCTTGGCCAGGTGCAGTGGCTCACGTCTGTAATCCCAGCACTTTGGCAGGCCAAGGCAGGAGGATCATTTGAGCCTAGTTTGAGACCAAACTATGGTTACACAAACTATACCCATTATGGACAACAGAGTGGGACTTGTCTCTACGAAAAATTTAAAAATCAGCTGGCCATGGTAGTGCACACCTGTAGTCCTAGCTACTCGGGAGAGGCTGAGGCAGGAGGATCACTTGAGGAAGTCCAGGATGCAGTGAGCCATGATTGTGCCACTGCACTCCAGCATGGATGACAGAGTGAGACCCTGCCCCCCCAAAAAGAAAAATATTCTTGGTTTATCTTGTACTGTCTGTATCCCAACCCTAGCATCAGCCTTTTCTCTAAAGATAGTATTATGATTTTAATATTTACAGTAGATATTTGAACTGTTACATTGTAGACTTTACCATATATTTTCTAGGAAGGATTATTCTATTACTCTTCTTTACCACATTTGGTTGGAATGTCTACAGAGCCTACAGTTTCTAAATCAGATACTCCCTAAGTTTTTGCTATTTTGGCAAGCCATTGAAGTTCTCCCCTCTCCCTTTACTACCAGAAAGATGTGTATTTGTAGAGCTCTCTATAATGAGAAAGCACTCTATAACATGTTGATTCATCATTTTCGAGTAGAAAAGTATGAATGGAATGTCAGAGACATAAAAATAAAGCCCAGAGGTCTGAGTCTTAGCTTCATTACAGACTTTTTTGGGGGATGGTTGGTAAATTATCTACACATTCTGTTATTTTTATATTTTAATACTTAAATTTTTACCATGTGCCTCAAAACCATTAGAGAATGAGTTTTTTGAAAAATGCTTCTAAGTTTCCTGTATTGCTCTAATAGAATGCTATGTTATTATTTATTTCTGAGACTAAAATTGTTTACGTCTTTAAACTGGTTGTCCTTTTGTGTATTTTAGGATGGAAGTTCCAGCTCTGATAGTGACCTAAGTCTGTCTTCAATGGTCTTTCTTAACCATAGCAGTGGCTCTGACGATTCAGCTGGAGATGGAGAATGTGGCTTAGATCAGTCCCTTGTTTCCTTAGAGATGTCCGAGATCCTTCCAGATGAATCAAAATTCAATATGTACCGGCTCTACTTTGGAAGCTCTTATGAATCAGAACTTGGAAATGGAACCTCTTCTGATTTGGTATCTTGTGCAGTCGTCATTATGCAGTTCTGAAATATAAAGCTACATGTTGGTGTAAAGTTGGAGTGATTTCTCTCCTAACCAGCCCCACATATTCTTCCTGGTTGGTTGGTTCTTCAGTAAAATAGTTTTGTTTCTTGCTTACACTAATTGGTAATTTGCATTCCTTGTTAAGATTTTTAAGACAGGGCTGGGAGCAAGGAACCAAAGTCGTGCATGGTTGTGATTACCTTTGGTTTCTTTGAGGTTTCTCTCTCTTACCTAGTGGTTTTAAAACATCTTTAGGAGCAGTTCCATTTTATAGTAAACATAAATTCTATTACCATGAACAGTTGAGGATAATGTATAAATTGATACAATAATGTAAGAAATTCCTGAAAACAAAATATTATCTGTGATACTTTTGCTGCAAAGTGTAAGCACAGTGAAGGGTGCTAACAGTGTTTCAACAGGAAAGTGTTTTGATTAAATGTAGGCAGGATCACTGTTCTTCTACTAGCATTCAACATCTCTTCTCAAAATTAATAGTGGTTCACTGTAATTTTATTGGTACATGTAACATTTGTACATGTATTTGGTTATTTATATGTTTCCTGGTTTTTTTGTACATTTACTTTATTAATTTAGGCCTTTTTTTTTTTTTTTTGAGACAGTCTCACTCTTATCACCCAGACTAGAGTGCAGTGGCACAATTATGGCTCACTGCAGCCTTGACCTCCTGGGCTTAGGTGATTCTCCCACCTCAGCCTCCTGAGTAGCTGAGTATGCCACCATGCCCAGCTAATTTTTGTACTTTTTGTAGAGACGAGGTTTCACCATGTTGCCCAGGCTGGTCTCAAACTCCTGGCTCAAGCGATCTGCCTGCCTTGACTTCCCAAAGTGCTAGGATTACAGGTGTGAGCCACTATACCTAGCCTAACTCAGACTTTAAAAATACAAAAGCAATTCATTTGTATTCCCAAGAATAGTAAAGTGGTGGTTTAATTTAGTCTTTAATTCTGTTTTTTATTTATTCTATCTAGAAATGTCCCAGAAACTTAGTATAAATTTACTTTCTGAAAACGAAGAAACCTGTCCTTGGGCATTAGTGTGTTGGATTTAAGCTACAAAGTTAAAAAAACCTACCCTGTGTTATGGCAATTTTTGCTCGATGGTGGTTCTATAACACAGGTATCAGTGAACCTTTATAGAAGAGGAACAGCTTTTCAACTTGCTTAATTTCAGTTAATTAACATGTATACTTATCTATGTTAATGTTTTATTGCTTAAAATGTTTAATTTTTATCTTTGGTAAACACACAGTTTCTTCTCTCCCCCGCTTCCTTCCATCTTTCATTACTACAATTTACCACGCAGAGCTCACAGTGTCTCTCCGCACCAAGCTCCATGACTCAGGATTTGCCTGGAGTTCCTGGGAAAGACCAGTTGTTTTCACAGCCTCCAGTGTTAAGGACAGCTTCACAAGAGGGTTGCCAAGAACTTACACAAGAACAAAGAGATCAACTGAGGGCAGATATCAGTATTATCAAAGGCAGATACCAGAGCCAAAGTGGAGTATGGCTTTTTCCCCCTCATCATAATTGTTAAAACTTCTTAAAAATTGTTTCACCCTTTTGATATGTATTTCTTTGACTTATAAATGAGCTATATTTATAAACAAGGGACCAGAACACATTAACTCAGTCATGGTTATGTGCTTCCTTGCTTTCAGTGTTTCATTATCTTATAAGGAAGAGAATGTATGGTCTCTTGAAAAAACTGACAAAAAGAAATAACAACTGGACTACCACATTTTTTTTCACATCCCTAATTTAACTCTTTGTCAATTTCTTTTTTTTTACTTAAGGAGGATGAATCCATTAACCAACCAGGACCAATTAAAACCAGACTGGCTATTAGTCAGTCGCATTTAATGACTGCACTTGGTCACACAAGACCATCCATTAGTGAAGACGACTGGAAGAATTTTGCTGAGCTGTAAGTAACAGATTCTGTTTTGGAAGTACAGCTACTATTATAAGTGACATAGTATTACACTTAAACCTTTAAAGTTCGTGTTTAAAATACAAAAAAATATTTTGAATATGTAAAAGCCAATTAAAAAATGTGTCGTATTTGCATTTAAAAATCCCAAAATTTCAGAAGTACAGAAGTCAAAATTGAGTTTTCATTAACCAGTTTATTTGATTATATTTGAATTATTCATAATAGACTCATTTAATTTTAGTAACTTTGGGCTGAGCACGGTGACTCATGCCTGTAATCCCAGCACTTTGGGAGGCCAAGGCAGGTGGATCACCTGAGGTCAGGAGTTCGAGGCCAACCTGACCAACATGGGGAAATCCCATTTCTACTAAAAATATAAAAATTAGCCGGGTGTGGTGGCATGCACCTATAGTCCCAGCTACTCGGGAGGCTGAGACAGGAGAATTGCTTGAACCCAGGAGGTGGAGGTTACAGAGAGCCAAGATTGCACCATTGCACTCCAGCCTAGGTGACAGAGCAAGACTGTCTTGCTAAAAAAGACAATTTAGTAACTTTGAAGAAATAAGGAAAATTAAAAGTTCAAAGTGATTCTGATGTCTAGTTTATAAAATTTTGTTATAAAAACACCTGTTTTGCCTTCAAAATAATTTATATTAATATTTTATTGATCTCAAGAACATATAAATACATTCAGATTTATTCATTTGTGGACCACATTTGTTACACATTGGATTTAAAGGATCCTTGCAATTGAGTTTATGACCACCTATGAATCTGAGACCCATGGACTGGGAAACATTCTAGGTCAATGATTCAGTGCAATTCAATTTAAGAGATGTTTATTCCTGGTCTTTAGAAGCTGCTGCCCTTTGTTATCTAATTTTGCAGTACTTTGGAGTATGTATGTATGTGTCCATAAGTTAGTGCTATGTAAAGAAGAATCAGAAAACAGAGGTAAGGAAAAATAAGGAAACAAATTTCCCTTAACCCCACCACCTCCAAATGCATATTTGTTTATATGCTTATATATTTTTTCCTATTCTGATAAGAACAGTCTGTACATATTGCTATATAGCAGTCCCCCTTTATCCACATACATCCTGAAAATTGTTTTACATTTTAAATGTTACTTTATTGCTTTTAAATGTCATTTTATAGTGTAGCTATGCCACAATATCCAATATTTAGACATTTAAATTGCTCCCAGGCAATGTGGTAATGAACATTCTTGCAGCTGAATATATGCACATATCTAATTGTTTCACTGGGATAGAGGTGGAATTGTTGAATAACAGGGAGTTCACAATTTTTAAGGCTTTTGAAATGTATTGCCCAATTGCCTTCCAGAAATACTGTACAATATATATTTCAATAGCAGTATGTGAGAGTGCCAGATATACTGCACCATCACAAACATTGTGTGTTGCAGTATTTTTCTAAACTTGGCCCTTTTGATTTTAGAAAAATGATATCTTAATAATTAACATTTATTTGATTAAAAGTGTAGAAGTTACAATTTTTCATATTATTCATTGTCATTTGTATTTTATCTTTTCTAACTTGTCTCTTCATCCCCTTTGCTCCGTTTTCTATTGGAATGCAACTTTATTTGTAAGAATTCTTTTTAATTTCTGCGACTGGCATTTTTTTTCTAGTTTATTTCCCGTTCATTTCTTAAAATATAATTGTTTGCCAACAATCCATTATCTTTTGTTTTGTGATGGTAGTATTTACACATATTAAATTATCTCTTTCTTTTTTCAGATATGAAAGCTTTCAAAATCCAAAGAGGAGAAAAAATCAAAGTGGAACAATGTTTCGACCTGGACAGAAAGTAACTTTAGCATAAAATATACTTCTTTTTGGTTTTGTTTTGTTTTGTTTTTTGATGGCTTGTGCATATGTTGTAACAGGAAAAAAATGGTGTCTAAATTTCTTCTTAATTTAACAAATCTGGTTAATTTATAAAATCAGATTGGTAAATGCTATAATTAGGTAATGATCAGGATTGAGATTAATACTGTAGTATAAATTAGGACATTTATAACAGATTCCATATTTTATTTCCTATAAATATTAGCCAAATGGTGGAACTAATTTATTTCTTTTGAGGAAAACATAATAAAGAATGTAATTAAATTTAATTTCTTGGAATTCCCACTTGTATATTCATCATCTTTGTAGCATTTGACAAATTTTATGCTTAGCAGCTTCTTCACTGTTTTGAAATAAAATATTCTATTACCTACTGATACAATTATCTGTTCTTTGTAGATCAAAAAATTGTGAAATTTACACATAATTCAAATACATTTAATTATCTGCTCAACCAGAAATGAAATCACATCCCCCAATATACTACATCCAGCTCCAAGCCCAAGATATTTAAATGACATCCATTCCTCTCCTAGTTCCAGTTATAATTTTATCTTGATATTCTCTCATATATGAACTAAATTACAAAGTTAGCCACCATCAATACAATCTGTGTATCTAGTATCTAACTATATAGTAATGGGGTAAGGGAACAGCAAAAAAGAGAACATTAATCAAAATATACAAATAAGCCTGGGCAACACAGTGAGACCCCATCTCTTAAAAAAAAAATTAGCCATGCATGATGGTGTGCTTCTAGTCTCAGCTACTTGGGAGGCTGAGGCAGGAGGATCACTTGATCCCAGGAGGTTCTGGTTCTAAACCAGCAAAGCTCAGAATCCCAGGGGATAGAAACAAAGACTTTGTGGATCACTAGGATAAAACTGAGAAGCACTACCCCCTAATGCACTTTGTTTCTCAATTCTTTGATGACATCACTGAGCTGACATACCTGCCTTCTTTTCACCATAAAGTGAGTTTCATGATCAGAAGCAATGTCTATGGGATAGCATAACAATGTAAAAACCATTTAGTAAGTTCATGAAAGGTAGTGGTGGTAAAAGTTTGGAGAATATACAAAACAAATACAATTCCAAGGTGTGTCCCTTCCAGGAAGGACAAATTGCTACCTGCTCTGTGATAGAAGAGGATCAGATGTAATCAGCCTGCCATCAGACTTGGGCTGGTCTCTCCTGGGTGTGGACTTGTCTGGTTGGTCACTGCTGCTGACAAGTAGGCTGTCAGTATAGCCGGGTTGTCATGTCAGCTGTGGTGAGGGGGAGGTCCACATTGTGGAGGCCACATCCCTGCAATCTTGGCCAATTTGACCATGAATCTTAAGCACTGGAGTGGCTGGAAAAGATGGCTGATTGACATCCATACAGAGGTCATCTTTTGACCACTTGATTAGTGTAAGCACTGAAGGCTTTTAACTGAGCATTCACATAGGACACAAATACTCTGATTCTTTGGGCCCATTCCAAGAACTCTGGGCATACTTTTCCTCCAGACCTCATACCCAGTTGTGTTCTTTCCAAATTTCTGGTCATCTGGTTACATTATCAGCCACTATCTATGAATCAGCATAGATTTTTATATCAGACATTTCTACCTCCTGACAGAATGGAGGAGATATGTTACTTAACAATACTGTTCCCTTGGAAGATTTCCTATCTCCACTATTTGTAAGGGCTACTCCCTCAATGTAGCAGTAATGCTTTCACTCTGATGGGTAAGTCACAGTAGAATTCTGGGTCTTCAGGAATTAGTGTTAGTGCATGCACAGTATCTGATAATCCCCAGAGTGTCTGCTGCTCTTGGATCCTGTGGGAAGGCTTGGAGAAAAGAAGATTCGTGGCAAGAACTTGTGATGTGATGGCAGGGCCTTTTCCCTGGCCCTTCATTCTTAGTCTGACCTAGGTGTGAGAATTAGGTCAGGGGCCGTGACTATATTGTGACTCAAACCAGGCCTTTGTTTACTAACTGGGAAATTTTTAAATTGTAAGAATCAAGTAGGATCTTTGCCCATGTATTTTGGTCTTAAGAACACAAATGATATGGCTCCAATGACTGGAGGAACACCAGGGTCCTTGGTCTTGTGCTGATTTAGATAAAACGACTGTTAGGCCTCTGAGCCCAAGCTAAGCCATCCTGTCCCCTGTGACCTGCACGTATACATCCAGATGGCCTGAAGTAACTGAATAATCACAAAAGAAGGGAAAATGGCCTGTTCCTGCCTTAACTGATCACATTCCGCCATTGTGATTTGTTCCTGCCCAACCTTAACTGAGCAATTAACCTTGTGAAATTCCTTCTCCTGGCTCAAAACCTCCCCCACTGAGCACCTTGTGACCCCCGCCCCTGCCCGTAAGAGAAAACCCCCTTTGATTGTAATTTTCCACTACCCACCCAAATCCTATAAAACGGCCCCACACCTATCTCCCTTCACTGACTCCTTTTTCAGACTCAGCCCACCTGCACCCAGGTGAAAAAAACAGCTTTATTGCTCACACAAAGCCTGTTTGGTGGACTCTCTTCACATGGACGCGCGTGACATTTGGTGCCGAAACCCGGGACAGGAGGACTCCTTTGGGAGACCAGTCCCCTGTCCTTGCCCTCACTCTGTGAGGACATCCACCTATGACCTTGGGTCCTCAGACCAACCAGCCCAAGGAACATCTCACCAGTTTCAAATCAGGTAAGCGGTCTTTTCACTCTCTTCTCCAGCCTCTCTTGCTACCCTTCATCTCCCTCTCCTTCCAATTCCAGTTCTTTTTCCTCTCGAGTAGAGACAAAGGAGACACATTTTATCCATGGACCCAAAACTCCAGTGCTGATCACAGACTCGGGAAGACAGTCTTCCCTTGGTATTTAATCACTGTGGGGATGCCTGCCTGATTATTCACCCACACTCCACTGGTGTCTGATCACCATGGGGTCACCTGTCTTGGTCATTCACCCACATTCCCTTGGTGGCAAATCAACTGCAGGGACGCCTGCTTTGGCTCCTCACCTACCCCCTTCTCCGTGTCTCCACCTTTCTCTAAACTTACCTCTTTCACTATGGGCAACCTTCCACCCTCCATTCCCCCTTCTTCACCTTTAGCCTGTGTTCTTAAAAACCTAAAACCTCTTCAACTCACACCTGACCTAAAACCTAAATGCTTATTTTCTTCTGCAACACCACTTGGCCCCAATACAAACTTGATAATGGCTCTAAATGGCCAGAAAATGGCACTTTCAATTTCTCCATCCTACAAGATCTAGATAATTTTTGTCAAAAAATGGGCAAATGGTCTGAGATGCCTGACGTCCAGGCATTCTTTTCCACATTGGTCCCTCCCTAGTCTCTGCTCCCAATGCGACTCATCCCAAATCTTTCTTCTTTCTCTCCTGTCTGTTCCTTCCGTCTCCATCCCAAGCTCTGAGTCCTCTGAATCCTCCTTTTCTACAGACCCATCTGACCTCTCCCCTCCTCCCCAGGCTACTCCGAGCCAGGCTGAGCCAGGTCCCAACTCTTCCTCAGCCTTCGATCCCCAACCCTATAATCCTTTTATCACCTCCCCTCCTCACACCCAGTCCAGCTTACAGTTTTGTTCCGTGATTAGCCCTCCCCCACCTGCCCAACAATTTCCTCTTAAAGAGGTGGCTGGAGCTGAAGGCATAGTCAAGGTTAATGCTCCTTTTTCTTTATCCGACCTCTCTCAAATCAGCATTTAGGATCTTTTTCATCAAATATAAAAACCCAGTTCATGGCCCTTTTGGCAACAACCCTTAGATGCTTTACAGCTGTAGACCCTGAAGGGTCAGAAGGCCGTCTTATTCTCAATATGCATTTTATTACCCAATCTGCTCCCAACATTAAATAAAGCTCCAAAAATTAACTTCCGGCCCTCAAACCCCACAACAGGACTTAATTAACCTCACCTTCAAGGTGTACAATAATAGACTAAAGGCAGCCAAGTAGCAACGTATTTGAGATGCAATTCCTTGCCTCCACTGTGAGAGAAACCCCAGGCACGTCTCCAGCACACAAGAACTTCAAAATGCCTGAACCGCAGCGGCCAGGCATTCCTCCAGGACCACCTCCCCCAGGATCTTGCTTCAAGTGCTGGAAATCTGGCCATTGGGACAAGGAATGCCTGCAGCCCGGGATTCCTCCTAAGCCATGTCCCATCTGTGCAGGACCCCGCTGGAAATCGGATTGTACAACTCACCCAGCAGCTACTCCCAGAGTCCCTGGAACTCTGGTCCAAGGCTCTCTGACTCCTTCCCAGATCTTCTCGGCTTAGCGACTGAAGACTGATGCTGCCCGATTGCCTCAGAAGCCCCCTGGACAATCACGGACACTGAACTTCAGGTAACTCTCACAGTGGTGGGTAAGTCCATCCCCTGTTTAATCAAAACAGGGGCTACCCACTCTACATGACCTTCTTTTCAAGGGCCTGTTTCTCTTGTCCCCATAACTATTGTGGGTATTGATGGCCAAGCTTCAAAACCCCTTAAAACTCCCCCACTCTGGTGCCAACTTGGACAACATTCTTTTATGCACTCTTTTTTAGTTATCCCCACCTGCCCAGTTCCCTTATTAAGCCAAGACATTTTAATCAAATTATCTGCTTCCCTGACTATTCCTGGGCTACAGCCACATCTCATTGCTGCCCTTCTTCCCAACCCAAAGCCTCCTTCATATCTTCCTCTCGTATCCCCCCAACTTAACCCACAAGTATGGGACACCTCTACTCCCTCCCTGGCAACCGATCACATTCCCATTACCATCCCATTAAAACCTAATCACCCTTACCCTGCTCAATGCCAGTATCCCATCCCACAACAGACTTTAAAGGGATTGAAGTCTGTTATCACTCGCCTGCTACAGCATGGGCTTCTAAAACCTATAAACTCTCCATACAATTCCCCCATTTTACCTGTCCAAAAACCAGTCAAGTCTCACAGGTTAGTTCAGGATCTGCGCCTTATCAACAAATTGTTTTGCCTATCCACCCTGTGGTGCCCAACTCATACACTCTTTTGTCCTCGATGCCTTCCTCTACAACTCACTATTCCGTCCTTGATCGTAAAGATGCTTTTTTCACTATTCCCCTGCACCCTTCATCCCAGCCTCTCTTTGCTTTTACCTGGACTATCCCTGACACCCATGAGTCCCAGCAGCTTACCTGGGCTGTACTGCCACAAGGCTTCAGGGACAGCCCTCATTACTTCAGCCAAGCTTTCTCTCATGATTTACTTTCTTTCCACCCCTCTGCTTCTCACCTTATTCAATATATTGATGACCTACTTTGTAGCCCCTCCTTTAAATCTTCTCAACAAGACACTCTCTTGCTCCTTCAACATTTATTCTCCAAAGGATATTGGGTATCCCCCTCCAAAGCTCAAATTTCTTCTCCATCCATTACCTATCTTGGCATAATTCTTCATGAAACCACACGTGCTCTCCCTGCCGATTGTGTCCAGCTGATCTCTCAAACCCCAACCCCTTCTATAAAAACAACAACTCCTTTCCTTCCTAGGCATGGTTGGATACTTTCACCTTTGGATACCTGGTTTTGCCATCCTAACAAAACCATTATATAAACTCACAAAAGGAAACCTTGCTGACCCCATAGATCCTAAATCCTTTCCCCACTCCTCTTTCCATTCCTTGAAGATAGCTTCAGAGACTGACCCCACCGTAGCTCTCCCTGACTCATCCCAACCCTTTTCATTACACACAGCCGAAGTGCAGGGCTGTGCAGTTGCAATTCTTACACAAGGATCGGGACCACACCCTGTAGCCTTTTTGTCCAAACAACTTGACCTTACTGTTTTAAGCTGGCCATCATGTCTCCATGTGGCGGCTACTGCTGCCCTAATACTTTTAGAGATCCTCAAAATCACAAACTATGCTCAATTCACTCTCCACAGCTCTCATAACTTCCAAAATCTATTTTCTTCCTCACACCTGACGCATATACTTTCTGCTCCCTGGCTCATTCAGCTATACTCACTCTTTGTTGAGTCTCCCACAATTACCATTGTTCCTGGCCTTTACTTTAATCTGGCCTCCCACATTATTCCGGATACCACACCTGACCCCCATGATTGTATCCCTCTGATCTACCTGACATTCACCCCATTTTCCCATATTTCCTTCTTTCCTGTTCCTCACCCTGATCACATTTGGTTTATTGATGGCAGTTCCACCAGGCCTAATTGCCACTCATCAACAAAGGCAGGCTATGCTATAGAATCTTCCACATCTATCATAGAAGCTACTGCTCTGCTCCCCCTCCACTCCCTCTCAGCAAGCCAAACTCATTGCCTTAACTCAAGCCCTCACTCTTATAAAGGGACTATGTCAATATTTATACTGACTCTAAATATACCTTCCATATCCTGCACCACCATGCTGTTATATGGGCTGAAAGAGTTTTCCTCACTACGCAAGGGTCCTCCATCATTAATGCCTCTTTAATAAAAACACGTCTCAAGGCTGCTTTACTTCCAAAGGAAGCTGGAGTCATTCACTGCAAGGGCCATCAAATGGCGTCAGATTCCATTGCTCTAGGCAATGCTTATGCTGATAAGGTAGCTAAAGAAGCAGCTAGCATTCCAACTTCTGTCCCTCACGGCCACTTTTTCTCCTTCTCATCAGTCACTCCCAGCTACTCCCCGACTGAAACTTCCACCTATCAATCTCTTCCCACACAAGGCAAATGGTTCTTAGACCAAGGAAAATACCTCCTTCCAGCCTCACAGGCCCATTCTATTCTGTCATCATTTCATAACCTCTTCCATGTAGGTTACAAGCCACTAGCCCACCTCTTAGAACCTCTCATTTCCTTCCATTGTGGAAATCTGTCCTCAAAGAAATTACTCCTCAGTGATCCATCTGCTATTCTACTACCCCTCAGGGATTGTTCAGGCCCCCTCCCTTCCCTACACATCAAGTTCAGGGATTTGCCCCTGCCCAGGACTGGCAAATTGACTTTACTCACATGCCCCAAGTCAGGAACTAAAATACCTCTTGGTCTGGGCAGACACTTTCACTGGATGGGTAGAGGCCTTTCCCACCATGCTCATTTCTTCCCTTCTGTCAGACATAATTCCTTAGAGTTTGGCCTTCCCACCTCTATAGGTCCGATAAAAGACTGGCCTTTATTAGTCAAATCACTCAAGCAGTTTTTCAGGCTCTTGGTATTCAGTGGAACCTTCATACCGCTTACCATCCTCAATCTTTAGGAAAGGTAGAATGGCCTCACGGTCTTGTAAAAACACACCCCACCAAGCTCAGTCACCAACATAAAAAGGAGGACTCTGTCAAGGACAGAGTCCAAAAACTCACCAACCAAGTAATTACGCTGAACCCCCTTGGGCACTCTCTTAAATGGATGTCCTAGGTCCTCCCAGTTCTTAGTCCTTTAATACCTGTTTTTCTCCTTCTCTTACTAGGACCTCGTGTCTTCCGTTTAGTTTTTCAATTCATACAAAACCGCATCCAGGCCATCACCAATCATTCTTATGACAAATGCTCCTTCTAACAACCCCGCAATATCGCCCCTTACCACAAAATCTTCCTTCAGTTTAATCTCTCCCACTCTAGGTCCCACACCACCCCTAATCCCGCTCGAAGCAGCCCTGAGAAACGTTGCCCATTATCTCTCCATACCACCCCCAAAATATTTGCTGCCCCAACACTTCAACACTATTTTATGTTATTTTTCTTATTAATATAAGAAGATAGGAATGTCAGGCCTCTGAGCCCAAGCTAAGCCATCCTATTCCCTGTGACCTGCACATATATATCCAGATGGCCTGAAGTAACTGAAGGATCACAAAAGAAGGGAAAATGGTCTGTTCCTGCCTTAACCGATGACATTCCACCACTGTGATTTGTTCCTGCCCACCTTAACTGAGCAATTAACCTTGTGAAATTCCTTCTCCTGCCTCAAAACCTCCCCCACTGAGCACCTTTTGACCCCGCTCCTCCACTATCCACCCAAATCCTATAAAACAGCCCCACCCCTATCGCCCTTTGCTGACTCCTTTTTTGGACTTAGCCCACCTGCACCCAGGTGAAATAAACAGCCTTGTTGCTCACACAAAGCTTGTCAGGTGGACTCTCTTCGCAGATGCGGGTGACAACAACATGGACACACATGGAGTGGTTTTAAGGAGCAGAGAGTTTAATATGCAAAAAAGAAGGAAGATGCTCCCCTGTACAGACACAGAGGCAGGGGGCTCCAAGCTGAGAGAAGGAAACCCCATGTGCAGTGGAAAAGTGGTTGATTATGTTGGGAGGCTGGAGGAGGCAGTGTCTGATTTGCATAAGGCTCAGGGGATTGGGTTGACCAGGTGTGTCATTCATGTACCCTGCAAAAAACCTGGCCTCAGTCCTTTAATATGCAAATGTGGGTTGCCATGATGTTCTGAAAACACATGAATTATCTGGAGGGGGTCATGACACTTGGGACATGTGCTGACAAGGAGAAGAGGATGGGAATCACCATGGTGGCCATGTTTGGTGGACCTAGTTTTTAATGGCCGGCATTTGTATATCAAAGTTTGCTGGTGTGGCTCTTTAAGCCACCTTTTCTGTTAGAAAAGAAATGGTTTGAGGGAGGCATTACTTCTTATTATAAGAAAATTTCCACCAAGAACCTTTATCCCTTCTAGCTGCCAAAAAATTATTTAATAACTTCTGTATTACCATAGTTAGGTAGCACCAAAGATCCCTGCAGGTCAGACCACTATAATTAATATGCTGGCTTTAATGCCGATTATGATAGCTGCATCCACCTGGCCTCTCACATGGCAACTGCCTGACCTCTGCAGCCCCACGAGCCACTTATCCCCACTATAATCAGCCCATTTCGATGGCAGCATCTCCCACTTATTCCCGATGTTGTGGTGTATCCTATAGATGAATTCTTTCAACATCCATTCCAACACCTTGCCTTCCTATACTCTCTGGAAAGTGAATTACTAAGTCACATGATCTTCATTGCAGTCATTTATGGCTATGTGACATAGTTCTGGACAGTGAATGTAGATAGAAGTCCCTGGGGCAGGCTTCCTTTCTGGAATGAGGGCACAACGCCTGGAGATACAGCAGTTATCTTGCAACTGAGAGAGAGGACTAGCTGGATTTCCTAGGACAACTAAGAATCCCTAAGCCTAGCTGGGAAGGTGACCGCATCCACCTTTAAACAGGGGGCTTGCAACTTAGCTCACACCCAACCAATCAGAGAGCTCACTAAAATGCTAATTAGGCAAAAACAGGAGGTAAAGAAATAGCCAATCATCTATTGCCTGAGAGCACAGCAGGAGGGACAAGGATTGGGATATAAACCCAGGCATTTGAGCCAGCAACAGCAACTCCCTTTGGGTCCCCTCCCTTTGTATGGGAGCTCTGTTTTCACTCTATTTCACTCTAATAAATCTTACAACTGCACTCTTTTGGTCGATGCTTGTTACAGCTCGAGCTGAGCTTTTGCTCGCCATCCACCACTGCTGTTTGCCACCATTGTAGACCCACCACTGACTCCCATCTCTCCAGATCTGGCAGGGTATCCACTGCGCTCCGGATCCAGTGAGGCGCCCATTCCTGCTCCTGATCAGGCTAAAGGCTTGCCATTGTTCCTGCACAGCTAAGTGCCTGGGTTCATCCTAATCGAGCTGAACACTAGTCACTGGGTTCCACGGTTCTCTTCCATGACCCACGGCTTCTAATAGAGCTGTAACACTCACCGCATGGCCCAAGATTCCATTCCTTGGAATCCGTGAGGCCAAGAACCCCAGGTCACAGAACACGAGGCCTGCCACCATCTTGGGAGCTCTGCAAGCAAGGACCCCCCGGTAATATTTTGGCGACCACGAAAGGGCATCAAAAGCGGTAATACTGGACCACTTTCACTTGCTATTCTGTCCTATCCTTCCTTAGAATGAGAGAAAAATACCAGGCACCTGTCGGCCAGTTAAAATGAATAGCGTGGCTGCCAAACTTAAGACTCAGGTGTGAGGTTATCTGGGGAAGGGCTTTCTAACAACCCCCAACCCTTCTGGGTTGGGGACGTTGGTCTGCCTGGAGCAAGCTTCCACTTTCAGTTCTCTTGGGGAAGCCGAGGGTCGACTAGAGGCAGAAAGCTGTCATCCCGAACTCCCAGCAGTAGCTGGTTGAGATCATGGCGCAGCAGAAGTCTCTACTCAACAGTCGCCCACGCATGTGTCGCCACCTTTACTTCTGACCCACACCTCCTGGGTCCCAACCATGACTTTCTTCAAAGTGTAGCCCCAAAATTCTCCTTACCTCTGAATCTACTTCCTGTGATCCCTGCCTCCTAGGTACTAATGGCTCAGACTTTCATTTCTTCTAGCAAGTTGTATCTCCAAAGGGATCTAAGGAAGCTCTATGCTGTGTCCTTAGGCACCTAGGCTATAATCCAGGGAGTCTTATCCCTGGTATCCCTCCCAATTTAGGCATACAGCTCTCGACATGGGCAGTTATGTAGGACCTGTTCCCCACTACCCTTGCCAGGGCCCCAAATTTGTAAATGGCTAAAAAAGAGAGACAGAGGAGAGAGAGAGAGATGGAAGAGAAAGAGAGAGAGGAGAGAGACAGAGAGGAGAGAGAGACAGAGAGGAGAGAGAGAGAGTCAGAGAGAGAAAGAGAAAGAAATAGTAAACAGTGTGCCCTATTCCTTTAAAACCCAGGGTAAATTTAAAACCTGTAATTGATAATTGAAGGTGTTCTCCGTGACCTTATAACACTCCAATTCCACTGTTGTCAGTGTAAATAAGAGCGTAGCCCAAAAGCACTGAGGCCACTGACAACCCGTAGCTTTCCAATCAAAAATCCTTAACCCAGTAACCCACAGATGGGCCAAATGCATTCAGTCGGTAGCAGCAACTGCTTTGCTAAAAGTAGAAAAACAACTTTTAGAGGAAACATTGTCAGCACACCTCACCTGTTCAGAATTGTTCTAATCAAAAAAGCAAAAAGGTAGCTTACTAACTCAAAAATCTTCAAGTATGGGGCTATTCTGTTAGAAAAAGGTAATGTAACTCCAGCCACTGATAATTCCCTTAACCCAGCAGATTTCCCAACAGGGGATTTAAATCTTAATTACCATACAAATGTCCGACCAGACCTAGGAAGAACTCCCTTCAGGACAGGACGATAGATGGTTCCTCTCAGGTGATTGAGGAAAAAACCATAATGGGTATTCAGTAACTGATACGGAGACTCTTGTGGAAGCAGAGTTAGAAAAATTGCCCAATAATTGGTCTCCTCAAACGTGCAAGCTGTTTGCACTCAGCCAAGCCTTAAAGTACTCACAGAATCAAAAGACTATCTCAACCCTGCCTCAAAAGGTTAGCTACACCCTTTCTGAAATGAATTTGCAGAAGAACTATTGTTTATGGGAATGCATCTTGATGGGGCAGCTGGGTTGGCATGAAATACTCAGGAACCCAGCCCAGCTCTAGGACTCACCCCTGAGCACAAAGGCAATGTTAGGCATGCTGGTAAAGGACCACTAGAATCCAGCAGCCTGGACCCCTTTCTTGGTGGTCAAGAGAGGCGGGAAAACAGGTGCAGGACTAATACATCGGTGAGCGTAACTAATCCAATATGCAGAGGTTCATGGGTGGTTATGCACCCTGGAAAGGAATAAGCATTAGGACCATAGAGGATGCTGTAAGACTAATGCTCATAGGAAAATGACTAGGGGTGCTGGCATCCCTATGTTCTTTTTTCAGATGGGAAATGTTCCCCCCAAGACAAAAACGCCCCTAAGATGTATTGTGGAGAACTGGGACCAATTTGACCCTCAGACGCTAAGAAAGAAACGACATATTCTTCTGCAGTACTGCCTGGCCACAGTATTCTCTTGAAGGGGGAGAAACCTGGCCTCCTGAGGGAAGTATAAATAATAACACCATCTTACAGCTAGACCTCTTTTGTAGACAAGAAGGCAAATGGAGTCAAGTGCCATATGTACAAACTTTCTTTTCATTCAGAGACAATTCGCAATTATGTAAAAAGTGTGATTTATGCCCTACACGAAGCCCTCAGAGTCTACCTCCCTACCCTGGAGTCCTGACTCCTTCCCCAACTAATAAGGACCCCCCTTCAACCCATTTGATCCAAAAGGAGATAGACAAAGGGGGAACAATGAACCAAAGTGTGCCAATATTCCCCAATTATGCCCCCTCCAAGCCATGGGAGTAGGATAATTCGGCCCAACCAGAGTGCATGTACCTTTTTCTCTCTCAGACTTGAAGCAAATTAATATAGACGTAGGTAAACTGTCAGATAACCCTGATGGCTTTATTGATGCTTTACAAGGGCTAGGGAAATTCTTTGATCTGACATGGAAAGATATAATGTTACTGCTAGATCAGACACCCCAAATGAGAGAAGAATTTGGGTAACTGCAGCCCGAGAATTTGGCAATCTCTGGTATTTCAGGTCAATGATAGGATGACCACAGAGGAAAGAGAACGATTCCCCACAGGCCAGCAGGCAGTTGCCAGTGTAGACCCTCATTGGGACACAGAATCAGAACGTGGAGATTGGTGCCGCAGACATTTGTTAACTTGCATGCTAGAAGGACTACGGAAAACTAGGAAGAAGCCTGTGAATTATTCAATGATGTCCACTATAACACAGGGAAGGGAAGAAAATCCTACTGCCTTTCTGGAGAGACTAAGGGAGGCATTGAGGAAGCATACCTCTCTGTTACCTGACTCTGTTGAAGGCCAAATAATCTTAAAGGGTAAATTTATCACTCAGTCAGCTGCAGACATTAGAAAAAAACTTCAAAAGTCCGCCTTAGGCCCAGAGCAAAACTTAGAAACCCTACTGAACTCGGCAACCTTGGTTTTTCATAATAGAGATCAGGAGGAGCAGGCAGAATGGGACAAACGAGATTAAAAAAAGGCCACCGCTTCAGTCATGGCCCTGAGGCAAGCGGACTTTGGAGGCTCTGGAAAAGGGAAAAGCTGGGCAAACTGAATGCCTAATAGGGCTTGCTTCCAGTGCAGTCTACAAGGACACTTTAAAAAAGATTGTCCAAGTAGAAATCAGCTGCCCCCTCGTCCATGCCCCTTATGTCAAGGGAATCACTGGAAGGCCCACTGCCCCCAGGGGATGAAGGTCCTCTGAGTCAGAAGCCACTAACCAGATGATCCAGCGTCAGGACTGAGGGTGACCGGGGGCAAGCGCCAGCCCATGCCATCACCCTCACAGAGCCCCGGGTATGCTTGACCATTGAAGGCCAGAAGATTAACTGTCTCCTGGACACTGGCACGGCCTTCTCAGTCTTACTCTCCTATCCCGGACGACTGTCCTCCAAATCCGTCACTATCCGAAGGGTCCTTGGACAGCCAGTCACTAGATACTTCTCCCAGCCACTAAGTTGTGACTGGGGAGCTTTACTCTTTTCACATGCTTTTCTAATTATGCCTGAAAGCCTCACTCCCTTGTTAGGGAGAGACATTCTAGCAAAAGCAGGGGCCATTATATACCTGAATATAGGAGAAGGAGCACCTGTTTGCTGTCCCCTGCTTGAGGAAGAAATTAATCCTAAAGTCTGGGCAATAGAAGGACAATATGGACGAGCAAAGAATGTCTGTCCTGTTCAAGTTAAACTAAAGGATTCTGCCTCCTTTCCCTACCAAAGGCAGTACCCCCTCAGACCCAAGGCCCAACAAGGACTCCAGAAAATTGTTAAGGACCCAAAAGCCCAAAGCCTAGTAAAACCATGCAATAGCCCCTGCAATACTCCAATTTTAGGAGTACAGAAACCCAATGGACAGTGGAGGTTAGTGCAAGATCTCAGGATTATCAATGAGGCCACTGTCCCTCTATACCCAGCTGTACCTAACCCTTATAATCTGCTTTCCCAAATACCAGAGGAAGCAGAGTGGTTTACAGTTCTGGACCTTAAGGATGCCTTTTTCTGCATCCCTGTACATCCTGTCTCTCAATTCTTGTTTGCCTTTGAAGATCCTTCAAACCCAACGTCTCAACTCACCTGGACTATTTTACTCCAAGGGTTCAGGGATAGCCCCCATCTATTTGGCCAGGCATTAGACCAAGACTTGAGCCAGTTCTCATATCTGGACACTCTTGTCCTTTGGTACGTGGATGATTTACTTTTAGCTGCCCATTCAGAAACCTTGTGCCATCAAGCCACCCAAGCGCTCTTAAATTTCCTCACTACCTGTGGTGACAAGGTTTCCAAACCAAAGGCTCAGCTCTCCTCACAGCAGGTTAAATACTTAGGGCTAAAATTATCCAAAGGCACCAGGGCCCTCAGTGAGGAACGTATCCAGCCTATACTGGCTTATCCTCATCTCAAAACCCTAAAGCAACTAAGAGGGTTCCTTGGCATAACAGGTTTTTGCCAAATATGGATTCACGGGTACGGCGAAATAGCCAGACCATTATATACACTAATTAAGGAAACTCAGAGAGCCAATGCCCATTTAGTAAGATGGACACCTGAAGCAGAAGTGGCTTTCCAGGCCCTAACCCAAGCCCCCGTGTTAAGCTTGCCAATGAGGCAAGACTTTTCTTTATATGTCACAGAAAAAACAGGAATAGCTCTAGGAGTCCTTACACAGGTCCGAGGGACCAGCTTGCAACCCGTGGCATATCTGAGTAAGAAAATTGATGTAGTGGCAAAGGGTTGGCCTCATTGTTTACAGGTAGTGGCAGCAGGAGCAGTCTTAGTATCCACAGCGGTTAAAATAATACAGGGAAGAGATCTTACTGTGTGGACATCTCATGATGTGAACGGCATACTCACTGCTAAAGGAGACTTGTGGCTGTCAGACAACTGTTTACTTAAATATCAGGCTCTATTACTTGAATGGCCAGTGCTGCGACTGCACACTTGTGCAACTCTGAACCCAGTCACATTTCCTCCAGACAATGAAGAAAAGATAGAACATAACTGCCAACAAGTAATTGCTCAAACCTATGCTGCTCGAGGGGACTTTTTAGAGGTTCCCTTGACTGATCCCAACCTCAACTTGTATACTGATGGAAGTTCCTTTGTAGAAAAAGGACTTCAAAAAGTAGGGTATGCAGTGGTCAGTGATAATGGAATACTTGGAAAGCAATCCCCTCACTCCAGGAACTAGTGCTCAGCTGGCAGAACTAATAGCCCTCACTCAGGCACTAGAATTAGGAGAAGGAAGAAGGGTAAATATATATACAGACTCCAAATATGCTTACCTAATCCTCCATGCCCATGCAGCAATATGGAGAGAAAGGGAATTCCTAACTTCCGAGGGAACACCTATCAAATATCAGGAAGCCATTAGGAAATTATTGTTGGCTGTATGGAAACCTAAAGAGGTGGCAGTCTTACACTGCCAGGGTCATCAGAAAGGAAAGGAAAGGGAAATAGAAGAGAAGCGCCAAGCGGATATTAAAGCCAAAAGAGCCGCAAGGCAGGATCCTCCAATAGAAATGCTTATAGAAGGATCCCTAGTATAGGGTAATCCCCTCTGGGAAACCAAGCCCCAGTACTCACCAGGAGAAATAGAATGGGGAACCTCACGAGGACACAGTTTTCTCCCCTCAGGATGGCTAGCCACCGAAGAAGGGAAAATACTTTTGCCTGCAGCTAACCAATGGAAATTACTTAAAACCCTTCAACAAACCTTTTACTTAGGCATTGATAGCACCCATCAGATGGCCAAATCATTATTTACTGGACCAGGCCTTTTCAAAACTATCAAGCAGATAGTCAGGGCCTGTGAAGTGTGCCAAAGAAATAATCCCCTGCCTTATTGCCAAGCTCCTTCAGGAGAACAAAGAACAGGCCATTACCCAGGAGAAGACTGGCAACTAGATTTTACCCACATGCCCAAATCTCAGGGATTTCAGTATCTACTAGGCTGGGTAGATACTTTTGTTGGGAAGAGGCCTTCCCCTATAGGACAGAAAAGGTCCAAGAGATAATAAAGGCACTAGTTCATGAAATAATTCCCAGATTCGGACTTCCCCGTGGCTTACAGAGTGACAACAGCCCTAGTTTCAAGGCTACAGCAATCCAGGAAGTATCCTAGGCATTAGGTATACAGTATCACTTACACTGTGCTTGG